>NC_139155.1:17856176-18456176 GCF_964270905.1 Leucopleurus acutus
AGGGTAGCAGACATTTGATAAAGTCCCTGAGACCCGCCCAGCCCTCACTCTGCCTGAGTCTCGATCAGAAATCCTTGGTGGAACAATTAGACTTTCTATGAAGAGAGGCTGCCGGCAAAGGGATGCAAAGGAAGTGTCACTCTGAGCAATCAGAACCTTTTCAAATGTTGGTATTAGAACTGCTGCAAAAAGAGGAAGAGAAAGAAGGAGAGAAGGGGCCCTGGAGGCAAGTTAGAGGTGAGTCAGCTCAGGAAGCTTGTGTCCAATTTCTCCTTGCTCCTTGCCAACTTCTCCCCTCTTGGGAGCTGGGGCACATACTATATTCCAAGCGTTCTACTAAGGATTTTGAATATTCTGTCTCTCTTGAACTTCTCTCCAACTGGGTGAGGAAGGTGCTCTCATCGTGCCCACGTTACAGACGAGGAACCGAGGCACGGAGATGTGAAGTAACTTCGATGACTGATTTTTTGTGTTGACTCGACTGGGCCATGGGGTGCCCAGATATTTGGCTAAACATTATTCTGGGTGTGTCCGTGAGGGTGTTTCTGGATGAGATTGAATCAGTAGAGGGAGTAAAACAGATTGCCCTCCCTATTGTGAGTGGGTCTCATCCAATGCGTTGAAGGCCTTAGTCTAACAAAAAGCTGAACAAGAGAGAATTTGCTCTCTGCCTGACTGTCTTTCAGCTGGGGCCTTCTCCTACCTTAGGACTCAGACTGGGACCTACACCATGAATTCTCCTGATTCTCAGTTCTTGGGACTTCTCGGCCTCCGTAATCATGTGAGCCAAGACTTTATAATAATCCCATTTCCTTTTTCACTTCGCCATTCGGGAATCTCAAGCCAAATCCGTACATCATCTAATCTCTTTAGGATCCTGCCCCTTCCATTTGTTTTTGGTATTTTTTAAATGAAACTTTGTATCTGAAGATAATTGTAGATTCTAATGCAGTTGTATGAAATATTATAGAGGGATCCCATGTACCCTTTGCCCAGTTTCCCCCGATGGTAATATCTCACAAAACTATAGTACAATATCACAACCAGGATATTGACATTGATAACCCTTCCAGTTTTTCAAAAGGAAAAATATGAATTGAACTTCAGTGAAAGGTACGAAAGTTTGACCTGTAGTTGTGAACACATTCACACTTGGCCTCCCATTACAAAATGGTTTGCCTATATCTGATGTTTATATTTTAAAATGCGTGTTTTCCATGAACTACCTTATCTTACTGGGGGGGTGTGTGTGGTGGTAAATAAGTAAATGAAGGGAGAATGGCTACTGTCAGCAAAATGAGATGGGCTTGGTGGGTGGCTGTGCTTTCTAGGCCCTGGCTTCAAACTGCATAAGGCTCAAAGGGGTGGGGACTCAAATACTGGACTTTTAAGAGAAAATGCTGGACTTGCAGGCGGACTCTCAACCACTGCGCCACCAGGGAAGCCCAATGCTGGAATTTTAAGGCAGGTGCCATGCCTTCTCAGGGGAGCATCTGGACCCCTGGATGTGTGCAGTAGCTCTCCATGAAAGTGTCAGCAGCACTGTCCCTCCTGGGGACCACTCTCCAAGACCAGAGATACAGCTCATATTTCCTCCAGCACTTGCCTTTAGTTGCAGACAAGCTGTGGTCTGGCTGTGGGGGAGTGGGCTGCCCTATGGAGCACCATTATATTTGGATTCCACAGTGTCCAACCCACAGTCCCTCAGTCAAATTCCCCCAGGGTTGAGGAGGTTGGATAGACCACGTCATCTTCCCTTACTGTTTTAGAATCCAGCATGGGAGGAATCCACTTCTCGACAGGGCTGGTCGTTCACACTCTTTACTGAGGTTCAATCCACATTCATTCCTTTTAAAAAGTGGAAGGAGAGTGTTAAACTTTGGTTCTCTTTAGGTGTTTTAGACATCTTTTTTTATGTTAGAACTTTAAAATGTGCTCGTTCAATTGTGCTTTCTGGAACACATATTTCTCTCCTGCCAGGCCTTTCCAAAGCATATTGGGTGGAGAATTTCTGTTATTTCACTGCAGAATGTAATTATTGTTCAGACCCATTTCAGAAACATTTGGCAGTCATTTTCTCCCTTTATCCTCCCTCATTAAAACATGTCATAAAATGAAGATGTTGGCACAAATGGGAAGAAAAGCATCCTGGTAGCTAAAGGCAGCCTCTCTTCCTTAAAAATGTGTCAGGAGCCCTCTGGGAGAGACCAGGGAAGCCCTGGCTGGGGTGCTGGGCCTCTGAAATCAGAATGCAGAGGAACTTAAAGCATTATCCACTATGGATGGTGAAGATTGAGTCAACTCAACAGGATCACTTTAACTTCCAGTGAAACTGACCAGTGTCTCTGATCCCGGAAGAACACTGAGACACCTATATTTTGCAAGGCTAAACTAATCCTAGGACCAAGCAACATAATACAGGGTTCCTGCTGAAAAGCCTTTCTGTCCCTTGCTATGTAGGGATAACCTAAAATCTAAGATCAAAGCACATCCTGGAGGGGACGGAGTCAAGACGGTGTACTAAGAGGAGAGGGAATTCGCGTCTCTGCACAACTAGGACACACACCAGACACTGGTGGGGGACCACGGACCCCTAAGGGAACGGGAGGAACCCCCAGCAACAGGTTGTTTCAATTAAAGTTTTATTTTTCCTAATATATTTTTTATCTTCCTAATTTTATTTTGTTTTTTATTCTTTGATATTGTACTGCTCCTTTTTTCTTTTCTTTCTTTCTTTCTTTCTTCTTTTTTTTTTCTTTTTTACCATGCCACAAAGCTTGCGAGATCATGGTTCCAGACCAGAGGTCGGGCCCAAGCTCCTGTGGTGGGGGTTCCGAGTCCAAATCACTGGACTAACAGAGAACCTCACACCCCAGGGAATATTAATCAGAGTGAGGCCTCCTGGAGGTCCTCATCTCAGTACCAATTCCTGGCTCTGTCCAACTGCCTGCGAACTCCAGTGCTGGACGTCTCAGGCCAAACAACCAGTAAGAAAGGAATACAGCACCACCCATAAAAAAAAAACAACAACAAAAAAGAAATGACCAAAAAAATATGTTACAGACGAAGGAGCAAGGTAAAAACCTACAAGACCAAATAAATGAAGATGAAGATGGTAAATTTAAGAAAACTGAAATCGTATCAAGCATCTTTTCCGACCACAACATTATAAGACTAGATATCAATTACAGGGAAAAAACTGTAAAAAATACAAACACATGGAGGCTAAACAATACACTACTAAATAACCAAGAGATCACTGAAGAAATCAAAGAGGAAATCAAAAAATACCTAGAAACAAATGACAGTGAAAACAGGGTGGCCAAAAACCTATGGGATGCAGCAAAAACAGTTCTAAGAGGGAAGTTTATAGCAATACAATCCTACCTCAAGAAACAAGAAACATCTAAAACAAACAATCTAACCTTACACCTAAGCATTAGAGAAAGAAGAACAAAAAATCCCCAAAGTGAGTAGAAGGAAAGAAATCATAAAGATCAGATGGGAAATAAATGAAAAAGAAATGAAGGAAACGATAGCAAAGAACAATCAAACTAAAAGCTGGTTCTTTGAGAAGATAAACAAAATTGACAAACCATTAGTCAGACTTATCAAGAAAAAAAGGAAGAAGACTCAAATCAACAGAATTAGAAATGAGATAGGAGAAGTAACAACTGACACTGCAGAAATACAAAGGATCATGAGAGATTGCACAAGCAACTCTATGCCAATAAAATGGACAACCTGGAAGAAATGGACAAATTCTTAGAAAAGCACAACCTTCCAAGACTGAACCAGGAAGAAATCGAAAATATAAACAGACCAATCACAAGCACTGAAATTGAGACTGTGATTAAAAATCTTCCAACAAACAAAAGCCCAGGACCAGATGGCTGCACAGGTGAATTCTTTCAAACATTTAGAGAAGAGCTAACACCTATCCTTCTCAAACTCATCCAAAATATAGCAGAGGGAGGAACACACCCAAGCTCATTCTACGAGGTCACCATCACCCTGATACCAAAACCAGACAAAGATGCCACTAAAAAAGAAAACTACAGGCCAATATCTCTGATGAACATAGATGCAAAAATCCTCAATAAAATACTAGCAAACGGAATCCAACAGCACACTAAAAGGATCATACACCATGATCAAGTGGGGTTTATCCCAGGAATGCAAGGATTCTTCAACATACACAAATCAATCAATGTGATACACCATAATAACAAATTGAAGGAGAAAAATTATATGATCATCTCAATAGATGCATAAAAAGCTTTTGACAAAATTCAACACCCATTTATGATAAAAAACTATCCAGAAAGTAGGCATCGAGAGAAACTACATCAACATAATAAAGGGGTTAACATAATAATATGACAAACCCATAGCCAACATCGTTCTGAATGGTGAAAAACTGAAACCATTTCCTCTAAGATTAGGAACAAGACAATGTTGCCCACTCTCACCACTATTATTCAATATAGTTTTGGAAGTTTTAGCCACAGCAATCAGAGATGAAAAAGAAATAAAAGGAATCCAAATTGGAAAAGAAGAAGTAAAGCTGTCGTTGGTTGCAAATGACATGATACTATACATAGAGAATCCTAAAGATGCTTCCAGAAAACTACTAGAGCTAATCAATCAATTTGGTCGAGTAGCAGGGTACAAAATTAATGCACAGAAATCTCTTGAATTCCTATAGACTAATGATGAAAAATCTGGAAGAGAAATTAAGGAAACACTCCCATTTACCATTGCAACAAAAAGAATAAAACACCTAGGAATAAACCTACCTAAGGAGACAAAAGACCTGTATGCAGAAAACTATAAGACACTGAAGAAAGAAATTAAAGATGATACAAACAGATGGAGAGATATAGCATGTTCTTGGATTGGAAGAATCAACATTGTGAAAATGACTGTACTACCCAAAAGCAATCTACAGATTCAATGCAATCACTATCAATCTACCAATGGCATTTTCCACAGAACTAGAACAAAAACCTGCACAACTTATATGGAAACACAAAAGGCCCTGAATAGCCAAAGCAATCTTGAGAAAGAAAAATGGAACTGGAGGAATCAGGCTCCCTGACTACAGACTATACTACGAAGCTACAGAAATCAAGACAGTAAGGTACTGGCACAAAACAGACATATAGATCAATGGAACAGCATAGAAAGCCCAGAGGTAAACCTATGCATATATGGTCACCTTATCTTTGATAAAGGAGGCAAGAGTATACAATGGAGAAGAGACCTCTTCGATAAGTGGTACTGGGAAAACTGGACAGCTACATGGAAAAGAATGGAATTAGAACACTCCCTAACACCATACACAAAAATAAACTCAAAATGAATTAAAGACCTAAATAGAAGACCAGACACTATAAAACTCTTAGAGGAAAACATAGGCAGAACACTCCATGACATAAATCACAGCAAGATCCTTTTTGACCCACTTCCTAGAGAAACGGAAATAAAAATAAACAAATGGGACCTAATGAAACTTGAAAGCTTTTGCACAGCAAAGGAAACCATAAACAAGATGAAAAGACAGCCCTCAGAATGGGTGAAAATATTTGCAAATGAAGCAATGGGCAAAGGATTAATCTCCAAAATATAAAAACAACTCATGCAGCTCAATATCAAAAAAACAAACAACCCAATCAAAAAATGGGTGGAAGACCTAAATAGACATTTCTCCAAAGAAGATACACAGATAGCCAACAAACACATGAAAGGATGCTCAACATCACTAATCATCAGAGAAATGCAAATCAAAAATACAATGAGGTATCACCTCACACCAGTCAGAATGGCATCATCAAAAAATCTACAAACGATAAATGCTGGAGAGGGTGTGGAGAAAAGGGAACCCTCTTGCACTGTTGGTGGGAATGTAAATTGATACAGCCACTATGGAGGTTCCTTAAAAATCTAAAAATAGAACTACCATACCACCCAGCAATCCCACTACTGGGCATATACCCTGAGAAAAACATAATTCAAAAGGAGTCATGTACCACAATGTTCATAGCAGCTCTATTTACAATAGCCAGGACATGTGTCCATCAACAGATGAATGGATAAAGAAGATGTGGCACATATATACAATGGAATATTACTCAGCCACAAAAAGAAACAAAATTGAGTTATTTATAGTGAGGTGGATGGACCTAGAGACTGTCATGCAAAGTGAAGTAAGTCAGGAAGAGCAAAACAAATACCGTATATTAACACATATATATGGAATCTAAAAAAAAAAAAAAGGCTCTGATGGACCTAGGGGCAGGACAGAAATAAAGACGCAGATGTAGAGAATGGACTTGAGGACATGGGGAGTGGGAAGGGTAAGCTGGGACGAAGTGAGAGAGTGGCATGGACATACATACACTACCAAATGTAAAATAGATAGCTAGTGGGAAGAAGCTGCATATCACAGAGAGATCAGGTCAGTGCTTTGCGACTACCTAGAGGGGTGAGATCAGGGGTGTGGGAGGGAGATGTAAGAAGGAGGGGTTATGGGGATATACATATGCATATAGCTGATACACTTTGTTATAAGCAGAAACTAACACAACACTGTAAAGCAATTATTCTCCAATAAAGATGTTCAAAAAAAAATGCACATCCTGTATAGCTAAATTAAAAAGACTGACAATACCAAATTTGGCAAGAATGCAGAGCATGTAGATCACTCATACATAAATGGTGAGAATGCAAAATGGTGTAACCACTTTGGAAAAGTTTAAAGTTAAGTATATACTCACCATGCAGCCATGCAAACAATCCTAGTCTTAGGTATTTGCCCAAGAGAAATGAAAATATATGTTCACACACAGACTTATACAGTTGACCCCTGAACAACATGGGTTTGAACTGCATGGGTCCACTTGTATACAGCTTTTTTTCAACAAATATGTACTATGGTACTATACAGTCTGCAGTTGGTTTACTCCATGGAGGCAGAACTGTGGATACGGGAGACCAACTATAAAGTTATACACAGATTTTTGACCCCATGGAGGGTCAGTGCCCCTAACTCCCACATTATTCAAGGTTCAACTGTACATGAAAGTTCATAGCAGTTTTATTTATAACAGCCAAAACCTGGGAGCAAGTCAAATTTTTGTTAATAGATGAACGTGTGAACAAATTGTGGTATATCCATTCAATGGAATGCTCTTTAGCATTAAAAGGGAAGAAACTACTGATACATACTGATGGATGAATTTCAAAACATTATGCTGAATTCAAGAAGCCAGACGCAAAAGACTATGTGATTACATTTAACTTTGGAAAAAACAAATCTAATCTACAGTGACAGAAAGTGGATCAGTGGTTACTTGGGGCTGGAGTGGGTGGAGTGGCAATTGACTGGGAGGGGACATAGAGGAAATTTTGGCAGTGATGGAAACGTCCTCCATCTTGATTATGGTGGTGATTGCATGGGTATATATGTTTGAAAACTCATCAAAATATACACTCAAATTAGGTGCAGTTACTGTGTATAAGTTATACCTTAATAAGGTTTATTATAAAAATAGAATCTATTCCTCACGGTCTTGGGAACTGAATTACAGAATTTCAGATGGAAAGAGGGCATTAAACTTCTGTTAGTTTCCACCTCTTGTTTAATAGAGACGGAGGACAAGAGAGGTTGACATGTGACCATCTACCTTTGGTTTTGTGACTCACAGTACAGTGTACTTTCCAATACATGCTCTAGGTTCTCAGTTAGGAAGTAAAAACAAGATTTCCTAAAATGCCAGTGTGTTCTAGAAGTGGAGGACTTGGCCTCATGAAGCTCGGCATGGAGTCTTGAGTGTGGGCCTTTCCACCTACCTGGAGAAGTTTTATCTTCAAGCCTTCTCTCCCTCTCTTCTCTCCTTCCACTGCCCAAACCTTTCGTATCCTCGTAGATAAAGCTTCCTGGGATCACCCCAGTAACTGCTCTCTCTTCTGAAACCCCTCAGCCAGGGCACAAACAACTGCAGCAAAATATCTTGAATTGCTCTTTAATTCTTTTATTTATTATTTTAACTTTTATGTTGGCGTATCTTGTTTCCCAACTTTATTGCCAGTTTCTGCTCAGCCAGGACTGTGTATTATGAATGGTTTTATATCCCCTACATCTGGGCACACAGTACGTCCAATGAATACTTCTTGAATCAATGAAGTGTTTGTTGAGGATAGCATCTACACCCAGTGGTTCTGGATGCTGAGGAAAATACAGGAGTGGAGGGATGTGTAGTCCTCATCCTCAAGGAACTTAGGTACCAAGAGTCTGGAAGCCATGTCTCAAAGCGGGTGGCATCGTTAAAATTACTGGAAGTGGTTCTCAACCTTGGCTGCACGTAGGAATCACCTGGGAAGTCCTAAACAATACAGACACCTGGGTCCCCCTGTCTCTATCCTGATATGATGGTCTGGAGTGGGGGACGGGGTCTAGGCATTCAGAGCTTTTTTTGTTTGTTTGTTTTTGTTTCCTGTTTTTTGTTTTTTGTGGTACGCGGGCCTCTCACTGTTGTGGCCTCTCCCGTTGCAGAGCACAGGCTCCGGACGCGCAGGCTCAGCGGCCATGGCTCACGGGCCCAGCCGCTCCGCGGCATGTGGGATCTTCCCGGACCGGGGCACGAACCCGTGTCCCCTGCATCAGCAGGTGGACTCTCAACCACTGCGCCACCAGGGATGCCCCTTTTTATTTATTTTTATTTTTTGGTTTCCCAGTGCATTTATTTTTTTAATTTCTATTTTATATTGCAGTACGGTTGATTTACAATGTTGTGTTAGTTTCAGGTGTACAACAAAGTGATTCAGTTATACATATACATGTATCTATTCTTTTTCAGATTCTTTACCCATACAGGTTATTACAGAGTATCAAGTAGAGTTCCCTGTGTTATACAATAGGTCCTTGCTGGTTATCTATTTCAGAGCTTTTTAGATTTCCCCAGATCGTTCGAATATGTAGCTAACGGGCAGAACCACTGAGGTAGAAGGTGTAATTGGGCCTTCTAAACCCCTCTCATTAGCAAAAATGAGACTGGGTCCCAGGAGCCTTCTCTGACTGGGACGTGGGGTATTGGAAGGGGAGTCAACTTTGCCTCCCCAAGTCTCAAAAGAAACTTCGTGACATCCTCCCCCAGCACTCGCCCCACCAGATGCTCTATCAGCATTTCCAAGAGAAGACAGAGAACTCCAGAATGTTCATTCGAGCCTTTGGCAGGCATCAGCGGACAAGATTAGAATTAGGCAAGAACTCATCCCTCTGTGTGGCAAAGGAGGAAAGCAGCTGGTATTTACCACCTTGGGAAGCTGCTCCTTTAAGAGATGCCTGGTACTTGGTGCTTGTTTCTGAGTTAAACGTGCCTTTCTGCTCTACATCCTTGAGGAGACTATTCTAGGTGGTTCGAATCCTGCCTTTTCTACCTTAGTACAGCCTTAATCATTTAGCCCTTATTGAAGGGCCTAGAAACCCAGCCAAAGTGGGATTCATCACCCCAATACCTACAGGAGGCAAGGATGGGTAGAATCCTCTCTTGGGGCTTCAGAACTCAGCTGTCTTTCTGGGAAGGCCGCATCTCCTATCATCTTTCATTCCATTTGGCTCGACCCTGAAGACTGTGTTCTCTAGATGCAGCCTCTAAGTCACCTGCATTACAGTCACCCGGAAGAGTTATGAAAACACCTGCATTACAGTCACCCGGAAGAGTTATGAAAACACTAATTTTTGAGCCTCACCCCAAATCTTCTGGATAGGAGACACTTTCAGGGGAGTACTGCAATCTGCATTCTAAATAAGCTCCCAAGGTGATTCTTTTGCCTTCTTAGGTGATGACCACTGACGCAATGGAATGAGCACCGTACTTGGAGTCGAAAGCCTGAATGTGAGTTCCCGACTCTGCCACTCACTAGCGGCCTGACATCCAGCCAGTTGTTTTGTCCATCTGAACCTCCATAATAAGGGGCTAACTGTGTTGCGACAGTTAAATAAAATACGTGTAAAACTGCTGCACACAATGGGCCCTGCATACATATAGATGAATCTAAAGATGACCCTCTGCTAGATTTATTTATTCTCAACCTTTTATTTTGCAAAGTCTCAAATATATACAAAAGTGGAGAGGATAGCATAAGGAATTCCTATGTCCCCATTACTCAGTTTCAGTAATGATCAACTCTTGGCCATTTTTTAAAAATTGGAGTACAGTTGCTTTACAATGTTGTGTTAGTCTCTGTTGCACAGCAAAGTGAATCAGTTATATGTATACATATACCCCCTCCTTTTTGGATTTCCTTCCCATTTAGGTCACCACTGAGCACTGAGTAGAGTTCTTTGTGCTATACAGTAGGTTCTCGTTAGTTATCTATTTTATACATAGTAGTGTATGTATGTCAATCCCAATTTCCCAATACCTCTCACCCCCCCCCTTCCCCCTTGGTGTCCATATGTTTGTTCTCTACATCTGTGTCTCTATTTCTGCTTTGCAAATAGGTTCATCTGTACCATTTTTCTAGATTCTACATATATGCGTTAATATATGATATTTATTTTTCTTTCTGACTTACTTCACTCTATATGATAGTCTCTAGGTCCATCCATATCTCTGCAGGTGGCACAATTTTGTTCCTTCTTATGGCTGAGTAATATTCCATTGTATACATGGGCCACATCTTCTTTATCCATTCCTCTGCTGATGGACATTTAGGCTGCTTCCATTGTCCTGGCTACTGTAAATAGTGCTGCAATGAACATTGGGGTGCATGTATCTTTTGGAATTATGGTTTTCTCCAGGTATATGCTCAGGAGTGGGATTGCTGGGTCTTATGGTAGTTCTATTTTTAGTTTTCTGAGGAACCTCCATACTGTTCTCCACAGTGGCTGTATCAATTTACATTCCCACCAACAGTGTAAGAGGGTTTCCTTTTCTTCATACCTTCTCCAACATTTACTGTTTGTAGATTTTTTGATGATAGTCATTCTGGCCAGTGTGAGGTGATACCTCATTGTAGTTTTGATTTGTATTTCTCTAATAATTACTGAAGTTGAACGTCTTTTCATGTGCCTCTTGGCCATCTGTATGTCTTTGGAGAAATGTCTGTTTAGGTCTTCCACCCATTTTTTGATTGGGAGGTTTGTTGTGGTTTTTTTTTTTTTTTTTGATATTGAGCTGCATGAGCTATTTGTATGTTTTGGAGATTAATCCCTTGTCAGTTGCTTCCTTTGCAAATATTTTCTCCCATTCTGAGGGTTGTCGCTTCATCTTGTTTATGGTTTCCTTTGCTGTGCAAAAGCTTTGAAGTTTCATTAGGTCCCATTTGTTTATTTTTGTTTTTATTTTCATTACTCTAGGAGGTGTGTCAAAAAAGATCTTGCTGTGTGATTTGTGTCAAACAGTGTTCTGCCTATATTTTCCTCTCAGAGTTTTATAGTGTGCGGCCTTACATTTAGGTCTTTAATCCATTTTGAGTTTATTTTTGTGTATGGTGTCAGGCAGTGTCCTAATTTCATTCTTTTACATGTAGCTGTCCAGTTTTCCCAGCACCACTTATTGAAGAGACTGTCTTTTCTCCACTGTATATTCTTGCCTCCTTTGTCATAGATTTTGTGTCATTTATACCCTCTGTATACCCCCTCCCTGAGTTGTACTTAAATATATCCCAGACATCTTATTATTTCATCCATAAATATTGCATATTTAAAAGGTAAGAATTCTTTAAAAGAGCGAGAGAGCAGCATCAAACACTATATGATGTAACTTATATGTGAAATCTAAACAAACCAAAACACCAAACTCATAGATAAGAGAACAGATTGGTGGTTGCCAGAGGCAGGCGGCGGGCGGGGTGTGTGTGTGTGTATGTGTGTGTGTAATGGGTTAAGGGGGTCAAAGGGTACAAACTTCCAGTTATAAGGTAAATATGCCCTTAGGATTTAATTTACAGCATGGTGACTATAGTTAATAATGCTGTATGGTATACTTGAAGGATGCTAAGAGAGTAGATCTTAAAAGTTCTCAATGAGGAAAAAAATTTGTAACTCTGTGGTGATGGATGTTAACTAAACTTATTGTGGTGACCAGTTAGCCATATTTATGTATATCATTATGTTGTATACTTAAAACTAATAAACAATGTTATAGGTCAATTATATCTCAAGTAAAAAAGAAAGGAAAGAAAAAAGAAGGAAAAACTACCTTCCATAGCAGTAGTTCTCAAAGTGTGGTCTCAATCAATTACATGGGAGATTTTAGAAATACAAAATCTCAGGCACCCTCCAAAACCTACTGAATCAGAATTATCCACCCCACCCCCCAGGCCCTCCAGGTGATTTCCATGCAGCTAAAGTTGAAAAAGCATTGCTGATCGCATTCTCAAGGTATCCCTGAATATGGTCCTCTCTTCTCTATAGTTAATGTAATTCATAGTTAGATCTAAAGGTTTGATCAGAGTTAGGGCTGATTTTGGGGGAAGGGAGGAAGAATACTTCATAAGTAGAGTTAACTCTCTGCTTTGCATCACATTTGTATTCATAGCTTACTCCTCAATGCTTTGAAAATAGATCAGTCAATATTTGCAGATCACAGAGCGGATTTCTTGCCTAACATCATTCTAACCATTTTTAGTACAATTTCTACATACTTCCTTAATTGTTCCACTTTGAAATTAAATTTTCATCTGAAGCAAACATGAGTCAATGACTTGGGAAACTAGAATATTATTGTCCATTAACTTTTTACCACCCTTTGAATGGGTTCACATCCACTTGCTCGGGCCATAGAGATGGGAGCATTGGTTACTTTCATGGGGTAATTTATGATGAACTTGGAAAGGACCTCTACCTAAAAGCCCTATGGCCCACCATACTGCTGGACACTATACCAGCTGAGATTCATTCCTTTGTGTTTAAAGTCATCTGCTGTCCAGTTAAATTAGATTTAAAATGTAAATACTCCTGGGGTAATAGATTTACCCATTTTCAGTCACTAGCATCCCACTGGCTGTATTAGTTTCCTAGGGCAGTCATAAAAAAGTACCACCAACTTCATGGCTTAGAACAACAGGAATTTATTTTCTTTAGTTCCGGAGGTTAGAAGTCTGAAATCAAGGTAGCAGCAGGACCGTGCTCCCTCTGAAGGTTCTAGGAAAGAATCCTCCCTTGGCTCTTCTAGCTCTGATAGTCCCAGGCATTCCTTGGCTGTGGGAGCATCACTCCAATCTCTGCCTACCTCCATCTTCACATGGCCTTCTTCTTTGTGTCTGTCTGTGTATCCTCTCCTCTTCTAAAAAGGGTACCAGTCATAGGATTTAGGACCCACCCTAAATTCAGGAAGATTTTATCTTAAGGTCCTTAGCTAATTACATCTATAAAGAACCCATTTCCAAATTAGGTCACATTCTGAGTTTCTGGGTGAGCATGAATTTTGAGGGAAGGGCACGCTTTAACCCACTACACTGGCAATATATCTTTTGGCCAGGTTGCTGAGGAATGGGGTGAGGGAGGTTGAGGGGGAATCTGCAGCACAGTTAACTGTCCAGCTGAAGCCCCACGTAGGAAGCTTGCTTAACACGAGGGCCCCAGTGGACTGGAGGGATGGGGTAACTTCAAGCGAGAGGGAACCACAAAGGAAGGGACACCCCCCCCCCAGAAGACCCTGAGGTGACTCTCACTGACGGCCACCTGCTCTGATGCCCATAACAAGGTATATCTTCTTTCCCACCTCACTAATCCTGAGTCAGGACACGAGTTTCCACAAACGCCATCTCGCCTGTTACCATGTTCGGATGCTTTCTGTCCAGCTAATATTCGACTCACTGCCCGATGAGTCCTTGAACCTTGTTCTTAATTTAAGAGTAGCCAGTGGTGCCCACTTTTTACCATCTTAAAATCATGTCCACCAAAATGTTCCCCTTTTATTTTCTTTTTTTCTCTACTTCCTTCATAATCAACACTGGGGGGTAATAGCCAAAATGCCTATTGTTTGAGAATGCACAATTCTTTGTTCTCTTCAGTCTGAGCAGCTGTAGCTTCATAATTACCCAGAAGCTAACTTCCTAGATTGGTCAATAATTTCAAATATTGATGACTTCAGCCTCAGCCTCTATGGCCTTAGTTTTCTTTCTTCTAATACCTTCCTTAACTTATTCCATTTGTCACATAAGTTGAGCACCTATTGTATGCAGGTTGCCATGGAGACACAGAGACGAGCATAGCAAGTTCTGGTCTACAAGGGTCTCACAGCCCAGAGAGTTGAACCAGGGACATAGTTGTATATCTGTAACTCCAGATATGCACGTAAGAGAGGAGGATAATAACTAAGATTTGGAAAGAAACCTTCCCGACCCCCTCTTCCCTGATGTATCTGGACTATAACATCCCTCTCTGATCCCCAGGTCCCTCCACTCTGGAGGCAGAGGTGAAGTAGAGGGGGCAAGGATCCTTTTTCACCTCCTTATCTCCCTGAGAGAAGGATCTGAACACTGATAATAGCTAACATTTAGTAAATGCTTACTACACACGAGGTTCTGTTCTAAGCATGTTAGAACATGTATGTGCATGACTCATGTAACGCTTATCCCGTCTCCATTTTCCAGGCGACAAAACTGAGGCACAAGAGATAAGTGACTTGGCCGAGTGCCAAGGTCACACAGCTAGGAAGTGAACCCAGACACCATTTTCTTGTGGAAATCAGTGCTCTGGCTGTCTGCTGTTGTGCCAGCTCGTTCTGCTCAGCCCCCTAAAAGCCCTCGAGGGAGAGAGCCGAACTCATTTATGAGAGAGTTCCCATAAACGAAAGCAAGCTCGGCCAAGGTCCAGAGTGAGTCCTCCCAAAACAGAAGAGGGCGCTCTGAAGGCCTCCGCTCAGGCCTCTTAGAGGCAGCGCCCAGGAGCTGAGTTTGGGCCACATGTAGACAAGTAGGCGATTCCCATTCCCCCAGCTTAATGGCTCTCATTATCACGTACCAATGGGGTGATCGAGGCCGGTTCGATCTCTGTTTGGGAAACTAAGATCCCTCAAGCATTTCAGTGCAGCCAAAAAAAAGAAAAAGAGAGTGAGAAAAGAGGGTTGAGGACAAGGCCTGGGGTCCATCCGCATTTGGAGGGGGACATGGAGATGGCAGCGCAGGAGAGAAAGAAAGATGGGAGAAAGGCAGTGCCCCATCCTGGAGGGTCAGGGAGGGGAGGGATTCAGGAAGGAGGGTGGGATCAAAGGTCCCAGAGAGGCAAAGAAGGCCAGGAAGACAAGACTGAGAAATGTGCCCTGGTTCTGGGTGTTAGGGCACTTGGAACCTTCCAGAAGGCTGACTGATTAAAGCATCGTGGGTGAGTCTGACCATGGTGGGGGGAGAGTGGCAGGTGGTGAGTGGTGACAGAGGACGTCCTAAGGATTAGCTGCTTCTTTTGGAAGACAGAATAAATGAGGAAGGGGGAGAGCTTGGGAGCCTGGTGGAAGGGCTAGCCAGCGTCAGGCAGGGTCTGTTTTGTGTGGGCACATCATGGGGCTAAACGGTGGAGCACAGGCCTGGAGGCGACAGGGAACGGGCAATGTCTGGGATACCCAACAACAGGGCCATAGGGCAGGGCACATCCATATGGTGGTACATTTTGCAGCTGTGAAAAATCACATTTTTGAAAGATATTTAACAACATGAAAACTATTTAACAACATGGAAAATTTCCCCCTAAAATAATAAAGGGAAAGAAGGATCAAAAATAGTGTTACACTTGTGAGCATTCTAATATAGAAATATATTCATATTCCAATTTAAAAAAAAACTGTGTTATGATTCCAATTTCCTTGAAAACATGTGCATATTTGCACTGGCAGGAAACACACCAGGATAGATGTGGCTTTTAAAAATTCTTTTCTGTATGTTCCAAATTTTCTAAAACAAACATGTGTTACTTTTACAATGATTAAAAGGAGTACAGATGGCTGGTAGCCTTGGCTATATTATTGGTATTATCATGCCTTTTATTCTGTTGTCCTTCTCTCTGGGAACTGGGAGGAAATTCTTTCCTCCGAGGTGAGGTGCACGAAGCAATGATGTGTTGAGGGCCCAATGCGCTTCCTCCTCTGGGTGAGGTGATGGGTTGAGGGGAGACGGGCAGTGTGCAAAGGGTTTTAGGGTTGGCTGGAGAGAGGGAGAAGCAGCTAAGAAAAAAAAGAGAGCCTCAGCCATGAGAAAGAAGGAAATCCTGCCCTTTATGATAACATGGCTGGACCTCGAAAACATTATGCTAAATGAGATAAATCAGAGAGAGAAAGACAAGGACTGTAGGGTCTCACTTATCTGTGTAATCGAAAAAACTGAACTGGTAAAAACAGAGAGTAGACTGGTGGTTACCAGGGGCTTGAGGGAGGGGGAATAGATGCTGTTTAAGGTACAAACTTGCAACTAATAGGCAAGTCCTGGAGATCTCATGCCCAGTCTACAAAAAATACAAAGTGAATACAATATTGTATTTTAATCATCAAACTTGCTAAGAGACTAGATCTTTATTATTTCCACCAGAACAAAGAAATAATTATGTGAGGTGACAGAGGTGCTATCACTACACTAGCAATCATATTACAATACATAAATGTAGCATATCAACATGTACACTTTAAAGTTACACAATGTTATATGTCAAATATATTTGAAGGACAAACGAACAAACAAAACCCCCAGAGCTATGGTGGTGTGGCATTCACCCTTTCAGAGAAGGGATCCATCTGCGGGGGCTGGAGTCAGTGGAGAAGTGGGACTTGATCTAGACCTTGGAGAGTGGAAAGGTTGCCATGAAAAGTCGAGCACTTTGATCTGGAGCCACTGATATGGGCTTGAACAGGGGAGCTGGGGTGTCTGGACTGGAGAGGGGAAAGAGGACTCCATTCAGCTGGAAGTGGCGGAGCTCCTGGGGTCATGGTGACTGCTGGAACTGTCACTAGAAAATCTCCGGGCTTGGTGGTTCACAAGGGGCAATGCCCTGCTAGGTATGGGAAGCAAGGGGCTTGGAAGGGTGGGCCGCCCCACTGGCTTCGGTCCCTCCCTCCACCCTGCTCTCTACTAACTCTGAAGAAAGGACAGTGCCTGAGAGAGAGAGATGACGAGAGAGATGACATGAGGAGAAAGGGAACAGAGCTCAGATGGCGTTAAAGCTGGGAGAAGGGAAGGGAGGGAAAGGAAGGGGGAAGGGGAGGGAAAGGAGGGAGGGGAGGCGATGGGTATTTGCCATCAGACACCCTGCAGCTCTGGCTGGTGGGAAGGGGGGTAAGGGGTGTCACGAGCCCTTTGTAGGCGTGTGAACTGGGCAGGGGACTTGGGGTCTACAGCCACCTCCTTCAGTCCCTGACTTATGTGTTTCTTGCCACAGAAACTATTTTTCTTCCTTGTCCTTCTCTCCACGCCCTCCTTGTCTCTGCCCAGCATGGAATTGGGGATGTTTTCCCAACTTCCTACCATTCTGCGCTGCTGTGTTTGGGGGGCGCGCTGGAAGAACGGCCGTGCCCTGGACTCTATCAGGATGTCTGCTAAGAGTTAGTAGAGGATGCAGGTCTCTGGGTCCTGTCCTTTGGATCAAAGAGGCAATGAGGTCGCTCCATCTGGCATCCGCTGAGTGCCTTCTCTGAGCTGGGCACTGCTCTTTGCGCTAGAAATAAAGCAGAGAGCACAGGGACAAAACTGCCTGCCTTGGTGGAGCTTATATTTGAGCAGGCAGAGAGATGATAAGCAAATAAATAATCATAATGTGCAATGCGTCAGATATTGCTAAGTGTTTGGGAGAACATTGAAGCACGGAAAGGGGCCAGGGTTTGTGTGTGGGGGACATAGGCTCTTGGACTTTCCTCACTGGCAGCCCCAACATCTTCAGACAGATGCTTCTAGAATGAAACAGCCAGGTGCCCAGAGACGCCATGATCAGCAGCTGCTTACTTGCCTCAGCCATTTAGAGACTACTTCCAAAATAACCCAGGTCTTGAGCAGTGGAGGGGCGGTGCTCGCGCAATGTGGGGCTGCCCTCTGAGACATGCAGGGCTTTGGTGATTACCCTCTTGATGTGAGAGAAGCAGATGCCAACACTCACGAGTAAGTGGAATCCCTTGGACCAGGGCCATCTCCCCCCCTCTGCCCTCAGGAAGTTGGCGCCATGGTTTTATCCTCTCTCACCATCTGGCGTTGCTCTGACTGAGCAGCTGTGAGTGAGGTCATGGGACAAGTTCTTTTGTCTCTGTCTTCTTCACTTCTCTAAATTCATCCCCACAACTCATCTGCAGAGTCCTAAGAAACCAGTGCAACTTGAAAGGCTGGGCAAGCATCCCAACTAACAAGAAGGGCCTCTGATGCGGTCAGGGTCAAGGCAGAAGCCACTCTAGATCCCACACAGGGCATCAGTGACACACGAGAGGCTAAGTAAGCCAAGCAGAGACAAGGAGACAGCCCAGAGGTTGGTAAGAGCAGGAAGCCATTACCACCAAGGGCCACGGAGGCAATGGAGGAAGACTTGTCACCAGAAGCCAGGCCATCTGGTGGGAGCTAGAACCATTGTCTGGGGCTGCTTAGAGGAACCTGGGTCCAAGATGGAAAGGCTGCCCGCTGAGCCCACTGTCGCTGCTGGAGTTGCTCCTGAGACACAGCAAGACGGGGAGATGGGGAGGCATGCCCTGGCTTCTCCCCTCCTCTACCTCCCAACACTGGCTGTGCCTCTATGATGGTTAATTTTAGGTCGCATTGACTAGGCTAGAGCAGGGGTCCCCAACCCCCCAGGCCATGGACCGGTACCGGCCTGTGGCCTGTTCGGAACCGGCCGCACAGCAGGAGGTGGGCGGTGGGCGAGTGTGCGAAGCTTCATCTGTATTTACAGCCGCTCCCTGTCACTCACATTACAGCCTGAGCTCCGCCTCCTGTCAGATCAGCGGAGGCATTCGATTCTCCTAGGAGTGGGGACACTACTGTGAACTGCACAGGCGAGGGATCTAGGTTGCGCCCTCCTTATGAGAATCTAATGCTGATGATCTGAGGTGGAGCTTCAGGTGTCACTGTCTCCCATCACCCCCAGATGGGACCATCTAGTTGCAGGAAAACAAGCTCAGGGCTCCCACTTATTCTGCATTATGGTGAGTTGTACAATTATTTCATTATGTATCACAATGTAACAATAATAGAAGTAAAGTGCTCAATAAAGGTAATGCACTTGAATCATCTTGGAACCATCCACCCTCTCCCCCCCACCATCCCCGGTCCGTGGAAAAATTGTCTTCCATGAAACCAGTCCCTGGTGACAAAAATGTTGGGGACTGCTGGGCTAGAGTACTCAGGTATTTAATCAAACACTAATCTAGGTGTTGCTATGGTAATATTTTGTAGACATGGCTAGCATCTAGTAACGGTGGCTAACAGTCAGTTGACTTTCAGTAAAGGAGATTATCTTTCACAAATTGGGTGGGCCTGATCCAATCAGTTGAAGGCCTTAAAAGCAAAACCTGAGACTTCTAGGAGAAGAAATTCTGCCTTAAGACTGCAGCATCAACTCCAGTCTGAGTTGCCAGCCTTGCCAGCCCACTTTACAAGTTTTAGACCTTCCAGCCCCGCCCCACAATTGCATGAACTAGTTCCTTGAGATAAATCTATCAATCATCTATCTATCTATCTATCTACTATATATCTACCTCCTACTGGTTCTGTTTTTCTAGAGATTCTGACTGATAGCATTGGCCCAAACTACACAGAAGCCAGCTGGGTCGAGAAATGTAGCTCCCTGTGATTCCATGCAAAGCAGGGAAATGTGATTAGCACAGTCTCTTGCCTGGAGTGACATTCTGAATTCTTCTGCTTGGTACTTTCCTGGAATGCTCCTTTCTTCTACAGTTCCCAGGTGTTTGCACAGCAACAGTAGCTAGCATTTCCTGAGCGCTTGATAGGCACCAAGCCCTGTGCTAAGTACGTTACATATGTTATATCATCTAATCCCCTTGACTATCCAGTGAGGCAGATGCTATAATTATCTCTATTGTGCAGATGAAGAAACTAAGCATTTAAGTAACATGCTCAGTGTTACACAGCCAGTTAGTGGTAGAGCTGGGACAGTATCCCAGCCTCCTAGCCCCTCCCTTTCAGACATAGGAGTGTAGTTAAATGATCATCATCAGGGAAGCCCATAGTCCTGGGTTTGAATCCAGGGTCTACTATTTTCTATCTTTGTAATGTTGAGCAAATCTCTGGACCTTGCTCGGATTTCATTTGCTCATCTATAAAATGGGACTATCAGACAGCACTGAAAGGATTGGATGAGTTCATGCTCTGCCCCCAGAGGGTACCACAAACCTGAGCATCCTCGTTCACATTTCCATCCTTTTCTCTCCTACTCAAAGGAGTCACTGTACATCTTTCTTTTTTCACTTTACTACACACTGCTCTGATTTTCATTTTCTTTCACCCAATTATACCAACTGATTTTGCCCAGCTTGACACCCAAAGAAGGTAGTGAGTAGTGTCTTGGACATGTCCCCATCAGCCAGTTTAAGGGTTGGAAGAAAACAATGTATGATTTGCTGTGTTCAGTGCCCCGGAAGTTAACAAAAAAGGCATGCTGGGAGCTTCCCAAAGCAGAACTATGGCTTTTTCCAGAAGCAGTGAATTTACTTCCAGCAGGCTCTCACTGGCTCCTTTCATTGAAAAAAGGATTTGTCTCTACCTCCTCCCAGCCCTGGAAACCTGTGTTCACAGTTAGCTTCTTTCTTGCACGTCATGCATGGATCGTGCAATAAACCATGGCCTTTTGGTTTCTTTTCTCCAAATATTGATCACTGTTCTGAATTTTCCATTCCAGCTTTGTCCTTCTATGATTTATTTGTAAAACAGGAGGGAGGTCATTCCTTCTCAAGCTTCCCTTCCTTTCTTTTGTTGTTTTTCATTTTTACCTCCCTACTAAGAAGAGAAAAATAGTCATCGAATCTTAGAGAAATAATCCAGGCCCGTATTTCTCAAACTGGGTGATGTGTATCTCTGGGGGATATGTGGCCATGTATCAGGGAGTAGTTCTTAAAATACAAATTAAACATGGAATAGCTTTCTGGAGCATTATTTCCCCCAAAGATTCAGCAGAGAATATTTTTATATTAAAACAAATATTATTATTTTTTACTAAAACAAACTAAGATTTATTATGTAGATTCATCCACATGAATTTTTAGGTTAAAAACTGAAACTCTGAACTCAAGGACTTCAGGTAGAGGGAGAACAGGGTGAGGCACGCCGAGCATTGACCCCTCCAGCCCCCAGGATGCTGAGAACTGGCTTATCCTTCCAGGATGGAGATTGAGGGCTTCTTCTATGGAGAAACTGAAAGGCCCAGAGAAACGACCATCTTTAATAACATTTGGGGAGCTACCCCCAAATAAAAAGGCAAGGTTTCCACATAATCTGTGATTTCTGCCACACTTTCAAAGATCACCAGAGTGTTGGATGTGATGGGTCAGCACTCAGCTCCATCTCTGCCTCGTGTTGTCTGGAACCCAGCAAGTCAAAACCTGTATTTCCCAGACTCCCTTGTAGCTAGGGTATGAGAAGAGATTTGGTCCCACCAATAAGAAGCACTTGGACAATTTGGGAAGATGGAAGGTGGGTAGAGGTCATCTTCCTGGTACTTTGGGATGTTTTCCTGCTGGCGAGCAGGTTATGGAAGTTTCTAACAGCAGCCCTCTCCCAGGGCATGTCTTCAGCTTTGTGGGAAGTGAGTGAGTGTTGGAAGTGAGTGTCAGAATGGCTATCATCAAAAACGCAAGAGATAGCAAGAGTTGGTGAGAATGCAGAGAAAAGGGAACCCTCATACACTGTTGGTGGGAATGTAAATTTGTGCAGCCACTGTGGAAAACGGTATGGAGTTTTCTCAAAACACTAAAAATAGAGTTAACATTTAAAAATAAGACATGCATACACTTTAAAGAGTGCTCAAAAACTTGTATCAAAAAACAGCAGGCCCCTGACCCTGATCCTTCTTATCCTCAAGTCCTGCTCCCTGGGTAGCCATTTTTTTAAAGTCTTTTAGCTGTTTTCAGTTATTTACCTCCAAATGAAATGCTTATACTACACTTCTTGATTTGACTGATTTTTATATTGTCTGTTGATTTTTATTTTGGGATAAGACAATTTAGCTCTCATTTGCTCCCCCTTTCCCCTCTCCCATCCTCCCAGTATAGTTACATCACAACTTTTGATTAAGTCAACATTCAAAGTGTACATTGTTATGATTATGATTACTGCCAAGCCGAGTAGTGTGCTATAACTGTATTTCCTTTTTGTGTGTATTTTGGAGTCAATAGTTTTCTCCTTTCTTTGTTTTTTTCTTTAATTTTTTGAATTGAAATATAGTTGATATACAATATTATGTTAGTTTCAGGTACTACATAATTTTACGCTTGTATACATTATGAAATAATCACATTGATAAGTTTAATAACCATCTGTCCTCGTGCAAAATTATTGCAGTATTATTGACCTTATTCCTTATGTTGTATAGTACATCCCCATGACTTATTTATTATATAGCTGGAGGTTTGTACCTCTTAATCCCCTTCACTTATTTCACCTACCTCCTACCCCCTCACTTCTGGCAACCTCCCATTTGTTCTCTGTATCTATGAGTCTCTTTTCATTTTGTTTTGTTTGTTTGTTTTTTTGATTCCCCATATAAATGAAATCATGTAGTATGTATCTCTCTGTGTCTGACTTATTTCACTTATCATAATATCTTCTAGATCTATCCATATTGTCACACATGGCAAGTTTTCATTTTTATGGTTGAGTAATATTCCATTGTATATGTATACCACATGTTTATCTATTCATCTACTGATGGACACTTAGCTAACTTCCATATTTTGCCTATTGTAAACAGTGCCTCAGTAAACATTGAAGTGCATATATGTTTTCAAATTAGTGTTTTTGTTTTTTGAGGAGAGTAAAATTGCTTGATCATATGGCAATTCTAGTTTTAAATTTTTGAGGAAGCTCTATACTGTTTTCCATGGTGGCTGCACCAATTTACAATCCCACCAACAGTGCACAAGGTTTCCCTTTTCCTCACCAACACTTGTTACTTGTATTTTTGATGATGGCCATTCTGACAGGTGTGAGGCGATATCTCACTGTGGTTTTGACTTGCATTTCCCTGATAATTAGTGATGTTGAGCATCTTTTCATGGGCCTCTTGGCCATCTGCCTTTCCTCTTTGGAAAAATGTCTATTCAGTTTTATGCCCATTTTGTAATCAGGTTGTTTATTTTTTGATGTTGAGTTCTAAGAACTGTTTATATATCTGTTTATATATGTTGGATATTAATCCCTTATCAGTCATATCTTTTCTCCCATAGGTTGTCTTTTCATTTTGTTGATGGTGTCCTTTGCTGTGCAAAAGCTTTTAAATTTAATTAGGTCCCATTTGTTTATTTTTTCTTTTATTTCCTTTACTTTAAGAGACACATCCACAAAAATATTGCTGCAATTTATGTCAGAGTGTTCTGCCTATGTTTTCGTCTAGGAGTTTTATAGTATCTGGTCTTAACAATTAGGTCTTTAAGTCATTTTGAGTTTACTTTGTTTATGGTGTTAGATTTTTTTTTAACCACTAATTTGAAAAGATATATGCATCCCAATGTTCATAGCAGCATCATTTACAATTGCCAAGATATGGAAGCAACCTAAGTGTCCATCAACAGATGAATGGATAAAGAAGATGTGGCATACACACACACACACACACACGTGCACACACACACACACGTGCACACACACACACATGATGGAATACGACTCAACCATAAAAAGAGTGAAATGTTGCCATTTGCAACAACAGGGATGGACTTGGAAGGCATTATGCTAAGTGAAATAGGTCAGACAGAGAAAGACAAATGCTGTATGATATTACTTGATGTGGAATCTAAAAAATACAACAAACTAGTGAATATAACAGAAAAGAAGCAGACTCATAGATATAGAGAACAAACTAGTGGTTGCCAGTGGTGGAGGAGGGGCAATATAAGGGAGATACAAACTGTTGGGTGTAAAATAGTCTACAAGGATCTATATTCAACATGAGGAATATAGCCAATATTTACCAATAACTGTAAATAGAGTGTAACCTTTAAAATTGTATAAAAATAAAATATTTTTTAAAATAATAAATTTTAAAAATAAAATATTCCATTTCCTTTTTCCTAACCCAACGAGGAGGGAGAGAATAATTATTTGTGCCTCACTTACCACTTTTAGACCCTTGACAACCTGATAGCCTTCTCTTTAGTTAACTGCTTTAGCCCTTTCTCTCATATCTCAGGTATCTCCCCAACCATTTAGTTCTTTCAGCCATTTTTTTCTGCACTCACTTCAAAGAAATGGGGCTGGAAATCACATGAGATCTGCTCTGTTGGGCACTGAAGGTTTGCTTCCTGGCTGGATGGCATTCACCCTATGCCATTGGTTGAAGCCGTATGGCTTCTCCTGCCATCCGGGGGTCTGTTGAAAACTACATTTAGGTCCCATTTAGCTCCAGCCTGACCTGCAATCTTGACAAAGACCAATCGTGTTCAGTTTCATTCCCGAATTTTGTCTCATGGGCCCCCATTGCAGTAGGCTGTTTTCTGTGCCTGCTTCAACTTTTCAACTTAGACTAATTTGTTATGACCCATGGATAGTTTGCATTATTAAAATTCTGTCATCTCGCCTACAGGCAAAGGTGGGTAATCTGAAGATCATCTAATCCATTCTGGAACTAACTCTCTCTCTATCTCTCTCAATTCTGAAAAAAATGGCAACCATTGGCAGCAGGAAAGATCCTGCTTTCTACTCTGCACACACCCAATGTCAATATGGTATAAATATAAAAATGGGTTCTGGTATTTTGAATGGATGGAGGAGCAATTAGCTGAGTATTTTCTGCTTGTCTGTTTGCCATGGAGGAGGTGGACTGCGGGCTCCCTGGTGCCAGTCTCCTAAGGTCGTAGCTCATGTGCCTAAGAATGCATTCATTCATTTATTCAACAAACATTTATTAAATGCCAGAGTATGCAAACCCAGGAGGCACAAAACAAATGCTCGTCAAATAAAATTGTGTGACAATGAACCTCAACCCACTCAGGCAACGGAGCGAAGAGCAGGCGAGCCTGGCAGGAGCTGGCTCTCCCACCGTCGTGTGTGAGAGCTCTGGGGTTCTTGACCCCTGGCCTGAACCGTAGCAAGAGGGCTTGTCACTGAGCCTGTCACGTGGGGCAGAAGCAAATGCCTTGCTGAGGTCTCAGGTCGATTACATCTATTGCTTCCACCTTATCTACATGGCCTGTCACTCTATCATAGAAGGAAATTAAATTGGTCCGACTTGATTTACTCTTCACACGGCTGTGTCCATAAGCTCCCCAGGCCTTGCCCCCTTCTGGCTGACTGCACATTGATTGCTTGATGATTTGTTCTAGCATCTTCCCTGGAAACCAGGTTAAGCTTATCAGGCTGTAAGGAATGTGGTCATCTTTTTCTGCTTCCTAAATGATGGGCATCATGTTTGTTCTTTGTGAAGCTCCCAAGGTAACGCCCCTTCCCTGGGAAACACTCAGAGTAATTGCTGGTCCCTCCCCAATGGTCCCTGCCAATTCCCCATATCCATTCAGTTGAGTGTTGCGAGTCTCTGTGGTTTTAGTTTCAGATAGCTTTTTGCAAAGGATGCTCCACTCTATTTCAGGTACACTGGTCCCAACCATGTCACGTAGGGTGGGACTCCATGCCTGGAAAACAAACCCAGGGTTAAAGAAGGAAGACTCAAAGAAGAAACCTACTGTACTCAGCAGCCACGGTGGGGCTGACAGGAGATCAGAAATCTTGAGAATTATTGGGAACAGGTTCCACACGAGACAAAATGTCTGGTTGTTGTTGCTTTCTGAGTGTAACCGGCAGACCTTACATCAAAATGTAGCATCTTTTGGTACAGACAGAAGTAAATATACACATTAAAACCTCTGCTATTTTGAGTCCTCCGGTTACCTGCTTGCCCTCTTTGCCCATCAGGAATGGTATTTTCCTGGGGTTTTCTTCTGTGCAATGTAAATGAAGAATACTTCCGGTAAAATGTCATGGAAGCCTGTCTAACCTTTCTGCTTCTGTGCCTTGGTGCTTAGGCCACTTCTTTGTTCCTCAGTGATTTGCTCTTTTCCTCCTCTCCTCACTTCATCGGCTCCCACCTGCCCCCTTGTTAGGTCCCAGAACACAGCACCATTTTGCTACGCTTCCTGTCCTTTCTGCATTCCAGTGTTTCTCCTGAGTCCCCTGAGCTGATTATATAAAGGGCACTTGTTTTCCCCCATAGTTCTTTATCTCCTTGAGCCTTTTCCTCCATGACGTAGTAAGAAACTTCTTATAAATTCCTTCAGGTATAGAAATCTGCTTTTCAAGGCCTCTCTCTTCTTCATTAACAACGCCTACTAAGGATCATAGACTTTTGCACTCAACCCCAAATCTAAATTTTCTTCCTCCAAAGAAATGAATCAAGATAAAGTAAATTGCTCCTAATGTACCATTAGAATTTGGCAATTCTTGTCCTGATTTATTCTGCAGATATTTTAGTGTAGAAGAGATTTTGTGCTTCATCATACACATTTACTCCCATCACCCAAGATGCCAACCTGGCATTTCTTTGCAGATCTCGTTTCCCACAGCAGCCCTTAGATTTGTAGATTAATTGGATAATTCTCACTCATTAGAGGAAATGGTTTCACTCTCTTTCCATGAAGAAACCAAGAAACTCCAACCACTGCCTAAAATGGCCTTCCAGTTTTCTTTCTTTCCCATATTCTCCCTTACCCACCCCCTCCCCACGCATACAACTTTTCCCCATTTCTCCTTCTTTAGTTTCTTCCTGCAGCTCATGGGCAGGTTAAATGACTTGTGACATCTGAGGCATGTTAAAAAGTCTTGTTTGTCCCCCATCACTCCCTACCCTGTCCCATCCCACTGCCTGGTCTCTCTCAATTAGTACCAACCTCTTGGGAAACACCTGGTCCAGAAGGTTCTGTGCCATATCTTACTCAGTAAGCTACTGTCACTTCCCAGCCCATCAACTTGAAATCATTTATCAGGACTCTGAAGAAATGGGAAATGGGACAAGTAAACTTTGATGACTCAAGAAGGAAACTGCCGTCTGCTATGTCACCTGGGAAGGTGAGGTCAGGATGGGGAGAGGCATCAGAGGGGGCCAGTTAGTGGTCTTTGAAGCTCTGAGAAGGAGACAGAAGGGTGAGAAATTAAGAGGGTACGGGCATGGACATGCTCCATTGGTACCATTTGGCTGGAGGATAATGCTGAGTTTCTCCATAAAAAATATAAAAGTGAGATGGGGAAGACCCATTTGGTGACTTGAGCCAAGCCCCACCAACATAGGGCAAATGGTACACGTCTTCCTGGGACGGCTTTAAGTTTAAATTAGGAAGTGATGGGATGCCTGCTCCCTAACTGGGCAGATAGAAGGCCTTTCCTGGAGGTACCAGCATGGGAAAATCAGTTCTTCCACTTAGCTGAAATCCTCCTATGCTTGTTTCCAGTCGATAATGACTTCTTCCCAGAGCAGTGGGGTTTTCAGCGATGCTGCTCAGTTTTAGTAGTTTGCAAAGGGAAATTAAGGTAAAACTGATTGCTGTTCCCCTTCCTTCCTCCCACCCCTGATTAAGTCAGTGCTGTGCAGCTGGCTCATTGGCTTTCAACTTGGGCTGCGCATTATAATCATCTGGGGAGCTTTGAAAACTCCCACCCAGACCAATTAAATTCAGAGCCTCTGAGGGTGGGACCCACGCAGCAAAAGTTATAAGACTGCTCAGGTCATTCCAGTGTGCAACCAAGTTGACAACTGCTGCGTTTGCTGATCTGTATTTTCCAGCAACCCAACTTGGTGGGGTCAAGACCCCTGTTGGGTCTTTTTCTTTCCCTCACTGGCTCTGTCACTTCATTTCAGTGGTTGTCAAGCTTTCTGTGTTCGTGTCACACTCAACTCTGAGATTTTTGGCAGCCCACCTGTGGTGATTCAAAGACTTGAAGTTACACCGACCAGCTGGCACTTAGCACAGGACAGATTGTTTCGGTGTCTCTATAAATGGCTGTATATGCTATTGCGTGAGTCGCCATTTTCCACTGGGTTAGAAAACCTGGGCCTGGCCTGAACCCTCTTAGATACTCTCAAGGCCAAGTTCTTACTTGCTCCAGTGAACACACCTTCTTCTTCCAGCGTCAACCTGGCATTAGGCTATGCCAGTAACCCATTTCTCTCAACAAGTTCTACCCAGTTGTACCCCATAGTGTTAGAGCCACTCAGCTTCCATCTGAAAGACACCCAGGAAGCATTAGTTAGTGGCACGAAAATTATGTCATACACACTGATTGAAACTGAGTGTACTCCTGTGAAGAGGTTTGAAAAAGGAGCAGCAGCAGAGCAGTTGCGATCACCACCCCTAATCACTGCAGTCAGAATCTCCCCCATCCCCAGCCTGGCTCCCCCACTTAGGCAAGGCAGGCGCTTACCTGCCCAGCCCTTGCCTACCGCATGCTCAGGGCTCCCTCAACCAGGAGCTGTCCCATCCCGGGAGGAAGCATGTAGTAAGTTTTCTGTCTGAGTGGGAAACTGCCCCTCTGTGGAGCCGCTGTCCTTGTCACTGAGGTCTCCTCCCTGCTCTCCTGCCCTTGGGCCTGGTTTCTGACTTCCTGGCCTCACATCCCCCCACCTTCCTGCCTGGTTTCTCTCCCTGTTCACCACTCCCACCCTGTCCACGAGCCCTCAGATCCCAGCCCCTCCTCTCCCTGGGCCTGGGTCCTGCCTGCCTCCCTTGGCTCCACCTTGAGTCTCCTAACCTGGCTGTCTGGTCAGCTTCCTGAGTGCCTGCCACCACCTTCAGATGCCTGCTGTGGAAGAGCTATCTTCAGCCCATGGTCAACCTCAGAATTTTGCTTTTCTCTACCATCTGTCCAGCGAGGTAGTCATGTTTGTCCTTCTGACCTAGATCCAAATCCAAGTTCTACCTTCAAAGGGGTCCCATTTTGGAGACCCCAAGACTGAAGGGATTCAGCCATTCCCCCTGAGACCAGCACCTGGTCATGGGTCCACATGGTTGACCAAGAGGCAATCATTTATTCCTCCTGATGACTCCTTCAGACCCCAAAAAGCAAAGAGAACAAAAGCATGTTCCCCTGGGATGAGACAGGAACCCATGAAGGAAG
This sequence comes from Leucopleurus acutus, assembly GCF_964270905.1. NCBI lineage: Eukaryota > Metazoa > Chordata > Mammalia > Artiodactyla > Delphinidae > Leucopleurus > Leucopleurus acutus. Next base: position 17,885,418 of record NC_139155.1, read on the forward strand.
CTAGCCCCCTGAAAGTACTCTTGGTTCCTTTTTCACAGGTCTGTTTGGTGCCTTGTCAGAGTATTTTGGCCAAAACAGCTTGGCTTTTGAGGAGGGAAGGAGAACAGCTACTCTGTGTCCTATGTAAGAGCCCTCTCCACTCTTAGCCTCCGCTACCTCCCCTGCAGATGAAATCATCCCAGCTTCTTGTGGAGAAGGTGAATGAGGTGAAGCCCCGATCATGGAGTATTGGCACTGGATCATTTTGTTCCAAGATGGCATTCTGGAGGGCCAACTCTAGCCACTGGTAGTGTCTGCCTGGAGACCTGGGTTAAGGTTCATGAGGCTGCTGTGTAGACTGGTCATCAAGAATGCAACAATTAATTATCAGTGTCTGCTGTAGATGCAAGGATGGAATTATGGGCTGTATATTTACTCACTCTGATCTGGTTCCACAATTTCATTTCCAGAGAGATGAGGTGACTTGGCTGAAGTCACAAGACTAGTTAACAGAACGAGGAATTGAACTGAAATTGCTGACTTTGGTCCATTGCCTTTAGGTGGCACTTTCCAGGGTGTGCCGTGAAGTTAAATGTGCGTATTTGCAATAGATACTTCTCATGTGAACTGGGAATTCCTACAAAGCCCCAAATGGGGACAATCTCCACAAAACCAGCCATCTCATTTGCTGTCTCTCTTTCTTCCTATTTTTCTACCATTCAACTGACGGTTTTATTTTTATTTTATTTTTTGGTGAGAACATTTAAGTTTTACTCTCTTAATTATACAATACAGTGTTATCAACTATAGTCACCATGTTAGACATCAGATCCTTATTCTTATAAATGGAAATTTGTACCCTTTTACCAACCTCTCCCTGTTTCCCCCAACCCCCAGACCCTGGCGACCACTTTCCTCTCTGTTTCTATAAGTTGGACTTTTTTTTAGATTCTGCATATAAGTGTTACCATGAAGTATTTGTCCTTCTCTGTTTGGCTTATTTCACTTAGCATAATGCCCTCAAAGTCTATCCATGTGGTTGCAAATGGTAGGATTTCCTTATTTCTATAGCTGAATAATATTTCATTGTATATATATATATTACAATTTCTTTGTCCATTTGTCCACTGATTGACACTTAGGTTGTTTCCATGTCTTGGCTATTGTAAACAATACTTCAATGAACATGGGGGTGTAGATATGTCTTTGATTTAGTTTTGATACTGATGTCTTTGATACTGATTTAGTTTCCTTAGGATATATACTCAGAAGTGGAATTGCTGGACCATATGGTAGTTCTATTTTTAATTTCTTGAGGAACCTCTAAACTGCTTTCCATAGTGGCTGCATGAATTTACATTCCCACCAACAGGGCACAAAGGTTCCCTTTTCTCCACATCCTCACCAACCCTTCTTATCTCTTGAGTTTTTGATGATAGCTATTCTAACAATGAGAGGTGGTATCTCACTGCGGTTTTGATTCGCATTCCCTGATGATCAGTGATGTTGAGCACTTTTTCATGTACCTGTCTGCCATTTGTATGCCTTCTTTGAAAAAATGTCTACTCAGTTCTTCTGTCCATTTTAAAATCAGATTGTTTTGTTTTTTTTCTATTGAGTTGTGTGAGTTCTTTATATATGTAGTCAACACTTTATATCTGCGTTACATCAGGTTTACATGATGTAAACATTTTGTACTGTGTTTACAATCTGTGGTTGGTTGACTCCACAGATGCAGAACCCACAGATACGGAGAGCTAACCATGGGACCTGAATAACTGTGAGTTTTCGTATCTGCTGTGGGTCCTGGAACCACCCCCCTGGAGATACCAAGAAATGACTATTTTTTAAAATATTAACCCCTTATCAGATTTGCAAATATTTTCTCCCATTCCGTAGGTTGCCTTTTCAATTTGTTCATGGTTTCCTTCTTCCGTTGCCAAGACTGATGTCAGAGAGCTTATCCCCTGTGCTTTCTTCTAGGAGTTTTATGGTTTCAGGTCTTATATTTAACGTTTTACTCCATTTTGAGTTGATTTTTGTGTATGGTATAAGCCTCCAGTTTCATTCTTTTGCATGTCACTGTCCAGTTTTCCCAATATCATTTATTAAAGAGACTATCATTTCCCCACTGCATATTCTCAGCTCCTTTTGTTGTAAATTAATTGACCATATATGCAAGGTTTCTTTCTGGGCTCTCTATTCTGTTCCATTCATCTGTGTGTCTGTGTAACCAATCTTTGGATATGGTTTAATATTATATGGATATTTGGATATGGTCAATATTATACTATTTTGATTACTATAACTTTATAATATAATTTGAAAGCAGGAAGTGTGATATCTCCAGCTTTGTTCTTCTTTCTCAAGATGGCTTTGGCTATTTAGGGTCTTCTGTGGTTCTATAAAAATTTTAGAATTGTTTTTCAAGATTTATTATAAGGAATTGGCCCAGATAATTATGGAGGCTGAGATGTCCCATGATCAACTGTCTGCAATTCCAAAGACCTGAGAACCAGGAGGGCCAATAGTGTAAATTCCAGTCCAAGTCCATATGTTGGAGAAGACTGGTCCCCAGCTCAAAAATAGGCAGAGAGAGGGCGTTCTCTGTTACCCTGCCATTTGTTCTATTCAGGCCTCCAAAGGATTGGATGAGGACCACCCACACCAAGGAAGGCAATCTGCTTTATTCAGTCTGTGAATTCAAATGTTAACCTCATCCAGAGATGCCATCACAGACACACGCAGAAGAATGCTTCACCAAATATCTGCACACTCCATGGGCCAGTCAGGCTGACACAGAAAATTAACCATCACAGCTCATATGATGGAATATATGATGAAAGAAGTTCAACCATTGAAAATGACGTAGAACAATATTTATTGATACAGATTTAATGATATATTCGTGAGTTAACAGAATATGTTCCCAAAGAGTCTATATTGTTGGATACATGTTTTAAACTGCATATATGTGTAGATAAAACATCATGAAAGAATATGTAAGTAGTTAAAATCTTCATGATAAAATTGCCTATGAAGTATAGCATGTCTGCATTTTCTGGTTTTCTACCAAAAACACAAGTTACTGGCAGGTAGTCTCCAAGATGGCCCCCAATGATCCCCATCTCCTGTTATTCATGTCCTTGAACCACTGCTTCCTTTTTGCATGTGGGCTGGATTTAGTGACTTGCTTCTAGACAATAGGATGCAGTAGAGTTGATGGGTTGTGATTTCCAAAATAGAGTGTAAGAAGACAGGCGTCTGTCTTAGGCACCCTCCCATGCTCTCTTGTTTCCTCACTTGCTTCAATGGAAGCCAGCTGCCATGTTATGAGTTGCCCTATGAAGAGGTCCCCATGGTAAGGAACTGTGGGGGGCCTCTGACCAACAGCCAGCAAGGAACTAAGGCCCTCAGTCCAATAATCCACAAGGAGCTGAGTCTCGCCAGGAACATGAGTGAACACGCAAGTGGGTCCTCCCCTAGGTGGACTTGCAGATGAGACCATGGCCCCAGCTGAAGTCCTGACTGCAGTCTTCTGAGATACCTTAAGCCCGAGGCATCTAGCTCAGCTGTGCCAGGATTCCTGACTCACAAAAACTGGGAGATAATAACTGTGTGTTATTTTTAGCTGTTTAGCTTTGTGTTAATTTGTTACACAGCAATAGAAAGTGAGACACTGATGTAATGATATTTTAGAAATTGCTTTTGAAAAAAGTCCTAGGGACAGGACTTGACAGAACTTGACAGAAATTGCCAACAAATTTAGCTCTAATTCCTCAGCTTCGGTTCCCCTTTCCCCAGCCCAGGGCTTTCTTCCTGACTTTGCCAAACTAGTCAGTCTCAAACATCTGGGTCCTGGTCCCTGCTTGGCCACAGAATCCCCTACCTCTCTAGGCGTCTGTTGCCTCCCCTTTGTGAAGACGGGGTGGGGTACAATCCCCAGAGACTTGCTCCCAGGGACCTCTTCTCTGTGCCTCTCAGGGGTGAGCTCTTCACCTCGTCTCCTTGCATTTAGTCTTCATTTTTCTCTCTCCCCTCACTTCAGATATAAAGGCTCCAATATTTATGAAGTGCAGATTCTGGAGAAAAGAAATGAAGTGAAAATACAGGAGCTCTGAGGAGGACCCTGACAGGGCATCCCGTTGCACCAGTTACACTCGGAGCCAGATTCAGGGAGCCCCTCAGCCATTTCTCCATCCTCTTCAGTACCTAAAAAAATAGGAATAAGTTTAAAAAACCCAACTGCAACCAAACTACCACACTTCACATAAAGTCTCTCCTGAAAGTTCCAAATCTGAAGAAATATTTGCTCGTAGCCTGGCCTCTGGGTAAAATTTAGTTCTGCCTGAGAAAGAGGGGTCAAGATGAGCTTCTCAAAGCCCTACACTGCCAAGTTCCCTGCACGTCGGGGCCTCTGCCAGCCAGGCGTGATGCGAAATTGAAGTGACTCTGAGCCCAAACCCATTAAACGCTCCGGGAAGGTGCTTCTGTGCTCATTAATGGAATTAGGTGCTCGGAGAGAAAGAGATCAGATGAATACCTCAGGCTTCCGTTCTGTAATCCTAGGAAAGTGATCTGATCAGGAGCCCAGTTAAATACAACAAAAAGTGCAGAGCGCTCTAAGTACTCTGGAGATCCAGAACCCGTCTGTTTTTCCCTCTAGTGCGGCTCACTGCATAAGCCCAAGACAATCCCACTACCAGCATAGAATGGTATATTTTGAGGGTGATTAAGCACTAAATGTTCACCAGGATGGAGTTGTAAATGGCTCAGGCAGTCATGGGAGTATGAGCCTCACAGAAAACTGATGTCATGTCGGGCCCACTTTTTGCTCTGGTTCCTCTGATGGTTTGATGCTGGGCTTCAATGATGCTGCAGAAGTTGGTTGGTCCATTTCTGACTCTTCCTGTGATGACAGTCCTTTGTCTTTCGGCAAGGTCATTATCTTCCTGTGAGGTTGCAACAGCAGTAATAGAACAGCAATAGTAATAACAAGTGGGTGTTATACGTGTATATTTATATACAATCCTATTTAAATTTTAAGCCTATGGGCTAAGTATTATTAAATCCATGTAGAGAAGAAGAGATTGAAGCATAACAATATTAAGTCATCTCCAAGGACATAGCTATCAAGTGGCAAGCCTGGGATTCCCACATAGTCTGTGTGATCATGAATCTGTGTTCTTTGCAATGGATGATGAACTACACTGCTTGTGGGTACTAACCTGAAGCCTCCTGACTGACCTGTGGTCACTACACCAGCATTATCTTGCTTGGAAATTCCCTTGAGCTATGAGAAAGGTGGATGGTCAAAGTCAGTGGTTCCCAACCTGGCTGAACTTACAATCTGCAGGAATGCCAAGGCCCAGCTCCCACTCGCAACTAAAACTTTTAGACGCAGGGGTCTGTGATGGGGCCACCTGTCTGAATTTTGTTAACAAGGGCTTTGGTTGGTTCTGACACAGTCAAATAGCAGACTAACATTTTGGAACCACTAGACTGAGTGATCTGAAAATTCCCTTCCAGAACTAAATCTCCAGGGCAGGAGGGCATTTGGAGAGCTGCCTCGTCACCTGGCCCTCTCCTTACTGTCAGGTGTCCCTTTCCTGGGCTGAGCTGCCTCACCCTCGCCCTCTCTGGCTCCCTCTGACCCTGGCTAGGAACACACCACAGTAAACACACTGGCCCTGCCTCTGCCTGAGCTCCCATCTTTGCTAACTCTTTTCTCTGGCTCTGATATTCTACTCCCTGTCATTGAATCCTTCCAACCCTGTATTTTCTTAATAGGTAATACATACACACAGTACAAATCCCCTGATTTACAAAAGGACGTATTGATAAATATCTCCTTCCTACCCTATAACCCAGGCATCCGGGTCTCGCGCCCAGAGGGTTCCCCCAGTCATGCTTTACAAAAAAGAAATACAGTGCTGTGTGCTTGCTGTACCTAGTGGTTTGCTCTGCTAATTTTGAGGAAACTGTGCCTTGAAGATTATTCCAGATCCATGCATAGAAGTTTTGCAGCTTAATTCCTTCACAAGAGGAGGCCATAGTTTGTTCTAGCCATCCTCTATTGATGGCATAGACAATGTTTAGGTTGTTTCCAACCTCTGGCTATTACTAACAATGCCACAGTGAATATTTTTGTATGTATGCCATTTCCCACATGTATGAGAATATCTGTAGAGTAAAATTCATGGGAGTGGAATTGTAAGTCAGAGGGTATATTGTTCATCTTAACCAGTTTCCCATCCACTTCGAGTCAGGCTTCTAATCCCTGGCACTCTGGGTAACAGAGCCCAGGCCTCTGCTCATTTACGTCCCAAGTCTCTACCCCGGGGCCGTGATTTCCAGGGGCATTTCAATGGGTCTGGGTGGCCCACTCACCCTCACCTGCCCAGTGTGCTCCCTGCTAGGCACCCAGCTGAGCCTCTGAGACTCAGGCTTCCACATTACAGAAGGTTGCAGACATCTTCCTCTCTGCCTGGGCTTGTTCCCCAGACCCTGGGATTATGGCCTCTGTCTAGATTTAAAGTTCCCGAGAGCTCTTTCCAGTGCTAACTGACCTCTTCCATAGTCGTCTCTGTGCATTCAGGTTCCCTTTTGTCTGCTTCAATAAATGTCTGCTTCAATAAACCCAACTCTTCATTCCTTCTAGCTGGCCGGCCGTGTTGAAACTGAAGACCTACCACAAGTCACGGGATCTGGACCATCTCCAGATATAACCTCAGCGTAGGTGACACTTGTCTTGGGACCTTTCTGTCCATTTTCTCTGGGTCCCTCCATGCCTTCAAAATGCTCTCCAGCTGCCCAGAGTTTCCTCTGGGTTTCTTGCCTGGATTCGCTGACTGTATTTAACAGCGCTGTGTGCTCCAGATTTCTTCTACTCTCTCCAGCCTTATTTCAGAACGTGTCTGTCTTGTCTTTCATCTCCTAAGGGTCCTATTGGATAGACTCATCCTCATTGGCAGATAATGTCATCCATGTGATAATCCTCCTAGAGGTATTTTCATCTTGGGATGGGGCTTCCTGAGATCCCTTTGCTGAATGAATGGCACTACAGGGACGGGAGTAGGTCAAGGAGGATTTGAGGAATAGAGGGGTGGCTGGTAGAGGTAGCATGGTCCATGGTGTGGTCCATTTCTAACTGTGTGATGTACGTCACTTTGCAGAGCCCAAGTTTCCTCATATTACATTTCTCTTAGTGGTGTTGAGGTCAACTAACATAACTGATGTGGAAGTACTTTGTAAGGTACAAGGTACTGTTACCCTTTCACCAGCATCCCCCAAAGTCCAGAGTGCTGAGATGCCAGGAATGCCAGCCCTGTGCGAGGCAGCCACTTGGCAAGAAAGGAGGACCAAATTGCTCTATATTGTTTCCACCTCATTCTCTAGAAAGTACAGACAGCAACAGATTAAACAATGAAACCCTTGTGAAAATCTTTCCATCATCAGGGTCAACTCTAATTTTTTCGCCTTGCCTCAGACATTGACTTCAATTTCTTAGATTTGCACAGTAACAAATCCTTCCTGGTTATAGGGAGATGGTCTCCTTGAGTTTGTCCTGGTGAATGCTAGACATTTAAGTGTCCTTTTTGCATGGGCTCAGTTCTCCCTTGTTCTTGGAAGACGTTTCCTGGGTCTGGTCTTCACGCTGTGTCTTTCTGTTCATTCAATTTGCGGTGGCATCCTGACTGTCACAGGAGGTCTTGGAACAAGCCTAGATGAGAGCTGACAGCTTCCCCACTTGACGCTGCCTTGGGATTCCCAAAGTGCTATTATCACAGTTTCTGACCTGAACTGTACCAACCCAGGTGACTTGGAGGCTTTCTTTGTTTCTCTGTACCGTTCTCCTGACTTTGTTCTGATTTTTACGTGTCCATTACTACTGGCCCAGGTCACTGTATCCCTGACAACCTCCTCAGGGGAAGCAAGGATTCCAGGAACAAACATTTTGTCCCTTGGCTAGAGTAACAGTAAATGAAAAGAGGAATAAATGCTCCTTTCCACAAAAGCTTTAGGGGCAGCTTTGGTTTCTCTAGTCCCCAGGTCAACTCAAAAAAAAAAAAAAATCAAATTCTCAATCCCAAAAGCTCATTCTTATTCCCAATGTTCTCCACGGTAAGCCTATGACAAAGTTATTTTGGGGAAACTAGAATCCTGAGAAGCTAAAGGATTTTTTTCAAGGCCACATGCTTAGTAAGTAGTCTGACCAGGATCCAGGAGCAATGAAAGGAAGGGAAGGATCCCTTCAGGACTGAAACCAAATAAAACATGGGACCAGCGTTCATGGCAGGGAAGACTGCTTGTTCAGAGCAAACTGTATCTTGAAGATTATTCTCCATCAATACCTAGAGACTTCCCCAGCTTCATATTCTATTTATGGGTGTGTCATAATTTATTTTCACCAATCAGGTGAAAACTGGTATTAAAATCAAAACCACCATAGTGTCATACCCAGCTATAATTTACTGTATGTGTATATGTGTGAGTGAATAGTTAACAGTTAACTATATCTATACGTATGTCTATATGTTTGTATGTGGGGATCTTTGTTCATATACTGTCTGCTCACATAAATAGTAAATAATCTTCTATTTGTTCATCCATGGGGGTGTTTTAGTTTTTGTAAATGAATTCCCGTGTTCTTTTATGGTCTTAGGTTGAGAATTTGTCCAAGTTCTGTATATTCTTTCAACTAATTGCTTCAACATCAAAATGTGGTGCTTCTTTAAAATTATACATACATACATACATATATATATATATATATATATATGACATTTTGGTATTTGGTTTTCTGCCTTCCATATTTATTCAGTTCCCCTTCCTCAACACCCCTTTAGAACAAGAGTATCACCACCTTTTTTGGTGGGAAGTACAGGTCATATTGTATTTTCTGTATTTGTGCACAATTATTTCAAACATGGTGTTCTAGTTTTTGGGGAGACAGGGGAGGAATTGAATTCCCACGTGGACATGTGGAGTTGGACATGTCTGTTTGACAGCCAACAGGAGCTGTCAAGCATATATCCTCCACCCCCAAGTCCAAACTGGGACTCCATAGCTCCATTTCAGATGTCATGGTCCTCAAACCCCTTATTGTCTTGGGACCCTACTCCATTTTTCAAGATTCCTCTTTAATGCGGCACCAGAATTAAACACAGTGTTCCAGATAATGGTTGACCAACAAGAAAGACACTTGTTTGTTGTATGAGTCTTAGGGACTGTAGCAGGTATTCCCGGTGCACAGCTCACATCCCCTTGAGCCTTACCATGTTGGTACATGCCCGTCTGACTTCTCACTGCCAGCACCTGTGTGTCTTCACCTGAGGGATTTCTCTGGCTACCAGAGTCCACTTGGACTGTGCCCAGCTGGAAGTGCCAAGGAATGAGCACTCCCCACAGGGGCCTTCCGTCAGCGACCGATGGGAGTTGGAGTATAAATGCCACAGCTCTCTCACCTCTCAGCCGGGGTGGCCCTGAGATGCACATTCCTCATGCTTCACCGAGTGTCCCAGCAGCGTCAAGCCCCTGTCACCTGCATAGCTACTGGCTTGATACTCACTCTTTATTGGCTCCTTCCCTGTCCACCCCCTACAGGATGAGGTGTCGTGGGGTCACCTCCTCAGTTAATTACTTGTACTGGAATCCTTATCTTGGGCTCTGCTTCTGGGGGTCCCCAGACTAAGGCAGCGCCTAATACTGCATCAACTTTCCTAGCAGCCACATTGCGCTGCTGCTTGGTCCTGATTTTACAGTCGGATAAATCTCCGACCTTGTATTCACGTTGGCTGCTGCCAAGTCATACTTACCTAATGCTGTGCCTTTTTTCCTATTGATTTTTTTAACCTAAACTCAGACTTTGTGTTCAGTCCTGTTATACTCTTGGTTTATTTCCATATTCCAACCTCACAGAATAACTCTGAATATTGATTTGTTCTTTGGCTGTGTTAACTATCCCTCCCAGACATGAGTCATATTTGTAAATCTGATAAGCATGTCTTTTGTGCCTTCATTGACTTCTTTTAGAAAAATGTTGAACAAGGTAGGGTTAGGAACAGAATTCTAAACTAAATTCCTCCTTGGGTTGAATAATCAAGATCTTTTTCCGAAGAATCCCCGCTGATAGTGATTCAAACTAACTGCCCGAACTGAACCCAGAATTTACAGATTTGCCCATAAGAATGTGGAGCATGAACGGCTTGGTTGTTTTGCTAGAATCAAGATGGTCCACAGTTATGCTGTACTTGTGATACACAAGTCTAGAACCCTATCAAGAAGGAAATGCGGTTAGTTTGACTTGTTATTCACAAATTCATGTTAACTACTGAGAACCCCTGGCTTTATTTCTAAAAGCCCCCAATCTTCCTTTTAATAATCTGTTCTGGAATTTTACCAGGGTTCAAGTTTAAGGTTTCTAGAATCTACCTTTTCTTTTTTATTTGAAAATGAGGACTTTTGCCAATCCCTATTTTCCTATCCTCCTTCCTTAATTTCTCAGCAACGGAAAGTAGTACTAAGGTCACATTCATAAGTACCTTTTGGAGCCTGGCATGCGATTTATCTGGCGACATCAATCCATTTCAAATGGTCACACACTCCCGACATCCTTCACTGTCTCCCTACTGCTGAGCTTTCCATCACTAGGGAGGCTGTTTCTTGCCTGAGAACACACCAGAGCCCCATAATCCCCCATCACCCTTCTCAAACCTGGATCCCTCCCTTCCCCCTTTTTCTTCTTACACCAGACACATGGTTTAGAGCTTTTGAGATTCTCTTTAGCCCTATGGGAACCCAGGCTCCTTCTGCCTCAGTCCCCACCGCACCCCATCCCATGGTGGATCAACCTACTCTCACCAGATCTCCCTAACCTCACACTCCACTTTGAGCTCCCTGATCAGCACCCGGGGTTTTGCTTTTTGTTTTATTTTATTGTGCCTCTCACTCTCTTTTCATTTTCGCTGGGATCATTCACATTCAAGAATACGATTCATTTTTACCCTCTCCTATTCCCCATGAGAAATACTCCCTTTTATAATCTTTTACCTTAGGATCAAACCCATTTTCCCTCCGAAGTACTTGAGGTGAGGTGGGCATCTCTTCCTGTCTTTGATCTTGCCCACCAACCACCAGCTATCTTCTTCAGGGTCCTTCATTTATTTTTTAAAAATTTTTATTGAAATATAGTTGATTTACAATGTTGTGTTAGTTTCAGGTGTACAGCAAAGTGATTCAGCTATACGTATATATTCATATATATAAATATATATTTTTAGGTTGGCCAAAAAGTTTGTTTGGGTTTTTGGTAGCCTCGTATGGAAAACCCGAACGAACTTTTTGGCCAACCCAATACATACATATATTCTTTGAGGGTTCTTCCATTGTGCTAGAACTGTGAGAAGGTTTCAGTCTCCCTCTCTAGACTGCAGTCACCCTGAGGGCAGGGGTGGACCTGTATTCATGTTTGTGCCACCACAACGCTTGGTTCATCCAGCCTGATGTACGCAGGATCTCTGTGGAATGAAACTGGATAACTGGATGCCTTCCTTCCTGCATCCAGGATGAGGGTTACTTACATGAACCTTGTCCAGCACTGGTGTGTTGAGGGAAAGGGCTGGGGATGCTACTGGTTGCTGGGCAGCAAGAATTTTATTTCCAGGTACAAATTCCCTCACTTCCTAGCAGCCCAGCCGGCCCCCTCAGGAAGCCTGGGGAATCGAGCTGGCAAGGTTGCCCACCATCAGAGGCTTTCAGCTGAACAACTCGGGGGGAGGAAGCCAGCTTGCAGACTTCAGAGTATCCACAGCCCAGGGAGCCGCTGCACTGCACTGAGGAATGGGGCTGTAACAGACACCTGCCTCAGGCGGGTCGGCGGGGGGCGGGGCCTGGAGGAAGAAGGGGGAGGGATGGGGGGAGGAGGAAGAGGGGAAAGGAAGGGAAGCGGCAGGGAGGGAAGGAGGGGCCAGTCAAGACTCCTGACTGCCCCTGAATCCCTCTGCAAAGCCATTATCAAAATTGATTTTAATAAATGAAAGATTTACCTGGGTTGAACAGTGTTTTTAACTGGCGGCAGTTAATTAATTAACCATCACTAGCCTGGACATCATAATGGGATGATATTTTGATGCTAACACATTATTGAAAAGGACAAGCGGTGTTTTGTTTTTTTTTCAAGGAATCAATTAATCAGCCCCAAATGAAGATTCAGACCACTACGTACGCTCACAGGCACTTTAATATCTTCCTTTGCCAGGACCCCCAAATACCTGCTTTAGGACTCTGTGACCTGGTAAGTAGTTTGAGGCAAGTCAATGTTAACTCAGTATTAAAAAAAATCTTACAATAGTTAACTTTAAAAAATCTCTGAGACATCTTCTTCATAATTAATAAATGAAAAATGTTCCTGCAGCTAATCAATAAAGTTGTTAGAGAGAATTGATTGGATGAGGAACTCTTTTTGTGGGTACAATTTTTCACCTATTCAGAACAAAAGACTCCCTAGAGCACCATCAACTTGATAGACACTTAAGAGTCTGACCCAAAAGGAAAAAAAAAAAAACCAGAAAGATGATTAATTAAGATCTCCAGCAGTGACATTTACTTCCATCCTGTGGGCGAGAACTGGGTCAGGTGTGCAGGTGGCTACTGTGAAGCTTCCGGAAGGTTAGGGAAACAGAGGTGCCCAGGGACATCTCTCACCCTGAGGTTGTGCCCTGGACATGCTGGAGGTCCAGCCTCTTTGGAGGATAGAAACAGGAGTGGTCCACAGAGGCCTGTGTCTTTCAGGTTGGTTAAGGAGCACGGTAGCCTCGTTCTCGCAGAGGGTGCATATAAAATGCATGCAAATCTCCTGGAATGGAACGACATCTTACATATTATTTTAGTGTATAAGGTAGTCATCATGTTCAAGAGCAATGGGCCCTGCGTGTTCCACTGGATCCCAAACCTGACAGCACCCCAGAATTACTTGCACAGATTCTGAGGCCCATGCATATCCACTGAATCAGAATCTGTGAGACTGGGGCCTGGGAATCTGTGTTTTTAAAGATGTGCCCAAGGGATTTGACCCTGGTTCATACCAGTCATAGGACAAATACGTATTGAGCCAGGTATTGTGTTGAGCATCTAACATGCATTAGTCGTTTGCTCCTCACAGAGGTCCTGTGAGACGGGCAACATGATTATGATCATTTTACAGATGAGTAATTGGAGATCTAAGAAGGGGAAGTCATTGGCTAAAGGTCACGTGCCTAATAAGCCCCCCAGGCTTTGAAGCTGGGTTTGTCTGATTTGAGGGCAAGTGTTCTAACCACTAGAATACCCTGCCCCAAGTAAGGGATGGGCAGCTGGGAGGACACAGGGCAGAGCTGGGGACTGGCAGCTCTGAACATACAGGGTTTGAATGAAAGAATTCAAATCCATGAAGCCTCACCAAGTGTGATTAGGTGGGTTAAAGTAATATCTTATCCCTCTTTCTAGAATGCCAACTACCAGTCTTCTTCAAGCTGAAAGATAACGAAGGCAGGAGAGAGGGTAGATCAGAAGGACAGCTGTAATTTTCCCAAAGCATTTTTGTCCAGCCAGCTTGCTCTTTCGTTAGAGTAACTATAATCTAATTAACTGATGACTGTACGATATTCTTGGCCAGCTGGGGTGTGTGTTCAAAATGCAGGTACTCGGACCCAAACCAGAGCTACTGAAATAGGCGATTTGCATTTTGAACAAGCTCCCCAGGCCATTCTGCTCTCTGGTTAAGTGTGACAACCACCGATGTAGCACCTTCCCATTTGCCCCAGCTCCCACGCCCAAAAAGATGCTGGTTGATGGGGTCATAGGGACTGTATCAGACAGGGAGTGTTCGTGTCATTTATTGCCGTATAACAAACCACTCAGAACATAGTGGCTTAAAACCATTAAATGCTAGAAACAAACCTTTATTTAACCCACCAATCTGCAGGGAAGGCCCATCTCTGCTCCATGTGGCACCAACTGGGATGGACGGCTGAAGAATCTACTTCCAGGTTACCGTACTCACAAGGCTGGTAAGTCAATATTTCTGTCGGCTGGGAGCTCAGCTGGGGCTAACAGCCAGGGACCTCATTCTTCTCCACATGGGCCTCTCCACAGGCTGCTTGGGCTTCCTCACAACATGGTGGCTAGATTCCAAGAATGCAAATTCCAAGAGACAGAAGGCAGACGCTGCCAGTTTCTTAAATTCCTGTGCTGGGAAAACTACTACAGCATCACTTACTTCTGCCACTGTTCTATTAGTCAGTCAGTCACGGGGCCCAGATTCAAGGAGAGGGGACATAGACACTCTCTAAATGGTAGGAATGTCAAAGAATTTGGGGGACGTGTTTTAAAACCATCACAATCAGGATGCCTGGCATGAACCCGCCTTTGCAATTAGTTCTGTCATATTGGAGGATCCCTTTACTTGTCCAGTCTTAAGCAAGATGAATAGGTTGGGTACTATTACTGTCTAAGGACCTCTGATTCTATGTCTACACATCACCAGTAGGAGTGGTAGAGAATGTGTGTGCAGGGAAACTCCTTTGTAGGATTTATCTTAGTTCTTCAATGGTTAATATTGTATTGAGATTCCTTCGCACACGCCTGAAATCCATGTCCTTGTGGGGCTTATTTAGCTTGGCTGCAGTTTTAGGTCAATTTCAGAAATCCCCCTGAGTTCCTAAGAAGGCTGTGGAGGTGAACTCAACTATTGGGATACAGGCCTAGTTATCCCGCCATTTCCTCCCTCAGACCTGCCCAGCATGAGGACACAATTGTGCAGCAGCTTGCTCGGAATCTAAAGGTCATTATTCAGAAGAAAACAGAACAAAAGAACAGCTGCTTCAGTGTTACTTTAGTGTCAACTCTGAGATCTGCTCAAGAGAGCATCAAATATCCCCCAAGTTAGGGAAATGTCGGGGAGAAGGGGTGGATGGGTTTAGCCAATACCATCTTATTTCCTCATTCCAGCAGAAGAGAAAGATGCTGCTGCTTCCGCCTCACAATGTTAAAGGGGTCAGGGGGATCAGTGAGGTCACGCCATCATGCCAATACCTGGAACACACCATGGGGACCCTTACCAAGACTTCATGTA
Organism: Leucopleurus acutus; assembly: GCF_964270905.1. NCBI lineage: Eukaryota > Metazoa > Chordata > Mammalia > Artiodactyla > Delphinidae > Leucopleurus > Leucopleurus acutus. The sequence continues at coordinate 17,900,509 of NC_139155.1, forward strand.
GGTGTGCGAGTGAGGGGTGGAAATGCTGCACCTTCCAAGCCACCAAGAACAAGTGGCTCAACCTGGAGGTGTGCTCCCCGAATCCACAAGACTGGTTCTGTGCATAACTGCGGTAAAGACAGAAGCACCGTCATTTTCATTGTTTCCAATGAATGTTTTCAGGGCACTCCTCCAGAGAGGGGTGCTCAGGGGAGAGAGGAAGGGCGAGCAATGGAGACGTGTTGACCTTGTTTATTAAGGAACTTCTGAGCGCACTGGCGGAGTCACAAACCACAGGGAAGTCAGACAGACATCTCAGAAAGGGAACGTTGACCAAAATAAGCAGGTGTTTAATATTCCTCTTCACTTCTCATTTGAATATCTGATTGTGCCATTTACGAGTTCATCTTTCTTTACATAATAGATGCATTCCAAAGAAGTTCTAAGGAGAAATATCATTCTAAATAAATTTTATTTTAGATGTGCAATGAAAATTGCTTATTTAAAGGACCTTTGAGATAAATTATATTTCTAATGATCTGGAATGTTGGTGTATAATATCTCTTCCTCCATGCTTTTATCTTTAGAAAAAATCAGGATATCTTTGATATCATTTTCAGTTCTAATATTCCATGATCCTAGGAACTTGTGAAAACTTTTTAGAATCCCAAATTCAATAATTCAAAGAGGCCCTATTCCTGGGTTTGAGAATGTCCAGTTAATATTATGGTCATAGAGTGTCCTTTTAAGCACAGAATTACTAACTTTGCTAACAATAATAAAAAAAGGTTAGGGGTTCCTAAACATCTGAGGGGACTCTCTATGGCAATTTCAATGAAAGCTGGGAATTCTATTTGTCAGAACCCTTTTAGTTACTTTCAGTTGACCAATACCCAATTTATCCTGGATTAAACCAAAAAAGTATGGGACTGAGGGTAATTACAGGAAAGTTTAAGAGATGAAATCTTTAAGAACAGACTGACCCAGGGTCTCCAATGAAATCAATAGATATCATCTTTCTCTGTTGGCTGTGTTGTCCTCTGTGTTGACTTTATTCTCGGCAGGCTTTCTCTACACGGTGGTAAGAGGGCCACCAACAAAGGCAGCCTTATGTAGCTGCGTGGCAGTTTGAGCTGAAAAGAGGAGCCCCACGTCTAATCCTGAAACATCACTGGGTCACGTGACCGGGGATGGGGTCAACCCCACCCCAAACCTCTCGGACGAAACAAGTCGGAGGAAAACTGGGATATTGTTACAAAAGAAAAGAAAAAGAGTGTTGGGCAAGCAAAAAGTAAACTCTTTGCCCAGTAAAAATGCACATACTTTGTGTTCGTTTCCTAGCAGTGCTGCAACAAATTCCCACAAACTTCGTGGCTTAAATCAGGAGAAATTTTTCCTCTCAGAGTTCTGGCAGCCAGAAATGTGAACTCCAGGGGCCAGCAGGGTTACGCCCCCTCTGGAGGCTCCGGGGGAGAATCCTTTCTTGCCTCTTCCAGCTTTTGGCAGCTCCTGGCATTCCTTGATGGGGGCAGCGTAACTCCAGTCTCTGTCTGTCTCCATCTTCGTGTGGCCTTCATACCTGTGTATCTGTGTGTCATCTCTCCTTCTTCTAAGGACACCCATCATTGGATCCCACCCTAAATCCAGGAAGATTTTATCTCGAGATCCTTAACTAATTTCATCTGCAAAGACCCTATTTCTGAATAAGATCACATTCTGAGGTTCTGGGTGGACATGAATTGAGGAGGTAGGGAAGATACGATTGACACCACTCCATACCTCATAAACACACGTGCATAACATTGGGCATACATTTTCAGGAGGTTCACGGAATCACTCAAGTCTATCAATAGATCATCAGAAAGGAATATGGACCAAAGATTAAGATACCTTGACTAGGGTATCAACCTCAGCACATGGACGTTTTGGGCTGGATAATTCTCTGTTGTGAGGGCTGTCTTGTGCATTGTAACATGTTTAGCAACATCCTTGGCCTCTACTCATTAGAGGCCGGTAGCACCGCTCCCAGGCACGACAATCAGAATGTCTTCTGACATTGCCAGATGTTCCCTGGGGGGCAAAACTTGTTGAGAACCATTGTCCTATCTCATACATTTTGTGCTATCTGGATGGATAGTGCCATTCTAGTGATCTAGCAATCCTGGGTACATATGCCAGTGATGTCACATAGAGTAACAGGTGCAAGGATGCTCAGCACAGTGTTGCTTGTGGCAGCTGGTAATAAGGACACACTCCAGGTGCCTGAGGGGAATTAATAAGGCAAGTGTGGTGTAAAGATGCCTTTTATCCCACATGCTCCTTTATCTTCAGACCCAACAGACCTCTCCACCATTAACCATGCCACTAGACCAAGACTTCAAAATGCCTCAAAGCTTCAGTTTGGTGTTTTGAAATATAAGTTCTGTGGCCAGCTTTGCTCAGCCTTTCCCTCAAGGCTCACACCCTTCTATGGTTCACAAGCTCCTTTTTAGGGAAGAGACCCTTCAATCCATCTTTGTTTGCCTTCAAGAGCTTGCTCGATGCTTTGCACTCAAACACCATCCAGTACATGCTACATTTATTAAATGTGTAATACTATTACCTGGAATTTATTTGTTAACTCTACATAAGATGTATGGAGATTGCTTGAGATACAAATAAATGTTTGATTCTTAAGAAAATCATCTATTTTTAGAAAGTAAATATAATTTAGCTCAGTTGTCCTGTATAAATAGGAAATCTGATTATTCTTTGATCTTACTTTTCCTTTTTAAAATTTAATTCCCAGAGAGATGACTAATTATAGATGACCCCACAGCTTAATAACATATCTGTTAATGTTCTGGTCGGTGGGGGGGGAAGCCAAGAAATTAAATTAAGTATTAACAGGGTTTGAATTGATTCGAGGAACTGAAACAAATAACTATCATACCCTGTTGTGATCTAGTTCTTTGTATTTTTACTGCTCAGACTGACTTCAAGCTTGGAAATAAAGAGGAACTCTGTCCTCGCACCTTCGGAATTCATTTCCCTCGGGTCATGTAATGGTACTAGACACTTGGTTGTGAATTATAATAAACACAATAGCCAAAGTGGTAAGTAAAGTTGGACCATATATTTGCTCAGTTATTCATTGATTCATCTGTTCACCCATTCAACAAGCACCCACAGGGCACCTACTGTGTCAGACATTGCTCAGCGTCCTAGGGACTTAGAGGCACACCAGAAACAGTCCCTGTCTCCAAGGAGCTGCCGGAATGGTAAGGAGAGGCAGGCATGTAAGCAAATTGGGTAGCACCATATCACTGGGCTGGTGATAAGTTGTGTACAGAGAACAGTGGAGATACCAGGTGGGCAGATCTGTCCGGGAAAGGTCAGGAAAGTCCTCACAGAGAAGATGACCCTTACATTGGCACAGCGGGGCTTGAAGAACATCAGGGGAAGATGTCCAGGGGGCAGGTGGACATTGATATTTGGAGAGTAGAAGAAAAGTCTGTTCTGGAGATACCGACCCGGGGGTCGTTAGCTTTTTATTCTTTTAAATTGAAGTATAGTTGATTTACAATGTTGTGCTAGTTTCTGTTGTACAGCAAGGTGATTCAGCTCTACGTACATATATAACAAACCAATACAAGCCGCTGTGAATGTTATGTATGTATATTATTTTTCATACTCTTTTCCGTTATAAGTTATTACAATATATTGACTGTAGTTCCCTGTGCTTAGACAGTAGGACCTTGTTGTTTCTCCATTCTATATATTATAGCTTCCATCTGCTAACCCCAGCCTCCCACTCCATCCCTCCCCCAACCCCCTCCCCCTTGGCAACCACAAGTTTGTTCTCTATGTCCGTGAGTTTGTTTCTGTTTTGTAGATAGGTGTCATATTTTAGATTTCACATGTAAGTGGTAGCATATGGTATTTGTCTTTCTCTTTCTGACTGACTTCACTTAATATGATAATCTCTAGTTGCATCATGTTGCTGCAGATGGCATTACTTTGTTCTTTATTATGGCTGGGTAATATTCCATTGAATATATATACCACATCTTCTTTATCCATTCATCTGTCAATGGACATTTAGGTTGTTTCCATGTCTTGGCTATTGTGAATAGTGCTGCTATGAACATAGGGGCGTATGTATCTTTTTGAATTATAGTTTTGTCCGGATATATGGCCAGGAGTAGGATTGCTGGATCATATGGTAATTCTAGTTTTAGTTTTCTGAGGAACCTCCATACTGTTTTCCACAGTGGCTGCACCAACTTACGTTCCCACCAACAGAATAGGAGGGCTCCCTTTTCTCCACACCCTCTCCAGCATTTGTTACTTGTAGACTTTTTAATGACAGCCGTTCTGATGGTGGTCATTAGCTCTGAGGTGGTTGTGTGAGGCTGGGGTGTGGCTGAGATCCTTCAGATAGCACCTCAGAAGATGAGGGTGAGAGAGAGCTGGTCTGAGCCTTAGCCAGAGGAGGAGACCAGGGCTGCACCTTTGGAACTGAGGGCCAGTTCCCAAGGCCGAGACATCTGAGGAAGCTTACCTTCAGAGTCTAAGAACACAGGCTCTGGACTCACAGCTGTTAGAACACCAGCTGCGTGGCCTTGAACAGACTGCTTAAACTCTGTCTGGCTCAGTTTCCATAACCGCAGAAAGGGGGTATTAATAGTACCTTCCTCAGAGTTGTTGGAAGGAATAAATGACATAATATTTACAAAACAATGCCTGGCACGTAGCAAATGATCATTGAACACTACCTATTGCTGTCATTTTATTATTAAAATGGATGTGAAAGAGTAGGGAAAAACTTTAACCCTTTAACTATTAGATTGTAACATAAGCTTTTATTTATTCAAGAAATATTTACTGAGTGCCTGTGATATGCCAGGCATGGATTTGGGCCTAGTAGGCCTGAAGAGCTTGAGCAGAAGTTAGGCACTCAAGGAATCTGTGAACTCAGATGGGGAATAAAAGGTATCTTTATTCTCACTAAAATAACTAAACGTTAGCATTCCTTCGATTATGAATATAGACCACAAACCACAATATTAGCAGTACCTGTAGTTTGTCACCAAAAGCAATAAATATTTTCATATATATCACACTACAGTTATTGCAGATCAACAAACCACAGTATTAGCAGTACCTGTAGTTTGTCACCAACAGCAATAAATGTTTCCATATCACACTACAAGCTCTTGCAGATACCTGGGAATATTTATTAGAATTAGCATTACTTCAAAGCTCGGGATTTGGCAAACCACCTTAGATCATTAAAGTATTATTTTATGTGTTCTTAAAGAAGCGCATATATCCCAGTGTCATGAATTTGTGGGTTCTTCTTTATTTCGATAACCATATTTCAATACGGTTGGTTTCCTTTGTAAAACTACGTACAGACAGCCCTCAGTATCTGCGGGTTTTCACATCTGTGGATTCAATCAATCCAGCAGATACAGAGGGCCCGCTGTATCGGATCGTCTGCATTTATAACACTTTATTCTGAAATGGGATCTGTAGTCTTCACCAGATTGCTCATGGGGTCATGGGACACAAAGAAAAAGCTTAAGAACACCTGATATGTATCCAAGTCTGGGAGAGACGGGCCCAAAACAAATTACATGAGTATGTAAGATAATGTCAGGTAGTAATAGGCTCATTGAAGACCAAAAGGCCGGGGAAAGGCATAGCGAGTGGTGGGTTGATTTAAACAGTGAAATCAGAGAAGGCTTCCCTGACAAGGTGTCATTTGAGCACAGACCTGCAGGAAGCCAGGGAGAGTCATGTGTGTATATCATTCCCCAAGATATACACACAAGCTAAGGGGTCAGCAAGGTGAAGGGTCTGAGACAAGAGGGCACTGGGCGTGGACCTGGGGTGGAGCTCATTCAGTGGGAGGTTGAGAAGGAGGCTTGAGGTTGAAAAGATTTGAGCCTCTGTCTTATGCAGTCTGGGGTCCGCAGCACCTGGTCAAGTGGGAGCACATAGTAGGCACTCAAGAAATAAGGCGTCCAAGGGAACTAACTCACCTCCCAGGTGAAACAGGTTTGTCTCCCAGGTTTCTCTCTAAGGGAAAGTCTGGTGGCCGCTGCTGGGTGTGGGACCTGAGGTCCAGGAAGAGCTGACCTTCCCGTCACTCAGCCCCAAGACTCCTGGCCCAGAAGAGCTGCAGGGTGAGCCCCAAAGACATACATAAGGTCTGAGCTGCTTCCCAGGGAACTGCATAGACCCCCACTTGTGAGATGATAAAATAACTGATACTCTCGTCTCTCCCCAGCTCCCACTACACAGTGACTCCACACCCACTCCCACCTGCCAGAGCTGGCTATCCGGAAATCACGTGGTGATGGGGGGCAGCAAGTGGAATAATCATAACGTAACTGATGGTTATTGAGCCCTTTTTTGTGTCAGGTGCTTTTCTGAGAGCTTGACTCGTTTAACTCTCACCAAAAATCTTTTAAGGTAGGGAGTCTCATTATCCCCGCTTCACAAATGGGGAAACTAAAGCCCACAGAAGTTAAATAACTGGCCCTAGCACATAGAACTGGTCCGTGGCTGGGCTGGGAGTGGGCCTCGGGCATCTGACTCCGGAGGGTCCTGAACCTTCCTCTTAACTGCCACGCTGAACTGGCTCTGGGTGCTTTATACCTGGGGGACACCACACCCAAGGTCAGAGGGACCTGGGGCAGAGTGCCAGCAGCTACTTAGGAAGGACTCCAACCAGACAACATTCGACAGCATTCTATCCCACCCGCTCCTCCAGATGGGGCTGGTGTGACCTGAGAGACCAGAATTATAGACAGCTGGGAAAAGCTACCAAACGGCAAGAAATCTAGCCGATCAGAAAGCAACAGGCTAACAGAACCTTGCTGATTGTGCTGACACCCCCAGGATTGCTCAGAAGATTCTAGAATGCAGACCCAGGCAGATCTGACAAAACCACGTCCCCTCCCGTCACAGGCACAAGGGATAGTTTTGACCTGGGTACCACTCAGCTCTCCTCCCGGAGGACTGCATGGTGAGCGCTCAGGGCAGCGGAGCAGGATCCTGTGTGAGTGCCCAGTTGGCACCATCAGGAGGCACGGAGCCCGTTCCCACCATCACTGGGGCGTGGCACGGAGAGATAGGATCCGTATGGGCTTGTGGGACTCTCCCTAAAATGGAAATGTGCCAGTTGTTCTTTTAAAAAAAAAGGAAATATTTGACTTTTGGAGCTAGACTCGCCTTTCAATCCAGTCCTCTAAAGGAGAACAGTTGGACTGAAAAAAGATAAAAGGCATTGTCCTCTATGACCCAGACAAGATAACAGAAGAGGGAAGCCCAGGGCTCCTGACCTCTAATCCGGGACCTTCCCCACAGTCCAATGGGGGCCGTGTTGCTTTTCCACGACGGTGAGCAGTTCCCTCGTCCCCCGCGCACACCCCACCCTCCCAAGCTCCAAAATGGGGGTGCTGAGTGGACTCATCGAAGGAGGGAGAGAGAAGAAAGGAACCTCTGGTGACTTTCCGGAGATGTTTTGGGAGAGTGATGGAGCATCTAGGACCTGCATGTAAACAATTGGAAAGGGACAGAGATCTCGCAGACATTCAGGGATGGATCCTTCAAGCACTAGGCTCAGACACTGATGGGGCTGCAACCAGCCCGCTTTCTCCCACAAATAGGCTTTTCTGGAAATGGCAGAGCAAAGGAGCCCCGGGACACAGGGGCCTTTTAAGGCAGTGGAAATCTCTTCCTCTTGCATGCCTGAGGGTGGGCAAAGCAATTCATTGGCAGCCCTCGGATCGGAGCGGGGAGAGGGCAGGCTGCTTAGCAGGTGCACTGCAACCCAAGGAATGGACTCTCTGGGTTTCCACGTTTTATCTGTAGGGCTCCTTCAAAAATATGAATTCTTGGTCCCTATAACCACTGGTTTCACTGTCGAAGTATGCTCACCCCACGGTAAGGACACAGGGGATGTGATCAGACTGGGGCCACTGGGACAAGGAACAGGTGACCATGCCCATCTGTGAAGAGTAAGGTCGTGGGAGGTTTTGTCCCAGCCAAAGCAGCTGCCTCTCCATTGTGTGTGGTATTTTTCTTTTTCTTTTTTTTTTTTTTAAGCAGTTTTAGATATACAACAAAATTGAGAGGGAGGTAGAGATTTCCCATATACCCCCTGGCCCATCACACACACAGCCTCCCCCATTACCACCATCACTCACCAGATCGGTACAGTTGTTAGCATCATAATAATCCAAATCCATAGTTTACCTTAGGGTTCGCTCTTGGTGTTGTACATTCTATGGGTTTGATAAGTATGTGATGGCACGTATCCATCATTATGGTATTATATAGAGTATTTTCACTGCCCTAAAAGTCCTCCATGCTCTGCCTATTCATCTCTCCCTTTCTACTCACCCCTGACAGCCACTCATCTTTCTTACTGTCTTCATTGTTTTGCCCTTTTCAGAATGTCATATAGTTAGAATCATAAAGCATGCAGCCTTTTCAGGTTGGCTTCTTTCACTTAGTAATATGCATTTAAGTTTCCTCTGTGTTTTTTCAGGGCTTGATAGCTTGTTTCTTTTTAGTGCTGAATAATATTCCATTGTCTGTATGTACCACTGTTTATCCATTGACCTACTGAAGGACGTCTTGGTTGCTTCCACGTTTTGGCAGTTATAATTAAAGCTGCTATAAACATATTTGTGGACATAAGTTTTCAACTCCTTTGGGCAAATACCAAGGGGAATGATTCCTGGATCATATGGTAAGAGTATGCTTAGTTTTATAACAAAGTGACAGTCCTCCAAAGTGGCTGTACCATGTTGCATTCCCGGCCAATAATGTGTGAGAGTTCCTATTGCTCCACATTCTCACCAGCATTTGGTGTTATTAGTGTTCCGGATTTTGGCCATTCTAATAGGTGTGTAGTGGTATCTCGTTGTTGTTTTAATTTGCGTTTACCTGATGGCATAGGATGTGGAGCATCTTTTCATATGCTTATTTGTCATCTGTATATCTTCTTTGGTGAGGTGTTTGTGAAGGTCTTTGGCTCACTTTTAAAATCAGATTTTCTTGTAGAATTTTCAGAGTTCTTAGTATATTTTGGATAACCGTCCTTTATCAGGTATGTCTTTTGCAAATATTTTTTCCCAGTCTATGGTTTGTCTTCTAATTCTCTTGATATTGTCTTTCACAGTGCAGAAATTTTTAATTTTAATGAAGTCCAGCTTATCAATTATTTCTTTCATGGATCATGTCTTTGACGTTCTGTCTAAAAAAGCATCATCGTACCCAAGGTCCTCTAGGTTTTCTCCTATATTATCTTCCAGGAGTTTTATACTTTTGCATTTTCCATTTTGGTCTCTGATCCATTTTGAGTTAATTTTTGTAGAGGGTATAAGGTCTGTGTCTAGATTAACTTTTTTTCATGTGGCTACCCGGTTGATCCAGCACCATTTGTTGAAGACACAATTTTCATTTAATTGTATTGCCTTTGCTCCTTTGTCAAAGGTCAGTTAACTATATTTATGGGGTCCGATGTGTTTTCATTTTAACATTTTATTACAGACATTCTCAAACATATGCAAAGATAGAGAGAATAGTGAAACAAGTTCCCCTGTAGCTGTCACCCAGCTTCAACAATTATCCCATTTGGTCAGTCTTGTTTTATCTTCATTCTTTTCCCTGTCACCCCACACTGTACAGAAAATTCCTGATGAAACATCTACAACTCAATAGCAAAAAACCAAATAACCTGATTAAAATATGGGCAACGGACCTCAACCAGGCACTTCTCCAAAGAGGACGTATAAATAGCCAACAGGTTAACGAAAAGGTGCTCATCACTCATCATCAAAGAAGTACAAATCAGAACCACAATGAGACATCACCTCACACTGTTAGACTAGCTATTCTCAAAAAAAAAAAAACGAGAGAACAAATGGAGAGGGTGTGGAGAAAAGGGAACCTTCGTGCACTGTTGGTGGGAATGTAAATTGGTGCACTCACTGTGAAAACAGTATAGAGGTTCTAAAAATTTAAAATAGAACTACCATATGATTCAACTATCCTACTTCTGGGTAAATATCCAGAGGAAATTAAATCAGTATCATTCCCATGTTCACTGCAGCGTTATTCACAGTAGCCAAGATATGGAAACAACAAAAGTGTCTGTCAATGGATGAATGGATAAAGAAAATGTGGCGTATATACACCCTGGAATATTATTTGAACCATAAAAAGATGGAAATTCTGCCATTTGTAGAATATAGATGAACCTGGAGGACATTATGCTAAGTAAAACAAGCCGTCACAGAAAGACAAATATTGTATCGTCTCACTTCTGTGTGGAAATCTGAAAAAGTCAAACTCATAGGAGCAGAGAGTAGAATGCTGGTTACCAGGGGTTGAGGGGAGATGGGGAAATGGGGAGATGTTGGTCAAAGGGTCCAAACTTCCAGTTATAAGATGAATAAGTTCTGGGGATCTAACGTACCATGATTATTATAGTTAATAATATTGCATTGTAAGTTGCTAAAGGGTAGATATGAAGTGTTCTCACCACACACACACATACACATGTACACAAGAGGTGAAGTAATTGACGTGTTAATTAATTTGACTATGGTAATCATTTCACAATGCATGCATATATTAAATCATCACATTGTACACCTTTAAGAAATCATGTTGTAAAACCTAAATATATGTAATTTTTATTTGTAAATTGTACCTCAATAAAGCTGGGAATAAAGCAAGTTCCAGACATTGTAACATTTCATCTGTAAACACCTGTGTATATTTCTAATCAAGAAAGACTTTTTGAAACCTAACCACATACCACGATCACTCCTAACAACCAGTCCGTGATCAAATTTTCCCGATTGTCTCAAAAATGTGGTTTTACAGTCGGTTTTTCAAAGCAAGATCCAAACCAGGTCCACATATCAGATTTAACTGATATGTCTATTAAGTCTCTTTCACTCTTTTAAGAATTAGCAACCGAATACCCACCTTTGTGGTCAGGAGGGCTTGGTTCCAGCCCCCCGGGCCGACTGGAGTGACTGAGCCCTTCACCACTCCTGCCCTGTGGCCCTTGGCACCATCTGCCAGCCACGGACCTTTCTACCCAGGTTTGCTGACATCCTAAGTGCGAAAAACTGCTTCCATTGGGGAGATGTAAATGACGGGCATCTGCCTGGCATCTGCCTCGTCCGTATTTGTCTGCATAGCACCTAACACTATGGAGTAGAGTAGGTGATCAGTTCCCGCTGGATGACGCTGTTCAGTCAGATCCTCTCCTAACAGTGGGCTTTAGGGAAAGGAGAGCCACCCTTAATAACAGGAGTGCAAAGATTGCAAACAGCAAATGAACAAAGCGTGACACTAATAAACTCATATCAAATTACCACGTACCAGGCATGGTTCTGAGCACTTTACACATACTAACTCATTTAATCCACACGACAACCCCATGGATGTAGATATCATACTCTGTTTTACAGGTGGGGAATTTGAGTGAAGTGAATTGCCCAAGGTCACACAGCTAGAAGGTGCAGAGAAAGGGAACCCAGGGAATCTGGCTTTTAACACCCACACTGTCTGCTTGGGACACCAGAATACCAGCTGTGTGGGTTTAGCTGTGTGCCCAAGAGCTGCCTCTGAACACGCAAGGGGACCTCAGTGGAGAGGCGAGAAGCTGACCTCATGAATGTTTAATTTTGACATTTGGATGTGGGGAGGAGCAGAGCCCTCCCCGCCCACGGGCACTTGGGGACCCATGCAGTGCATGGGTGGCATTGGTCTGGGATTCAGGGGGTTGGGGTAATGGGGCAGAAAAGCCAAGGAAGGCCGCACAGCCTGGAGGGGAATCCCAGCCTCTCTGCCGGAGGCAGTACCCTTGGCCAGACCTTTCTGCTGAGAACTGCAATAGTCCAGAAGCCAAACCTCATTGTTACCAGTTTTTGAATGACTGTGAAATCAAGAGCTCTAAAAGCAGAGATCAGTAATGAACTGCAATCAGGGTTTCCTGCGGGGGAAATCCCAAGGTCATGCTTGCCATTTCTTAGCTTCCAGCTAAGATCATCCCCTAAAATCATGCATGCACTTCCAGCTCTGCCCCACCCAGAGCAGCTGCAGGAGGAGGTGGGTGGTCAGGAAGGTGCCCTGTGGCCTCCAAGAGTCAACACCGGGCCTTCAAAGGAGCCTGCCTCCTGTCAGCGATGGGCCCAGCGGACTGGAGGGAACGCACTTAATAAATGTTTTCACTTTGGCATTTGGAGGAGGGCAGAGCCGGGCCAGGCGTCAGAGCACTCTGAAGTGCTGTGGGCCCGCTGACACTTCCCTGCCCTTTCCAAGGTGTTCTCATGACAGCTGCTACCTGGGGGCCGCGGGGCTGGAGCAACTGCTGTGCAAGGTGGTGACCTTCTAAATCTGGATCAGTTAATGAACCTGGCCAGCCCCGGGGGCCCCGGAGGCTGCACCCTCCGTGGTGGCTTCTGCCGAATTTCTCTTGTTGTTTTTGATTCCCTTCTTCCTCCCCCACCTTCCCATTATGCCTGACATTTCTAAGGCCAAGTTTTGTTACAAGCAATTAGCCTGTGTCAGCGATCTGGGGAGACGAGCTGGGAGCCAAGACACAGGCTGGGGTACAAGAGCATGAGGGCCGCCTGGAAGCGGGCTGCCGAGCGGACCCTGCACGGGAGGCTGGGTCGGTCCCTGCGCTGACGATGGAGCGGGGGCTCCGAGGGGACGCAGGGGGTTCGAGGGTGCAGGACCTCCGGCTCCATGCAGCCCAAACAGGGGTCTGCCACTCTCTGCTCTGGAGCTCTCTTCCTGACCCTAATCTAGAAACTCATTCTCCCAGCCTGAGTTTCCCAGATCCCGGAAGTGCTCAAAAGCCAGAGTTCATGACCTATTTTCACTTGTTGAAGAGAGAAAAAGAAATCATGCATGCACTTATGCACAGTAAGCCGTACAGGTATATGTGTGTGTGTGTGTGTGTGTGTGTGTGTGTGTGTGTGTATATATATACACATACATATATACATATATATATATCTATATATACATATATAGTTATTAGTATTTTTAAATTTTGCCTGGAATTATTTGTCTACTCAGTATGGTTGCCTAGACACTCAGTTACCAATTTTGTTCAGTGCTGACTAACAAAAACTAGGAACATGGGCTTCCCTGGTGGCGCAGTGGTTGAGAGTCCACCTGTTAATGCAGGGAACACAGGTTCGTGCCCCGGTCCGGGAAGATCCCACATGCCGCAGAGCGGCTGGGCCCGTGAGCCATGGCCACTGAGGCTGTGCTTCCGGAGCCTGTGCTCCGCGACGGGAGAGGCCCGCGTACCACAAAAAAAAAAACCAAAAAAAACAAAAAACAAAAACCTAGTAACATAAAGTATGTCTGAATCGATGCATTTCGTGGAGGAGACAACGTACTTCACATGTGGGGTGCTGCGGGGGGGGGGGGGAATTGGGAAGAGGGAGGGGCCCTGAGTCCACTGACCATTCGGCATGGACTTCCCCAACCTGGCCTCAGGGCTTCCTGGCCCCATCAGCTCCCCACAACCCCAGACCTCCACCCTCAGCTCTCCCAGAAGGATGTCCAGCCATTCAGACTCAACCACTGGAGTCTTGGGTTTAAAACTCAGCCATTCAAACCCAACCATCGGTTTCAATGATCTTATCTCTTCCGTATAGGGATACAATGAACTGACTTAGAAAATCAACTGAGAGAGGGCCTGACCTAACCCTTCCAGATCACTAAGGAGTATTTCAGAAGCAGCCTTCCTGATGTAGCTTCCATGTTGGCCGTGGAGCCACCGGTGAGCATTTCAGGAAGATGAGGGAACTGAGGCCCCGGGAGACCACGTGGGTTGCCTAAGGTCACACAGGGGATTGTGTAGATGCCTTGACTGAGCTCAGGTCACCAATCCCCACCCAAGGCTCTTCCCACTTTGAGAAAGGCAGTGGCTCCCTGCCATTTGCTTTCAGTCCATGTTTCACCTACAATCCATGAAGGAAACATAAAAAGAGAGTGTGCAGTAGCAGCACGATCCAGACACCAAGAAATAATCAATTTTAGTCCTAAAGCAAATAGTGCGCTCATGGACTCCCTTGCAGCCGGACGACAGGAGGCTGCCTGCCTTTCGAGATCAAGGGCAAGGGAAAAACAAGGAAGAAGAGGGGACAAGCAAGAGAAAAGTCTTGGTGGAAGCTGAGGGGGAGGACGGCTGGACCTCCTCATGGGAGGGGGTTCTCTCTCCCCAGTAGACGGGGTCGAGGGGCTGGGATCAGCTTAGCTGTCTTCCCTGGGGAGGGCTGTGAATGGCCTGAGTGTAGAGAGAATGAGTTCATTGACCCCCACGTCTAGACTCCATGGGTTGCCAATCCTTCCAAGTAGCCTGGGCCACCTTGGCTGATGGCACTCCTGACAACTCTCAGAGAGCTTCCTCTCTTCTAGTACTGCTACAAATAACACCGCTTTCCTCTCTTCGGTCTCTTCTTACTGACACCAGATCAGCCACGACCATACGCAGCCCCAGCGTGTGGTTTCCAGACCACGCAATGTTGCTCTAGCTCAAAAGTTTTGCTTTGGAAGGTGGGGAAAATCCCTCTTCCATGTTGTCCAGAACAGAACAGATGTGACCATTCAGCATCTCTTTCCCCACTCTTCATACCTTTTTCAATGTTTTCAAGGTAATAACTTGATATGACGGTTTTAACAACCACGACAAGGAAAGGGGGAAAAAAAAACCAAACACATTAGAGGAAGCAGCGAGAAACGTGCACCGGAAACATCAGTGAGAAGCCCCACTTCACTGTGTGCTCAGCAATGACATGGCTCCTCCCATGGCTTCGAGCTGGACCACCCTGCACTGCCCCTGCTACTTGTTAAGATCCCCATTGGATGAGTTTCATTTTCTCAGTCTTGGAACCTGCCTGTTACATTGGGACAACTGATGACAGGTCTAAAACGCCAAACCCCATTGAACCGCTTTCTTGCTCTTTCTATCTGGAGTCCGGTGATTTTAGCACTCTAAGGGTAGAGGACACAAAGGATGTGTTTAACCCTCAGGCTTCGTTAAGAACACTGCCCAAATCTGGCATCCCCACCTGCCAATGGTACCTTAACTGGAGGCACAAAGATGGGGAAAGGCTAGCGTGAATACTTCAGACTTGCTGGATACTTGTAATCATCTGTGAATTGGGGTGAGGGCTGAATTTGGGTGGGGTGGGAATAGCACCCCAGAAATGACAGCTGAAGTTCCAAAAATTGAGTAGATGGGGCTTCCCTGGTGGCGCAGTGGTTGAGAGTCCGCCTGCCGATGCAGGGGACACGGGTTTGTGCCCCGGTCCGGGAGGATCCCACATGCCGCGGAGCGGCTGGGCCCGTGAGCCATGGCCGCTGAGCCTGCGCATCCGGAGCCTGTGCTCCGCAACGGGAGAGGCCACAACAGTGAGAGGCCTGCGTACCGCAAAAAAAAAAAAACAAAAACAAAAACAAAAATTGAGTAAATGGAAAAAAGAAACTTGGGAAAGCTTTCTTCCTCCTCCACCTCTCCTGCCAATCATAACAAAACAAAAATAGGCAAATAGCCAATATCATCTTTTATGTTTAATAGTTTAGAGACTAGCCATTTTCAGGAAGTAGAGACAAAATGAATTAGTAAGGGAAGCAGTTCTGGTCCTCCAGGGCAGAGCCAGCTACACTGTAGATCTCAAAGGATGTTCTGCAGACCAGCAGTCCCAGCAGCCCTGGGGTCTTGTTAGAAATGCAGATGCTCAGGCCCCACCCCAGACCCACTGCGTCAGAGACTCTGGGGGTGGCCCAGTCATGTATATTTCAACAGTATCCACCCTCCAGGTGATGCTGACGTCTGCTCAAGTTTGAGAAGCTCTCAGCTACAGCCCCACCCCAGTTTCCTGCATTGGGGGCCATTCGAATGGGAGTGGAAGACTCTCCAAACACCCACTCCCTGCCCCCAGCTGTTCTTGCCCATCCCCACCCCTCTGCCTGTTCATTCCCTGCCCTGCCTACCGGGGCATCATAACAGCTTGTGTGTTTCCCAGCTCTCTTTCAAAGGCTTACTCAAGTCTCTTCCTCCAAAGGCCCCTGCGCCATTTCAGCCTTGGGAACTGCTCCCTGCTCGGAATCCACACGCACTAATATCTCCACCTCTCATTCGGCACCTGCCTGTCTATTTAATACCCATTTCCCCAAACAGGAGAGAAGTGTCTTCGGGAGCGGCACCCTTGCCCTGGAATTCCCTGCGTCTCCCGCCCCATGACCCCCTGCACACCCTGGGTGATCCCAAGTGGTGGGCCCCGCAAGCTTTTCCTCCAAAAGAGATCCCAGAGCAAGTGTGTAAATCAAAAAGGATGGCCTGGGGGCAGGGGGACCTCACCCGTTTCCTCCTAGGACCGTCCTCCCAGTGAGCACAGCCTGTGGAGCAGGCTCCCCCCTTCCGGCCCCTTCATGTTATTCCCCACGTGCATTAGAGGCTGAACGCAAACAGAATACAAAAGACAAAAGACAGGGAGCCTTTGCTGCTGTCAGAGTCTATAAAAGTCTTGGAAGTGACAGCAGGAGCTCTTGCCTGCTGCTGCTACCCTGAAACCCAGAAAGAATCAATTTCAGACTCAGGGCCAAATAGTGCCCCAGGGGGCGTGCCTGTGACAGACAGTGACTCCGCCCAGACCCCCAGACGCACCCCAGCCCTGGATCTGGAGGGGGAGAGGGAGGAGGGAGGGGTGGAGGGAGCATCGTGCGGTTTACAAAGGGAATGCACCTCTCTCTCTCCCTCCCCCTCTCCCTCTCTCTCTCTTTCTCTCTCTCCTATTTCTCTACTCCTTCTCTGAAATCATCGTCATGCCTCATGGGAGTCACACTAAAAGAAATCATCTTCTTTCTTGCTTCATGAAACCTGGAATGTGACCCCAGGATAGGAACGGTGCCACCTTCCTCTTTGCATCCCAAGTCCCCTAAAACATATTCATTTTCAATAAATGCTTGTAGATCATTGATAAGGGCTGTTTAGGGCTCCAGAAATTACATTCATTTATCCTCCTGGATTGCAAGAAAGGAATTATTTATCAGGGACCAGCGAGTATGTGGGCATGTATGAGTGTGTGTGATGAGATATCCCGACATGCTATTAGCTTTATTTGTTTACTTATTTATTTTCAGAATATTGTTCATCATATAAGTTAGTGTTTTCCATTTAGTAGAAACAGGAAGCTCCTAGGCTAGGGTGGCCAGATTTAGCAAATAAAAATCACAGGGCACCAGTAAATTTGAATTTCAAACAAACAACAAATATATTTTTAATATAAATATATCCCAAATATTGCATTGGACAGATGTAGACTGACAGTATCTGTTGTTTATCTGAAATTCAAATTTACTGAGTGTCCTGTATTTTATCTGACAACACTATCTCAGGACAATTCAAGTAGAGAAGGGCAAAGAGACGCTGGTAGAGGAAAAGGATAGAAAAACTTTAAAAATTGTATTATACTTTATCATACTTTTTTAGAAAAAAGAACAAAACCAAAAATTGCGTTTGCAACACGTTCTTAAAAGCAGAAATTAGGCTCCTTTTATGTGAGTGCAAACGTAGGTGCCAAGCAGGGGTCTCAGATGGAATGATTTTAAATCTCAGAAAGAGCTTAGCTGTTTTTGTAAAAAGGAAAGTTGGCAAGTGATTAGGGCCGATGTGGCCCAGCTGCTCTTTTGTACTTTGAAAGAAACAATTAAAATGGCTGGGACATTAAACTTTAAAGAGCTGGGCGTTCATATTCAGAA
Source organism: Leucopleurus acutus (assembly GCF_964270905.1). NCBI lineage: Eukaryota > Metazoa > Chordata > Mammalia > Artiodactyla > Delphinidae > Leucopleurus > Leucopleurus acutus. The sequence goes on from NC_139155.1 coordinate 17,918,293, forward strand.
GCTAATTTTAAAAGGAGCCTGATACCTGGGAGAGAAGGACATTTTCCAAGAGGACATAATTTCTGTCCTGCCCTTCTGCCTTCAAGACTCTAAATTTTGGAAAATCATTTAAAATAGCTCATAGGTAAATATTATGGATAAATAGATGAATGCCAGGATAAGAAGGCTTTCTCTTGCTTAGTCATGAAGAGGCCAGATAGACATTTTTCCCCATATTTTAAAAGATAAAGGGCACAATCTGAGAAATTGAATACATTCTGGAGTAGACGTATCCAGAACGATATTCTTTCTACAAATTGCTGACCCCTTGTGATATACCAGGCACTAGGTTTAAGAAAAAATACTGAACAAAGCAAATCCGGACCCTGGAGGAAACTCACAGTTAAGTAGGGAGGACAGATCTCCAAGCAAAGACAGCTTCCCGTGGAGGAGAGGCAGTGTGGAGGCAGGGTTCAAAGTGTGGGCGCTGGGACTGGACATGGGCTCAGACCCAGCTCTGCCACTTGGGCTACATTTGTAAAACGGGAATAAAGGTAGGATCACTTCATTAGATTGTGAGGACTAACTCAGTAAGCAAAGTAAAATGCTTAGTACATCACCTTCCATACAGCAAGTGCTTCCTAAACGTCAGCTGTTGTTATCAGTGTTGGCATATTTAGGGGGATTTATGGGAGCACAGGCCAAGGAGACTGTCACTCTACCTGGTCGCAGAGATGGGGGCGGGCATGGTGATAGCGGCTGCCTGGAAGCTGAGCCTTAAAGGAGAGTAGGACTGTCAAGGGGCTGAGGGCATTCCCTTCTTAGGGCATAGAGGGTGCATGGTGTGTACAGGACAGCAACAGTCATGTGGCATGGCTGTCACATGAGAAGGACAGTGTTTGGGGCAACAGAGGCGACCAGGAGCCTGAGTATCACGGTCCTTATAAACTATGCCAGGTGTTTGACCTTCTAGAAGAATTGCAAACTCTGGTGGAGTTTAAAGGGTGCAGGGACATAATCTGTATTTCTTAAAAGATCCTTAATATTGGGGCAGAAAATGAATGGGATGTGGGCAAGAGGGAAGGAAGGGAGACAATTTAAGCAGCCGTTTCAACGACCTATGAAGGAGATGGTAAGGACTGAACTACGCTGGTGGCCTGGCAGGTGAACAAGATAACAGTGATACAAAAGTGACTCAAGAGACAGACTCATTCTGGGGCTTCGGCACCAACTGGGCGTGAGGAATAGGGAAAGGAGATCAGGATGACTCCCAGGTTTCTGACTTGGGTAACGTGCATGAAGGTGTCATTTACTAAATGGAGAACAGCTTTGGGCATGAGGATGCAGAGGTAGAGGAGTGTGCATGATACGGTCCACGTTTATTTACTGAGTTCGAGGTGCTTAGGGGACATTCAGGTGGAGACTAGTGCCTAAGAAGTCCAAAGAAACAGGGACCTGGGCCTGGGAGAGACACCTATCTCTCTGGAGATAGAGAACATAGGTGGCAATTGCAATGGCGAACTTAGATGAGATGGAGGAAGGCTTGGGGAGCCCATGAAGGGGACCGAGAAAAACAGGCAAAGAGGTGGGAGGAAAACGCACGAGCCTGGGATTGCAGCCTACAGAAGACCAAGTTTCAAGAAGGTGTTCCCAAAATCATCCTTCAGATACATTGTGTTCCAAAAGATGTCCTTTGGATTTGGTGGTGGTTGGTGGGCCTGGGTGGAGGCATCAAACAGATGGCAGATGGTTTCAGCGAGAGAATTTATTGCATCTAAGAGCTGCAACACATCCAGCTCCACCCGTTAGGAGAGTGGAGGCGCACAGAAAGAAAACACCAGCATTTCAAAAGAAAAGCAGATCCTTGATTTCATCGAAACACTCTCTCTCCCCCGAGTTAAAATGGTTTTGCCTCTGAAATGTGGACACTACATTGTTCTATGAGCTCTGTCCTAACTCAGAGATAGTATATTTCACTGAGCAAATTCACACAATTACAGCCTCCATCAATAATCTCACCCCATAGCCTTTAAGATACAAGTGCAAATAGCTAGAAAGGTTAACACTTTGAATCTCTTCTCCAGGAAACAGTGAAACCACCAAGATTTCACCACAGCAGTTCCCTACCTCCACCCCTCACCATCCCCATGATCAAGGCAACGAGGTTCCATATTTGTTAATCAATCAATGTTTATTGAGGGACTAGTACATGTGTCACCCTGTGCTAAGCTTTATGGAGCTTACTCTGTGCCCGGCACAATGTAACACTCAATTAATGTTTGCTGTGGCTGTTGTATAAGATACCCAACATGGCTCCAGCCTTCAAAAAGCTTACAGTCTGGTTGGAGGGGAGAGAGACAAGGAGGGTAACTCGGGACCTATATAAACTTCACGGGAACATAGATGTAACATGAGCCCCTAGGACAATGCCTGGCATCCCTATCATGTGTTGGAGAACGTCAGAGGCTATAGGAGAACACGGAGGATGGGAGAAGGCGTTGCAGAAGAGCTGGGGCCTGACCCGAGTCTTATTTTATCCATCCACCCTGTGTGCCCTTCAGATTGTGTAAGAGTTCTCCATCTTAGCCTGCAGTCGCCTATATGGGTCAGCAATGAGATCTCCATTGTTCCCCAGGTGCTGCCACATACACAGATGGACACTCACTTAAGCTTTTTTTTTTTTTGCAGTACGCGGGCCTTTCACTGTTGTGGCCTCTCCCGTTGCGGAGCACAGGCTCCGGACGCTCAGGCTCAGCGGCCATGGCTCACGGACGCAGCTGCTCCGCGGCATGTGGGATCCTCCGGTACCGGGGCACGAACCCGCGCCCCCTGCATCAGCAGGCGGACTCCCAACCACTGCGCCACCAGGGAAGCCCGTCACTTAAGCTTTTGATAGTGACCATAGTAATCCTATTGCAGCCACCAGCTCTGCACTGAAAAAGGTCCGCTGTCGCACACGTTTCCTCGGCCTCCTCCTTCCCAAGTCTTAGACTGTGTGCTGGCATGGTTTTCCTGAATGGCTCACTTGTGTGTTATTTGTAATAATAGACATCGAGGTTACCATAATTATCCCGTCACCTTTCGTCAGGATTTAGGGCACAGGACAGTTCCCACTGAGTCTCAAACCACTGCTCCCGGCTACCGGGCAAACTGGAAGGCCACTGGAGTAACTTCACTGACCTCTAGCTGACCTGCAGGGATCAATGAACAATTAATTACTATCATCCCGCTCCAGGAGAGATAGCACACTGCCATTTCTCGATTACAAGGGGAAGGGGCCCTTGGCCGGCAGCTGCCTGTTGGCCGGGCCAACCTCCTGCTGATTCTACACACCCCCCCCCCACCCCGCCCATCACCATCCCGTGCACACATGTGCGAACACCCGGGACCCACCTTGCATCACATCCATTCCTCCACTGCAGCTGCCAATACCCACACTCACACTTGAGTGTCCCGAACAGATCACCCGCCCACTACACCCGCACCGACAGTCACGCTAGGGCCTGACTCATATCACACCCCGGGCCTTTATCATCTCCATTTTCCTGATGTGTTATGTGGGTCCTATTCTGTTACTGTCTAAGGGTAAGGATGGCTCCTTGCAAAGCCAGGACTCAGGGAGATTCGTCTTCACTATACTTCGTGTCACAGCTCTACCAGTGACACCTCGGTGTTTTCCACCTTCACCTCTTCCTACATCTTTGGTGCTCTCTCTCTACCCCACCCTGATACTCTGTGCTCTGTATCCTCCCCAGTCACCCCGACATAACCTACATCTTTCCTAGCCCCTCCCCATGTAACAAAGTGCCTTCAGCTCATCCTCTCTTTCAGGGCCCCTTTCCCACAATAAGTGACTAAAGCTGGACTGATCAACTCCAACTAAGATACTCAAGGCTGCTGGCTGATATCTCCAGATACCCCGCCTGTGGGTAATTAGGGCATTTCATCCTAAACTTAAGAGTGAGTACGGTGACATCTTCAGAGGCTCTGGTTCAGCCTGGAGGTGGGAGTGGGCTGTTTTTGGTCATAGAGGCTCTGAGAACATTCTTATCTCACTAGATGTGCATTTTTCTACTTAATTTCCACAATAAACTGTCTGAAGACTGTTCATCCCATTGGATAGATCCACAGATGCATTCGCCAATGCTTTTTTTGGTTGTATGCAACAGAAACCCAGCTCTAAAAAGGAGAGAGCTGACTGGAAAGCCAGAAGTATATCTAGCTCAGGCACTAGCAAGGGACACAAATGTTTGGATAAAGTCAACAAGACTTGGTCTCTGGCTTGGCTTTCCTCCCAAGCTGCATCTCTCTACAAGAACTCCCCCCAGATTCCCAGGCTTACATTACCTACATACTTAGCAACCTCCATGGACAAAGGAGCTGCTGCTTCTGAGAAAGAGACAGTCCAACAAAAGCCCCAGGATTCTGTCTCTTGCTGTAATCTGAGTCAATCCCCATCCTGAGCCAATCACATTAACCCAGGGCTTGGAACACAAAAATTCAGAAAATTCCTTCTTTTCTCGAGCTCCACACCCCACAGCAGACTCAGCCTATGGCCAGTCCTGGTCCCTGATGGCTGTCTAGGGGTGAAAGCCCTTTGCTAACCCAAAGGCTGGTCTGGGGAGACCAGTGAGTGTTTAGAGGAACTGGCAAGCCTGTGGCTTCCGGTCCCTTGTCAAGAAATCAAAACCACCTTAAATGAATAATGCACGTAACATCCTCATCAGAATACCTGGCACCAGGGAGGAGTTCTCAGCAATGACAGTTATTACAGGTATACAAGTATGACCCTACGCCTTATGTTTTCACCCTGTTGCCCCACGCCCAGAAGAGAGAAATGTTGGAATAAACACTCCCAGTTCCTCTCCCCACCCCTCACGTGTGGCTCCAGCCAGAGGAACAGTGAGTTCTCTGCCCGGGGACATCATGGAGAACCAAGCAAACCCAGGGGGTCCCATCTGCCAGGAGCCGGCTCCCTGAGTGGACGTGGACATGTTTTGCTCGTTCTCACTTGGACCTGCCTGGTCCCGTCTAGAGTTTGCCGCCCTCCTCCCCTGCCCACCCCCATCCTCTAGGGAGGGGGGCCTCTCTTGAGGGGGCCAGTGGCTGAGCATGTAAGTTCAGACTGGAGAGCCGTTATCCAACTTTACGAGGGAGCCCTAGGTTTCAGGTGACTCTTTGATCCTACTTAGCTCTTCAGTAGGTTAGAACCAAGAGGGGAGAAAGTGTGATTAATGCCTCCCCCATGTTAAGCACAAAATAGCAACTATTATTATTGTTACATAAGCCATCTCCCCAAACCCCGAAACAGTAAGGGAGCCGGGCCCAGCCATAGCTGTGGCCTCTGCTTTTCCTCCCAAGAAGAATCATCAGCCCTGAACGTCCCTCTCCTGGGAACTGAGTCTTGTCCTCGGCAGAAAACACAAAAGTAATTGGAAAGCCCTGTTTCTGGCCTACAGAAGCCCTCCAGTTCCTTGGGGCTCGGGCACCAAATCATACTACAAGCCCTTATATCTGCCCAGGGAAGAAAGAAAGCAATTGAAACCCAGTATTTAAAGGCAGTCTCAGATCTATCCCTGCTCTCGACAGCCTACAAAATGTTGGAGAATAGACCCTGCCTTTCTCTGGACGATAAAACAGGATCCACTATCCAGGAATTGGCCCTGAAAAAGTTCATCACTCATCCTCATGCGACCTTCCTGAGAACCCAGAACTGCCAGCCAAAACTCTTTGTTTTAACAGTTTTATCCTTCCACTCACTTGTGAAGTGAGTATTGTCTTTCCAGCATCCCAAGATGCTTTGTTTTTGTGCATTTTAATGGAGAAAACTCTCACCTGCCAGCTTTGTTTACCCAGTGCCCATCCTTCTCTACTGGAACCCCATCCTAATATGCTCCCAGAAAGGAATTTTAAGACGAAATAGTCTGGCTTGTTCCCATTCAGAAAGCTTCCCTGTTGTTTGGACATTAATGAACTAAAATCCAAGTCCTCGGCCAATTTCCTCACCCCCTAACCTGACTTTGGAAGTTTGCTGGTTCCATGTTGAGCTGGTTACCAACAACAGGCAATCAGTCATCACGCCTTGTCTGTGGGCGGGGAGCCCAACCGCCCTGCAAGGCCAGACAGGATTGCATCACACACGACTATCAGTCCAGAGAACCCTGCGCAGCCCCGGGAGCTGATAACCCCATCCCTGCGCTGGCCATGGAAGCTCATGTTATTGTTGACAATTAACCTAATCCAAGAAACCCACATAAATCAATCACTACAGCCAAAAATAAATAAATAAAGTTGTTGCTCTCCCATAGTAAATGTGTGGACAAGGTGACAAGGTCAGTGGCCTGGGTTTACAATGTTGCCAGTAGAATCGGAGACATTTCTGAGAATATATAATTTCCAGAGACCCATGCTGGGCGATCGGCATTCCATTGGCCCTCAGACCTGTTTCCTTAGCTCGGTATCTGATGCCTCCTTTGGGTTCCTTCCCGATGCCTCCCTTCAGCACTGTCAGTCCCAAAGCTTCCCTCTGGTTGCCCATTGGACCCGCGGTCCCTCCCCTCCCCTCCCCACGGGGTACCAGCCCAGACAGGCCTTGATGCAAGCATGTTCTTGGACCCCTCAGTCTGCTCCAGGGGATCCCACCACCCCAAATGTTCCCCAGCAGGACCTGTGTTTAAGTTTCCTAGGGCTGCATGGCTGGGTGACTTAAACAACAGAAATGTATTGTCTCCCAGTTCTGGGCAGGGTTGATTACTTCTAAGGTTGTTCCTGGCCTCTCCCCTTGGCTTGTAGATGGCCGTCTTCTCCCTGTTTTCACAACCTCTTCCCTCTGTGAGTGTCTCTGTGTCCAAATGTCCCCTTCTTATAAGGACACAGTCGTATTGGATTAGGGCTCACCTAACGACCTCACTTGAACTTGGTTACCTCTGGAAAGACTGTTTCCAAATGAGGTCACATTCTGACTTACAGGAGGTTAGGACTTTGACATACGAATTTGGAGGGGACATAATGCAACCCAGAAGAGGGCCCTTATCCTAAGAAGGTAACTGGCCCCATTCCTCTTCTGCACCTCACTGAGGGCAGGGACTGTGTCCAGTGCCTGCCATCGGGTGGGCACTGAATTCACACGCCTCTCCCCACACCTCCTTCATGTTGTACTGTCCCTTGCTAGCGACAGCGCAGCCCGATGGCCACAGGGATTCCTGAGCCGCCCAGAACTGGAGGTGGGGGGGGAGGGGCGCCCGGAGCCAGCCCGCTGTCGGCAGCGCTGCCTGAATGACCTAGACACGTCCTCGCCATCGACTCCAGCCTCGAGGGAGCAGCAACTGCTGGGGACGCAGGTCCCTCCCTGGCAGAGCCTGCATCGAGCTCGTTCTCTGGCTCCATTTCTTCATCTCACCGGTGGTTCCAGGAAGCCAGCCCCGCACGCTAATGGGCCCCTGTCATTAGAGGCTTGGCAAACGCTCCCACGCCAGGGCTCCCCAAAGCCCCAGAGAGCTGGCCAAGGGCTGAGAGGCACCAAAGCCATTTTCAAAAGCAAAAGGGCAACAGGATCATAGTCTGACATTTTTTTTAAACCTGCATTTATTTAGTAAATAATGTATGTTAATGCAACATATGTTATCTTATGCAATAATTATGGAAACGCCCCGCCCTGCCATCCCAGGCCTCACGTGGTCTCGTGGGGCTGTTCGGCAGGGGTCCTGCAGCCCCTCCAGCAGAGCCTTCTCCTTGGGTCCGTGAGAGGCTGCGAACGTGGGAGCTCAGCCCCACCCTATCCCCTTTGCCCCCCACATGCCACCCACGCCCCCACCTCCCATCACCTGCTGGGCTGCCTGCCTCTCCCTGTACCTCCCTTCTCACACCAGACCACTCACACCCCACCATCTTCCACAGACCCTCCTCGGACCCGCAAGACCTCCCTGACCGGATCGGCCCAAAGTCACCTCCGGACTTGTAAAAGTCACCTCATCCCGTTGTCATTCTGGCCCTAATTGACATAGGAGGGGCAGTTGCACCTCAGCTGTTTCCCAGGTCTGTCTCTAAGCAGACCCTGGAGTTACAGAGCCCTGCCCCCTGTAAGCCAGTTTGGACTGGTGTAATTATTATCAATGTATCCTTATTTATACTGACATTATATTCCAGGGCTCCAGGGCGGTGCTAGGCACTGAGTCAGAATCCTTCCAACTTCAGGTGACTAAAACCTGAACTTCAAGTCAGCTCCATGTTTGTTTGGGGGCAGTTATGTGGGATGGGGGGTAATTAACTGCAAAGGCACGTGATGGAACTTTCTGGGGTGATAGAAAGGTTCTAATTCTAGACTGAAGTGGTGGTTATGTGGATGGATACATTTTTTATACCCACCAAACCGCACAATTAAAATCTGCCTTTTGTTGTATGTAAATTATCCTTCAATAAGGCTGATTTAAGAAAAAAACTAATGTCATCGTAACAACACAGAGAGCCAGGTTTCCCTCATGCTCTGACGACTTTGACGCTCTAGCCCCTTCCTCTGGAGAGATCTGTCCTAACAGTCAATTCTTGTGACAGCTCACCTTAGGGGTGACAGCTTGTCATTCAGCAAAATAAAACAACAAAACTTTTCCTTTGGGATGTTTTCCTCTAACTGGAAGACTATGGGTGATTGGTGCTAATACATGGCTTCCATAATTTCATCTTCACCTACTGGATGTAGGTACATTTTTTTCTCCTTTACTTAATGTAAAAAGTTAGCTTTCATTACATTAATTTAGCTATACAATGAGAACCACGTGCTGTGACTGCAACAACTGTCTGTCTGTCTGTCTTGAGCTGTGAGTCCCTGGCTACAAGGATGAGAATACCTGCGCAGAAGCTCTCATTTTATCTGAGGGTGGTTCTAATAGAAAAGGTAACAATCAAGCCCAGAGCATCGTTTAGCCCATCCATCAGCTTCCATCTAGTTCTTCGAGAGTCAATGAAAAACTGTGATCATCCTACAGGAAGGAAATATAACCTCGGCGAATAATCACTTCATATAATGGTGGAACGTTTCCTTGCTATGATAGGCTTTTGCTAGATCACGAGAGGAATTTTGAGCTGCTCTCTAGAAGAAAAGGATATATGGTATAAAACAAGATGTTTAAAGATGTACTAAATAACGTTAATAATACCAATATGATGCTTAGTCTGAATTTTCTGGAAAAAAGAAAAAAGGCTAAGTCGTGACTAGATACATGTGATCACCAACTGCCAAGTTGAATAAGGGAGACGACATTTCCCTGAGGCTTGAAATAGGATAATAAAATACTGCTTTTGCAGAGCCCCTTTCTTGGAAGAAGAGCTCATAAAACTTTATCATACATATATTTGCTGTACTAATTTAATCATTTAATCTCCCTCCTGCTTTTCTGAAGGCATCTTTACTACCGTGTGGCAGGGACCGCAGACTAATTGTGTTTACAGAGAATGTCAAACCAGTCTCTGGCAAGGTCTGCTATTCTGAGGGAACTCCACAGTGAAAAATACTACATGATTCTCCCCTTTATCAAAAAACATTCTCAGTGTTTAAGAAAACTGTAACCTGTGTCCCTATGAAGCAATGAGCTTGTTGTGTTGATTAACCTTATCTGTAGTCTTCTCATTCATTCTCTTGGTCACACAGGCTGTGTGGGAGAGTAAATACTGCCCCAGACCTTACCTTTTCACCTCTTCCTAATCTTCCTTCAGGGATTCCTAGCAACTGTCCTGCCCCGAGAACCCAGGTAAAACATGGAAGGGTGGAAACTCAGGCAAAGCATGTAGTCTTTCGACCGATCTCCACCCAGAAGAGGGAAGCTGAGAGGCTCTATTTTGGGGTCTTCCTTAAAGAAGTTAAGCTCTTAGGAGTGTGTCTGCCCCTCCCACACATGCCCCTTTGTTCTTCCATTTTGCCCAGAGAAATAAAAAGCCAAACACTCTCATCTTCAAGCAGAGTGCTGGGGGTGGCCAAAGGGGAAGAGACAGTGTAGGCAAGGTATCTCACAGGTGAGGGGTGCGGGCTGCTGGCCCTGCCTGGCCCTCCAAACACAGAGGCCGGCTTTGGGGTGCTCACTCCCAACCCAGGCTGATTTCCTCCCAAGAGATGCTTCTCTGTTGGTATTGAGCTTTTATCCTTTGCACAGTTAATGAAAAGACAGAAAAGACAAAATGACCAGCGGTTTCGGGGCCACGAGAGCATTTCCAAAGCCAGTGCTCAAATGTCTCTAGTCATTACGGTCCTGTTCTCTCTCCTGATAAAACTGGTTTCTAACTCTTGATCTAACTGGAATTCCACATCCACGCCTTAACCCCTCTGCTCTTGATGGAAGCCCAGAGGGCTCCATATATGGTTGTTTGAATGAATGAACAAATACTTTTTTACATGCACTGTATTGTTCCATCCTTAGAACCACGTGGTGAGATAGGAAAGTCAGGTATTCCTCCTCTTTTTAACAGATGTGCAAACTGAGGTGCCAAGGGACCCAATGACATCCTAAGGTTCCGTGGAAAATGAGTTATAGGGTGTTAGACCTCACACTGCTCTTTCCACCCCGGAAGGAAAGATGAAAAGCAGTCAGTGACTAATCCACAGACTGTGTCTCGGTTGTGTAAGTTTTTAGCTGAGTCATTTCTTAATAAGTAATCAGCCTGCTACCTTGTCTTGGTGTGGCTCCCTTCCCCTCCCCCTTCTGTCCTTTCCACACATTCCCAGTGCCCCCAGGACTTCACAGTCCAACAAAAGCACTATTTCTTGCGTAGCACCTTCCTGAGACCTCGCCATGGAAGTTGACCTTTCCCACCCCTCAGGCATCTCCCTAATGCTGGTCGTGCTGTTCTATCCTGCCTTATCTCCTCCACTAGAATGTCAGCTCCATGTCTGGGTCCTCTTAGCAGTATTCATGGCCCCAGCCTTGCCTGTCGGAACACTCCCACCATCCCTGGAAAAAGTCTAGTTAGAGGAGGTTTTTCCATCAATTATTTTGGAGCAAAAGCTAGTTTACCCCAAGGTTGCTCCTTTTCCTAGGGAGAAATGAGGGCCACCAGGAATCAGGTAACGTGGAGAAATGCATGGAGTGTGATCCACCTTGGGTCTTATTATTTCTGGACACAATGTTATTACTTCTTTGTTCCCCTCCTTCCTTCTCCCTGTTCCCTCAGGCACAGGGTAACCATACAGCAATGGGATTGATTATTTTTTCATTCATTTAAATGAAAAGGCTTTCCTTTAAAGTACTTTCTTATTCTAATGACATCCTCTTTGTTCAAAATGTATTGCTATCTCTCCTGGCATTTCTTTCCTTGCTGTTGAGTATTCTTTTGGGTAATTCTCAAGAGTGGCAAGTTTTCATCCCTGAGGCTGGGTTTGGCCACGGCTATTTAGCCAGATAATAATAACAGCTGTGAATGTATGGAACATTCTACAGGTTCAGAGAACTAAGGCATCCTTCATGTTGACAGTCAGAATTAAGACTTACAACTAAGGTGGTAAGTATCGTTTGAGTAGAAACTTTGACATGATAATGAAGAAAAGGGACAGGTTTCTTGGGTGGTTCAAGGGTAGCCCCCAGAGCAAGGCCAAAGGCCAAGTTCTGGACCAGCGATGAGCAGCGGCAGCCTCACTGGACAGCTATTGCCACTGTTGGAGGGTAGAACGGATTTGGGTGCATTCATTCCCCTGTGCTACTTCTTAACAATCACAGCCACTGTGCTAGGGGCTTTCAACAAGCATTCACAGAGCTCCTACAAAGTGCTCAGTGCCGCAGTAAAAACAACAGGTACAGGGCTCCAATGTCTGGATTTGCGGTCTCGTGGGGGCAAGTGTAATAGTGTGACACGTGTAGGAACGGCAGTCTGTAGGACCAAATGGCACAAAGGAAGGAGTTGTCACATCTCTTGGAGCTAATGGGACGGCGGTGGGGGGGGGGGGCTGACGACCAGGCATAGGGTGTCAGAAGAAGACTCCACAGGGCTTGCACCCACCTTCACAACCACCCCTAAGGTGAGCATCAATATTCCCATCGTGTGAGCCAGAGAAGTTGCAAAGCTGGCCACGGTCACTCAGCTTGGAAGAGTGGGAACCAGGGATATTCTCTCTCTGGTGGGCTCATTGCTGGATCCCCATGTAGTGACACTCAAGGAACATACGAGGATCTGAATCTGGGTCTGTCTGAGGCCCAACACGATTCTCTTTCCACTAGAGAAATCTGTCTCTGCCTTCCTTTTCTTGAAAGATCGGTTTTAAAAAAAATTTTTAGAGGAATTTTTCAACTAAAGCAAAGCATCTAGAATAGTCTCTGGCACAGCAACCAGGGAGAACTCGGCAGAGGCTCTGGGAAGCCTTGGGAAGTCACTTCACCTTCTAGGCTCCTGGTTCCTCAGACAGAAAAAGAGGAGGTTGGGACTTCCCTGGTGGCGCAGTGGATTCTTAAGAATCCACCTGCCAATGCAGGGGACATGGGTTCGAGGTCTGGTCCGGGAAGATCCCACCAGCCACGGAACAACTAAGCCTGTGCGCCACAACTACTGAGCCTGTGCTCTTGAGCCCGCGAGCCACAACTACTGAGCCTGCGTGCCACAACTACTGAAGCCCGCACGCCTAGAGCCCGTGCTCTGCAACAAGAGAAGCCACTGCAATGAGAAGCCCACGCACCGCAACGAAGAGTAGCCTCCGTCTGCCGCAACTAGAGAAAGCCCGCGCGCAGCAACGAAGACCCAACGCGGCCAAAAATAAAGAAACAGATTAATTAATTAATTAATTTTTTAAAAAAAGAAAAGAAAAAGAGGAGGTGGCTAAATTCAGGTGGGGGCACAAACCCAGGCGCTGTCAACATCTGGATGCACCGTAAGTGAGCTGTGGCCTCCAGAAGTGTAAGAAGGTGGCCACCCCTCAGCTGTGCCCATGTAGGAGTGGGGCCTGGAGTTGTCAGCCAGAGCTTCCAGTATTTCCAGAAAGTCTCTCAAACTTTATTTGAAATCTCCAGATTTTTAAATGGTGACAACAAACTCCACTTCAAACAAAGAAACAAGGAAACAAACACAAACAACTACTCAGGTCCAAAAAGACGTGTCCATCGTGGAGACCTGCCTGGCCTTCAGTTTTCCACGTCAGATTACAGGACATGTGAAGCCAGCTCTAGCTCTGGAATCTGGCAATTAAGTGGAGGTTGCTTGTTTCTCCTCCTGTGAAGTGACACATGAAATAAGAAGGATAAAACCTAGGCGCCTTCTGTCTTTGAGGCCACGCTGCTGAAGGCTGTGCCTGAACGCAGGTGACAGACGTTCTCAAGCTGATGGCGTTTCCTCTGACCCTGGCTGCCAGCCTGGAGCCTCACTCCTCCTTTCACGGTTAACGTGGCTTCCCTACCCCCCGCTCCCACCCCGCTGGAGGCTACCATGTCAGCTGGTGACCCCTGTCATCCCCCAGTGCCTTCAGGTATGTAAGCGTGGTGCTTTTCTTTCCAAAATGGACAGAGAAGACGTACTGTCACAAGGCAGATATGTGCCTTAAAGTCGCAGCTCTAGAGAAAGGTAAGGTTCAGGAAATATTTTGTTGACAAAAATGTGTAACTATGAGAAGGGTCATCAGATAGTATCAGCGTTTACAGATTGGGGCTGCTTAGAAGGGAGTCTATAAAACACTCTTCACAGAGACTCAAAGGAGTATTGATTTTTTAGAAGCAGAGGGGGTCAAAATCACATCCCTTACACAACAGCTGCCACTGCTCCCCCACTCTGGACCTTTTTAACAAAGAACAAGACAGGAAAAGGCAGAAAGACAGAGCCGAAGAGAAGGATGAAGAGGAACGCATCGTCTGGTCCCTGAACAGCTTCCCCAGGGCCGCAGTGCTGAGGAAGGGTGAGTCTCTTCAGGGAAACCAGAACCTGGTTTCGTGTTCTGGCTGCTGCAGCGGACGGCCGCCCCTGGGGACACGCGCTTTGTGTCTGCAGAAAGGCAGTGGGAAAGTTCACGCAGGGTGGCCAGTGGCCCGATGACACTGGCAGACAAAAATTTCTCAGGTTGGGCTTCCCTGGTGGCGCAGTGGTTGAGAGTCCGCCTGCCGATGCAGGGGACACGGGTTCGTGCTCCGGTCTGGGAAGATCCCACGTGCCGCGGAGCGGCTGGGCCCGTGAGCCATGGCCTCTGAGCCTGCGCATCCGGAGCCTGTGCTCCGCAACGGGAGAGGCCACAGCAGTGAGAGGCCCGCGTACCGCAAAAAAAAAAAAAAATTTCTCAGGTTGAATCACCTGTTCCTGCAAGTGCATGAAATGCCCAGAAGACACCAGACGCTTTCATACTCCAGAAGGAGCGTGATGAAACCGGCCTCCAGGACAATGATGGTACGCTCCGCATGACCGGAATATGCATGCTTGCTGATGCTTTTTGGTCTGGAAGGACAGGCACGTCGAAGGGAGAAAAGGGTCACTCTTGTGCTGTTGCAAAAGGTGACTCAGTATTGATGTCCACCATGTGGGCCTGGGAGAGGTCCCTGGCCGGAAGAGGGAGGGGAAGGCTTCTTTAGGAGGGAAGCGGGATTCATCAATCAGAGGAAGACCACTCTCCTGGCTGCTGCACCCAGGAAGATGTCAGAATGAGGAGTTAAACAAAGAAAGCTCAGGATTACCAACAGAGCAGACAAGAGATCCATGGCGCCTTCATTCCTGCTACTTACTAGAAGGGAGGAGACCTTATTCTCCACACTTCCTCCTTTCCAGGGCCAACCAGTTGATAACTAGGTTCAATTTACCTAGAAAGGATCAAAGTATTAGCCCTTTACCCAAAGTGGAAGGCTTTGAGAGGCTGGTGTGGAGAGCACTACAGTGTGTCCTACTTGTCTCCCAAGTTGGAAGTGACAGTCCCAGGCCTGGGCCGAGTCCCTGGGAAGTAGAAGAGGAAAAGCTCGCTCCACCTGGGACGGGGTGTGGGTGGCAGGTGTAGGGAGGCCAAGAAAAATGGGCCATGTTGACTGCGTTTCAGTGATGTGAGCCTGTCCTGGAGAGCTGGCCTTGCAGATACAGGCCCCAACTAATCCCATCACACAGCCCTGAGGACTGGGAGATGAGACCAGAGAGTTCACTCCAATACTGCTCCTCCACATGGAAACATGAGGAAGCGGGAGATAAAGGTTCCCCCATCTCTCACATGCACATTACAGAGCAGAGCTGGGCCCTCCAACGGGTCAAAGCCAATGTGAGAGAAGCAAGCTATACAGTTAGACACCAGCTAAAATAGAGCGGGGTCAGCAGACCAGTCATCCATGCCGCCTACCGATAAGTGAAGTCAACCAACAGGGTGACACGGCCAAGCAGCGGAGCCATGAGAATTGGGGTCTCAGGAGCTAGAAAAGAACCAAGGAGAGGAAGACTGCAAAAGATGGGCAGAAGGGGTTGCTATGGGAACACAAAGAATCTTCAGCCCTGGCAGACTCTTCTTTTGAAAGCCCATAGCTTGACCCCTTAGAACTGCCTTGGTGGTTCTTTTTCCAAAAGATTCAGTCTCCAAGCCAGGCAACTGGACATGGGCCAGATACACATATGGGGAGCCCAGAATGGAAGGCCAGCCTGAGGCGGCCAATGGCCCAGAGCCTGTAAGCATAGAAGAACACAGGCAACAAGGAGAGAGGTGGGAAGGTGTACTGGGATCACAGACTCTGTGAAGAATGGGGCAGGGTCAGGTGAGAAGCTCTAAAGGTGAGAAAAGCTGAGCTCCAGGTAGGGCTAAAGGGGAAAATTCTGACCGACTTCGCACACACTGAACTTCCAAGAATTTCCAAGTATGCGCTAAGAGATAGACTAGACACCAAGTAACGTCTTCGGGGCCTGATTTGGAAAAGATCTGACCAAGATGGCAGCCATCCTGCCTACAGCCTGCAAGTGCTGAGTGCCAGGGGCGCGTTCTGCCTCTGATGGCCTTGAGGCAGAAGGAGACCTCAATTTAAGGTGCCACAGAGCTGCTTCCCCGTTCTAGAATTTTGTGAGTGTGGAGATTCACCTTAGTCTGAAGTTTTAGGAAAACTGGGACATGTCCATGATGACAAATGGGCTCAAGCCTGGACAAGATTCCAGTGAAAGGTGGGACTTTTCCTGAGTGAAGTAAAAAGCTTCCACACAACAGCAAATCCTACTCATTCACGTTTCTCAACTTCATACAATCTCATTCAGTCAAATCTTGCTAAGACCTTGTCTCTTTGTCTGTGTACACACTTCCCACCCCTCCGCTAATAATCCCTTAAGGCTCAAGCCTGAACTTGAACAAAAATATTTATAAAATAAAGCTATAAGCAAAGGTCATTATTTAAGGTTATGTTGACACTTCCGTTACCAACCAACAATAGTCTTTCATTAACCAAGATCTCCTTGTTTGGTCACTAGAGATTGATGCCTATCAGTGAAAGACTGAGGGCCTCTGGTCCGTGGGCTTGCTCCAGGTTGCTCAGATCGTGATGGGTACCCACAGTCGGGTCAGAGTTTTCTGAGCAACCCAACTCTCGGGAAAGCTCAGGGCTTACTTCAGGTAATAAATGATTATCTATCACAAAAACACCACAAACTGAACCCTAAGAAAAGATTTCGCCAATGGTCCCGCTGGCTTATAGGGATTAGTCTAATCTTCCCCACCAGCAATTGTCTCTCCTCTCTCTACCTGGGGCTCCCTGGTTGGCTCACCCTTCTGAGGAAACACTGGCCACAGGAAGGAAGGACTGTTTGGAAATTGGACATAGTGAAGACATGTTTATCCTACAAAGGGTCCCCCGTGGAAAAAAAAAATGGGAAATGGGGCTTTACCCTTCTTTGGAGCCCCAAAACCTTCTCCTGGACTCATCCACTCAACAATGGAATGAGGCCGTACAAGAGAATAGGACTTCCCAATGTCACCCAGCGGAGACAAGAGTCCAGATTGGACTCTCAGCTCTTCGGGGCGTGAACACGTACCGCGTGTTCCTGCAGAAGAGAAGCTGGCAATGAAGTGTGCCAGCCCTTAGGAAGTAATAGAACCTAAAACCAACTCCTCACCTAGCTCAGCAAAGAGGAGTCTGGGAGTGGAGGGGAAATCTACACTGACTCTCAGGATGGTAAATACTTTAAAAAGATGGATGGGTTCAAGGACATTTCTCCCTCAGCCTTGAATGACCCAGTGACCCATTCTACAAACGAAGAAACTAAGTTTCAAAGAAGTTAAAAGACTTGCCCAAGGTCACCAGTTGGTCATCCGCAATAAAACACCCCCAGGCCAATGCTCCCTGCTGCACTGTTTCCCCACATCCAATTGGTTCGTTTAATAGCACGAACTTCTGCTTCTTGCCGTCTTTAGAAAAGATGTATGTGGATTTTTTCTTTTAATTCCACTTCTAGGAAGTTATCCTGCTGACACACGCTCACATCTGTGAAACGTGTGTATAAGATTATACACTGCAGCATTTTTGAATGATTGGAAACAACCTCTAAGTCTCCATCAATAGGGGATTATTCATATAAATTATGGTATATCCATGTGGTGAAATACCATGAAGTTATTTAAAAGAATGAGGCCGCTCTACTGAAGCATATGCACTGATGCGAAATGACCTGTAAGATACAACGTTAAGTGAAAACGCAAGGTACGCAACAGTACATTTTATAAAATGCTTGTGCGTGTTTGCCTGCATAGAATAAGTTGAGAGAATGTCTATGAAACTGGAAACAGTGGTTGCCTCCTGGGTGCTGATGTCTGGCACATAGTAGGTATTCAGTGAATTTCTGTTCTTGGAGGGACAAAGTACACCCTGGCCAATATTTGCTTTTTACAGAGCATGAAATAGAAGTTTATGTATCCAATTATTCTTATTCCCCCCAAAGTTGACACCAGGGTCAAAGCTGGGATTCCTAGCTTTATAGAGTGGTTATCCATCTGTAGCAAACATCTCTGCGGCATGATCCATCCAAGTGTCTTTCAGCAAAGCATAGACTGAAGTCCAGCCTGATCACTTACTTTATAGTGTCAGAAAGAGAAACTCATCAGACACTTAGTGTCCCACAGGAATACTTTAAAGTGTTTCCTAGACAAGTCTACTGGGAAGTGACAATCTCTTCAGTAAAAAATAAATGCAAAAGTGGCCCAGACAAAAACTCCAGTAAAACGACACACTCCTTCCTCAAAATCATAGGAAAGAACCAACATCGGAAATGGCTTCTTTTCTTTGTTAATTTCTAAATTTTTATCAAAGAAATATAGTCCCTCATGCTGGCAAGATCACTCCCTTCTGCCGCCACACCTGGACAAACCATCCTCCTGGACCACCCATCCCCATCAAAGTTTAGCCTCTCAGACTCCAGTTCCTAAGGGTTCCTCATCTCCCTTCTCCAAGATGACAACTAGGTGAGAACTGAATAAACTAAACGTATTAGTGGTAGATACATGGTAGTAACCCTATGGAATATATTTTCCAAGAGTTGAATCCTTTATTAGTAGCAGACTAACAGTAAAGACCCTAAACCTAAATAAATAACAGCTAGTACCTATATGGTACTTACCAGGTTCCAGACACCCGTCTGAGCACCTTACCAGTGCTAACTTATTTAATCTTCCTAACGATCCAAGGAGGCCAGTATTATGATTGTCCCACTGTACAGATGAGGAAACTGAGGTTAGTTATCTTTCCCCTGGTCCACATTTAATAAGTGATGGAGCCAGAATTTGAATCCAGAGAGTCCGACTCTAGAATCGTGCTCTTAACTACAAGGCAGGAGGCCAGAGGGAGGATTTAAGGCCCGGAGACAAGCCAATAAAAAGATGGTTTAAAATCCTGGGAGCACAGCAATCAGAGCTGCTGTGGATTCCCTCCTGTTCCAAACACACAGAGGTCCTGGACAAAATAACAAAAATACGTTTTAAATTTTGAGCCAAGTTGCAAAGAAGGAAAGAAAACTCCCCTGGTGCAAGAGGCAAAAATGGACTATAAAATGGAACCGACGAGGGCTGGAGAGCCCGGCGGATATATGTCCTGGACACAGGTCCCTGTGGCACGCACGTTGGGGGACACAGTTCGCATCACACAGGGAGCAGCCTTGAGACCTGCCTCTAAGCAGGCGCTTGGAAGAACTGCCTCCTCTATGAGAAAAGACTGGGGGAAAATCTCTCCTAATGGCTCCGAGAAATGACAAAGCGGTGTCATCTGCCTGGGGCTCCAGAGGGAAAAATGTCTCCCTTGTGAAACTGAAATCCCAAGACTGAGGTTCCCACAGAGGGGAGTCTGAACGTAAACTACCCTCGGGGTGCTGGACCCCCAAGCTGTGGAATTCATAGGAAACCATTCACAGATTGCAGAAGCAAACGGCAGGACCCCTTTCTTTGCCCTTCCATGACCCAGGGCAATGGGACTCCTGTAGGAAAAAACTAACCACCACTGAAAAGGAGTCAAAGCTTAAGGCAATATAGCACAGGACCCACCCCAGGAGGTCAGCCGACAGCACCCGGGATGCACCTTCCCTGCTGTATTTTTCTTCAGCGTACTCATAGGTGTTGGCGTTTTTTAATCTTCTTGTTTTTAAATTGAAGTATAGTTGCTGTACAATACTATATAAGTTACTATATAGGTGTACAATATGGTGAGCCGCAACTTTTAAAGGTTATACTCTATTTATAGTTACTGTGAAATAGTGGCTGTATTCCCCACGTCGTACAATACATCCTTGTAGCTTATTTTATACTTAATAGTTCGTACCTCCTATCTCCCTACCCCTATATTGCCCCTCCCCTCTTCCCTCTCCCCACTGGTAGCCACTAGTTTGTTCTCTATATCTTTGAGTCTGCTTCTTTTTTGTTATAGTCACGAATTTGTTGTGTTTTTTAGATTCCACATGTAAGTGATATCATACAATATTTGTCTTTCTCTGACTTATTTCACTTAGCATAATGCCCTCCACGTCCATCCATGTTGCTGCACATAGCCCCAGCTCTCACACAACCCCAGTCCTTTTCTCTCTCTTTACTTTGCATGATTTCTTCAGAGCACTGATGGGAAACTAAGTTATTTATTTTGCGCTTATTTGTCTATTGTAATGGCAACATTTCATTCTTTTTTATGGCTGAGTAGTATTCTACTGTCACGTGTGTTGGTTTTTAATTTGCCTCCCTCCCTAGAATTTAAACTCGAATGTTGAGATTTTTTTTTCATTACTCTATCCTCAGTACCTAGAACAGTGGCTAGTGCATACTAGACATTCAGTAAGTAGCTATCTCTCTATTTATTTATTACATTGTTAAAAGCAGTAATACATTTGCTTATGGCCATGTACATAGATGATATATAAATCTAGGTAGGGAAGAACTCCAGTAATATCAGGAGACAGGTTCCCTCTGGAAAGAGAAAAGGCAAAGGATGGGGACAGGTTGATGATGCTACTGTGCAGCTCCATCTAAAACAGGCTATTTCTTTAAAAAATGATCTGAAGCTTTAAGGCAAAATATTAACATCTTTTACATCTGGGCAGTGGATACATGAGAATCTTGCAGTATTCTCTGTGTTTTTCTGTGTGTTTGGAGTATTTCCTGATTTCAAATAAAAATAAGTAACGGAAGGTATTTGGGGAATGAAGGGATGAGTTTGCGTTCTCCAAGCACCCCATGGAGGCTGGGGGCTGCCCTCATCCCACATCTGAATTCGGACCACAGCCCTGATGAAGTCCAAGGGCCCCAAGGGCAGGAGGTGCCCGGTTTGCTTTCAGAACTTTTGGTGGCCGAGTTCGGCAGTAGAGGGAACCAGTCTCCGAAAAGTGACTTTCCCAGCTAAACCCCTCTGGGATGAAGCCTGGGTGAGCGTGGGACTGGGAAGGAAGGAGGTCGTTTCCACTCCCTCTTCGGGATTTCTGTTGGGGTCTGAGAGGGAGCTGCCCGCCCCACGGAGTGGAGCCGGGATCTGGATCCCTCGTCCCATTTTAGATTTACAGAAAAATGGAGCAATAATGAAGATCTCCCATATATCTGCACCACCACCTCCTCTGCCCCAACTTGTTGCCCCATTAGTGACATACTACATTAGGGTGGGACATTTGTTACAATTGATGAGCCAATATTGATACATTATTATTATTATTATTGACTAAAACCCATAGTTTACATTAAGGATCACTCTTTGTGTTGTAAAGAAAACACCACACATGGGTTTTGACAAATGTCTAAGTGACAAGTATCACCGTTACTATATCACACAGAATAGTTTCACTGCCCTAAAAATCCCCTGTGCTCACCTATTCACCCCTTTCTGCCTCTCCCCCCATCTAACACCTGACAACTGCTGATCTTTCAATGTCCTCGGGGTTTTGCTTCTTCCATAGTGTTACATGACTGAAATCCTACAGTATGTAGCTTTTTCAGATTCTTTCACTAAGTGCTTTCTTTCACTTAGTGACATACATTTAAGGTTCCTCCATGTCTTTTTATGGTTTGATAGCTCATTGCATTTTAGCACTGAATAATATTCCATTGTCTAGATGGACCCGAGTTTCTTTTTAGCCATTCACCCATTGAAGGACATCTTGGCTGTGAGATTAATTTTAATAAT
Source organism: Leucopleurus acutus (assembly GCF_964270905.1). Taxonomy (NCBI): domain Eukaryota; kingdom Metazoa; phylum Chordata; class Mammalia; order Artiodactyla; family Delphinidae; genus Leucopleurus; species Leucopleurus acutus. Next base: position 17,939,808 of record NC_139155.1, read on the forward strand.
ATATTTTATTTAACTCAGTATATCCAAAACATTAATTCAGCATGTCATTGATATTTTAAAATGATTAATGAGACATTTTGTATTCTTTTTTCGTACCAAATCTTCAAAATTCAGTGTACATTTTATATTTATAGCACAGCTCAATCTGGCTAGCACCATCTTTCAAGTAGTCAACAGTCACAGGTGGCTGGTGGCTACTGTATTGGACAACACAGATCTCAAAAATGAGAAAATATAGCCCCAACCTTGGAAACGTTATAATTTCACTAGAAGAGATCGAACATCCCCTCTTTTCACCCTCAGTGGCTTGAGAATCTTATACATCCCTTTCACACAGACACAAGTATGTTCAAAATTTTGCTAATTTATTGCCTGAACTTTATTTCACCTTTTTCCATGGAAAAAAAATTTTATAATTGTTTTATTATAGGCACCAGGTCCCCCTCATCCCCCCAAATCTGAACCATAATATGTCTAAAGTAGCTATTTAAATTATACAGGAACTACCCAGCAAGTGCAAATAATACCTCCCCTCCCACTGGAAGCTTCCACATTCCTCTTATAGATTTTTAATGTGAAAATTTGTTTTATTCAACAGGTACTAACTGAATACCCAGGGAAGCAGTTTTCTTTCTTTTGCTATTCATTTTTATTGGAGTAGAGTTGATTTACAATGTTGTGGTAGTTTCTGCTGTACAGCAAATTGAATCAGTTATACACATACATGTATCCACTCTTTTTTAGATTCTTTTCCCATATAGGCCATTACAGAGTATTGAGTAGAGTTCCCTGTGCTATACAGTAGGCCCTTATTAGTTACCAATTTTATATACAGTAGTGTGTATGTGTCAATCCCAATCTTCCAATGTATCTCTCCCGCCCCCGACCTTTCCCCCCTGGCAACCATAAGCTTTGTTTTCTATCTATGACTATTTCTGTTTTGTAAATAGGTTCATTTGTACCATTTTTTTTTTTGAGTCCACGTATACACGATATCATATGGTGTTTGTCTTTCTCTGTCTGACTTACTTTGCTCTGTATGACAGCCTCTAGGCAGGGAAGCAGTTTTCAAAGTGTGGTCTGGGTCTCCCGGGAGTCTCTGAGATGATTTCAGGGGTCCATAGGGGCAAAATTAGTTCTTCATGTTAATGCTAGAGTTTATTTGCCTTTCTCCTTCTCATTGTCTTTTGAGTGTACAGTGGAGTTTTTCAGAGACTACACGTTGAGGGTTGCCACAAGACCAAATATGGAATCTCGCTAGTTACTACTGGGCAACATACTGAAGAGATATGCAAAAATATAAATCAACGCCAATACATATTTTAAATCTTTCTCAGTTTTAATTCCTAATGTATTAAATATGTCAGATATAATTTGCATAAACAAAGCTCTTTGGCGTCCTCAGTAACTTTGAAGAATGTAAAATAGTTCTGAGACCCGAAAGTTTGAGAATCACTACTCTAGTGTGTTCCAAGCTCTGTGCTAAGCTCTGAGGAAACCAAGATAAATGAGCTTGTAAGTCAGCGAGGCAAGCTACCCGAGACACCCACCTCTTACGTCTCTCTCCCCATCTTGCCATGACTTCGTATGGAGATCATCATATTTAGGAAATATCAATGAAGGTGTCCTTCCCGCAAACCCGATAATTGAGAGACCAGGTAATTTCGTATACACAACGAGATATTTTATTTGAGTCAAAAGGAACACACAATTCATGATTATGACATCACAATCATACTGTGACGGTCATGGGCAAACCAGGACATGTAATTACCCTAGAGAAAAGTTCTGTCTTCTTGAAAATAATGAGATACAGGTTGGGAAAGTCCCCATGGGAGGAAGCAATTTGGCTGCTGTGTGTATGTGGGTGATGATTCTGAGCACATCTGGAGTGGCAGGGAGGCTATAGGGATGGGCAGCTGGGAGGGGGCCCTGAGAGAGGAGTGCCAAACAGAGAACTTGAGGAGAGGCAAGATAGAAGTAGGACATCCCCTTAGCTGGGCTTCACATCCTGGGGGTCAGGCTCGCCTAAGTCCCGGTATAGCCATGCTCTTTCCAGGTGATTGTCATTTACTACAAACTGAAATAAGAACAAACAAAGATGCCTCTGGGTTGTGGGAGGATAGTGGATAGAGGGGGTTCGTTCTAGAAGATTTTTTTGTAGGTATCAGGACAACAGAAAAGGACTCTGTTTATGTGGACTTGATGCCCTCATCACCCTCCAAGAGGAGGAGGGTAACTCTACCCCCATTGAGTATGGCCATCATTTTATTTCATTTATTTGCAAGTTTCTAAGTGAATTTCTAAGATGCCTGATGAGCGGCGTTTTAGAAATGTCATATATTTTTATTATCTTAAAATGAGCAAGGGGAAGTAGGTGTTGGGAGGAGAAGCAAGAAGCACCATTTGCAGATTTGTCCTGAAAAGTTGATGGCTTTTGACAAAGGATACAGATGGTATCACATCCCATAAGCTGAGTCTCATCAGATCGGCATCAGCATCATGGCCACCAGGCAGCGAAATGAGCTCAAAGCTCGGCTGTGTGCCGCTGACTGAATGCACTGACCCGGCCCCAGAGGTGTCATGCCTCCAGGAACCCAGGGACGGTTGCACGTCCCATCCTAAATCCCGGCCAGCTCTGAACTGTGGGTCAGGAGACCTGGGATCCAGGACCAGCTTAGTCACTGGCTAGCTGTGGGCTTTGCCTCTTATTTCGATGTTTTGCATCAGACAGCTGGAGGTAATAAAGTCTTCCTAGGATGTTGTGAGGATCACAGGTGAGTTAGTCCAGGGGCTTGGAAGCAGTCAATAATGTAAGGCAGCTCTGTGTGTATGATATGCAAAATCAACCCTACTGCAGAGATTTCCTAAAAGCCAGCCAAAAGTCTTACTTGAATGAAATAATGATTTGGTTACCACTTAGAAAATGACCACCATTCTTTTAACTGCTGAACGGGATAAAAAAAGAGAGAGAGAGAGAGAGAGAGAGAGAGCGGAGGAAGGGCAGGCAAGAGGAAGACAGTGAAGATAAAATTAGACAGACAAGATTGGTTCCCTTAACTCGGAATTCAATCCTGTCATCTCCTTGACAACTGGCCCTGCCGGGGGACAGGGTGCAGAGGTCAGGTCCCAGGGGGGTCACCTGCCTCAGCAGAAATCCAGGCCTGGGGCCTGCATGGTCGGCAAACTGGAAAACCTGAAGTGGGAAGTTCCTGGCCAGCCTGCCTGCGCCTGCCCGTGATCGTGGAAGAAGGGACAGCAAATGCACTGGGTGCTGCCTCGGGGTCGGGGTGGGGGGTGGCGTGGGATGCGGGGAGCATGCACAGGGGAGCCAGACCCAGAGAAGGTCCCAGCAGTGTAGGGACAGACCCCGGCTAGGAATAACCAGGAAGTCCTGTCCTGGGCTCGGAGTCTAGAGAAGCTTCCAGAGCATCCCGGCACCCCCCACCCCCCACTCTTTCCCAACCATCAGAGAAACAATGCCACACGGCCTCTGCAGCGCCTGTGTGACCAGCTGCAGCTTTGATGACCTCCCCACGCTGGGCCTGACTCAAATCCCAGATTCAGACCAGGTCTCAGGTGCGCAGGGCCGGCCGCATCGTCAGTGTCCGGGCCAGGTGCCTTCCACCTTCCTGAGCAGTGTTCATGTTCAGGTCACGGATTCATAAGAAACCACAGGCTTGGGCAGATTTGACATCAGTACTGATCATTCTAAGGCAGAATGAACGAACGAGTAAACGTCTTTCAAAAGGCCCATCTTACTGTCCTCTCAGCCCCAACTCTTTGTCTACCTTACCTCCTTACCTGCTGGAGCCTTCCTCTGGCTTCTGCTCCCATGAACTCCCCTCCTCCATTTAAAGACACATGTCTCCCTGCAGATTGGGGGTATTTACTCTGCAGTGGATCCTAAACCTGGCCTCAAGTCAGAATTGATTAGGGACACTTCCTAAAACCCAAATCCCCAGGTTCCAGCCCAAAACACGGGTCAAAGTTTCAGACATGGGGTCTGGGTAGCTGGATGGTTTTAAGTTTTCCCAGTGATTCTGATGCAGTAGGTTTGGAAAACAGTGTTAGGAACCACTAGATCAACGGGTAATCATCACTCTTCTTTCTGCAGCATCTAATGTTTATTTTTTCTAAACAAATCATGCAGACGATGCTTATGTTATAGAGTAGGCTTCGAAATTGGCCTGCACTTTTAAGGCAAAAAACTCAAAGAAACTTCACACTTGCTATGCTGTCTGACTCAGTCTGCACAGCCACCCAGAATGTACAGGCTCACTCCCCTCTGCCATTAGAGGGCTTTTTGGGAAAATGTGAAAAGGGTGGATCTGATATGTTACCTCTCCCATGAATACCTGCCTTTGAAGGGGACCTCAGGGAGTAGAGCACATAAGCTGCTCTGGAATGAAATTAGACATAAATAAATAAAAATGATAGTGGGCCTATAGACATGGTAGATCAGGCAACACTTGGGAGCGGCAGGAATTCGCCACCCTTCCACTCACGCCAGGCAGCAAAGAATAATGAAACAGCAGCTCCCATTTAGGAAGCACCTGCTAAGTGGATACAGCATCTGTGCAGGCTCAGCGCTGTCGTCCCCATCTTATCAATGATGCTCAGAGCTGTTAAGCCTCTAACCGCCCGCCTAGCAGCTTCGCATCCAAGTTGCCAGGGCCCTGTTCTCCCTTCCTGTGACGGGGCCCCTCTGTAGGAAGCGAGCAGCAGCTGTAGGCAGAAGACTCACCCTGAAAAAGCAATGACAAGACAAAGGAGCCTCTGTCCCCAAGAGCCTCCCAGGTGAGAAATGGCCCTTTTGAGCCAGGAACTCCAGGGCAACTCAGGAAGGTCGGGCGCCTGAAAGCCCACAGGAAGCTAATCCCCACCAAGGGCGGGGTCTGGGCTGGCATCCTTAAGTGAATTCTCCTGCTCTTGTGGCTTCCCAGTAACCTGCCCACTGTCATCGCTCGCTCCAGTTTGCTCAGGTCCGTAGATAGACCATGATTAGGTTTCCGGCCAGTCATAATGTTATACCTGGATCATACGTGGGTTAATTGCCTGAAGCTGGGCTAATGTCCTTCCTCTGCGACAGGCCTCACCCCCGCTGAAGGCTGGACCCCTCTTTCTGAGGGACTTGACCTGTGTGAGTTGTGAGGGGCAGTGGGGTTCCTGTCAGGCACCTGGTGCACGGCACCGGGGGGAACAAAGGGTGATAATGGGACGAGGAGCCCAGCGATTGCCCCTCTCTAATAAAACCACCTGGACAGCTAGCTTTTCAGAAAAATAAATGCAGGGAGACTAAAGAGAGTGATGTCTTGGCATCCGGCTCCCCAGAGTGAAAGCCCCTGAGACCCACTCGCCTGACTCATCCAGGCTTGATGTACTGTCCCACGCTGCACCTCTGCCAGGAACCAGCTACAAACCTTCCGTATCTCTCCCGAGTCTCATTACTATGCAGACCAATTTTTCATTCATCTGGAATCCACTGTAGCATTTTAATGTGGAAAGCCTGCTACTCCATTTCTCTCCCCGGAAGAAAAATGGCTTAATTTCTCCAGCTGATAGATTTTTTTTCTGATCCTTCAGACAGTAGAAAAAGACCCTGGAAAATCAGCCATTGGACTGTCCACAGACATTTTATGATGGCCATAAACAGGGCTGTGGAGGGGTGACACGCCAGGCAGCATCCTGGTCGGTGGCCCCAACATTATTATCAACCTGCAAAAACGATGGCTAGATAGATACACAGATAGATAGGTGATAGAGGACAGATAGAGATAGATGATAGACAGATAGGTAGATATAGACAGATAGATAGATGATAGATGAATGGATGCGGGGTGCATGGACGGATGGATGGATGGACGGATGGACGGATAAACCATGAAAGAAGCTGTAGTTTCCCACCATATTCGAAGCATAAAATCCCTCCCCATATTTTTCCTGGCAGATATGTGAGACCTTCTGACACCAAATCAGTCCAGACTCTCCTACCTACAAGCCCACCCCCAAACTGAGACAGATTTCATCAGCAGAGGAAAAATCTATTTAGGAAGGAAATTAGAGACAAAATTGGGGGTAATCTTTTTAGGTGTGTTTTCGATTGTTCGTTCAGCCTGCAAGGCTCAGATGGATGAAATCAGCCCATCCTTTCTGGGGTTCTTCCTAGAAGGTTGAAGATAGCCTGGTCTGGCCTGGGGCAGAAAGGACCAAGGGCAGAGAAATGCCAGACCCACTTCTGGATGAAAAGACTGGAATTTCATTAGAAGAGTGTGGTAGTTTAAGGCAGAGACCCTGGCACCAAATCACTTGGGTTCAAACCCCAGACCTGCCATGCGCTAACTTTGTGGCTTTGGCACGTTACTTAACCTTTCCGTGCTTCAGTTTCCTCGTTGATAAAATGGGCAGAGTGATAGTATAGACCTCAGACAGTTGTGGGGATTTTGTGAGTTAATCTGCCTAAAGTGCTTAAAACAGAGGCTGGCATGTAGTAAGCACTATGGGGGGTGAGTCAAACCTCTCCTCTAGACCGCGGTCCCCCCCAAAATTAAGCAAGTTCACTATACAAAGATGAGACTGTAACCCCAACAAGAAGATAATCAGATTTCATGAACTCAGCCTTAGGTTCAAGGCAGAAGGTTGCACTTAAGTATCATCTTCTTCCCTTACACTGTTTATTGATCCTCCCTAGGAGCCAAAGCCACACTCATTCAAAGCAATAGCCCAATCTGGGCCTGGACTCAGAACTCAGAGGAAGTGAATTCTCAGACCCAAGGGCTTGAACATCCAGGGCTGAATTCTCTACTTTCAGCTGCTACGGCCTTGGAGGAAGCACTGGGCAGCTCAGTGTCCCTCAGAAACCCTGGAAGAGTCAGCAGACTTTATCCTGCAGCTGATCAATTTAAAAGGCCTATGTTGTTAGGTATGACTTAGAAGTCACCCAACGCCTACGTTAATGTTAGTTGCCCCTTTGTTAAATGTCCTTACTGACGTGTGGCCTCTCTTGGTGTCTGGGACCTCAGAGAAGCTGAAGTTATAAAAGCAGAAGACAGGAGAGTGTTAACATTGAACTTCACCGTGCAAAAATGTGCACTGTTGCAAAACAGAAATAGACACACAGACATAGAAAACAAACTTGTGGTTATCAAAGGGGAAAGGCAGGAGGAGGGATAAACTAGGAGTTTGAGATTAACAGATACACACTACTATATATAAAACAGACAACCAACAAGGACTTACTGTATAACACAGGGAACTATACTCAGTATTTTGTAATAACTTATAAGGGAAAAGAATCTGGAAAAGAATATATATATATACATATCTGAATCACTTTGGGGTACACCTGAAACTAACACAACATTGTAAATCAACTATACTTCAATTAAAAAAAAAAAAATCAGGGCTGCCCTGGTGGTGCAGTGGTTGAGAGTCCGCCTGCTGATGCAGGGGACACAGGTTCGTGTCCCGGTCCGAGAAGATCCCACATGCCGCGGAGCGGCTGGGCCCTTGAGCCATGGCCGCTGAGCCTGCGCGTCCGCAGCCTGTGCTCCGCAACGGGAGAGGCCACAACAGTGAGAAGCCCGCGTACCACAAAAAAAAAAAAAAATCAGTGCTGATTGTTTTGCTCAGGCGAGACATGTTATCTCTAAAAACAAAACCAAAATGTATTCCACTGTCTCTCCATGCCCCTCATCTGCATACATCACAGTGACCGGTTAGAGATTCAGTTCCCAGACTGAAACACCAGTTACTGATAAGCTTTGACCCACTGCCCAATGCTCTCTGCTCCTCCCGCAACGGGAACCAGCCAGAGCTCTCCCTGCTGGCCTGGAGTCACGACAACCATTCTGCACGAAGCCAGGACATTTTCTTGGGAGAACAGGAAGTAAAACTAGAGCATGTCAACATGGTGGAGTACTATGTTGCCATAAAAAATGATAGGCATGTGGCTTGAGTCAATATATGGAAATGAGTATGTGAAATAATGTTAAATGGAAACAAGAAGAACACCCAATAGTTTGCACGCACTGATTACAGCTCCATCAATACATATGCCTACATACTCATAAGCAAGGACTAAAAGCAAGTTTAGAGTAGTGTAAGGAGAGGATTATTTACTGGATTCTTTTTTTCTCCCATAATATCTTATATATTTTTTATTCTTTTATGAGAAGAATAGGAAGTCTGGCTTTAGACCAACAAGAGTAGAATTTAGCTGCTCATACAATGGCTCAGACAGGAAGGGCCATTTGCTGTGGTTGAAAATATGCATCGAGGGAAGTTATCAGCCTGAAAACACACAGAGTTTTATGAGCTGTGCCGACCCTGCCCCTGCCAGGCTAGCTGCAGCTCCAGGCTGGGTGGGGCCTCCAGGACCACTGGACAGAGAACAATGCCCAGGGATGGAGAATACAGAGGAGGCTTCAAATGGATACAGCCTCACTCTCTACTAAGTTTACGTCTTGCTCTAAAGGAGGGTGATCATATAGGCCTGGTTTGTCAAGGCACAGCCCTAGCTGTGCCCACGGTCCTAGTATAAATATGAATGACATCCCCTTTTATCACAAATGCATCCCTGTTATGATGATAAAGAACACAGTCATCCCACTAAAAGAGGCCACGAGGGCCCCAGCTTGCTGCCTAAGATGTAAGGGATACCTGTGCAAGACACTTGGGTACACAGCTGCTCTCCTCACCTCACAATGACCAGGGCATCAGGATGGTGTTTCTGTCCCCTCTTCATGAGGACGCCCAGCCGTGGCTAAGTGTTGGGATCGCTGGCAGTGCTGAGCTGGAGCCGACTGGCTCATCTTTCCAACACCACGTTCAATGACGTCATGTTAGCAGCCTGAGATCAGCACAGATGGGAGTATTTACACGGTGGAAATCAGGAAATGCCACTGATCTGGGCTTTTCTTTTTACGCCCGACCCTCCCCGGGAGCTGGTTGTAAAATATTTAGCAGCATGCCATGGATTGCTGGAGTCAGTGAAGCCAGAATGGAAACCATCTTATGGGGTTATGTGATCACACAGGTCCACGCTTAGCCCCAGGCAAAGTTCACAGCCACATTTTACACGAAGTACCAAAGAATAACCAGAAAACTGTGGGATGTGGTGGTCCCTTTGCAGAGGGAGAAAGGGACAAGCCTCTCTTTTTATTTTCCACACATATGGAATAAAACAAAATGAGAATGCAAACACAAATCAATTCAACTGTCTCAGAATATGACAGCTTGACTCACGTCTGCTACCTGACAAGGTTATTTGCATCCTATTAAAGCAGGTGACTGGTGTGCCATTGATACAGCACTGAGTCTTCTCACAGTGACAGCTTTTGAATCACGACTCTTTGTTCATCATACAATTCCCTGAAGACCCCTGCCCAAGTTGACACCATGACGTGGTGTCACTATAAAAAGTGGCTTATTCCTTGGCACCAACAACACCTAGTTAATTTTTCCATCACTGCGTCACCTTCCTCCTGCAGCTCCTCGGTAGAGCACTTTGTGAAAGTCAACATTTCATGGTCATGGACAATTCATTACTTCCTGTCACATGTTATTTATTGTCAGCTCCTTTGGAACCATGGCAAACATACGATGAACTCCTCAAAAGTTTTAAGAAGTTTTAAAGTAACTTACTGGCACCTGCACTTCAGCACTTGGTTAGTAAGTCAGCTAAATCCAAAAGGGTCAATGAAAGAACTGAAGGTGAAGGAAATCCTGGTCTGATCATGGAGCTCAAGGTACTGAAGAATAAAGAGTGGGAGGGATGATCACCAGCGCTGATTTCATAATAACCATGCTTGTTCGGTTGTGTAAGCTTTGAGGATGAAAGGAGAGCTATGCTTGCGTTGACCAAGCATCTCCTGGGTGCAGAGCACTCAGCTTGGTGGCAAGGATGATTCAGAAAAATTAGGATACATGCTCTTTGCCTTTATAAACTTGCAAATGAGACCAGATGGAGGCAGAGGATATATTGAGGTGGTAGTGAATGGGAGAGAGAAGACAAACCCAAATCGCAATCCTTGACTTACCATAGTGATGGAGGGAGGCTAAATTAATTTAGTGTTTGTGGCTGGATTGGATTAATCAGGGCTATCTTCTGGAGGAGCCTTTTGATCAGGGCCCTTGAATGTATTCCACTGACAGCTATGGGGGGTTGTAATTTCATGAGCTGAAAATGAACCAGAAATTATGAAATTCTAAAAATGAGAAAAGATCTTAGCACATTTTTCTTCAGTTCAACTCTTGTTATTCCAGAATGCTCTCCGACAACGTTTAAAATTTTTTTCTCAATCACAATTCCACTATCCCCAAGTTTCCCCCAAATTTCAATGTGTCTAGGACCTATGAGGAAGAATTAGAGTAGGTGATGGTATAACTCCTAGAGTGACAGCTATGCTCACCGGGCTTTATATACTTGTTTGCTTGTCAGCTCTTCCCACCAGCATGTGAGCTCACTAAGAGTGGGCACCATGCCAAGCTCTGCAGGTACTGTGTGCCCAGTGCCTAGTACAGAAAGGGAAAAGCAGCCTCAGCCTTTGTTGAAGGCTTGGATGACAGTCATACTTGACCCTGGGATCACTGGGATTAGCAATATGTTATTTTTACAATGTGTAAATCCTTGCACCTCCCTCAAGCAAACTCAGTTCTCCCAAGAGAAATTTATCTACTCATGTCACCACCTTACCATCAATCAGAACACATATTCATTCTAGGTTCCTTCATTCCCTAAGAATTTAAAGTTTTGTGGTAATTTAAGTTTCAAATTATGTAGAGCAAAACCAAAAATCTTTGAAACAGGAACATTTCTTTTTAGTGATTATACAGAGTTGGGTCCAATATAATCTCATGATGCTGAGTTGATACAGCCTTTAAAAGAGGGAAGAATGAAGAATGGATGATTCCAGTTATGGGCAATGACACTGATTTCCATCTTACACCTGGATTTCTGCATGCCCAAGGCAGTCAGCTTTAAATTATATAAGCATTTGAAGAAAAATGTTCATATAAGATTGTATTTCTGTAAGCCCATAGCTCACAAAAAAGGGACTGGGGTGATATTCTCCAGATGTGCGTCCCTCTCCTTTGGCACAGTTGAGCTCATTTATCACAGCCTGGAATAGTTCTTTCCATGGATGGCTGTGCTGTAAGTGGTGTCTTCAATGACTTCACTGAAGTTCCTTAAATATCTGCTTGTGTTTCAGAATAGCGTTTAGATCATATATCAATGCATGACCTTCTCATAACAGATCACCTGCCTCTGTATTCCAGATTTGACAAAATGTGGTATTTGATTCTAGCCTATCACTCATAGGCAGGGTGACATCTCTTAAAAGAAGGAGTTGAACCCTATATAGTTCCTTTCTTGTCTAAATGATTTTTAATGAACATCAATAATATAAACTCAGGTGAAGTTTTCTGAAATTCAGTTTCATTTTTTCAGTAATTCTGATAAATAATTGACCAATTTTCTTGACCCACAGCTCACTAATCTCTATCGTTGGCTCTGAGGATATTTCTCTGTAGACATAGTTTCTGAACTTCTCACTAGGGTGTGTGTGTTGTAGTTAAGAATTCCCTTTGTTCCACTGTGTATCTGGGTTAGCCTTAGACTTTAATATTGGCACTTAAAACTAGAAATGAAAAAGAAGTAACAACTGACACTGCAGAAATACAAAGAATCATGAGCGATTACCACAAGCAACTATATGGCAATAAAATGGACAATCTGGAAGAAATGGAAAAATTCTTAGAAAAGCATAACCTTCCAAGACTGAACAGGGAGAAATAGAAAATATAAACAGACCAATCACAAGCACTGAAGTTGAAACTGTGATGAAAAATCTTCTAACAAAAGTACAGGACCAGATGGCTCCACAGGTGAATTCTATCAAACATTTAGAGAATAGCTAACACCTATCTTTCTTAAACTCTTCCAAAATATAGCAGAGGGAGGAACACTCCCAAACTCATTCTACAAGGCCACCATCACTCAGATAACAAAACCAGACAAAGATGTCACAAGAAAAGAAAACTACAGGCCAATATCACTGATGAACATAGATGCAAAAATCCTCAACAAAATACTAGCAAACAGAATCCAACAGTGGGGTTTAACCCACTTGATGCAAGGATTCTTTAATATACACAAATCAATCAAGTGATAAACCATATTAACAAATTGAAGGAGAAAAACCATATGATAATCTCAATAGATGCAAAAAATCCTTTCAACAAAATTCAACACCCATTTATGATAAAAACCCTCCAGAAAGTAGGCATAGAGGGAACTTACCTCAACATAATAAAGGCCATATATGACAAGCCCACAGCCAACATCATTCTCAATGGTGAGAAACTGAAACCATTTCCTCTAAGATCAGGAACAAGACAAGGTTGCCGACTCTCACCACTATTATTCAACATAGTTTTGGAAGTTTCAGCCCCAGCAATCAGAGAAGAAAAAGAAAGAAAAGGAATCCAAGTTGGAAAAGAAGTAAAACTGTCACTGTTTGCAGATGACATGATACTATACATAGAGAATCCTAAAGATGCTACCAGAAAACTACTAGAGCTAATCAATGAATTTGGTAGAGTGGCAGGATACAAAATTAATGCACAGAAATCTCTTGCATTCCTATACATGAATGATGAAACATCTGGAAGAGAAATTAAGGAAACATTCCCATTTACCATTGCAACAAAAAGAATAAAACACCTAGGAATAAACCTACCTAGGGAGACAAAAGACCTGTATGCAGAAAACTATAAGACACTGATGAAAGAAATTAAAGATGATACAAACAGATGGAGAGATGTACCATATTCTTGAATTGGAAGATTCAACACTGTGAAAATGACTATACTACCCAAAGCAATCTACAGATTCATTGTAATCCCTATCAAACTGCCAATGGCATTTTTCACAGAAGTAGAACAAAAAAATTCACAATTTGTATAGAAATACAAAAGGCCCCAAATAGCCAAAGCAATCTTGAGAAAGAAAAATGGAGCTGGAGGAATCAGGCGTCTTGACTTCAGACTACACTACAAAGCTACAGCAATCAAAGCAGTATGATACTGGCACAAAAACAGAAATACAGATCAATGGAACAGGATAGAAAGCCCAGAGATAAACCTACACACATATGGTCACCTTATTTTTGGTAAAGGAGGCAAGAATATACAACGGAGAAAAGACAGCCTCTTCAATAAGTGGTGCCGGGGGGCTTCCCTGTTGGCGCAGTGGTTGAGAGTCTGCCTGCCAATGCAGGGGACACGGGCTCATGCCCTGGTCCGGGAAGATCCCACATGCCATGGAGCAGCTGGGCCTGTGAGCCATGGCCGTTGAGCCTGTGTGTCCGGAGCCTGTGCTCTGCAACGGGAGAAGCCACAACAGTGAGAGGTCTGCATACCGCAAAACAAAACAAACAAAAAAGTGGTGCTGGGAAAACTGGACAGCTACATGTAAAAGAATGAAATTAGAACACTCCCTAACACCATACACAAAAATAAACACAAAATGGATTAAAGACCTAAGTGTAAGACCAGAGACTATAAAACTCTTAGAGGAAAATATAGGCAGAACACTCTATGATATAAATCACAGCAAGATCCTTTTTGACCCACCTCCTAGAGAAATGGAAATAACAAAAATAAACAAATGGGACCTAATGAAACTTAAAAACTTTTGCACAGCAAAGGAAACCATAAACAAGATGAAAAGGCAACCCTCAGAATGGGAGAAAATATTTGCAAATGAAGCAACTGACAAAGGATTAATCTCCAAAATATACAAGCAGCTCATGCAGCTCAATATCAAGAAAACAAACAACCCAATCCAAAAATGGGCAGAGGATCTAAACAGACATTTCTCTAAGAAAATATACAGATTGCCAACAAACACATGAAAGGATGCTCAACATCACTAATCATTAGAGAAATGCAAATCAAAACTACAATGAGGTATCACCTCACACTGGCCAGAATGGCCATCATCAAAAAATCTACAAACAATAAGTGCTGGAGAGGGTGTGGAGAAAAGGGAACCCTCTTGCACTGTTGGTGGGAATGTAAATTGATACAGTCACTATGGAGAACAGTATGGAGGTTCCTTAAAAACTAAAAATAGAACTACCGTATGACCCAGCAATCCCACTATTGGGCATATACCCTGAGAAGACCATCATTCAAAAAGAGTTATGTACCACAATGTTCACTGCAGCCCTATTTACAATAGTCAGGACATGGAAGCAATCTAAGTGTCCATCAACAGATGAATGGATAAAGAAGATGTGGCACATATATACAATGCAATATTACTCAGCCATAAAAAGAAACGAAATTGAGTTATTTGTAGTGAGGTGGATGGATGTAGAGTCTGTCATACAGAGTGAAGTAAGTCAGAAAGAGAAAAAGAAATACCATATGTTAACACATATATATGGACTCTTAAAAAAAAAAGGTTCTGAAGAACATAAGGGCAGGACAGGAATAAAGACGCTGGTGTAGAGAATGGACTTGAGAACACAGGGAGGGGGAAGTGTAAGCTGGGACGAAGTGAGAGAGTGGCATGGACATATATACACTACCAAACGTAAAATAGATAGCTAGTGGGAAGTAGCCACATAGCACAGGGAGATCAGCTCGGTGTTTTGTGACCACCTAGAGGGTTGGGATAGGGAGGGTGCGAGGGAGGGAGACGTAAGAGGGATATATGGGGATATATGTATACGTATAGCTGATTCACTTTGTTATACAACAGAAAGTAACACACGATTGTAAAGCAATTATACTCCAATAAAGTTGTTAAAAAATATATATATATTGGCACTTAAGTGATGCTTGGTCTCAAATAACTGTAAAGGTAGAGCTGATTTCTGGATGATAACAATGCATTAAGGAGTAGACAGTAAAATCTCAGTGTGTTTCAGCTTTAATTCATTTGATGAATAGTCAGTTGGGAATAGCCATCGGTTAGGTTCTGAGTCTCTGTGGGATGGTGGCATTTTTTTCTGTCTCTCCCCAAAAGCCTACTCCAATTTATTGTCTCAATGAAATGTGAAATCCCAAGTCTCAACGGATTTCACTTTAAGTTTTACTCCAGTCGAAGGATTCCACTTAATGGGTTGTACTCTAGTTCCTAAGAGGGCATGTAAGAAATGTCCTGGCTTAGACAAAATTCTCCACGAAGTCATAGAGCTAGTGGAAACTTCAGAGATCATATAGTTCAATGTCTTCATTTCACAGACGAGAAAACCAGAGTTTAGAGAGGTCAAGTGATCTGATCAAGGTCACTTAGCACATTAGTAGCAGAGCCAGGGCAAGACCCATCCAGTGCTCTGTTCATCAAAACATACTCTCTGCCTAGTACATAGACCACCTTGCTGCTACCTTCTCCTTTTTATCATACTTTCTCTTACTCATCCTCCTAGTTCCCATGAGTCAGCTCTTTCCTGGTCACGCATTTTACATTTTGCCCTTCTATTCTACCATGGAACATTAATTTTTACTTGAGTTCTTACTAATTGCTTTCATGAATTATTGTATAAAGTTGGTGCTCTCATTTTTGCTTATATCCATGGTTTCTAGTCTCTGCTTTGACCCTGACGCTTGAATACTGGGAGCATCACCTAGTAAAGGACCTGGATATTAGTAAATATTCATTTACTTCTTCCTTGATCCTAGATTCCTCACTGTCTTCTACTTTTCAACCCACTGCCAAGTCCAGACGCTTAACTTTGAGATATTTTTAGTTCTAATCGTCCCCACTTTATGGATTTGCTGTCTCTGTCCGTGGTGCTGATATTAGCAACAGCAGTGACTGTACAGCCTGAGTGGGAAATGCAGTTAAGAAATCTTCATAACACATTTGATTATTCTGGTGGACTATTTGGCCAAAAAAAATTAAGTAAAATGATAATTAGAAATTATAATTCTTCATGTATACTTAAAATAGACATATCAAAATAAGTTCCCCTTTTCAATGACTCTCCAGAGAAAGGCTGTCAAATCAAGTGAGTGGTAGCTAGTGATGTGCTGGTAGATGTGTAACAAATTTTAAACATTTTTCTCCAGGGGAAAAATACCCTACATGATTTGTAATGTTTTCTAATTTCTGTGATGTAAATAGTACTCTCACAATGGCTGACTTCAAGCTACCCAAAGACGTCACTGAATATGAAGGTGGGAGGAGATATATACAATCAGCTCTTGTGAGCTACTGTAAACTGGCTCCATCACACCACTGGCCATAGCCCAATATTGCATCTTAAGTTATCCAGGATGCAGCTTACCTAAGGTGGTCCAGAGCAAAAATATCTGGAAGGACATGTCTCTGAACAAAAGTCCTTTAGTGATATCCTAGTGTAAAGCTAGAGAACAATATACATCTCAAGTGTAACAAGGGAGACAGAGTTCCCCAAAAAAGAAATATGATAGATATTATCAAAAGTATTTTAAAAGCAGGAATGAATTAGGATAAACATAATCTTGATATTATTAAAAAAGAAAACAGTTGGAGTCCTGTCCTCATGATCTGTGGATGGGTGGTGTGGGAGCATATCACACTGATTTAATGGTACATGGCCAAGACAAACTCCCTCAGTGTCTCCTGTGACAGGATTTTCTCAGCTGTAGATAGGAAGAGTGATATCCAAGTTCTAGGGGGTGTGTTGAGGTTCATTTTGCAATCACAGATAAAACTTCATTTTTGTAAATACTGTTTTTATTTCTAGTGTTTTTAATTAAAAACTATTTTAATATTTTGGCAATGATAATAGTTAGGACAATATTTTGGTTACAAATAACAGAAACCGACTCAACCTAGAAAAATGAGGCATTAATTGGGAGAAAATTGGGGGCGCTTCACAGAACGACCAAGGCCCCAGAGGGCAAGGATTCATCTGGGATTCAGAAACAGTTGGTACCAAGAATATGACAATATCAGGACTGCTGCCTCTTATCTCTGCTGCATCATCAGCTTCATTCTTCCCTCTTCCTACAGAACCCATTTCTCCATACAGTAGAGAACAGAGTTTCTTTCAAACTTTGAAACTTATAACCACAGGGAAAAGAAATACTGACCCCTTTTAGTTCCAAATCCAGGAATCTTAAAGAAGAGATTTATCATCCCAATGAAGTAACATCTTTCTCCTTGGACCAACCAACTGTGGTCAGGGTGGTAGGATAACATGAGAACCATGTAGGGGGTGGGGAAGTTCCTAGGCAAGAGATGTTGTTGGGCAGGAAATCCATTAGGCATCTACCCTACTTCCTATTTCTACATGTCATAGGATTGGTACATAGTACTAAGGCTCTCCTAATGTGACTCTTAACAAATTATACTCCATGATGAATAAAGACTATCATAAGACCAAATGCTTGTAGTACTCCACCAATTTTTTTAAAGTACTGCTACTGAGTACTGAACCAGTTTCTTCCAAACCTGTTTGGGCATAATGTACAAGGCTTTAAAAAATGTTCAAATTCTCAAGCTGACTCCATTTCTATTTAATTAAAATATTTTAATGTGGACACAGAAATGTGCTTTAAAACTCCCCAGGTGTTTCTGGTGCAGCCAATCTGATGGTTGTACATTGATCAACATTTGGAAATCCACAGTCTGCACTCTAAGTGTATGTGAATCAGGATCTCAGGGAAAATGAGAGTAAAAAAACCAAACAACAACAACAACAACAACAACAACAAAAAAAAAAAACACTGAGAAGTAGGAGAGGGGATGTAGGGAAGTTTAGATAAGGAAAACTAATTACTCTTTCACATGACAGCCAGAACTCATTACAGGTACACCTTTCCTTAGCCAAAACCCTTAAGGCCAGGTCTGTTTCACAATTCAGAATTTTTTGAATATTAGAGAGAGAACACAGTTGCATATGCCATATATTATCTAATACCCTCAGAGAATCTGTGGTAACACCCCATAATCAAACTTTGATATTTCTGCAGCAAAGTGTATGAATATTTACACCAAGTAGGATAAATAAAATATTATACACAGCCCCATGTCAGTTCCTTTCAGATTTAGCTACTGAATGGCTTCAAGTCAGGTCACTGGCACCAAATGAGTTATGAAAACACTTCCAAGCTGGAGGTATCATATTTCCTGACTTCAAAATATACTACAAAGCTACTGTCGTCAAAACAGCTTGGTATTGGCATAAAAACAGACATATACGTATAACATATATATGTGATATATATATATCAGATGGTATGCCATAAATATATACAATTTTTATTTGTCAAACAAGAAATGAAGGAAGGAAGAAAGAAAGAAAATTTTCAGAACTTTTTTTGATTTCCAAATTGTAGTAAAGGATTTAGGGACTTATTTTTAAGTCAATAAAACTATATTTGAAAGGGATTAGAGAAAGTTAAGACCAACATAGCCAAAAGCAGCTCCTAAGAGAAGCTGGACCATACCTCATCGCCTCCACTCATGTTTCCCTCTAGCTCATCCTCCGCTTTGCCACCAGAATGGCTCAGGATCATCCCTGCTTAGACTCACCCTCCATCACCCTAAGAATACACCCACGCTCCATACATGGTCTCCTTAGCAGCATCCCTCATGACCTTGACTCTTCTCCTGGAGTCTTGTCTCACTTATTCCCTTGTCGCTTTATCTTCTAGTCTTATGCCAATATGACTTTGCATATGCTCCTTCCTCCTCCGTGCACATCCTCTTCCCTTCTTGTTTACCTGGGAAACTCCTAATTATATCTCAAAAGCCCTCCTTGGTTGTTGTCTCCTCCATGAAGCCTTTCCTGAACCTTCCAACCCCATCCCACCAAATGGTAAGCTTCTCCTTCTGCTACACCCTTTCTCTACGTTGTCACACCTCGATGACTGCCCTGAAAAGTGGTATATTAGATTATTTACTTTCTTCTCTTCCTTTTGAAGGCAAGGAGGACTTTTTGTCTCTATACCCCAGTGCCAAGGACAGAGCCTGGGATATGCAGTAGATGCTCAATAAATATCATTAAGATTGAGTTCTCCTTTGAGGTTGAAATTAGAGGGTTCGAAGGTATACTGTGGATCCCCAATAATAGGAGCCACTGAGAATTCCAATAGGTTTCTGTGTAAGTCTATCTCAAATTCAAGGGAGCCTAACAGAAAATATTTATTGAGCACTTGCTTTGTGCCAGGCATAATCTCATTCCCACAATAACTCCATGAGGTCATCAGTACTGTTCTTATCCTCATTTTTCAAAAGATGAAACTGAGACTTTCAAAGGTTAAGAAATGTGCACCATGTCACAAAGCTAGAAAACAGTCAAGGTGGAATTTAAGCCACCTCCCAGAGATGCCATTTTGATGCCCATCGTGGGCATCAAAACAACTTTTCCCTCAGACCTTGCACTCAACAAGCCTCCACATGGGTGGAGGAAAGGTTTGTTCTGTACTGGAAGGGTTTAAGGTGTTGGAGAAGGCCCACTGGCCAAATAAATATTTTCCAGCTGGTGTCAAAATTGTTACTATTAGTGATTTCATCTTTGAAGGGAATATCAGAGTAAGTTCCTAAGACTTCACAGTATGAATGACATCACCAGACGTATCCCCATTGTAAAAGGAAGGTAGTCACAAAGGCTTTTGGGCATGAGCGAGGGAGGTGAAAGTAAAGATAGGGGAGTTATCACTGAAAACATTGGCGGTGGGGGAGAGCTGGACAGCAAAGGTCAGCTTCGCTGATTTTACAGTTTGGCTTCTGGACAACATGGATCTCGTCATTTGCCGCAGGGAATTTCTCTGCCCGCTGGGCGTATCAGGCACAAAGCTAGAAGCCCCTGCTAAGAATAGAACGACATAGAGAAAGAACCAACTCCTCCAGAATGTACTTTAAGTGTCTTTATTATGTTCCAAGCAGTTCATCCATATTGTGGGCTTTCTCCATCAAGCAAGCGCCTTCCTTCAGAACAAACTAGGTCCCAAATCCACCCAGAAGGATTCAGCCCGAAGGTCGAAGCGTGTGTCCACACTAGACTCACCCTATCTCACAAAACCACTTTTCTTTTAGTTTACAAGGCCATGCGTCTGGTTTTCTTGCTTCTCTTATCACTGCTTCCAGGCTGTCTTCCCACGAATCACTCTCTGTTTCCCACTGTCTGACTTCTTAACCTCAGTATTTCTGCCTTCTCCCTTTGCTCTCTGAAGGAAAAAAGTCTCTTTCACCTCTGCTGAAATCAAGAGATTTCACCTCTGCTGAAGCCTGACATCTTTTCAGCACCTATCAGAGCATCCAAGAATTCTTCAGACTCTAGCTTCCTCCAGCACATGTGCTTGTCAGCAGCCATCGTGAAGGGCATCCAGCTCAGGGCAGCACTAGGAAGCTATTCAGAGTGGTCCCTCATCCGGGCTGCATGTACCTGGTGCAGATTTACCTGTGTGTAGTGCAGGTTTTAGATACATCCGAAGGCTTTGCCTTTGTTCGGTCGAGTGGGGGTCACCACTCAGCTCTGCCCCATTCACCCAATGTGCCCTATTTATAAAGAAAATGCCTCTTTGCACTTTTAAAAAGAGACACTTGTAGTTGAGTGTCTCAACATGGAATGCTCCCCATGCCAAAATTAGATGGGAGAAGAATTAAAGAGAAGGGCTAATTACTTTCTCCTGGGAAGTGCAGCAGGGCAGCCAATATCAAATTTGGACCTCACTAAACAGTATGTTGGGGCCTCTGCTCTCCTGAATTGTAGGTGTTGAGCTGGAGCCCAGAGATCTGCCCCCCTCATGTCACAAAAAGGCTGCCCAAAGCCACCCAGCCAGTTAGTGGCAGAGCTTGTGTTAGACCCCCGGTCTCTGACTCCCTGGCCAATATCCTTCCAATCGTGTGCCCGAATTTCTCCTTTTGAAAACCAAGAACATGAGGATCCCTTCGTGAAAGTCATTCTCCCAAGGCTTAGAGAGGAAAGAGCCCCTGGAGCAGGGCCCTCTCCTCCAGGACCCAGGACCCCTGGTGGGACCCGAAGGGATAGAAACATGAGAACCTCCTCCAGGAGACCACACGTGGGGTCACCCTCCCTACCAGACATCCATCCAGGGGGGATGGGAGATGAGACAGAGAGTGGGGCACAGAGGTTCGACCTTTGACCCGAGAGCTGGGGGAAACCAGGGAAGTATTGTGAGGAGTGGGGCGCCCAATAGGGTGACACCCGGCAGCACTGGAGAAAGGGGGGAGGGTGGTTGGAGCTGGCCAGATGCGTGGGATGCAGAGGGGGTGGGATGTGCAGGGTCCCTGCCAAGGAAGGGGGCAAAGTAAAGCCCCAGCGGGGCTCTGTGATGAGGCTCAGTGCCCCTTCCTTGGGCTGAGTGGCTGTGGAGCAACTTCCTGCTGAAGTAAAGGGGAGTGGGGCCGAGGGCTCGGGGCGGTGGGGGGTGGGGTGGGGGAGGGGCAGATCCCGAGATTTTGCAAAGCCCAGAGCGATCGTCGTGGAGGGAAAGGGGGCAAAGTGGGAGGGAAGGCAGCCTTCGTGCTGCAAGAGCCCTGAAAACACATGGCCAGACTTGCCTTCTCCTCCCCCAGCACTTTTCCGGAGGGTATTTGAGAGCAAGACGGAGCCCACCTTCCCATGTCCCCGTGTGGAACATCTGCCTTCTCTCTTTCTCTCCCTTCCTCTTTCCCTCACTCCCTCTCTTTGCCCTCCCTCCCCCTCGCCACCACCCCTCCCTCTTTGACGGCTGATCACACCCTGCAGCAGCTGTGCTGTATCTTGCCCTCTCCAATTTTCTCATCATCAACATTTAGCCGCGTCTCCTCCCCATGCAAGTGGCTGTACCCCCTGACCCAGGTATGAAAGGGGCACAAGAAGCCCTTCTTTCCTGGGGACCAGCGCTGTGGCACCTCTCTGCAAAAGGCTACTTCAGATGATGCCTGCTAGCAACTTGCAGTGTGTGTGTAGCGGGGGAAGAGGGGCTGCTGGTTTGAATATTGTTTCTGGTTTGCTCCAGGGAAGTCTAGGTTTTCCTTTCCCTTCTCCTCCCTGGCCCTGCTCTAGACGGGAATATTCCATTCCTGGGACACCTTTACTCTCCACCCCACTCCCCTGCTCCCCCTGCCCCCCACCCCAGCACTGCGGGATTGTAAAGCATGAAGGAAAGCTTCAAGGTTGAAGGATGAGAGTACTTTCACTGTTTTTGTCCCAGTATCTCTCCCGACATCTGTGTAGTCAACCATTCCACTCTCCTTGAATTGCCTTTACAAAATGCAAACTCATGAGCCAGGAATGTCACTCAAACCTTTCAGCACTTACCTTTATGAAGTCGTTAGCTTCAGCCCCCATCAAGGTCCTGAAGACCTGGGACTTAAGCTTCAAGTACCGGCTGGTACTAGGAGGTCCTTAGGAGCACCTGCTTAATACTGAAGGTGAAGCCGGAGAGAAAATGGTAAAGAAACAACAGCACACATTACCACGATGCCTAGGACCACCGACCCAGCCCTGGCCTCTCCCCTAAGACATGGACGTTTCTGTACCTGCGTCCATTCTCTTTCAAAATGAGCCATTGCTTCCTTGGCTGGTAATGCCACAGAGCACTTTTCTCCTTCTGCTGTGCGTCAGGGGCAACTGTTTATAACTCCATCTCCCAAGAGGTTCAAATCGCTCCACTGCCCAGCGAGAAGAAATATCGTTCTGAAGTAGGATGAGCTTGAGTTTGGGAATGACACAGACTTGGCATCTAATGTCAGCTTTGCCCACTGGAGTAACCAAGCCACCATTTTGTCACATGGAAAATGAGAAGCATGACACCTACTCCCCAAGCTGCTGGGAAGAAGACAGACTTTTAAAAAAGAAAGAACCCTCATCTGTGTCTTAAGGTTCCTCTTCTCCGTAAGTCTAGCGTGTTATAGGTGCACAAAAGTATCACATCAACTACTAAGAATGTAGTAGGGCTTCAGAAAACAAAAATAGAATTTTTAGCATAAGAAACACAATCCAGTCATCCCAGTGTTTTTGTTAAACTCTGCACGAATGATGCTGGGAAGCAGCCATGGGGGCACTGATCCTCCGTGGAGGGTCAGAGCAGAAGATTCTCACCAACGCTCTTCCTCCGTTGGTTTTGCAATTGCCTCCCAGCATCCAGGCCCAGCCCCATCATGGTGTAGCAACCTTGATGTTCAACCAGGTGCCCCTCCCCTTACCATGGTGACTGATTTAGCTAATGCAGTTTCATCCATCCAGTGTCTGACATTACCCTGCCCACAGGGGTTGGTTCAGGGTGGTCCATCAACCCAAGCCTCATGCTTCCTGTTCCGCAGTTGTGGACAACAAGTTGCTAGACCTGAACAAAGACACAGCTGGCCCCAGCTGCTGCTGGCTACCAGGAGGGAAGCCAGCCTTTAGATGGCATCGATTCCCAGTGGCAGAGAAAGAGAACAAAGAACCTGGGTCCCTGGGAGAACAGGGACCTGGATCCATCTGAGCTGCTGGATCAACCATTCCTGAAGCCGTCCACCTCTGGAACTTTCAGCTACGGGAGCCTCCACAGTCACTTATCATTTACACCAATTCAATTGAGAGTTTCTTTTATTTGCAACCAAAAACATCCTCTCACATGTGATTCTGATACTGATGTTTCCCCTACACTTTAGGCTCAGATATCAGAGTCTCTTAACTGGGTTGGGCAACCTACCTCCCATCTGTGTGTCTTGCCCCACTACCTGTTTGCTGAGCTGTTTCACCCAGAACTAGGTCTCGGGTTCTGAATTCCAACTTGATAAATCAACTACAGACCTTCCTCATTCATTCACTCAAAGAATCTTTCTGAAACCTTCATTGTGTGCCAGGCCCTATAGTGAGCACTAGGAATAGGAAAGAAAGCAAGAACTTCATCCCTAAAGGACGTCTTGACACCGTTTGCAACTTACTCATGTCAGGTGTATTTCACCTGTGAATTCCTCCACGGGAATGTTTCTTTGTGTTTGCAAAAGGGCGTTGCTGTGGAGTTTTTGCCTGAGGTTCTCAAGAACTCCATGAGAGTTGAGGACTCTAGCTGGTGGCAAACACACTGGAGCCCACCTTCCCTTCCTGAGGAAGCTCACGTGGTGTGGGGAAAGCACTAGTGAGCCGTGGGCATCACAGAGGGCGGGCAAAGCTGTGCGAATCACGCTGTAAATTCAGCCCCGTTACCCACCAACCTGTGCGGTGAGCCCTGAGGTCTAGGAAGGGAGGGAAGAAGCCTCCAGTCCTCAGATGGGTTTCTCAGCAAATCTCCCTTTTCACATAAGACCGCCTTCAGCAATTGCTGAAGCCCAAATATATATAAAACACTGACTATAAAACACCGACTCCGGACTCATGTCCATTAGGAGTCGGTTTCAAAGATGGGAGGTCTAGGCAAAGTTCCAGAAACCTAATATCCGCGGGTTTGCAGTTTTATAATTTGGTCAGCATTCAATTTTTCTGGTCCCTCTGCTTCGCTCTCAGAGCCGTCTGCATCTCTACATCAGCACGCATCCCAGCCTGTCAGGCGGGACTGTGACTTGTACACCTGTCCACCTGGCCAAACTGTACTGTCCTTGAGAGAAGGAAGGGCTGACACAGATGTGACACCAGCAAACACTGACCTGGTGCTTACTTTGCACCAGGCAATGTTCTAGGCACTCTACCCATATTTAATCCCCGCCTCAGTCTTTTAAGGTTATTATATTATCTCCACTTTACCGTTGAGAAAACGGAGGCACCTAAAGTTTAAATACAGTAGCTTGGCTGTGACCTTCACATGGCTAAGAAGGGGCAGAGATAGGATTCAAACAGGCAGTTGGACCTGGGGATTCTTGTTCTTAACCCCGGTGCTACCATACCTATTTGTAGACAACGCCAGTGTGCGGGATGAAATTAGAGTTAACAGAGGAGATGTTTATAACAGATATTAACAGCAAAAGTTCATGGCTTTCTGATGTCCCCTGGCCTCTCACTGTTCAGGAGATTCTGAACACCAGAAGGAGAGGCAGTTCAGGAGCAAGAAACCGGAAGCCAGGTTCTTAGAAAAGTGCAGTCTCTTTAAACGAACGTTTCTCTTGGACCCTTTCAGTGCCTGTCGTGGAAGCCAGGGCACTCCAAGTACATCAAGTCTAATATTCTTATACTCACTGCAAAACTCTGACCTTAGGGGCTTCCCTGGTGGCACAGTGGTTGAGAATCTGCCTGCTAATGCAGGGGACACAGGTTCGAGCCCTGGTCTGGGAGGATCCCACATGCCGCGGAGCAACTGGGCCCGTGAGCCACAACTACTGAGCCTGCGCGTCTGGAGCCTGTGCTCCACAGCAAGAGAGGCTGCGATGGTGAGAGACCTGCACACCGCGAAGAAGAGTGGCCCCCGCTTGCTGCAACTAGAGAAAGCCCTCACACAGAAACGAGCCAACACAGCAAAAATTAATTAATTAATTGATAAGAAAAACTCCTACCCCCAACATTTAAAATTTAAAAAAAACCAACTCTGACCTTGGGCCCGTTACCTGACCTCATCCATTTTCTGTAATTCGGTGTGGCGGTTTTAAATCATGGTCACAAAGTCTTGAACATCCGTCCGTGGAGGGTTGGAATCTAGGTCCTCACTCTTGAATCTGTGGTTGGGGAAGGTGGCTTGTAACTGCTCTGACCAAAGCACTGGGATGGAAATGACACTAGGTGACTTTGAGGCTAGATATTAAGGACATACAGCTTCCACCTGGGTTGCCCGGAGCACTCATTTTGGCGCCCTCAGCCTCTGTGCCAGAAGTTTGATTGCCCTGAGACCACCATGCTGGGAGCGCCACATGTCGGCACTCTGGTTGACAGTCCCAACTAAGACTGTCCTTCAGCCAGGCCGGTGGCCATCTTGTAAATGGATCCTCCAGCCCCGGCTCTTCCAGCCCAGCTGTTTGAGTCATTTCCAGCCATTTGAGTCCACCTAGCTGAGAACCCAATGTCATGGTGTAGCGAAGAAACACCCTCACAGCTTCCTGTCCCACAGAATCTCTGAGCATCATAAAGGGTTGTTGTTTGTGACACCAAGTTTGGAGACAGACAACTAGGACGCATGGGAACAATGTTACATATGTGTTAAGATTCGGTGAAGCCTCATGGGAATGCACCTGACGTAGGGACTAACTGTGATGTAGTTTTGTAAAATACTGTCTTGACTCAGTTTTGAGGTCCTGACTAGAGGCTGGTGAGTTTCCCTTCTTGAGCAGCCAGTTAAATCCACAGGCCCAGCCACCTTCCTCGTCGGGGTCTTATAGTCCAGGCTACTACACACCTGCTTTAATCACCCCAGGGCCAGCCCCTGTGCCCCAGAGCCTGCTGGAAGGACACAAACTAGCCAACTCTAAACCTGTTTACCCTGCCTCGCCCATTCCTTCCCCCGGAAACTACAATAAAGTTCCTCCCCACAGCTGCCCTCCCTCTGTCTGCCCTGCAACAGACCCCAGGGCTTCCCCTGAGGGCTTCCATGTGGTGGACTCCACACCCCACCCCCAGGGAGCTGGGAGTAACCAAACCATAAAACTCTTTCCGGTTTCTCTCTCTTTGATCTGCATCTGGCCTCACCATACCTGACCCAAGGTAACACGGCTAAAACAGTGATAGACTAAGTCATTGATCTGGGTTACTTTCTCTTCCTTTGCCCCTTCCTACCATTTTAAAATTTTCATCATTAACAAATGACTACATTTCTGGGAAAGTAAATATAATCAACTTGATGGGAAGACAAAATAGGAGACAAGAAGGTGATGCAGTAGAAGGCTGAGGAGCAAAGATGGAACCAACTCCATGGACGGTGGGCCGGCTGGGGGCTTTGGGACCCACAGTGATGGGATGGGGGCAGGCGAGGTGGTCACAGGCAGATGATCTGGGGGTCTCTAACGGACTAGGGACTCTGTCGTGTGTGCTGTGTGAGGGATAAACTGTCTGGAAAACTTCATTTCCTTCACGTTGGGAATGTTACCTAGCCCTGGGGTCATCCACCGCCTACGCAAGTGCTACTTAAACTCTCATGTGCATGTGGATCCCCCGTGGAACCCCCTAAAATGCAGCTTCTCTGCATTAGGTCCAGAGTGGGGTCTGATGAGCTTCCGCATTGCTGTCAAGCTCCCAGGGGAGGACGAGGCTGTGGGTTTAAGACCTCACTTTGAGCAGCCAGGACCTGCGAACCTTCAGGACCCAGGGCGTCAGAGCCAAAGGGCCTGGGAGGACCCTTTGGGTCTGTTTTCTCTGAAGCAGGGTGTTTTCAGCTCTGAGGAAACTTTCCATGGCCCCTAGATCACCCCACAGCCATGTGAACATGGAGGAAGGTCTGACTGCCACCTCCTCCCCACCTGCCCTCCCCCAGAAGCGGAGGGTAAAGGAGACCTTGGAGGTTTGGCTGTTTCTCTCTGACCCGGCAGTGGGGACACAGGGCCCCAGTTTCTTCCCATGTGCCCGTCTAAGGATGCCCTTCCAGCCCCCAATCTCTCTTCCCAGGGCTGGCTTTCCAGGTAAATATGGAGTGACAAGGACTCCAAATCCTCCCCCAAATCATTCTGAATTTCTTTAATTGCGTGACTCCTAGAACTCATCTTCCATTTTTTACTGGGCTTAGAGTTAACTAATATTAAGCAAATGTGAGATTCCAGTTCTGCCTCTACCCTCCTGCCCCTGTGGCTTCGTGGATTTGGAGACAGGGGTAAAGAAAAGAATGTGTCCAGATGCCTAGGGAAGAAGGAGGTTTGATCGTCAGGTGACAGTTAGGGCTTGCTGGCAGAGGTCCCCAACTATACCCGCAGAATCAAGGGATTAGTTCCAACAAGTATGACATTTTACTGGCTCAGTGAGAAAAGGTGTGGCTAAGGAGGTTTGGAGAAACCATTTAGAGAAGGAGTCTTCAGAGAAATCTATAGAGAGCATTCTGCCCCCTGTTCAATGAGCACTTCTACAAGCTTTCCTATTCTCCCTCCAGGAGATGGTCGATGCCATGGGTGGCAACTGGATTTGGTCTTGCATTTCTTTACAGCCCCTGCTGCAGTGGTTCTCAAACTTAGCCATGAGGCAGAGCTCTTGGTGATGCACGAAAAGCCCAAGAAATAATTTTTTTAGTGTAAATAAAACTAATTTTATTCATAATTTTATTTAACTAATTCAGATATCTTACCCACCTCATCTCAAATGGCCACCCTGTCATATTCTCATTGCCCTGTTTTAACTATCCACCAAGAGCTAAACTAGCAGATATTTCTCTTTTTTATGTGTTTGTGCATTTCTTGTCTGTCTCTCTAGCACACGGGTTTTTAACCTTTATTTGCGTAACTCAGTCTTCTCTCCCTTGTCTTTGCTGCACGCAATGCTCACCACCTCTTCTCCAGCCCTGCCCTCCAGGTGGAGGTGGTGGGACCATGCGTTGCTTTGCCTCTAGTTACCCTAGTTACCCTTTACTTCATTTGCATGTGAGTTTCCTCACAGGATCATTATCTTCAGGTTAGAACCTCATTGCCAATTGGCAATGTGGGTGGTACATGGGTAGTGTAGCCCTCACCCAAATTTACCTCTACTTGATCAAACACTACTAGTGTCCTCAGTTCCCCTTAATCCTTCACTTGGGATAATGCAAAACATTTTACACATCAACCTTTCCCACCTCTACCAGCATCAGCTCACATCCACTCCACATTCCTTCCTAAAGGGACTGCCTTGACTCGTTTTATTTTTACTAAATCAACATGATACTTCCTTCCTCCAATACAATAGATTCCAATTCTGAGGAATACTGCCCATTCAACAACCAGGAAGCTCGACCAGGGTCTGGTACACTGTTGCCATCTGACACACAAGGGTGGGTAGCAAAATAGAAAAGAATAAAAGAGGCCCAAGGAATAATAGAGAAGTTGCAAGAATTAGCACTGGGGAGAGAGGATCTCGGTGAATTGAGCACTGAAGTTGGAGTTGGAGACAGAAGAAAAAAACCCAGGGAGAGAGTGAAATAGAAAACTAGACTAAGGATTATTTCCCTATTCCCAGTCTCAGACTATGATTTCTCTTAGTTAAGGTCTTTTAGTTGTGATAGGAAACAACTCAAATAAGCTTAAGCTTGGGGGAGGGGTAATTACAAGGATACAGGGTATCTCTCAGAACCCAAGGATGGACATGTCCCTTCCCTGAGGGGCCAGAATCAGAATATTTCACTCCTGGGTATATATCTGAAAAGAAAAAACACACTAATTCTAAAAGATACATGCACCCCAAAGTTCATTGCAGCATTATTTACAATTGCTAAGATATGGAAACAACCTAAGTGTCCATCAAGAGATAATAAAGAAGCTGTGAGATATATATATATATATATATATATATATATATATATATATATATATATATATATCTCCAAAGGAATACTACTCAGCCATGAAAAAGAATGAAACGTTGCCATTTGCAACAACATGGATGGACTTGGAGGGCATTATGCTAAGTGAAATAAGTCAGACAGAGAGAGACAAATACTGTAAGATATCACTTATATGTGGAATGTAACAAATATAACAAACTAGTGAATATAACAAAAAGCAGCAGATTCACTGATGTAGAGAACAAACTAGTGGTGCTCAGTGGGAGGGAGGGGCTTTATAGGGGTGGAGGAGTGGAAGGTACAAACTATTAGGTGTAAGGTTACAAGGATGTACAACACAGGAATATAACCAAGATTTTGTAATAACTGTATATGGAGTGTAACCTTTAAAAATTGTTTAAAAATTAAAATTTTTTTAAATAAAAATTTTAAAAATAAAGATGATATGCAGAATGAAAAAAAAAAAAAAGAGCCCAGCAGGAACCCTCCAGCACTCACGCTTTCTCCCCTCTGCCTCTTGCCTCACATCTGCCTCATTCCTCTCCCTCCCTCCCTCTCTCTCTCCCTCTCTCTCTCTCTCTCTCTCTCCCTCTCTCTCTCTCTCTCCCCCCCTCTCTCTGTCTCTCTCCCTCTCTCTCTCTCTCTCTCTCTCTCTCTCTCTCTCTCTCTCTCTCTGTCTCTGTCTCTTTCTCTCTCCCTTCCCCAGTTGTCTCTGCTTCCCTGCCTGGATCCAGCAGATGAGGAATTTCACAGCTCTTGGCATCACATGTGTGCACAGTCCCGGGGCTAACCAACACTTCTGAGCCTCAATTCTACATTTCTCGACTGTCCTAGTTTCTATGAGCCATGACTAGGCAAGACATCTCAGGGAGATAGAGTGAGCCTGGCCAGATCACCAAAGGTGTATTCACCCCTCCTTCAGAGCAAGGGGCTCAGATAGCTGTTCCTCAGTTCTCCTTTTTCTCACATCTCTGTCACAACCGCTTCCTTCTCCTTCTTTCATTTTCTGTTTATTGTGTTCAGGCTCTTGTTCCTGTCCTTCTTTTCAGAACATAGGGCACAAGGTTACCTAGAAGATGTCGCTCTCATTCAAGGTAGCCATCACAGCTTATGACAGTCCACACCTGAGTGCACATCCCCTGTATTTACTGTTTCCTTTGCAAAAAGAAAAAAAAGCCAGTCGACCAGGAAGCCACACTTTCCCTCTTTCTCTCCTTCTTTGTTCCTGCGCTAGCCTGTGCAACTCATATTAATACCCTTTAATGAAAGCAGCCACTGAAAAGTTCTCCTGGTGTAGTTAAGACAGGTTAATAAGTGTCCTGCCACAACGTGAGGGCATCTATGATGAACGTGGGGCGGATGAAAATGTAAAACAATCAATGTTTTCCATTTTCTAGTTCATTCATTCATTCTATATCTCAATCTTCCAGCTGAACAGTCAATTCACCGACTTCTGTGTTTTCATCTTCTGGCTGTCTTGTTTACATTGTATAATGAAGGAACGAGACACGGCAAAGGACAATTAGTATAATGAACCGCTGGTGTATAAAAGGGGAGGGAAAGGTTATGTGGCAGGAACATGTGAGAAACCAGAATGTTAGATGAGGTCTGAGAAAATCAGAAACCTGGGGCTGAGAAGCATGAGGCCAGAAGAATGTGGAAGTTGTGCTTACTAGTAAAAGCAGGAGCTAGTCAGTGAATTTAAAAATGATTTTGTGAAGGTCCTATATCGATTACTGATCACTGTCCTATGCCAGTAACAGACAACCCAAGGCTTCAATCACATACAGCAGTAACACTTGCTCACGTTCAAGCGTCTGCAGTCAGCTGAGGCCCAACGCCGGGGCTCTGCTGAGCTGCTAATGCCTCACATGTCGGGGTTGGCTGGTCGTCAGCTGATCTCAGCCGGCCTCCTCCAGGCAGTTCAGCTGGATTGCTCCTGTGTTTGTTGACATCCCACTGGCCAAAGCAAGTTACATGGCTGAGCCCAGTGTTAAAGGGTGGGGCAGGTCAGGGAAGGGACCCAAATTCACGCGTGGCAAAGGGTATGAAGAACCGAGGCCATTGTTGCCATCAAGCACAATTACCACACTTAGCAAAAGTGCAGCTGCTTCGTCAGCAACTATCACTTCTCTGAGTCTCTAATCTTTGGGCTCTGAGCTGGGCCTGAGAACATGGTCATTAAATACACCCCTGATGGGCATAGACATCCTGTGCAGCTGGAGGAGCTGGACGCCAGCAAGCACTACGCCAGCAGCGTGCAGATGGCCGGGGCAGCAGCATCTGGGTGGAGACTGTGGATTTCCCTTCACTTTCTAGCTTCAGGTTTATGGCTTCAGAGACCCCAAAGACCTTTCCCTTTTACATGAGGGTATGCTTCTCCTGGGGGCTGGTGGAGTTATATTGTGCTCAACCACAGGGCCCCAAGAACGTTAATGACTAGTCTTGAAACAAATGTATATTTCCATTTTCCTCTCCAAATAAATAAACACATGAATCATATTTATAAAACATGGTATTCAGAAAACTTTGTGTTTCCTTCTTACATAACCTTACCCCTGATTTTTAATCAACAACTGACCCTAATGCTTTTTAAAAATTTACCATAGTTCCCTTCTAGAGGGTATAATCCTTTCAGGTCAGCCCACACCTGGAAGACTTCAGGTTAGTATTAAAATATCTGTGTGTTTCTTTTCTTCACCTATTATGATTCCTTTCCTCCTAAGTCACACATTTGGGTTTTTGAACTAATTTTTAAATTGCCTTTTGTCTATACAATGCAATATTGTTTGTCATTTAAAAAAATTAAAATACTGATCCACACCACACCATGGATGAGCCCCAGGAACACTGTGTGAAATGAAAGAAATCAGTCACAAAGGACTGCAAGTCCGCTTATATGAAATGCTCAGAATAGCTAAACCTATAGCAAGAGAAAGTAGCTTTGTGGCTTCCTAGGGCTGGGGGAGATGGGGAGGTTGGGGAGCGATGGCCAAGAAATAGGGGGCTTCTTTCTGGGATAATGAAAATATTCTAAAATTGATTGTGGTGATGGAAGCACAACTCTGTGAACATACGAAAAACCACTGAATTGTACACTTTAAATGGATGAATTGTTCTGTAAAAAGTCTCAATACGACTGTTTTGGTTTTTTAAAAGTTATCCTTTCTAAGATTCCAGATCAACTGCTGCATCCACGGCAATTCTGTGTGCCCTTTTTGTACCTCTTCTGTCATGTAGCTGAAGAAAAAAGGAAGGAAAGTGTCACATTGAACATTTATACAATAAGAAAGCAAAATCTGCCAGGAATATTTTTGTGTTGGGAAGGAGGAATGTTCCATTTAAAAATTTTAAACCATTTACTGCCTGCTGGACACGGTGACTCTGGCACAAATGTCCAGAAATCTAACATCACCTGTGGGGCTTCCTTCTGGCTGCGTTTTGAAATGCTAAGTGGTTCAAGGCCACCAGAACTCTTATGAGGAAACTACTCCATAGAGGTTTTTGTATCACTGACAACTTAGAAAAAACATTTGCCAGGAAGACACATTTGCCTTGACTGCATTGCACATGCTTTCCTTTCCATCTGCTCTTTTCTCACTTCACTCATTAAAGGGTTGATTTGAAAGAGGGTTGACACACCCAAAGCCTTCTGTGGCCCGTAGCCGTTTCTTTTTCTCTCTCTCTCTTTTTTCTTTTTTGTTTCCTTCTCCCCACGCTACACCCCTTTTTTTTCTGATTCAAAAGAGCAATTCCAATCTTTTTGGTTATAATATTTGCAGTTTCCTGATAATGGACCCTAAGCTATAGATTAAATAAACGTTTATTCAGGAATTACCTGAGACTTGAACATTATTTCAAATAACATGATTACCTCCAGAATAACATGATTGAGAAACACTGCCAAGAGTGAGGGGGGATGCCAGGGTAGAAGAGTTTGAAGGGAATGACAAAGTCCTGAATGAGTAATTTTGAAGAGTGAAAGAGTGAGAGATGGTTGGAGAAACACCATAGGATTGCTGTTTTTATATTTTGGAGATTAATCCTTTGCCCATTGCTTCATTTGCAAATATTTTCTCCCATTCTGAGGGTTGTCTTTTTGTCTTGTTTATGGTTTCCTTTGCTGTGCAAAAGCTTTTAAGTCTAATTAGGTCCCATTTGTTTGTTTTTGTTTTTATTTTCATTACTCTAGGAGGTGGATCAAAAAAGATCAAAGAGTGTTTTTCCTATGTTTTCCTCTAAAAGTTTTATAGTGTCCAGTCTTACATTTAGGTCTTTAATCCATTTTGAGTTGGGTATGGTGTTAGGTAGTGTTCTAATTTCATTCTTTTACATGTAGCTGTCCAGTTTTCCCAGCACCACTTATTGAAGAGGCTGTCTTTTCTCCATTGTATGTTCTTGCCTCCTTTGTCATAGATTAGGTGACCATAGGTGCATGGCTTTATCTCTGGGCTTTCTATCTTGTACCATTGATTTATAATTCTGTTTTTGTGCCAATAGCATACTGAAACACTCCCATTTACCATCGCAACAAAAAGAATAAAATACTTAGGAATAAACCTACCTAAGGAGGCAAAAGACCTGTATTCATAAAACTATAAAACACTGAGGAAAGAAATCAACGATGCCACAAACAGATGGGGAGATATACCATGTTCTTAGACGGGAAGAATCAATATTGTGAAAATGACTATACTACCCAAAGCAATCTACAGATTCAATGCAATCCTTATTAAATTACTAAGGGCATTCTTCACAGAATTAGAACAAAAGATTTTACAATTTGTATGGAAACACAAAAGACCCTGAATAGCGAAAGCAATCTTGAGAAAGAAAAACAGAGCTGGAGGAATCAGGCTCTCCAACTTCAGACTATACTACAAAGAGAGTAGATCTTAAATGTTCTCATCATAAGAAAAAATTGTAACTATGTGAGGTGATGTATGTTGACTACACTTACTGTGGGGATCATTTTGCAATATATATGTATATCAAATCGTGTTGTACCCCTTAAACTAATGCAATGTTTTATGTCAATGTTTTATGCAATGTTTTATGTCAATTATAGCTCAAGAAAACTGGGGAAAAAAGATAGAAGGACCAGAGAGCTTGATGTATTGATACAACCATCTTCACCATATCAGCCATCTCTTTTTTAACAAAGAGAAAAAGAGGCAAAGCCCAAAAACCAAGTGTGACACTTGGAAGGCACCCTCTGCCTTCTCTGTGGCCTGAGCTTCGGAAGCCAGGTACCTGACAGTACCATCAGAATCAGCTCTTTGTGGCCCAGGTGCTGAGGAAGTTGGCACGAGGTCTGCAGCCTGGGCCTCCTGCCCTCCCCTTCACTCAACAGGGCAGCCGCACCCTTTAGCTGGGCTCTGGGCTGAAGGTGAGCGGACAGGGGACCAGGGCAGGGGGTGCATGAAAGGATCTGTGGAGCAAGTCCATCCGACATGAACAGTCCAGATGCAGTCGTACGGCCCTGTGGCTGCTCCCCGTGCCTGTCAGGCGGCTGCAAAGAACCAGGGCTGCATTCAGAGCAGGTGGGTGTCGAGAGGCTCAGGCAGCATCTGAGCCGTTAGCTGGGACTCCCCAGCAGGTCTGGCCTAATGACAGAGACAGGGACGCCCGAGGTCTTCACGCAGGAAGAGTGTGGGCAGCGGTCAGGTGCACCTGCTCTTTCAGAAGGGGGCTTCTCACCTGTGGGAGTCACCAGTGTTGCCCACCTAGTAGATCTGCTCCCCGTCCCTGCCCCCGCTCCCTGCACACAGGAGGATTGCTCTTTTTGCTCCGCTGAAGTTAAGTGTGGCTGCGAGACTTTTCAGGCCGATGAAGAGCGGGCGGGAGTACAGGTGTCACTTCCAGGCAGGAGATTTAAGAGAATGTCAGTCTGTGATGTGCTCTCTGTCTACAGCAGGGGATGTTAAAGGTGGCGCCTCTTCTACCAGCATCGTAGAGCAAAGAGAAGTGGAACAAAGCCCCCAGCCACGGCCACGTACAGCATGGAAAAGAAATAAATCTTCACTACGGCAGCATATTGTAGCGATGACCCTTTTCTGTTACTGCAGCATGACCTAGCTCATCCTGTCCGTTACATCATTTGATTGACAAGAGCCCCAGACTGTGTGGTGAAAAAATGAAAAGAAAGGAAAGGGAGGAAACGAACGTTTGTCGATACCTATTTTGTGTTTCTCCATCTTCTCAGAGCTGTTTATCTCTGCCTGATCAACCATGGGTGGATTTCATAGCTTAATCCTGAAAGGTCTGACCTGGTCGCCTTGTTTCCATTTTCCTGAGATGAGAGGTGGCTCACGCCGTCGCACAGAAAGTCCATCTTGACGTTTAGGGAACTTTCAGCTCAGCACCGGCTGTGTGCAAGGTTCTGAGCTGGGCCACTTGCTGAAGGATGGGGCTGTGCAGGGAGTAGGGTCTCTTTACTAAACGTGTGGGCTTGGGTCTAGAAGAAAAGAGAGAAGGCAAAGGTGGGAACAGGCAGGGAATGGTCACGCACCCAGAGGAGGAGGATGAGGCCGGGCTGAACGGGGTAAGCACGAACCGCACAGCAGCTAAGCAGCGGGGTACTGGCAGGCTCAGGTCAGCAACGGGAAGGGGGACCCCGTCCCTCTCGGAGATGGAGACAGAAGCGCTGCGTTAAACTGAGGAAGAGCCTCACACCTCTGAGATATTTATTTATTCAACACATACTTATTATTCACCTACTCCATCCCAGGCAACTTTTCAGTTGCTGAGGGGGAAAAAACACTGAACAGGAGAGACCATAACCCCTGTCCTCTTGGAGCTTGCATCCTAGTAGGGAGATAGGTGTTAAAACAGCAAATGAGTAAACTACACAGCAGGTCCGACGGGAGCAATGCCCTGGAGGAACGGCCGGCAGCGGGTCGGGAATGCAGGGTGGGGGCAGCAGCAGCATGAAATGGTGTGCACAGAAGAGCTTAGTGACTCACGAGGTCCCGGCACGCTTGCAGGCGCTGCAGGGTCGGTACACCCACCTGTGGACCAATCAGGACTCCAAGGGTGGCCCCTGCCCCTCCCTCACCCCCACCAGTAGCAAGGCTATTGAATCTAGTGCGTGTGCTTGGTTGGGATACAGCCCCCTCTGCACCAGAGGAGGCATATTCATGACCCAGCTTGGGCCTGGGTCTCGCTTGGCGTCAGAGGTGGGGACGGGGCTCTCTGTTTCTCCCGATGATGATGGTCGCTTGCGGGTCACAGTCCTGACCCAGACCACGGGGCCCGAATCCCTCCTCCAAGCCCACTGCTGTTCCTCATGCCGGCATCTTCTTCCGGCCTCAGCTGGGCACACGGGCTGGGCCTCCGGCAGGTCATCCACAGGTCCTTTTCTCACGCCTGCGTCTGTTTCCCTGCCTCTGACTGGCGGGAAGGGAAGGACAGCTAAGCCAGGGCTGCGTGGTCAGGAGCGGCTGTAGCAGGACGGCCCCCAGCCAAGCGCCCGGAGGATGGATGCGCTGGTCAGACCTCCTGTCCATTAGTAACTCCAGATCCATTTTCCCGGTTTACATTCTCAATTCATAAAGGTTTAAAAACTATGGATTTTCATTTTGCTTGTTGCACCTGTAACCTCCCCAGGCGTCCTCAGGGGTGTGGGCAGTCAATGGCTAGCAGCCAGGCCTGAGAGGTAATGTAGTACCTCTGCCGCCGAGATGGGCGCCCAGGGAGAAGGGACATTAAAGAGATCAGCAGCTGCAAATCAATCAGGCCTTGCCCGGGGACACGGGCGGTCTGTTCTGGTCTGCCCCGTCACGTGCTAGAGCGCGGGGGGGGGGGGGGGGGGGGGAGAGAGAGAGAGAGAGAGAGAGAGAACAGGGGGGTAAGGGGGGTGGAAAATTCTGGAAAGTGCCAGAGTTTCTAGCCCTAGCGAGGGCCGAGGAACCAGGCTGAAACTCTCACTGTGGAAGAACTGAGTCCGCCCAAGGGTCCGTACTTCCTCCCGCCCTGCCCACCTCACAGCCCATAACCCAGACTCGCCCTCAGCACACCAGCGGCCCTCAGACCCTTGCCTGGGGCTGCCGCAGTGCAGGTGACAGGAGGGGAAGCGGGACAGGTGCGGGGACCCCTCTGCCCCCTCCCCCTCCCTCCTCAGGCTACGAGTGCACGGAAACACACGCATCACTAATATTTCAGGAGATGAGTGATTTTGGAGGGGGTGGGGAGAAGGCCAGGATAACGATTTATCGAATTTTAGAAAAACTTGATTCCTTAAGTCTACTTCACAGCAGGACTGTCACATACACAAAGGCAGAGGCTCAGGATTGATTCTTCAGGAAGAAGAAAGGGAAACCTAAGAGCCCTTCACGCGCCATTTCTAGGGCACTTAACGACCGACCGCTCTGGACGCCCCCAAACCCCACCCCACCTGGGTCCTGGTCCCTCACTCTCTGCTCCACCCTTGACCACTCTGGCCGGCGACAGCGGGTCTGCTCCCTCCACGGAGAGCTTAAGGTCCCCCGGGGGGCCTCTGGCCCCCAGGCCCTCTGTGCCCAATCCCAGCAGCTCAGTTCTGCCCCCAGCCTCTTGGGGCTTTCCAACTGGCTTCCTGACTTGATGGGAACTGGCCCTTGACCCGAGGAGTCCTGCCCAGAACGGCCACTTCCAGGCCTGGCTCCGCAGCCCCCAAGCCCAGCTGGAGCCGCGCAGGGATCAGGCAGGACCAGCCACTGGAAAACCCAGCCCTCTGCCCTGCAAGCCTGCCCTCGTACCCGCAGTCACCGCCTGCTCGTCCTGCAGACACCCGCGCTCCAGGGTGCAGAAGACAGAGAGGCACAGCTGTGCAGCCACGAGCCCCAAACAGAATCGCAGCTCTGCTAGCACCTTCGCAAGGAGCCTCTGTCTTCTCATCCGCAAAATGGCGCCGCAGCATCAGGCAGGACCCCAGGAGCGGCCAGTGGTTCATGCTCATCCTCGCTGTGCTTATCAGAGGTACGGTAGGGGTAGCAGGGGAATTTTCAAAGACCTCAGGGTACAGATCTCTCCATACCTTGCTGTGGGGAAGTAGTCACTCGGCTCTCACCAGGCACCGGGAGGCCAGAACACTCATGGGGCTGTTTCTGGGTCTGAAAGTGGGACCAAGTCACCCTCGGGTCAGCCCAGAGCACGTGAAGGACGCGATCCCTTGGTTGCTTCCTCCCTCCCCAAGCTGCAAATAGACCAACGCCTGCCAGGGAGGCGTCGATCTGGGGTCCCTGCCCTGGGCAGCCCATTCCCTCCAGGGGACAGCCCTCCACGTGAGCGGGGATCCAGGAGAGGACTGTGGGCACAGCGGCTGGCAAAGGTCCCCCTCAGGCCAGACCATGCGACCACTTGGCCATCAGGCTGGTCCGACTCAGGCCCGGTGCTGCCCGAAAGGATCTGCCAGGGAGAACGAGGGGCGGAACCTGAACGGCCACCGCCCAGAACAGTCATCAAAGGCTTTCATGTTTGGGGACCAATTAATTATCCAAACCTCCCGATTTGAAAAGGAAGATGTTTAATCTCCTGTTTTCCCCAGGGTCTCCGCCCTTTGGCCCCGCTTCTTGACCCCTGCCCTTCCACCTAGCCTGCTCGCCGGAGGCCCTGACTCCGCGGCAGCTTTGTTTAGTAAACAAGACTCCCGGGTGGGGGAGGTTAAGTGCATCTTTTGAGGAAGCCACACTTTTCACAGGGAGTCTTGATGAGGCAGAAGAAAGGAACTGGGCCTGGGGGTGGGGAGGGTCAGGGCCCACCAGGGACCCCAGGGAGGCTCTCAGGACTCCACCGGAGAGAGTGAGCATTTCCCTGTCTGGATGCCACTAAGCGGGACATTCTTTTTTTCTTTTCTTTTCTTTTTTTCTGAGCATTGTCATGCAATGAGGTTGGCCAGCCGCTCCTCTGGCAGCGAGAACAGCTGCAGCAGATGCAATAAAAGGATCCCCCAGGGAGCTAGCAGGGTCCACGTGCAGAAACAGAGGTCCCAGAGTCACAGCTTTCTCCAGGGTCTTAAACAATCCAGGGTCGAAACAGAAAGTGCTGAGTCGGCCTGGGTTCAAATCCCAGTTTTTCTCCTCATCAGCTTTTTTGATCTTGAGTAAATTATTTAAATTCCCTTTGCCTCAGTCTCCTCATTCAGAAAAGGAGAAGAATGAGAGTACCAATGGCATAGGTTCATTGTAAAAATTAAATTAGGTAATCTAAGTAAAGTGTTGAGTTGCCGTGAGGTTTATAGAACGACTGGCCAATTTTATGTTTTTCTGGGGAGAGCTTTTTCCTCCCAGCAGGTGGCTCTG
The DNA here is from genome assembly GCF_964270905.1 of Leucopleurus acutus. NCBI lineage: Eukaryota > Metazoa > Chordata > Mammalia > Artiodactyla > Delphinidae > Leucopleurus > Leucopleurus acutus. The sequence goes on from NC_139155.1 coordinate 17,979,404, forward strand.
ATCCAGCTTCATCCTCTCCTCCCCAGTCTCCATACACCTTCGAGTCCCTAAGGAGACCTAAATTCTAAGTCCTATACCAGGGCTTGTAGCAAGTCTGGGTCTGTGTGAGTCCCTCTTTACCCTGAGCCAGTGGGTCTCAACCAGAGGTGATTTTGCCCTCTGGGGACATTCGGCAATATCTAGAGACAGTTTTGGGTGTCGCATCTGGGCGGACGGGTGCTGCTGGCATCTAGTGTGCAGAGCCCAGAGATGCTGCTATGCCTCCTGCAAGGCACAGGGCAACCCCAGACAAAGAAGTATCTGGTCCCAAATGTCAACACCGCAGAGGTTGAGAAAGCCTGCCCTGAGCATGGGGCCAGGGTGAGAGAGAAGCCTGGGTGGGGCTCCTGCCTGTTTCCCCCCCCCCCTCCCCCCCCCCACCCACCCTGCCCAGGAGAGTCTGGTTGTCTCCCACAACTAACCAGACTCATCAGGAAAGGGGAGAGTGCCGCTCCTGTGATATTTTCATTCTCCCATAGTCCCTAAAGAGTTCCATGAAACAAAAGCAATAACACAAATTATGTACCCTGAGAAGCCAGTTACGATATGCATTCATGTAAATCAATGAACAAAAACCAATTTCTGTGGTACCAATTGCTAAACAAAGCCTCGGAACTAATGCCTGTAATTGGAAGTATTCAGGAGAGTGATAAAAATCTATCCATAGTGCCAGGTCCTCTTCTGTCTCCCAGTGACACTGCCAGCCTTTTAGCTGTCACTCAGCCCCAGCAGCTCCGGGAAGGGACCTTCTGCATCCCTGGTCACCAGGGTCCCCTCTGAGTTAAACCCTTGCTGGGCGTCCGTCTTCTCATTGGAGACAAGAACCAGGAGGACCCTGGTTACCTTGGTTACGGTCAGGGACAAACCAATCAACCTAATTAAAGGGGGCAGGGATGGGGGTAGATCGGAGGAAGGTGTAGAAGAGGTTGTTCTGGAAATTTTAACACTTCCATAATCCTGTCCTCAAAATGGAGTCTGGGTAAAACTCCCCAGTTTGCTAGAGACCAGCTAACCTCTCCCTTCTGCTCTCTCTATGGGTATTTCTCTTCAGGTAACCAAATGCTATTATTCCTGAAGACATTGCCACAAACAGCTCAGCCAATATCAAACCAATGGCTCACACGCTATATAACTGGGGGAAATGCTAAATAAACAAGAGTACAGTGCATGGTACTGTTTGTGTCTTTCCGACTGATCGTCGTGATACCTGTAACTTGACCATCTTTGACCAAGAACAGATTTCATCACCAGAGAAGAAAGGAATTTCATCATCACCTTGAAATTGTGTGCAAGGCATACAATAGGCAATTAAAATCTTAATTCACTTTTTAAATTTCTAAAATGGAAAAAAATATAATTACTTCAAAAGCCATTTGTCTTTCTCGGGGGTGGAGAGGAAAGATTTCCCCAGACCACGTGACTCCAGTCACTGAGCATTCTGTTCCGTGTGTTACGGCACAGACTTAATTATAGCTTCTCTGGTCACGTGCCTATGAGCCTTGGCACGAGGCTGCCAACCCTTCATGAAACAGGGTTATGGGCTAGAAATGAATGGGTCCAATCCCCCAACCTTGGCTCTATAAAGGGGGGCTGGAACATACTATGTCAACATTAACCTTGAAACAGCCAGTGCTCTTAACAATAAATAAATAACCGCTATACAGTCAGCGGGAAGCAAAGAAACAAACCTTTGCTGGGTTGCTGAGTTTGTTATACTCTGACCATCAGGATTGGCATCTGTGTGTAGATTCTAGCATCGCGCACTGTGTGTCCTGGGGCAAGTCACGCCACTTCTCTGTGCTTTAGGGTCCTCATGTGTACTTGCTTCATGATGCTATTCTGAGAATTCAAATAGATGGAGAGTGGGAGTTCCCTGGTGGTCCAGTGGTTAGGACTCCACGCTTTCACTGCTGTGGCCTGGGTTCAATCCCTGGTCGGGGAACTGAGCTCCCACAAGCTGCACAGTGCAGCCGAAATATTAATTAATCAATCAATTAATTAAAATAAAATTTGCAAAATTCTAAAAAATAAACTCAAACAGATGGAGAGTGAAGAGTCCTCCACAAAGCACCTGGAGTTTAGTTCTTGCCAGCAAAGGGAACTGTTGTGTAATCACCGTAATAAGGTAGGACCCAAGCCTCTCCCATCCCTGTGATGGATTGAAAGAGGTTCCCAAGGGCCCTTTTGCTGAGCTTCCCAGCACCTGTGAATGACCCCCTCCCCATGTGATAGAAGTGAAGTCCTAAAGGTAGGTAGCTCACACTTTCGCTGGGCCCGTCAGCAACTTGAGCACAGAGCTCATGTCTTTGAGGAGAAGTGGAGTGGTCTGGCTGTTCAACGTCACAGAGTGGAATCCAGGATACCGGGGACACCTGACATGCGTCAGTTGAACTCCCAGAGCCTCTGTTTCCTCGTCCACAAGGTGAGAAGGCAGGCGAGGGGTCCCGGAACCCCGTCTAACTCTGCAGTTCCGTGACTGCAGGGCCTGATAGAAACTGATGACTCGCACACACATTTTGTAACCCTGGGGCAGGGAGGGTATTGTTTGCTTCTGTGACTCCCTCCTAGTGCCCAGCACTGTGCTGTCTGATGCTCAGTGGATATCTGCTGGTCGATCTATCGGTCCCATCCATCCCCAGGCTCATGGCTCACAGCTCCATGCTCTTTTAATTTCAAAAAAGGTCAATCAGTCAATCAATCAATGTACTTTCTACAATGCTGCAGCACAGGAGGCAGTCGGCACCGGCCAAACGGCATTCCCACCTCAATCTGGCAGGTAGATAAAGACCGTCACAGGCACACACAGGCATATGTGTGCGCACACACTCGGGAGGAGAGGGTGACCGGCACCCTCGTTCCTAGGCCACCGTGTGAGCACACGCCCCTTGGTGGACTCACAGGGAGTTTTCCTGAGATGCTTTGCCAGGTTCAAAGATTTGGAGGAGGGCTTCCCTGGTGGCGCAGTGGTTGAGAGTCCGCCTGCCGATGCAGGGGACACGGGTTCGTGCCCCGGTTCGGGAAGATCCCACATGCCGCGGAGCGGCTGGGTCCGTGAGCCATGGCCGCTGAGCCTGCGCGTCCGGAGCCTGTGCTCCGCAACGGGAGAGGCCACAACAGCGAGAGGCCCGCGTACCGCAAAAAAAAAAAAAAAAAAAAAAAGATTTGGAGGAAAATGACCCATCCAGGGCACGCGGTCAGCAAGAGGGCACAAAGCACCACACAGACCCAGTAAGCTGAATGAGGTGCAGATCCCTGCGCGGACTTGCCTGTGTCCTGAGTGTGCCAGGATGCGGGGGGAGGGGGGCCCATGGCTGGATAGAGGTGCCGTCTCGGAAAGATGAGCGACAGAGAAAGCAACCCCTAAATAAGTAACGGCGGTGGTGTGGGTGGTGAAACCTGGCTTCCTCGGCCTCAGCTTCTTCCCCTGAGAGCACATCCATCTGACCCCAAATTTTCCCCATTTTCCAAGTCACTGCCCTCGATGGGGCCCATCAGTGCCCTGACCCCATCCCTTGTCATTGCTTCAACGGGGAACTGGTGTCAATTTAGAGCGGTTGGAATTCACTTCTTTAGCTTCACCTCCAATCTTATCAAAGGGGCTGCCGTTTTGTTCCTTGGGCTTCTGCCCTCCCTCCTGCGTGAGGCTCTCTCCCCTCCCCGGGGCCCCCGAGCCTGAGCAGAGATCCCCTCCTCTCTGAAGTTAATGGCTGTAAGAAGATTTCATTTTATTATATCTCCAACAGCCCTGATATTTTAAATTTGCCTTTGACAAACTCGGAGCCCTGGAATCATCATTTAGGAAACAAAGCTTAACCGGGAGCTTTTAAGGAGAGTCTTTTTTTCCTTTCAATTTTAGCAGGCTAGTAAAAATCAATAACACCGTCTTCCCATCTGTAGCCCACCTGACATCTCATGAATGGTCAATGGAGGCTGCTTCTAGCTGCTGAAGCTACTGCAAACGGCAGTGGCCAGGGCGGCTGGGGATCACGTTTCTTTTCTGCCAATTTAAAGTCCTCTCTCCCCCCACCCCTAAGATGCTCCTGGGTGACTTCCTTGGGGAAAAGCTTGGGTCTTTCCGGAAAGAGTTTAGAGTGACCAAATTGAGGACAGGAAAATCGTGGGGTGGGAGGGGAGGTATTATCTGAGCACAGAGATGATCAAACTCTTTGTCTCTCAAAGGATTCGTTAAATAGGACAAGCCTAGGATAGGGATTTGGAGGGTATTATTCCAGCGCAATTAGCCATAAGCTCCGGGATTCAAGAAGCTGTAAATTGGTCCTGGCTGGTGCCAAAAGATATGGGACCCAAAGCCCTGTTTGGACGCTCAGCAAACCCTCCGTGGGCTGAACCGGAGGCACCAGCAAAACGCAGCCCCGGCCTCGCTGGTATCCTGAGGATGTGGGTCTGTCCAGCTGCCTTGGGCATCTAACTGTGCCCTCGAAGGATGGCCCAGGACAGCCAGCCTGGCCTTTCCAGCAGAAGAGGAGACTGGGCAGACACGACGCCCAGACAATGGAGTCGAAATTCAGGAGCTGCTGTGGCCACAGGACACGTGAAAAACAGGGCTCCGTGAACAAAGCGAGGCCGGGGGCACATGAAACAGCCTCCGCCCCTCACCCCACCCCGAGGCCTTTTCAAAGCCACAGACTGAACCATATTGTCGCTCCCAAGCCAAGTTTAACTTCTAAAGAAATCTTTTCAAGATGTTCAAAGCACCCGAGAGCAGTTCAGCGCTAAGCGCTACCATCTGCCGCTGCAGGCAGGCCCGTCCCGTCATAATCCCTCACTCAGTCCTTGCTCGCTGGCAGAGGCCCTTGTGGCAGGGTCCCCGCTGTGCCCACTGGAGAATGCACATTGGGTAGCGGGTGACAAAGGGACACTGGGCACTTGGCTCCTGGGCAGTGGTGCGCGGAGCGTGAGGGTCTGGGAGCAGTTCAGGGTGGACCACGTCTGTGCCGACCCCCAGCTCGGCCTGGGCCTGAGCCAGCTCTGGGGAGGGGTCCCCGATCCCGAGGGCCCCCGCAGCTCCGTGAGCAGATCGGAGGGCTCGGTGTCCGCCGGCGAAGCCTGGAATTCCTTTGACTCCAGAATTTCAAGTGCAGATAAATGGGGACCTCGCTGATTCCAAATGGAAACTCTCCTTACGTTGGTTTTTGTTTCTCTTCTCTTTTTTTCTCTTATCTTTTTTCCTATTCTAGAGTATGAACACTCTCGCGAGTTGGCATGAAATTAAATAGCTGCTCATTGTAATAAGAGAACCGATACTGTTTTTTTTTTTTTAGCTATGTCAACCATCTCATCTCTGACCTTGTACATCCAGTGCCCAGGAAATTCCAGGCCAGGAGGTCTGTTATTCCAGGGCCAGGCGCACAGAGGTGGAGTGTCATGGAAGCCCCAAGCCCAGAAGATGAAGAGTAGCAGGGCCCCCTGGGTAGAGGGTGAAGGGCCCAGGGGCGAGATGAGGGACGAGGTAGGGCAGGAGGCTGAAAGGACCAGAGTGGAGCAGAAGAAGGAGTCAGCCTGGGGACCAAGGTGATTTTGAAGAACGAGACTGCTCTGGCCTCCTCCCTGTGATGAAGACTCAGTCTGGCTTGAGCGGGAGAGAGAGAAGCAGGGATCTAGCAGGAGTGTCTGCCCGGCCAGGGTGTAGGGAGAGGCAGCACGGAAGCCGCCTCCTAGAGGGCTGTGATCATCGATCCTGGGCTGCCGATGCCCTGTTGGGTGTCCCCTGCTCTGTGTGGAGCTGGTGGCGAGGCAGTAGCGGAGTCCCGGGGCTCTGTGCTGCTCTGGATTGCAGCAGAGGGCCACCAGGGGCGATGGTTAGAAACGTGCCCGGGAGACACTTACTGGATGGCATGAGCCTGGACAAATCACTTAAACTTATCATGCCTTAGATCTCCTATCTGCAAAATGGGGGTAGCTGATAATGAACACACACACCTCACGGGGTTGTTGCCGGGGTTCACACACATAAAGTGCTGAGAACAGTATCCGACACACAGGAGGTACCAGCTGAGGCTTGGCCATTGTCGTTATTATTGTTTTATTTATCCCAGGAGTGAGTGAGAGGCTGACAGTCTCAGATGTCATCTTGGCTGCTAGAGAAAACGGAAGGCAGCGTTGGCCCCAGGATACAGCTGGGCTGCGCTCCACCCAAGAAGCGCTCTGGAGTTAGCTGTGGGGATTCCAGCTTCCCCTCCACCCCTTGTCCCCAGTGGTCTGGGCGCCCCATGCCTGGGGGCTTGGCAGATCTGAGACCACCTGCCAGGAGGCTGGGGGCAAGATTTCCTGGTGCAGATGTCTGTCAGAAGCTCTGCGGGGAGAAACCGCCCCCTCAGGCTCTGCGCGGCCACAATCACCAGACGTTTCTGGCAGCGGCTGTGTTTCAAAGGCGCCCTGGAAACTGAAATTCAGATGGGGTCCAACTGGCACACCAGGGGCTCCGTGGGCCTGGTGACACCCAGCTGGCTTTTGGCCACAAAGAGCAATGCCCGAGCTGTAAGAAGACAGACACAGAAGTTTGCTTTGCTTTTGGGTTTGGGTTTCTCTCTTTCAAAAAAATTTTTTTCTGTTACCCCGCCAGAATCTGGGCGACAGCAGTTAAAACTCCTGAAAATCTTCAGCAACGACTTCGGCCGATGGGCCAGCCTGCTTTGCTATATAGAAGTGTATTGAAATGGATTTCACGCAGTAGGTCTAAACTCTTCTTTCTTCATCCATCCCTTTACGACACAGCCCCTCCATCACACCCCACCCCATCCCCGATCCTGCCGGCCCTTAGTAAACCTGGAGCTCAAAGCGGTGACCCTATCAGGCTGTGCGTCTGTGAAGAGAACAGGTCCATGGAGAAAAGCCTACTGCTCCCATGCGTGAGGGAGGTGGCATTTGCAGGAGAGCTTTGATTGGCACATGGTCAGGGGGAGACGCGACTGGCGGTGAGTTGATGAGGCTGGGGCTGCTGGAGCTAAGAGTATGGCCTCAGTTTCCTCATCAATAGTCGTGCCTATTTCCTAAGGTTGCTGTGCACGTTCAGCGACTTAATCTGGACAAAGCCCCTAGAACAATGCCTGGATCTTATAAACATCGGCTGTCATTTCCCTGTAATCTACCTAACCACACATACTTGTCCTGTGTTCTACATAACTTTCAAGTGTCCCACCAAACACTGACATTGTCTGAGCCTGAAACATAGCTCTTAAAAAAAAAACCACGAACACAACGCGATTTTTTTTAAGGTTTTAAGATTCACCGACCCTGCGGGAATGCAATCCCTCTACTGTATCAGAGGCAGCTTATTTACCTCCTCAGATCCTCTGGGCTGCACCCACCTCCCAGGCCCTCAGCGTCCTGGTCCACCGGACTCTCTGCAGGACATTGTGTGCCACACCTGAGGCCAACCAGCCCTGTGCCCACGTGCCCAGAGTCTCGGGATATTTCTAGTGCTTCTGGAGTCAGACCAAAGGCCACACTCAAGAGGGTACAGTTGCCTTGAGGGCCAGATGATGTAACCCAGAGGGGCAGGAGAGTTCACTCCTCACGGGGTCAACTCTGGCCAAGAGGCATGAGGATTCTCTCTCCTCTCCTCTTCCTGATGGACTGTTCTGAAGTGTGGTTTCTCCATCTGGTCTATCTGGAAACTTCCTATGGGGCTGAGCATACTCATTCAGCCTGCAGTGTGTCTGAGGAAGTGGCTTACCCAGGAACACATCATCCTGTATGGCCTTCCATCTTTCACTCTTGCTGCCCTGGGATTGCACTTCCTAAAGAAAGCATCTCCCCTTCAGCCCTGCCTCATACTGTTTTCTAGGGAACTTGGGCTAAAATTCCCCTAAAAGGGGGAGATTCAACTTCACCAAGAGTTGTTTACCGTTTCAGAAAATCACTTAATCAATAACAACACTAAAAGTATTTGTCACCAGTACAATACATTTCTATCAGTCTACATCTGTAGCCAGTCGCGGCATTCACGGTGATGGGCTTTGAGTGTAGTTGTGCTGTGTATCTGTTTATTGAACTACTACTTTATGAATTACTTCCCTTTTATTTCTCTCTTATATTACATGTAGGGCATTACATTGATTTTTTTATTATGTATATAGGGAAGTTATGTTATCTATAAATTTGATATCAAGATAGGTAAGAGGTCATTACAAGATATTTGTCATGTAAAGTGGGCACCGGGGTTGGTAGAGCTGAGGAACGGTGATGGAGGAGAAAGGGCCCCGAGGCTACTAGGCAGCTGTGTTGTGATGGATAAGACACTGGTCCCCATGTGCCTTGGTTTTTGACATCGAGTGAGATGATCCCTAGAGGTCTTTACAGGCGTGCCACCTGAGGTTTAATTTTCAGAGATGTCACCTGCTTTAGTTTTTCCGGGTTTCCACTGAGGTGCTTCATCTGTTGTTAGAAGCTAAACTCAGCCCCGCTCTCAAAGGCAGGAGTGGGGCGCCATTCCCACCTGCGATGGGCAGGAAGTGGGTGCGTGCCCACCTAAGTCAGCTTTCACTGCAAAGTCACATTCACACCACAGGGACCAGATGACTGCCATCCCAGCCCAGCTGGGCCACCTGCCCTACCGGGGGCCATCTAACTGTGTTTAGAAGTTGGCTCACCTGTAAACATTCAGTGTCAGTCCCAGCCTGGGTCCCTGTGTGCTTCCCGACGCTGGGTCTTGTCTCCAGGGCTGGCAGCTGCCTGTGGACCTTGCTCCATCCCTGTCGCTGTCCCTCCAGCTAACACCCCCTGATCCTACTTCCCAGGTCCAACCGTAGAGCCAAGGCCAAGTCCATGGCATGGAGCTAGAAGTCTTTACCTGCAGGGCAGGAGGTTTGCGATCCGGACCGCCGCCCTTTCACTTTTCTAGGTGGACACAGAGTGGGGACTGAGTGTGGCTCAAAAGCAGGAAGAGCTTTCTTACTGAAACCCCAGGCACTCCCACCCGGGTCCCCCAAGTTTCAGGACCAAACCCACATTGTTAACCCCTTCCATTTCGCCACGGAGACGACAGGAACCAGAGAGTGACGGGGCAGCCGCCCACCCCAGCCGAGAAGCCTCTTTTCTACCCTCTGTATTTTGCGAAGCTTTGGGTACGCATGGAAATGCTGATGAGCAAAGAACATGATAAAGTGGAAAGGACAAAAAGAAGAGGTTCCTCTCTGTCAAAGGAGCAGTTTCATGCAGAAAAGGGTGTTGGAGGAAAGCCCAGTTAGGGACCCTTGGTGCCTGGAAAGCAGTGAGTTGGAAGCTTGTGCCTCCACCCTCCCAGGGCTCATCTCCCCAGAGCCCCGAGGCAGCTTGGAAGTCCCGGGTCAAGCTGCGGAGGGGTTTGCCCCCGTGGGGCGCCAGAGCCAGCTGTTCCAAGCCCTGGGTAAGTCCTGTGGCAAAACAGTAACCAAGGAAGCTATTAAGAACCCAGATTAGCTTAACTAAGGCTTTTGAATAGCAAAAAAAAAAAAAAAAAAAAAAGTAGGGTTCTTAAGTTGAGGTTATCACGCTGTGTTTTCATGGGGCTTGTAGGTTTCTGCTTAAGAAGCAGAACTGAGGCGGCTTGGGAGAGCTTCGGGAACTTTCTGAGTCTCGGGAGTGCTTCAGAATCTGGCAGAGGTGGCTTCCAGGCAGGTTTAAAGCTTCAGTGAGGATTTACATACAACTGGGGCCTTGGGGGAAGCTGAGATATTGCTTACAAGTTTCCAGAATTCTGCTTCATTTAAAACAGAATTTATTGAGGACCTACTACACCCAAGGAAAGCCTGCCTCGCGAAGATGATCAGAGCAGGAACAACAGAGGCTGCGCAGGGCCAGTAGGTCCCAGTTCATGTCTGAGGGTCTCTTTGTGTCCTCCAAAAGCAGAGCCCACACTCCTGAACCCGGGGGCCTCCTTCGGCTCTTTTTCAAAACCAAGACAATAAAATGAAGCAAATCAGAAAGGAAATGTTGGGCACAGAAAAGCCCCACAGAGGCCATGGATGGCGCTGGGCCCTGGGTGCAGAGTCGGGGTGCCCCGTCTCCTGGGGGAGGGGCTGAGGGTCTCCACACTGGTGCCCAACTGCCCTTGGGAGAGGTGGGGGGCTGAGCCTGCTGGGAAGTCTGCTCAGCCACTCATACCTGATCCCGGCCCTGTGCAGATACCCGGGGGGCATCAGCCCGCCCTGCAGCCACAGACAGAGGGCAGAGCCAGAAAGCTGCTACCTGTTCTGATAGGGGCTCCACGGGCTGAGGACCTCTGCTCTAGGGCTAGGGAAACCACTGCTCCCCGGACGTGGTGACAGTGCAGGTGGCGATGCGGCCGAGTCTGCTTGTGAAGGGAACCCTGTCCAAATGCAGGTTCCTAGGCCCACTGGGCCCACCGCCTGGTGCTCTCCATGCTGACGAGCCCCCAGCAGATTCGTGCACACTCCAGTTTGAGACCAACCTCCCAGTGACAGCCCTGCTGCAGGGGTCAAAGGGTCACGGTGAATCAATGTTATCGACTTTCACTGCTGCAAGGAGCCGTGGGGCACAGCTCAGCTCACCGGACCGGCAGCACACGGAATATGCGCTCCCTCAGGCAGGGCCCGTTTCCTAAGCTCCTCGTGCGACAGTGAACGGGCCAGACAAAATCCCTGACCTCTGGGGTCCCCATTCCAACGGTGACAGTGCCTTACCTTCCAATAACCCTTGACTTATAAATACTGTTACATTGAGATCAGCCCGTGATTCTAGGAGACTTGTGGCGGGTATGTTATTTCCCCTTTGTACAGGAGAAGGAACAGGACCACAGAGACCAGAGGGCTTGTCCAAGGCCCCCAGCTTGGAGGAGAGAGTGATTGTTGAGGGCAGTGCCTTCTGCCCCGTGGTCCACCCTGTGGACAGTTGCGGGGCCTCATCTCTGCAGGGCTCCGGTTCTCAACCGGGCAATTACGTCCCCCGGTGGACACTTGGCAGTGTCTGGACACATTTTGGTCGTCACGACTCGGGAGGGCGACTGGCATCCAGTGCGTAGAGGCCAGGGCTGCTGCTAAACATCCCACACCGCACAGGAGAGTGGCGTCCAGCAGAGGATCATCTGACCAGATGGTCAGCAGTGAAGAGCCCTGCAACAGGCAGGGCACGGCGGGTACTTAGCACGTCAGCACGGCTGTTTCTCATGAGCACCACGGAGATAACATTATACTGCCCATTGCACAGAAAGGAACATTGAGGGCAGCCGCGGTGACTCATGCCCCAGATCACAAAGACGAGAAAGGGTAGAGCTGGGATTTGAACGAGGGTCCACATTTGAAGCAGTCCGGCTCCAAGGATCTATGGTTTTGCTCCTAAGCCCCTGTTCACCTCAGAGTCGGAGAACAGGACCGAGGAGAGCCGGGAGGCGGCCTGCGCGGTCCGCGGGGCTGGGCCCTGGGGTGGAGCGGCTCGGAGAAGTGCAGCGCGCACCACCTCCAGCAGGTTCTGGGGCCTTCGCTTGCTGCGCCCTCAGGTCCCTGCCCAGCGCCAGGTGGCCCGGGCTCCCTGCTGCCAATTCGCCTTATTTCTCACTAAGGAAATTCCCCCGAAACTCTGTTTTGATTTTATGTATTTATTTATACTTTTGGTTTCGCTTTTTGTTCTGGTCTGTTTGCAGGAGCGGATCCCCGGCAGCCTGTCTTCAACCTGGCGTTAGATCAAGGGCTTAAACCAAGAGTGCTTCTCACCAGTCCGCGGTGCTCACCCTGCAGCCGCCACCGTGTCCCTGCCCGCTGGGAGCACCGAGCCCCCCAAGCACCCAGCCTCAACCTCTCCAGCCACAGGGCTCCCCAGGCCCCATCCCCCCCACACCCAGGGGGAGGGCCCTCCACTCTCTGAGGGGAGTGGGCTGGGACTGGAGGAAGGGGCAACGGGGCCACCAGGGATTTTTTTTCCCCCTCCAATCCAGAACTAATGGCTCCTACAGAAAAGTCGTTTCCAGGGACCAAAGGGTAGCCTGTGCGACCTACTGGGACCTACTGGGGTGCATTTCTGAGAGCCGTGCAGCTGATTCCCACGGGAATGCAGATCTAGACAAGGCTGGACCCCCTCCCCCGCCCCCCTCGCCCCCCAATCAGGGGACAGAGAGGAGGGAGGAGAGGAAAGGAGCTTGTTAGCAAAAGCCCTCACAGGAACCTGCAGACCATCCTGGCTTCACCTCAGAGGTATGGGTGTCCCTCTCCTAACCCCACTTGGGTCCTTTCCTTTTCCCACGCTTGTCACCCCACGTGGGTTCTGAGTCAGGAAAGGGGTGCCGCTCCCAAGACTCACTGTTCTGCTCCCCAGATAGAGCCTCAGAAGGAGCAGTATTCCAGAACCGAATCATTCCTGTGCGTGGGGAGCGAGGGAATGGGGGTGCGAGGGGAGGGCCGGGGAGGGGAGGTGTTAAAATGGTCCAGTGGGCAGGCGGGATGCTCAGAGCCGGGGCCCATCAGTCCAGGCCGGAGCTGGGGCCTGCACACGCCTGGCGTGGGTGGGACCTCCCCCGACCCCAGACCAGAGGCCCAGGAAGTCATCAAGGCTGATGTAAGGCTTCCCCAAGGCTGCCGCGCCGGGGAAGAGGCCGTGCACCTGGAGCTGTGCCCTGGGCCCTGGGTGGGAGGCCCTGGGAGGCTGCGGTCCTGCCTGCCGGGGATGTGAGCCTGCATCAACCCGCCAGGGTGCACCGGCCGCTGCTTCCCTTGCGCCCGCCGACCTCGCCCAGGTTCCACCCTAACCAGTCAGGAAAGGGAGTGATGGGAAATGGTGCTCAGCTAGCCCAGTTGCCACATGGCAAATTCACCAGATTTTTTTTTTTTTTTATCCCAGATAGGTTTTGTTTGCTTGTTTTTTCACCCTTCAAGCTCCTGATCGAGCATTTTGGTAGATCTCTGTGTGCATTTGTGTGGACTCCCCCTGAACTAAACAACCTCTGCTTTTTCTCAACTGAATTCTTCTGAAGATCCCTTTAACTTTTGACAGGAAATGAGCACCGAGCCAGGAAGTCTGCCTGGAAAAAATGCTGCGAGTGTGTATCTGTGTTTGTGGTTGTGCGTATGTGTGTGTGTTTGCGGGGTATGTGCATGTTTGGCATGTGTGTGTCTCCGTGTGTGTGCCCTGTTTCCACACACCCTTCGGTGGGGAGGGGAGAAGGGAGGGTCGGAGACAATAACAGAAAACCAAGCTGCACATTTGGGCTGGGAGGCCCTGTCCCTTCTCCACGAACCAGATGCAGATTCCAATCAATTCAATCAATGGGCAATGTTTGCTGGCCGTAAAAATAGCCCAGAGGTTGCTGGTCAGCGGCTCTAAGATGGATGACCAGTGGCCCGGGACATCCCAAAGGTCAAAGATGACTATGTCACCTTAAAATGTAATCTGTGCTGGCTCCCAGCCCAGGCCTGGCCATCTGCAGCCTCCCGCCAAGCCAGGCTGCTCTCGGCCCTCCTGCCCGCTCAGCCAGCAGCCCGGCAGGTGGCCTTCGGGCATCACGGGCAGTGCCATCGGGCTGTCCCTCCTCCCAAGCCCCAGTGGTGCTACTGTCCTCCCAGGCAGAGCCCACACCCTCTCCACCCACGGCTGCCCCCATGACAGCCCACAGGAGGCTGCAGAAGAGCAGGGTTTTGCCTTCAACCCCTTTTCACTAAGCAAACCCTCGCCTCCTTCGGCTCTGAGCGCCCGCTCCAGCTTCTCAGGTACGAGGAGTAAAAGGTCGCTGTCGTTCACTTGCAATCGTGAGAAAGGATGAAGCAGCAGTGAGAGGTGAGTGAGGGATGTTGCTATGTCCCTTCTTCCCCTCCACGCCGAGGGACCCCCGCTTCTTTTGCCCCTTCCCTCCCTCTCAGTCTAGAACTACCTCCCGTTTCTTCACCCAGGCATTCCTTCCTGTGCCGTCCTGCTCCAGGGCGGACACCGCAGCAGCACGTGTTGTATCTGGAGCCTCACCAGCTCATCTTCAAATAGCTCTTTCTTCCCCCCCACCCCCGCTCGTTGTCTGATGGATGCCAGATTTTCTCTCCCCATCTTTGGTGCACCAGTTTCCTTAATTTTTCCCATCTGCTGTGTTGCATTCGGGAAGCGTGTAAGGATAAGTGCCTGGTGAACATTTTGGCCAGTTGCATTGTCTCATAAAACGGGCTGCCCCCTTCCCTTCTGTTGTTGCCGGTCGTGTGCAGGTGCCGCCAACCCGGGGGCAGGGTCTGTGTGCTGCGCATCAACCTCCTTCCATAAATCAGTGCAGTTCGGCTATTTAATGGTCAACGTGTCACCCGAAGATGCAGTATTTCCCAAAAGTCAGGAAGCAAATAAATTATTACAGTTTAAAAATGAATCTATTTATTGATCTCCTTCTTTTACGCTATTAATGCTAATTGTTTTTCATGGTGCATGCATTTGGGAGTCATCAAAATGAATTCTTAACGAATTTCCAAACACAAAAATTATAGGAGGATAACAGAACCAAATCATCCTACCATCTCTCAAAGGCCTTCCGCTTAAAGGGCCACATCACGTGTGTCTGTCTGTCTCTAAGAGCTGAGATATACCTGGTAACAGCCCACGGCTATCGAGGAGTGTGTGGACATTGCAATTAACTATGTCGTTTGAGCACCTACTGTGTGCCAGGCCTTGGGCTAGGACGTTTCACTGAATCCTCGTGGCAGCCCCAAGGTCAGTTTTATTATTCCCACTTGATTTATTAAAAACTGAGACCCAAAGAAGTTTACACATCTGTGGAGTAGAAGAGACCAAGTACAAGTCCAGTTTCATTTGTCTCTAAACTGCACGTGCTTTCCAGTCTCCACGCTGAGCTGGTATCAATATGGCTGCAGCAGGTTCATTCCAGGGAATTTCATCACTGTTTCCACCTGTCTGTCCGACTCAGCGTTAACCTTGAGCCTTTCTGCCAAAGTCACAGCATGCACCTCCCACCCCTTGTCTTGGTCTGTCCTCTCTTGGCCATCAAATCAGTCAAAAGGCATCACTGTGCCCTCTTATCTCCCTTGGCTACAAGACTACTACTTGTTTCCCCTTATTCCTCAGCAATATCATTTTAGCTAGCCACATGGCTCCAGCTAAAGAGTTCCCAGAGTTCCTCGCAGCTGGGCATAGCCTGGGGACTGCCAGGATATGAATGAACTTGATGTGTGCCAAATATGGGTTTTGCCTTTAAAGGAAGAAAAAGTGCTTCTTGTCATCTTCTTTCCATTTTCCTACTGTCTGGAATTCAGACATGATGGTAGGAGTTGAAGCAGCCATCTCTGATCATGAGACAGAAGCTGTGTGGTGAGGACAACAGACCAACAAGATAGAAGGAGCCTGGGTCCCTGATGCTGCGGAGGCGCCATCCCAGCCCTCACCTGCATGTCTGGACTTGCCTGTGAGAGAGAATTCAATGGCTCCCTTGTGTTTAAGCCACTTTCATTCTCATCCTCTGTTATAGCAGCAAACATTTATCCTAACTAATGCAGCTGCCCAAGACAGTACTGATGGATGTGGTAGGCTGAATAATGAACTCCCAAAGATGTCCAAATCCTAATCTCTGAAACCTATGAATACATTACCTTATACGGTAGAAGGGATTTTGCAGATGTGATTAATTCAAGGATGTTGAGATGGCAAGTCTATCTTGGGTTATCCCAGTGGGCTGAATGTAATCCCAAGAGTCCTTATAACAGGGAGGCAGGATGGTCATATATATAGCAAGAAAGTGATGTGACAACAGAAGCAGAGGAAAGCAGAGTCAGAGAGAAAAGACGCTACATCACCAGCTTAGAAGATGGAGGAAGGGGCCATAAGCCAAAGGAAGGGGCGCAGCCTCTAGAAGCCAGAAGAGGCAGGAAAGAGATCCTCCCCTAGAGCCTCCAGAAGGAGCACAGGATGTCTGCATAACCTCAAAGCATCTCCCCAAAAGAGCCTTATTAATTAAAAGGAGAAAATACTAGTTCCATAGTTTACAGCATAGAAACCTGGCAGACCCCACCTCAGCCAGGTGATCAAAGTGGACGTCACCAGGAATGCACATCCTGCTGCCACGCCCTGAGAAGGACATAACATCACTGCCATGGTATTCTTGCAAAAATGTGTCATCAAATCTAATCGCGGGGAAGCATCAGACAAACCCAAATTTGAGACAGTCTACAAGATAACAAGCCTGTCCTCTTCAAAAGTGCCCAGGTCGTGAAGTGATTGAAGGGTCTTACTCCTTGCCAATCTCACGTGTCAGCCGATGGTTTCTCTTTTTTTTTTTTTTTTTTGCGGTACGCGGGCCTCTCACTGTCGTGGCGTCTCCTGTTGCAGAGCACAGGCTCTGGACGCGCAGGCTCAGCGGCCATGGCTCACGGGCCCAGCCGCTGCGCCGCATGCGGGATCTTTCCGGACTGGGGCACGAACCCGTGTCCCCTGCAACGGCAGGCGGACTCTCAACCACTGCGCCACCAGGGAAGCCCCGATGGTCTCTTTAGACCATAAATCGCATCCTCTTCCTGCTAGGCGCCCCCTCCACTGCAACCTTTGCTAGCCCAGGAGGCCCTGTGTGACCTGACCCCTCTTGCAATGACTCCCAGCCTCATTTTCCCCTCCTCCCTACCCCCCACCTCCCACACTGTGTCCTCAGCCATACTGGCTCTGGTGGTGGTTTCTCAGATGAGCCAGGCTCCCTCCTGACACAAAGGCTTGGCACTTGCTTAGAGGCTGGAATGTTCATCCATCTTTTCCCTTTTTGCTTCTAACTTTTCCCTTCATATTTGTCTCTCCCACTGGAATGTAAGCCCCATGAGGGCAGGAATTGCATCTGATGTGTTTCAAAGTTGCATCCCTGGTGCCTCATAAGTGCCGGGCACCAAGAAGGTGAATAAGATAAGCGGAACTAGTGACTGCTATTGTCCCAGCATTCTGATTGGATGGACTTGGGCAGAAAGCCATCAAGCCACCCGGGGCCCCAACAAGCCACAGGGTGCCCTTAAATCCGATTCCTCAGCACTTTCTCCTATTATGCGAAGAAATACCTAACTAGAAAGAATAACAGAATAGGGTCTATGTAAAATGAAACATCATGAGTCCAACATCCCAACACACTGGCCTCCCCTTGAAGCTGCTTTAGCTCTTGTCCTATATTTTCCATCACCTACCATGTTTGTGGGACTAATCAGCCTGTCAAACCATCCCGAACAAAAACAAAAGAAACATGGGCTTCCCTGGTGGCACAGTGGTTGAGAGTCCGCCTGCGATGCAGGGGACACGGGTTCGTGCCCCGGTCCGGGAGGATCCCACATGCCGCGGAGCGGCTGGGCCCGTGAGCCATGGCCGCTGAGCCTGCGCGTCCGGAGCCTGTGCTCCGCAACGGGAGAGGCCACAACAGTGAGAGACTCGCGTACCGCAAAAAAAAAAAAAAAAAGAAACAGACAAACAGAAAACAAGGTGTATGATAAAACCGTACTGGATTTCTGATGTCAGCTCTTCAAACCCCTTCATTATGCAGGTGGGAAAACTGAGGCCCCAGAGAGGGTACAAGGCCGCATTTTAGGCTCAGGGCCTGGGCCCCAGGCCTCCTGCCTGCTGGGCTTTTGATGCCCAGCGTAGGGGCAGTTCCTGGAGGAGCAGCACACCCAGTGCGAGAGGCCTGGCCTCCACTCTGGGACCCGCAGTAGCTGCTGGTGCCCATTCCCAGCCTCCACCCCCATCCCGAGCCTTTAACCTAATGAAACTATCAACAGCTCCTGTGAGATTCCCGCGTGGACTCCAGCGCAGTGCTTCCAAATATGATGTGCACGCGAATCACTCAGGGAACTTGTCAAAATGTGGATTCTGCCCCAGGAGGTCTGGGTGGGGCCTGAGACTCTAACACGCCCTGGGGGATGCTGGCGCTGCTAAGGCTGTGCTGCCTGGACCACACTTGCAGTGGGATGGATCTAGCCCAGGGCTCAGCCACCTTTTCCTGTAAAGGATCACACTTGTAAATAGTTGAGGCTTTGTGGGCCAAGAGGCGACATGGAGAATTGTGTCCTCGTATAACAAGAGAAAACAAGTTTTCAGACGTTTTTTAATTGATGAAATTCAAAATATAATGACAATAATTAAATATGTTTCTTTGGTAATACAGGTCTACTAATGGAAAGGCTGGGATCCTTTTTTGGGGACGGCCACATTTCATTTAACCGGGCTTCAGCATGCCCCACCACCAAGTCGGTTGCAAATGTTGGTCTGTAAAAACCATTCTTAGCTCGAGTGCTGTACAGAAAGCACAGGGCAGCTGGATTTTGCCGCAGGCTGTAGTTTGTCCACTTCTGGTGTAGCTGTGCTCAATGGTTAACCTAAATTTATCAATACCATCCAGGGAGGTGTTTCCCCCTATTCCCATCCTGGGTAAGGGATGGAGATCCAGATCCTTCTCCTGCCTCAGTTTACCTACAGTGGCTCTGGGCAAGGTCACACACCTGAAACAAACATCCTGCCTTTTGCTTCTGAATGAATTTTTGCTTTGAAGCGTCAGTCCGCAGGAACGTACACCCCATGCGGCACCCTTGAATGGTGCAGGCTCATAGAAGGGTCTGTGGAACTGTGGTCTGCTTTATTCCTTTTACACCCAATCAACTGTGAGTTTTCAGATCGGAGCCCTCATGGGTTAGCCTGGGAGCCTGGTGTTCAGAGTTCACGGCCAGGGCAGTAGGGGTCGCTGGGGGTCAAGGCTCAGGTTCTCCAGAAGCGTCTTTTGCCGTCCTGTGCCCCATCAGTGGTAATTTTTCTGGTCATTTCCAGCATCACCAGAGAACCTAAGTGTCCCTTTAGTCTCTGCTCTCCTTCCTCATGTGGGTCGAGGATGGGTAGAGGTCACCTCCTCTGGTCCAGCTTCTATAAAGCAGCGAGTTAGGGGAGATCCTGTCCTCCTGCCTCACAGCCAACCAAGTCATCCAGTTGAAAACACCTGGGCCAGGTGCACTCCCGGTTCCGCCATGAACGAGCTGTCCACTCCTTCCTTCGTTTCTCTTTTCCATCACTCAGTGGAGCTCACTGAGAACCTAACATGACACCGGATACTGGGGACGAGTGACAATCGCTGGAGCCCCTCTCTCCATCATCAAGCAGGGATGACTCAGCTTAATTTGAGACGCCCCAAATGAAATAACATTTACGAAGGCTGTTATCAAGCAGGAAAATCATTCTAAGCGGGTTTTCAGTATGAAGAAAGTAGATGCTCCCCTTTCATACCTGCCCCCCTTTCTTGTCGAGTTCTGTAATTTACAAAAAGCAAGAAATATAAGTGCTGGGAAGGGAAACACAACAAGCATTGTTTTAAGTGCATTTCTGGGCCGACAACGAAGCTTAGCCTTTGTCTTCAAGAAATAGATCCAATGTGAAACTGCAGCTTTACATTCTGTGGACAAGATTTTAATCAATATATGGGAAGCAATTCCGCCTAACACACACCCTGGGGGTTGCAGTAGGGGTGGCAGGGTTTGGAGGGTCACCTGAATGTGGTTTGTATAGGTGGTTCTCACTCCTGGGGGCTGTGTTCCTGATCGAGGTACTGCGAGTCCAAATGGTGTAAACTGAATCTCATTTCCCCACAGCAGCAATGCTACATGTAGGATTATGTGAATGGGAATTTACTCCCATGGGAGAGAGAATGCAGGAATAAAGGCATTGAAGTGTGAACGTGGATGGTATTTTCCAGGAACCGTGAATGGCCTGGGCTGGCAGTTAGCTACCCGTCACTCCCACTGGGGAAACGTGACATTTAAGCTTATTAAATCCCCTAGGTTCAGCCTCGACAAGGTCCCTCAGCTCTTCCTTTTGGTGTCCACTGCACCCTCTGTAGTTGCAGTTCTCACAATCTCTTGACTACAGCTGCAGCCATCTCCCACCTGGTCTTCCTGCCACAATTCTCTCCATTTTCTAATCTATTCTTCACCCAGGATTAACCAAGAAACAGAATTGTTCTCTCCCTTAAATTATTGAGATCTCACCAAACCGCACAGGAGAAAGCCAAACCTTACAGCACTGGCTACGAACACCTTCCCGCTGGCCTCCGCTCCTGAGCCTGGCACTGTTTCCTGCCAGGTCACTGGACAACATACAGGCTGTTTTCCAGCTTTGGCTGCAAGTGTCTTAACCAATGGGAAGTTGATTATATCATCTAACAAGAAGCTGAAGGTGGGCAACTGCAGGGCTGGCTACTCTGGAAGCCCAGGTGTGTCACCAAAGACACCAATGTTCTCCATCTTTCTGCTCTGCAATTTCCAGTGGGTTGGCTTGGGCCTTAGGTCAGCTCCAGTGTGGGCCCAAGATGGCTTGTGTGGCCCTTGGTGTCACATACTCACCCACTTATGTCCACAGATAGAAATTTCTACTTGAACGACTCTCTTTATCAGGGAGGGAAAGCTTTCCCCAAAGGACTCCCCTCGCAAACTGCCTTCTCATATCTCATTGACCAGAATGCCATTAATGACATTTCCTGAGCACTACCAGGAATTAAATTAGCATTATTGGCTTAAATTAATCAAGCTTCAATCCCCAAGACTGATGAGAGATTCCACCCTGAGCGCATGGCCATGTGGTGTGAAGAATAGGACCAGATCCAGGCTTATAGTCGGGGAAGAAGGGAAAAATGGCTCTTGGATAAGCAGTTGGCTCTATGGAAAACCCACCTGCTTTCATACCTCTATGCCTTCACTCATGGTCTCCCCTTTGTCTGAAATGTCCTTCTACTCTAGACAACTCCTATTCATCCTTCAAGACCCAGCTAGAGGGCCACCATCTGTGGGATGTGGTTGTGTTGGGAAACCCCACAATGGCAAAGGACTGTGGGAAGCCTGTGGGAGCTGAGGGTGGGCTCCAACAAACAGGCAGCAAGAAAGTGAGGCCCTCAGTCCTACAACCGGCAGGAATTGAGTCCTGCCAACAACTACATGAGCTTGGAAGTGAATTCTTTCCTACTAGGCTCAGGTGAGAGCACAACCCAGCCAACATCTTGGTCACAACCTGTGAGAGACCTGAGGTAGGGGCTTCCAACTAGGCTGTGTCTGGACTCCTGGTCCACAGGAACTGTGAGATCATAAATGCGTGTTGTTTATGCCACTAAGTTAATGGTGATATTGTTATACAAAGTAGATAATATTCCCTGTTTTCATTTTTCCCCTCCCCCTAACCCACCCCAGTCCATTCTCCAGGTGGCAGCTGTTTTCCAGCTAAATATCACACCTCAAGACATCCCTGACTATGGTCTACGTGGTCGTACGGACTCCCTGCTCCTGTGACAAAAGCCTGGGTCACCACCTGCAGCCCTGCTCCTTCCTGCCTCGGGGACGTCACATGTGCTACCTCCTCACCTTGAAGGTCTTCCCCCTCCTGACTGCTCTTCTCTCCCTTCAGAGACCTGCTGTCGGCTTTGCCACCCCATCCCCGGGTTGTCAGGTCTTAGCCCTTTCCTTCTGCTCCGCATTGATCATGTTACAAGTGGAGGTTTGTTGATCCTCCCATCGCCACGGCCCCGTCCCACCCACACTAGAACGTAAGCCCTATGAGGGCAGGTACGACGATTGTTTCACTCACCCCTGTAGTCCCAACACCTCGTTCACTGCCTGGCACATGGGAGATGTTCAATAAATATTTCCCAAATGAATGAATGAGTTTACTTTTCAGGAGAATCTACCAGAGTGTGTATATTCAAAGGAATGTTTGTCTGAACAGTCTGTCAGCCCCCTTCCTCTACGCTCAGAGGACCCGTTCTCAGGACCGGATACTGGTTTCCTTCCTCACTCCTTCCTTCTCTGTGCTGTATCATTGTATCCAGGGAATGAGGCTCTGGAGACAAGGACTGGAAGAAGAGAAGAAAACAATGAAGAAAGAAGTCAGGGACCAGTGGGGCTTGGGCAGGTGCGATCCAGGGAAGCAGAGCCTGAAACACTTAAGAAAGCAGAGTCCTGGTCGCCCAGGAGGGCCACCCAGGACCAGTGCCTGTGTCCACCATGGAGGACCCTAGCTGAACACAAGCACTGAGAATTGCTCTAAGAGCATCAGAAGGAAGGGGCTGTGTGTGCGTGTGTGTGTGTGTGTGTATGTGTGAGCAATATGTATAATGGACTTCACAAAATATACTACATTAGCTAGATAGCTTTTGAAATGCATGAGCAATGTGAGTGCCTGGGCTGTATTAATTTGCCTTCTCTAGAAATGCCTGGAAAATAATAGGCATTCAATGAGTCATTGTGGAATAAATAAATGAAGATTGAATTTTGAGGTCCTTGGTTTTTCACTGAGGTCAATATGAGAACAGAGCATGTCTCTTCAGCTATTGTAAAACTGGCTTGAAGAAACCGTCCACTGATGGAGAGGAGAGAGCGCTTTGGATTTGAATCTTAGCCCCACCTCTAACTAGCAGTGTGACCTTGGGCTGGTTACTTAACCTGTTAGTATATCAGTTTTCTAACCTATAGAAGAATGTAGACTAACTCATGGGACTTTTGAGAGGCTTAAATGAAATCATATATACCAAACACCTAGCACGGTCTCTATAAATGTTACTTTTTCCTTCAGATTTTTAAATTTAAGGATGCAGGCGATACATTCCACTCAGAATATAGGAAGAATAAGAAGTTGGTCTTTCCTTATGCCCAGTATGGGTCCTTCCTGTATCAGACAATTAGAACTATCTAACTCACCTCTGCTCCAGCTGCTAAGAAATTTAGAGCCAAACTGAACGGTAAATTCCTTTCTGGAAAACTCACCCACCTCCTTCCTCTAAAAGGTTTGGAAACAACAAGCAGAACGCTAAGTGTGAAAGGGTGGGAAGTGGAAGGAGGAGATGTTTTGGCAATAAAGGGACAGGCGAAGCACAACAGAACCCTCCCAGAGGAGCCTGTGACTCACTAGGAAAGAGACGTAAGATTTGTGTCTCATGAGTCAGGGCCTGGCACGTGCTCTAGAGACAAATGTGAGGCTAAAGGATGTGAGCATGGTGGTGTGTTCTGGTTTGCTCTAGAAAATTCTGATATATTCCAGTATTTCCTGGAATGAGATCATCAGAGACAAGAAAGCCTAGGCTATGAAGACCCAATGTGTGACAGTAGAGACTAGAGGGGCCTCTGTCCCGGCAGGGACTCCTTTTTGGAGTAAGTTTTGTGCTACTTCTGTCTAGATGGGAGATCAAGTCACCTGCGAGGTGCGCCCTGAGCATTTGATTTTTGATTCCATTTAAAAATTTTTAAGTTTCAGAAGTGCATTTTATATATCCTAAGGAAGAAGAGACGCCAACAAAAGCAATGGGGAGGAGAGGTCAGAGAGATGTGGCTCTGGGAAGGTAAGGAGACAGAGCTAGGGGGACCGGCCAGCAGCACCAAAGGCTGCTAAGTCATCAGTGAAAATGAGGGCCCATTCCTGTAAATGCAATTCCATTTTTCCCGAGATATCCATTTCATAAGAGAGCAAAACTGGTTCCTGAGTTACAACAAAATCACTCTGTGGAACGTAGCACATTCAAACTCATGCATTTTAACTCAACCATTTCATGGTAAAATAGTCATGTTATTCAACACTGAGAAGGAAGCTCTTGTCCTTTTAAAATCTGGCACAATGGCCGTAAAACCAAAGGAAAAAAATAATGGCTTTTTTTTTTGGGGGGGGCCGTGTTAGGTCTTTGTTGCTGCGTGCGGGCTTTCTCTAGTTGCGGCACGTGGGCTTCTCACTGTGGTGGCTTCTCTTGTTGCAGAGCACAGGCTCTAGGGTGCACGGGCTTCAGTAGTTGTGGCTCGCAGGCTCATTAGTTGTGGCACGTGGGCTCAGTAGCTGTGGTCCACGGGCTTAGCTGCTCTGCAGCATGTGGACTGTTCCCAGACCAAGGCTCGAACCCGTGTCCCCTGCATTGGCAGGCGGATTCTTAACCACTGCGCCACCAGGGAAGTCCCAAAATAATGGCTTTAATGGCTTAAACGAATGAACATTCTTTTCTGTTCTACCACACTTTCTTCTGCTTCTAAAAGAAGATGGCTGGCCAGGTCCCCTGATGGCTGGCTTCCCCGACTCCTGTCACAAGAGGGAACTTGGAAGAACAGAGAAGGCTGGGTCTTGGCAACAGAGGCTGGGATTCGAATACTAGATATGGCTTTTATTAGCTGTGTGATCTTGGTCATTTATCTTATGTGACCTGCAATTTTTTCATCTGTGAAAGGGAGATAATAATTCATGGCTTTTTGGATTAAGAATTAAGCAGAATAACGAATGCAGCTAATATAGTGTCTGGCACACAGTAAGTACTCAGAAATGTCAGCACCCCTCCACCTTTCCCCATCACTTTTTAAAAGTCAGTACTCTGATCTGGGTTGAAGAAAGGAATAAAACAGAGGGGAAAAAGTTGATGGAAAAGTATACGTTTATGTAACGCAGAAGCAGGAAATGAAGTAGAAAACCTGAAACATTTCATAATTATAGCTTAAGATAATAACAGTTAGCAGAGTTAGCATTTATTGAATATACTAGGTGCCTGACACTGTTCTAAGTGCTCTCTCTATATTAACTCTTTTTTCAGCCTTATAACAAGACCATGAGGTAGGGATGAACTTATTCCCGTTTTGCAGATGAGGAAACTGGGGCACAAGGAGATTCAAGTAACTGAGGCACAGGGAGCATTACTCAGCTAATAAGTGGCAGAACCAGACTTGAACCTTGGCAGGTTCATTTTCTGCGAAGGAGACCCCAAGATTAAGATTTGCTGGAAGGATGTGGATCAAGACATGTTCCCGGGATCAACACCTAAGTGAGGCAAGCAAAAATGGGCAGAGGGAGAAGTTGGGCTGTGATTCAGTTGCAACAGAGGTTTCAGCCAAACCCTCTGGGAGCTTTGAAGCTGGGGTGGCCCCTTGGAGCTGCCCCAAACCGAGGCCAATAGGGTGGAGCCTTTGCCCTCCCATGACCACTCATTGGATGCAGCTGCCTTGGGAAGGTGGGTAGGGGCTTGAGGAAAGCAGCTGTCTTCAGCCCAGGCAATTCCTGGACAACTGTCAACGGAGCGATGTCAACTGCCAATGATTCAGCACCTGGTTCACCAGCCTCCACTACAGTCACTCTTCGCCCCACTTGCTTTAAATAAATTCTGGGAGCATCTCTTCCAGTATTCTGGAGAGAACTTATAAGAGAAATATGAGTGGAACGAACTACAACCCTTGATGCTGCAGCTGGTCCTGAGGCCACCATTGATACACACTGTCTCTTCCACTATCCCTTCTAAGCCCCCCTCCCCCTTGGCAAGAACCTCTGCTAATCTTGGGTACTTACTATCTTGCTAACCCAGAACCTCACCCGTGAGGGTCTGAACTCCTGATAACCATACCCTTCAGGTCTACAAACCAAGTAAAGAATTTTGATTTCGGGGGTGGGAGGTGGCTGCCTTCAGCCTCCTGTTATCCATTCTTGATTTCTTTGGGGTGGAGAGATTGAACCCTTGTCGGCTGCCGGAAAGATGACATACTTTATTAATCATTTCCAAAGATCTCTGCAGGGCAGGCACCTTTGGCTACCACTCCAACCTTGCTGCTCATGACGACAGCACCCACTGGGTCTCTATTACTTCAGGAGCCTATCATCTGCATCGTTTTCAGGGCCTAGTTCTGTAGCGGCATTTTCTACCCTCAGCCTGGGCCTACAGAGATGCTCGGGCCCTTCTCACCAGCACGTCCCTTATTGGTTGGAAAACAGAACGTCCTCTGGCCTTTCTCGCAGAGCAGTCATCTGGCGAGTTGCTAGCCTTACACACCTTATCTCCTCCAGCAGTCCCTCCACTCGGAGCTTTTTGGTTCTTTCCTCCATCATCTGCCATGGCTCTTCTGGCATTTCTTCTTGACCTCGTATCAGCCATCGTCTTCTCCAAGCTGAGCAGCAGGTCTGTACCTTGTCATTTCTCTTTGGTCTCACTTCTTATTCTCTCTCCCCTTGCCCAGCGCACCCAGAATCCAGCCCCATTATTCTCCCAGTTCCTCGAGGGTCCTGTTGGCTCGGTCCTACAGCTCCTTTGAAATCTAGTTCTTTTCCTCTCTTAGCAGGCCCAGAACCTTGACAGCCAGACGCTATTCTGACTGAACCCGCGCTCACTGGTCTGGTGGCTGGGAGAGGAGGTTGAGGGCGTGTACTGTTCTGCAGGGCAGAGGCCTCCACACAGCTTCAAGCAAAGGAGCAGGCTACTCGGGCAGGTCAGGGAGGGTTCATTGGAATCTGGGGTTTCAAGATTGTTCAAGTGCGTCAACCTGGAGAGCCCCATCCACCTCATTCAGAGCTCTGACCTTGGGATTGCAGACCTTCGGAGGCTAAGACTTCAGCCTTCTCTGCAGTTCTGCTTCCCAAAAACAAGTCCTGGGCCTCATTCTCAGCTTGTCATCAGCTGCAGGAAATGAGGCTCTCCTGAGATGTGGCCAAGGAGTGTCTCTGCTTTCACACGTAGTCTTTAATTGATGACACCCTCAGCTTTTTTTTTTTTTTTTTTTTTTTCAGTATGTGGGCCTCTCAGTGTTGTGGCCTCTCCCGTTGCGGAGCACAGGCTCTGGAAGCACAGGCTCAGTGGCCATGGCTCACGGGCCCAGCCGCTCCGCGGCATGTGGGATCTTCCCGGACCGGGGCACGAACCCGTGTCCCCTGCATCGGCAGGCGGACTCTCAACCACTGTGCCACCAGGGAAGCCCGACACCCTCAGCTTTTCATTATCTTTTTTTCAGTGTGCTGAACCATTCAAATCCATTGTCCTTATAATATGTCTTTTCCCCTACTTTTCAAACACCTGCCACGTTGTACCCTCCAGTGCATCCCCTTCCATCAGTATGCCATCCTGATTAAATTTTCACAGTTGCATGGCCCCAGCATGCCAGAGGCTACCCATGATCACCTACCGCCAGGGATGGGATCCGCACTGCCAGTGACCCAGCTCCCAAATCATGTTTTAGATCCTGTTTTCTTGGACCACCCCTGGTACCAACTGTCATAAATTGGGTTCTCTGGGGTGCAGACTATGAGATAGAGATCTGCACACAGGAAGCTTATGGAGCAGTGTTCTCGAGATCAACACTGCAGGGGAGTAAAGGAAGCAGGGTTAGGCAGAGGGAAAGCTGGACCATGATGCAGTTCAATGAAAGCTTCAGCCAATCCCAAGGAAGTCCTGGAGCTGGGATGGCCGTTCAACGTTATTCTGAAACAGCTAGAGGCTGGGACTTTATACCTTCTCCCTGACCCATCGCTGGATGTGGTTGTCTACAGGAGAAGGATCATGATCTTGGGTCAGACAGTTCTCTGGCTGTGAAGCAATCTCCAGGGAAGGACTCAGCAGAGAGCTGAGTGTCTAATGACACCAACACTCCCAGTAGCTGGGGGAATAAATGCTTCAGTCCTGGAGTGATTGTTGAGGGAGGTGGGAATCTAGGCAGTGTACATGGCAGGCACCCAACGCACTATGCTTTCTACGTACTAGAAGACAGGATGAGGAGAATGCATAACTTATTTTTAAAGCATAATTTGAAATGATATACGCACCCCAATGTTCTCTGCAGCACTATTTACAATAGTCGGGACATGGAAGCAACCTAAATGTCCCTCGACAGAGGAATGGATAAAGAAGAGGTGGTACATATATACAGTGGAATATTACTCAGCCATAAAAAAGAATGAAATCATGTCATTTGCAGCAACATGGATGGACCTAGAGACTGTCATACTGAGTGAAGTAAGTCAGACAGAGAAAAACAAACATCATATGATATTGCTTATATGTGGAATCTAAAAAAATGGTACAAATGAACTTATTTACAAAACAGAAATAGAGTAACAGGTGTAGAAAACAAGCTTATGGTTAGCAGGGGGGAAAGCAGGCTGGGGGGTGGAAGCGGATACACTGGGAGATTGGGATTGACATATACACACTACTATATATAAAATAGATAACTAATAAGGACCTACTGTATAGCACAGGGAACTCTTCTCAATACTCTGTAATGACCTATATGGGAAAAGAGTGGATATATGTATATGTATAACTGATAAACTTTGCTGTACAGCAGAAACTAACACAACATTGTAAATCAACTATACTCTAATAAAAATTTAAAATATATATATATTCTGAATTTTCAAAAAAAGCAAAAGAGCTTTTTTTTTAAAAAAAAGAAATCTGGAAAACTAGTAAAAGTCAGAGAAATCTTTCATTAGGGTTTTGCTCTAACTATTATCATTATTTTTAGGGTTTTTAACTTTCAGATGTCAGGTGTTCTCTAGCCCAGCAGTCTTGTTTTCTGTAGTTGTATTAACTGCAACTGGAGAGGCACCTGGATTGCCAGTACTGCCCACCAATGCCCCTCAGGTTGTAGGTGTGAAGTAGTTCATGTACCCTCAAATCACATAATAACGTGGACTCCCATAAATTCCTATCTTATAACATACCTTCCATCTTCCTAATTAATTTCCATTTATTCTTCAAGGCCCAGCCCGAATGCTTCCTCTCTCAGAAGCCTAACTTGACACCACCCTACCAGAATTAGTCACCTCTGTGTTCTCATAGCTCTTTGCCCATCTCTGCTCTTCATACTTTTCCCATAGTGTTTATGGTCCTTTGCTAGATTGTGAGCTTACCAGTGAGAGGAAAACAGAACATATGCTTGGCATATATTAACATTCAGTAAATGCTTGTAGACTGAATAATGTTTCATGTGGTATCTTTATTCATAAATTTTCACTAAAACTTAAAGTGTCACTGCGTGGCTCACGTTTTAGATAATACATTTCACATTTGGGTAAATGAAGTGCTAAGTGATTTTTTTTTTTTTTTTTGCGGTACGCGGGCCTCTCACTGTTGTGGCCTCTCCCGTTGCGGAGCACAGGCTCTGGACGCGCAGGCTCAGCGGCCATGGCTCACGGGCCCAGCCGGTCCGCGGCACGTGGGATCTTCCCTGACCGGGGCACGAACCCGTGTCCCCTGCATCGGCAGGCGGACTCTCAACCACTGTGCCACCAGGGAAGCCCTGTGCTAAGTCATTTTGACGCTAGTCAAAACAAGAAGATATTGGCAACAGAACTTACACGTTGTTTCCTTTGCTTCCGTGATTTTGTGAAACCTAAGCTATAATACTCGGTGCAGAGCCTTGCGCAATTCTGATGGATGTATATTTCAAAGCTACTTATACAAGTAACTCAAAGTCATCCCTGATGCTAAGATGGCGAACTACTTCCTTTTTCAGGAACCAGTCATCACTTCAACTGCCGTAATCAACCAGCCCCATCCGCTGGTGTATATTTTGGCATCTCCTCAGTGTCTACAAGTTTTGGTGAGCAGCAAGATGGCAACACATAGCAACATGACGAAGAGCCTGGTGAATACAGTTGGAACCACAGAGACTCCTCTTTGGGTAAGATGTTCAGACCTATTATTGGAGTCTACATAGAGTTAAAATACAATACAAAACCCAACAGTGTTTTCCAAAGAACACATGTAATTTACAATCTTATTTATCCATGCTCAGTAAGGACTTCTAAATGTCTACTAAAAATAGTAGCTCGCATTTCTTGAGGGCTTACTATGTGCCGCTCTTTTAAGCACTTTACAGGCATACGCTTATGGATGTAACAGATGCAATACATATTTGATACTCACTACAAATCAGGCATGAGCTGGATTCCTGGTCTTCTCTGGGAAATCTCAGAATATTGAGGAGTCTTGGCTGGCTGTGCTCTCCTTTTGAAACAAATAAAACAAAAAAAATCTCCAACCAGATCTACGCAGAATAGAGATTTTTTTTTTTAATGAGAAAGAAGGTATATCAATTAAGGGTATATTTTCACTGTTATTTTAATCATGATGTTGCTTGTCCTTGAGGAAACAGAGTGTCACTTTAGATACTTCAAGTATTCAGGATTCCTTTGTCTTTCTGCGTTTGGCTGGAAGGTATGGGCACCATTCGACTTCTTTTCTTATCTGTAGGAAAGAAACAAATCTATATCCATTTGATGGAGGTATCCGTCCACAGAACAAATGGATCTAATCTTGCGGTAAGAGTGGAGTGAATTGCTTACCTACTTCCTAGAGATGCGTAAGCCTCACTTTGAAGAGCACTAATTAGAGTACTTGTATAAATAATTTGCTTAAAGGGATTTGGAAAAATAGAAACAATTCAAGTTCCAAAGGCACTCTTTTCTTATGTTAATGACTGAAGGGAATGTGACGGAGGAGCTAAGATTTACGTGGCATCAGGGCAGCAGCAACAGGCATCAAAAAGCAAGACTCTGGGCTTCCCTGGTGGCGCAGTGGTTGAGAGTCCGCCTGCCGATGCAGGGGACACCCGGTCTGGGAAGATTCCCACATGCCGCGGAGCGGCTGGGCCCGTGAGCCATGGCCGCTGAGCCTGCGCGTCCGGAGCCTGTGCTCCGCGGTGGGAGAGGCCACAGCAGTGAGAGGTCCGCGCACCGCAAAAAAAAAAAAAAAAAAAAAGCAAGATTCTGAGATGTTACCACAAGACGATGTAACCACTCCAACAACAATCCACGTCCAAGAAAAAATGTACAAAACCCAGAAATCTTAACAACTTTTTAGGCATTCAGTATTTCACACTGCTGCCTCTATAAAATTTAAGATTTGGTTAAAGGAGGACCGTAACGTTACAGCACACAACTGTGAGCGCTGTTCATTTAAACGGTTCCAAGCACGAACCTCTCTGTAGTCTTTTTTAGTTTGTAAACAGCAGAAAGAACTGAACATCTAATTTTTGAAATTCTTCTGGCTTTTCTTTTTGACCTTTGGTATTTGTATGTATTGACGATCTCTAAACCATTGTACAAAAACACCTTGAAGTGTCAAGCTTTAAAAATGAATCTTCTTTTCTCTTTCTCCTGTGCAGCTTGGATTATCTTGGCCTTGTCAAAATGCATTCTCTAGTTAGAGGTTAGAAATATTTCCCTCCTGGCTCCAGAGTATTGATTTTCTTCAACACTCAGCTCTGTCAGTCAGCCGAAGGGGTGAAAGGTGAAAGTTCACCCAGCACTGCTTGGCTTTACCTTCCTATTAATGTCATGCCCTTTCCACATTTGATTAGTTTATGTGATCACCAATCATAAAGAACTGTTACTGCCCCTGTTTTCCCTATAAGGATATATTCAAGATATCAGGAGATGTTAAAAACACTTCCTGGGATGGACAGGAGGCCTTTGAATAGGGCCAGTGATGTTGTAGTCAACTCCTTTAATGCTTGTCTATCTCTTAAAGGAAACTGTATTGTTACATGATGATTGACTCAATTTAATTCTTATCTGAAAATTAAAGAGAACTACATTCACCACTTACATGACTAACCCTCTGTGAGCGATGATGACCTATTTTGTTACTCTTGCTTTTTCTGAAAACCAATTATACCCTTTTCCTCAGGGATCCAAATTCAACTCCAAACGGAGTATTAAATGAAATTAATTTAATGATCTCAGCCCAGCCCCCCACCCCAGGGCAGTCAAGCCGTGTCATCAAATCTGACAAGATAAAATTTGGTGCGATTAACAGTCTATTTAGAAGCAATTTAAGGTGGAGATAAAGCAACAGGCACGCAATTCCCTTGCCCAAACCACAGAGGGTGCTGTTGGGTCTTGGTAGGAGTGTGGTTCTCACTTCCACAGCTGGGAGAGAGACTCCTTTACTGCTCTGCTCTCCTTTGTGGACAAGTTTGCCTTTCCTGAAGCTAGCTCTCCAGGGAAATGAATAATCAGACAGAAATAGAAGGCTTAATTTGGTACCAAAATTGGGAGAAAGCACAGGGATCTCAACTGAGAACGTTTAAGAGTGAACAATGTTTTTAATGAGAAAAACAATCTTCAGTACAATTCAGTTTTATTTAACACACGTAAGTACACAGGGACATTCAGCACATATAGAATCTGTTAAGTGGAGTCATCAAGAAATGCCTTGAGAGGCAGACATCTTACGTCACGTGCTGTACACAGTGAGTTCAATCATTACATTTTCATACAGGTATCACATCATCTTTCACTTGTAAATTACCAATGAAGCCACATATGTCTCTACGTTTACAAGGACAGGTCCAAATACAGTGCCAACAAGATCAATAAGACACCAAAAGCGTACACTGGGATGACAAGGTAAAGTTTACCTCAGTGCTGAGAAAATCTGAGCTGTGATGAAGTTTGCAACTGTGGTTGTCAAAACAGCCAAGGAGAGATTGGTGTGAACAAGAATGCAGATGTTGGTTTAGCAGTTAGAGGTGTCTGTCTCACCACCAGATACCATCCACCCCAGAGTTTTACAACTGTGATGTTCTAGGGGCCAGCAGTTTTGGCTGTCTGTGCAGCCAGGCTGTGTGGCCAGCTGGCCGAGGCCCACTGCCCAGGTATTTGGCTCCTAGGGCCCTCACAGCTTTGTTCTAACCCTCCATGGGGTGTGCCGTCCATGCTTTGGGGTGGCCTGCCCACAGCCTCACACCTTCCTCCGGATGCCCTGAACATTCTGCTTTAAAAAAAAAATCTCTAAGGTATACTTTTACACTTCATCATTCCAAAGCAGCTTTGTAGTCTAGAATAAACTAATCCCCATTTCAGTTCATAAAGTGAACACGTGCCAGGTACTCGCACTGAAGACTCGGGAAACCCCTGGAAAAGCCGAGAGCACCTCTTGTTCTCCTCAGGTTTCTCTATCTATATCGGGCACAGCAGCATGTTCACCAAACAAAGCAAGTCTACGCTGTATAGTTCTGAGTTTCTTCCTGGGAAGCTACATACATAATCTTTATACAAACGATGCACATGCATATGGCGTAAATTCACTTTTTAAGAATACCTAAAGTCTAAAACCAAGGTATAGGATGGGTTTGCCATCACTAGAAATGACAGACTTCATGTCGACATGAAAGAGATGTTCTAGTGGTCTTAATTTCCTAACATGTTCTTTAGAAATCTGTTTCAATAAAATAACAGATGTATTTGTTTCTGGACTGTGATCCTACTTTTTTTGTATATTATAGAAACGCTGACAATCTATGCTTTTTAAATTAGACACTCCCGTTATCATTTTGGTTGCTTTGTAAACTTCACGTATTTTTTCTGAATTTAATAAATCATTTTCTATTTTTGTATTTAATAAACCATTTTGCCCAATTAACCGACCAATCAACAACCAACCAACCAACCAAATCCCCAACTATATACAGAGCAAGGTTTATTAGGAGCGAGTCATCCAAAATATTATTTTACAGATTTTTTTTTCCATTATTGTGAGGAAGAACCAGCATAATCTGACATAAGGAGAAGAAAATGACCGAGTTAAAGCTTACTTGGAAGTGTGACGAACACCCTACTGCAATGTTCGGGTAGATTCGGAAAGACTGAGAGCCTCCATATTTGTACACACAGTCAGTCCTCCGTGTACTCTGCCATCTTATATCAGGGACTTGAGTATATGTGAATTTTGGTATCCTCAGGGGTCCCGGAACCAATCCTCCACGGATACTGAGGATGACTGCATGCTCCTGAACGCTTGTGCCGTAGTTAATAACTTTCTAGGATACTTGTTTCAAAGAAATGCTGTCTTAGCTTTCCTTTAACTGATCAGTAGTAGTTTGAAGGCTGAATTGTAACTATTACATGATAGCTGACTTATGGGAACTGCAGGTCTGTGAAGTTTCTGGAAGGAAGGGGTAAGCTCTTTCTTAAAAAGATCTGTAGCCAAGGAATCTTCTTTTCAGGTATACGCTATACTTTCAAACTTGGTTCTTTATTACAAAAGTCCATTTAAGAGATTATAGTGACTGGATAATTATATTAACTAGATCATAAGTAGTGATCATTTTGATTTTGAGCTACTAAATACAGTATCACTTAAGCGGGATATGAGCATTTTAGAAGGCTAGGTGTCTGGGAAACTGTAGTCTCCACAAGGAAAATTTGTGTGTGTGTGTATTTTCTCATTAATCTCCAATCGGTTAGGTGTTAATAAAGAAGGTAGTGGCTAAACCCTAGGAAATTGGATTGAGTAATTGCCTAGCAATCTCCCGGAGGGAAAAAACCCACGTAAACACAGAATCTTTCTGGTAAACAATAGCACGTTTTAGGAAATCCAAAGGAAAATGGTATCAATAATTAGGACTGCCACGTGACCTCAAAACGCAATGTCAGAACAACCAGCTTCCAACAGCATTCAGAGGTGGGCTTTAGCGTGAGGAAACTGCTGATCTGGGCCGGCAGTGCAATCACAGTGGTTATTGATTTCCGGGCTTCTGGTGCACCGAGCAACGGGACTGCTGGCTGCCCCTCCCTCTGCGGCGGTGAGAAACGACCTGGGGACCGGACGGCCACTTCCTGCGGAGCGATGTGTGCATGCCTCAGTCAATAGGTGGCACGAGCAGGAGTCTGCCCCCGGGGACCATGCGGAGGGACACAGACCCGGCTGTGCCCCCCATGACCCCGGCGGGGGTGGGCACTGAGGAAGGACGGGACTCTGGGCTTGGAGACCTGGGAGAACGGGGACGCAGACACGAGCCCTAGACCATGAAGCGGTGCTCCTTGCCGTCGTGGGCCATGAGGATGACGTTGCGGTTGGAGGTCCAGATGAGCCGGGCCAGCCTGAGGGCATTGTGGGAGCCGGGGGACGCCGGCTGCACGGGGGGCACCTGGTAGGTCTTAATACAGCGCAGCTGGGGCGCCGAGTTCAGCATGCCGATGCTCCCCAACAGGGAGGTGTTCATCTGGAGGGACACGGGGACAGGAGAGCACACGTGTCACTGCAGGAACTGCTTCCCTTTCCCCGCCACAGAGAGGGGTTCGAGGGACACACCCTTGCGGTCACTTTCTCCTCCATCATGAGGCTTCACGGTCATCTAAGAGTCTATTGTTAACCTCTAAAGGGCTCCTTTCAGTGTATTTGAAATTGTTCTGATGCTGTTACAGCAAATGCGTAAACCCGCAGAAATTTTACCTGGTGGGTAGAACTGGACAACAGGAAAGCCCACCCACCTTTAAGAAGGCGGCTAAACGATACATGTTAATAAAACGGCCCGATCAGACAATACATGGAAACAGCGGGTATTTCAAATGGCAGACTTCTCTGTCCTTTAGTAATGGTGCTCACTGCATCCCCTGAAGAACGAGCCCCCAAAGGCAAGTCTGGGGACTTAGTTTGAGAAAATGAAGCAAAGTTAAGCAGTAGACAGAGTAACAGGTGACCAGATCAAAGCTCAGAACTTACCCCCCTTCTCCTGTCCACCTACCACACCTTCCCTCCTCACCTGCTTTTTAAAAACTCCAAACTCTGGAAAGCGCTAGTTTATTTTGAAGGAAAAAGCAAGAATCAGCCGCCTCTCAACACTGCATGTGTGGCCCACTGCTCTGCGGCCGCGCTACAGAGAGCACACTCTTAACACTTTATTGGCAGGAGGTTTTAATCAGCTGGTGATTTCTGCTTTTTGGGCAGCCTTTCTGGCTTTGAATTGAGTCTTAAGCTCTCTTAATTCGTTCATGTAAATGGAAAATAACATGGAAATTATGGCTCATGAACAACTATGCATTCATGTCGAAGTGCTAAATGCGGAATGGCCGTTATCTAAGTGAACTGTCATCTGAGCGACTGAGTCTGAAGAATCCTTTAGATTCTAAATATTACTTAACATTTTTTCAATAGTCACCTTTTGTGCTATTACAAATCACGTGGCAAGCACACTGACCGTCAGGAAAGAGGGCTTGGAAATAATATTTTTCTTTGCACTAATTTTCATGTCCAATTCTTCTCTCCAGCAGGACCTCCCCCTGAATGTACGTGATTCTAGGGACTTGCTTCAAGCATGCAGATTATGCTCCAATGTGTACACACGGTTGACACAGGAAACCTTGGCGTGTCCTAGGACATTTAAGGTGTGTTATTGCTGATATCATGCTCTGCATTTGGATCAGTGCAAAATATTTAAGCCATTCCTTCCCTGGCCCTTCTCAGAAGCAGGATGGTGTCAGGGGGTGTAAATCATGGCATCTCTGGCAGGACGCGTGCAGGCTCCACTGACATTTTCACAATTTAAATCATCTTGAGTAATAACCCTTTTAAGATGACTAATGTTACTGATTTTCCTGCATTAATAATAGTGCCGAACACAACACAGAGGTGAAAAAAAATCACTAGTGTACGAGGTCACATTTTAAAACCAAATGTACGATTATCATTAACTCTTTCTGTTAAATTGCAGTTAACATGTAAAGCCAGGCAGTACCTTACCGTCATCCTCTGAGAACCTCTTTCCTTGCGTCCTTCCCTCCTTTTTCCAAAAACTCCACAAAAGATAAAAATCAGGGCCTTATTGCTTTCTGGAGGTTCCCAAATAGCTTAAATATAAATAATGATGGCGAGCTTGATTTGCTAGTTCTCACTTGTACAAAGAGTAACAGTACATCATTGTTTAGTCCTCTTAACAGAGCAGATCCAAATGATGCGGAAAATTGCCGGTTAAAATGAACTGGCGTCAACAGGCACACTGTGCTTTTAAAAAATCTAATTTCTCAGTTGATAAATAACTACAAAGTATTTTTCATTCTTTATGGATTTTCTATGAAAATGTGTATGAAGCTTGATTTCTGCTGGTGGCTCAAAAAGCTAGGGGCATCCGATAGGCTCAGACACATCCTTATTTTTAAGTCCTTCCTTCAAATTTAGCCACGTACAAGAAGTAGGCTGAAGGCTAAAGTGGGCAGGGAGAGAACATCTTATTGGAATGTGACAGGTGGAAAGGTTTCCCAAAAAAGTCCATTATTATATCTGGGTTCTCCTTGCAAGTTGAATCATCCTTCAAATGATTGATAAATGCTTTGTTAGGGTCAAACAGCCCTCCTGCCTCAGAACAGGGCTATGTGAAATTCTACACAGTACATAACGATTATGGTAGAAAACAGATGGAAAGACAAAGACTCTCATGTTAAGTATAATTTGTTGTTCCTCACACCATCCTTTTCCTATGATCTCTTCAAATAAGAGATGAATCTGAAGTAGTAAGGGTGGGTATTGATTTTTCCAGTAAGCTCCATTGAAGAACTCTCACCAAAACAACTAGCCGTTTTGTTATTCAATATTAATATTTGATCAGAAACTGGCTACAAATTTACTGGCATAAGTAAAGGCAATCTGAGTCCTGCATGAATGAAAACTACATGGAATTATAATATTTGGTCACATTAGCTTTTTTCTTCACTACCAAGATAATAAATACTCATCGTGGAAAATTCAAATAATAAAGAGAAGTATAAAAAAGAAAGCAAAAATCCTCTGAAATATCATTTCCCAGAGACAATCACCAACCTTTTGGTAAACCTCTTCCCAGATCTCCAAGCCTATATCCACATAAGGAGAAGCAGGTTTAAGGAGTTTTACTTAAACAGGCTCATATTAAAAGGCAGTTGCACAATCCGCTTTTTTCATTCAACAAAATGTTGAGGGCAATCTTTTTATGTTAATGACTATAGATTTACATCATCCTTTTAAAATGGCTGAATAGTATTCTATCGTAGGATGGAATAAAGAAAACTAAATGAAACCAATATCCATCTGATTTATTATTAGCATTCCTGGAAGAGGATACTTAATTGTTGGAGGGTGGTGGTAAAATTCAGGTGAGAGAATGATGGTTGTATTTCATTCTAAACTCTCCTGGCTCACATACCAATGGATACACTGAAGTGAAATATTCAAATAGTAGGAATATGTTGTTGGAGAATCAAAGGGCTTGAAAGATTGCCAAATTACATCATTTAGCGGCTGAGTATGTAAACGAACTAACGGCAACCATGGCTTTTTCCTTCCCTTCAAAAATAATGCTTCACAAGACCAGTTCTGAGAAGATTATTTTCTGAACACACAGACATACATACAGATGTAATTCATCAAAACAGGAAGTGTTTTAATGCTATTCTCAGTGTAAGTAATGTTGCACCCAAACCTTTTACTAAGTCTCACTTGAGTAATTATCCAACCAGTAATTCTCATTAACACTCATTTCTCAGCAAAGATTTTAATAGCTGATGGCTTTTGTAAGGCTCTATATTTAATAAGGCTTCATTAAGTTTTCAAAATATATTGCAGTACATTTACTGGAATCATATAAAAGTATTATCATACATCATTAGACCTAAACAATATGTATATAAATAAATCAGCCCAGCCCTTTTGGGGAGAGCCACGGTAGATCTAACACTGCTTTTTGGACTCCCTTTAATTCAAATAAAAACCCACTATACTTCTGGAAGAGGTTTTATTGTATTTTCTTGAGAAAGTTGAAATGATATTTCTGTGTCTTCCACTTAGATTTTAAGACCAAGCTGGGTATAATTTAAGCAGGGAAGAAATGGGCCACATTTTAAATTCTGACATTGGGTTTAGAGGCAAGAAAGACCTGGGTGTTGCCTGAGTTGCTCGGGTGCTCTGTCTGCTGAACACCCACCCCTGCAAGTAACACAAGGTGCCCCTGGAGAAGAGAGTGCAGACGAAGGAAAGGAGCTGGGCAGAGCCGCATGGACAGACGCGCAGGGTTAAGTGCACTTGGCGAAGCCCGGAGGCAACAGCAGGAGCCTGGAGGACAGAAAGAGGTGCTTCAAAAAGACAGCATCTAAGGAACAATCTTGATCTCCGGGGTAAGGAAGATGCTAACGATAATTCCATCAATGAGCCGGGCAGCAACTCTGATAAACATAGAAAAAGATTCAAGGAAGGGATGAACATATCCAAATAGGTCTCTGAAGACCTAGATAAGGGGGAAAAGGTTTACCACTTAGACATTCAGGAAAATACTGGGGAAAGTTTCACATCTGGCCAATTTAGGAGGTATCCCTTTATATAAGGAAGTATATTTTCTTAGCAGGAAGAAAAATTGAACAACAAAAAAGAAGAGATCTGGTTTTGTTTATTCCCAAGAATAAAGCATGGGGCGAACACAAGCTCCTGGAAAGCAGGGACCCGAGACTGCTTGGTTCCATGTCCCTAAAGCTAGGCTGGCACCCCGCGCTTCCACACCAGATACACGCCAAATGAAGGGAGTTTCACATGGACACTCCTCTGGGATTTCAAGAGAACAGGAAATTCAGGAAAATGTGTATCAAAGTACAGTCGGTGTCACAGACGCCACTGCGTTGGCAGAAAAGAACAGTTGGTAGAGACACTATCTACAGGACCAATGTTGCAAGCGTTGTTTATGGACTTGCTGTGGGATTTCAGTGGGATAAAAATACGAGTCCTGGGGTTACCCGCTAGGAAAAATGAAGACTCGGTGACATCTCTAAGGAAAAGTTTAATATGAGCCAATTAAGATGCTGGAGATATATTCTGGAAGAAAGGATAATAAGAAAACAGACTGGAAAACTAAATTAGAGGAAAAGTAGAAAAAGCTAGGACAGATCTGGAAGCTGTCATGCTTCAATAGCATGTGGTTAATTAAGCAATTTATTGTATCTGTTTTACATTACATTAGCTATTGAGTTTTTAAAAATCGTCACATTGTGAAGTCTTGTTTAAACTTTTATTTGCTTTTTTAGCTTTCAGAGCAATAAACTGAATCTCATAGAACATACTTGCATCCTAGGATAGGTAACAGAATTTTATATTAACTTGCGGCGGGGGGGAGTTGGTAATGTTTAACTTTTTTGTAATTATCAGGAGTAAGGTAATTAAAAAGAAGATGGGGGCTTCCCTGGTGGCGCAGTGGTTGAGAGTCCGCCTGCCGATGCAGGGGACACGGGTTCGTGCCCCGGTCTGGGAGGATCTCACATGTCGCGGAGCGGCTGGGGTGTGAGTCATGGCGCTGAGCCTGCACGTCCGGAGCCTGTGCTCCGCAACGGGAGAGGCCACAACAGTGAGAGGCCCGCGTACCGCAAAAAAAAAAAAAAAAAAAAAAAAAAAAAGAAGATGCGATGGAGGTTAATCACTGAGGATGAAACAAGTTCTGTTATAAAACTCAGTTGCTCAAATTAATATTCACTGTAATCATAATCGAACAGAGCTGTTCTCATGTACTGCCAGTCAGTGATACTCAGATTTTTGAAAATGTTTTAATAGCTTGGAAATGAAGAGCATTATGTGGAAATTCAGAAAGCCAACGCAAATGAGATAATACACATGGGGCATGAAGTTACTACGAGGCTGCCCTTTCCTCTATGCCCTGTTGGCGTTGTCTGGATGCCTTGTGTAAATTAACAGCCTGAGCAGTGCTCCGTGCCCCAATTCCTTTTGGGCCAGGCCCTCACTTACATCTGAATGATGCCTACCTCTCTCCAAACACCCACCCCTCCCTACCCTGAATGCCTGGCCCTTCCTTGATGTCACCATGTCTCAGCTCAGGTGTCGCTGCCTCTGTGAAGCCGGCCCACAACCTTACTCCCAGGTTCCCCCTGTACTGTGGTTACTTGCTGATTTACTTGCGTCTCCCTCAGACTGAAAGCTTGGTGAGAGCAGACCCCCTCCTTCTAGGTTGCTAATTGTATTCTCAGTAGCCCCTGCGTGCTGGCAGCTGGCACATAACCAGCAAGCAATAAGTACTTGATATCTGTTGAAAGAAGGGAGGGAGGGCACAAGGGAGCCTTTCCCAGCACAAGCGGATCGTGCACCACACGTCAAGACCCTGCAGCATGTTCACTTACCTGCCAGAAGGAAATGTGGCTGTCTGTGTTTGAGTAGGTGGCAAGATATCGTCCATCAGGAGCAAAGGCCACGGCAGTGATGGGTCCCTTGTGACCATGGATTGTCTGAAATAGAATTCAGAGTCATTCATCGTATGCTCTGTCATTCACAGAGCTGCTACGCATACGGATGCAAATACATTCAATGCTGAAAAAGTTATGTCGTGGCTATTAGAAACCATTAATGTTCTTTACTTCAAAATTTAGGTTAGAAAAAGAGGAAAAGCAACCAAAGTTCTCTCACTGATACATCCAGGGGCTTTGACCTTGTTCTGAGGAGTCCACCTGTCTCCTACTTGGGAGGACAGCATGAGTCCGAAGGAAAAGCATATATTAACGGGCAAACCAATGTGTTAATTCATTTATGTCCATGAGAGGGAAGAATTTTACAATTAATTAGGAAGGTGAAAAACTGATCACCAAATCTACCCAGGAACTTCATCTGAAATGAAAACCAATCAAAGCTGTGTCGTAACATCCCCGTTCTGGAAGGAGTCAAAAACTATAATTCCAACCCCTTAATAATTATACATCTTTCACATTTTACGCTTCATTTCCCACCAATAGCACTGTGTTTAAATGCATATGGCCACAATTAGTACACATACATACACGCATGAATTGGAGGTTTGAGCACACATATAAGTTAAATGCTATTAAAAACAAGATAACAGGGATAATTCTGAGCCTTTGCCAAATAGCTATCATTGATTTAACCATGAATAAAAAAAAAAGGATGTTGTATTTTAGACGCGGTCTTTGATAAAAGGTCTTTACTAAGAAGAAATTACACTCACGTTTAATGATATTAATAGTTACCGAAAAGACTGGAATACTTAGCAAATTAGCATAATACTGTATTGTTTCTACACAAACTATTAAAGACCGTATCTCTACCACACGAAGCAATATTCAGTCTGCTTACAACGGGAGGTTGGCCTCCCCTCTTGGTTAGGAAAGAACGGGGAAAGGTGTTCCCTTAAACTAAGGCAATGCTAGGAAGGGTTGTTTCCATCTGCTGTTTCTTGATGACGAACTGTGAGCCTTGAGTCTTGGCGGGAGCTTCAAGCTCACTGCGTGATTCAGGGCCCCTCCACCTCCGCCCTGCCACACCCATACTGTAAATTTCAGTAAGACACTTCTCACAATTCATATCTGAGTGATTACAATGAGGAAGGGAGACAGGGATGGGGGTGTGGGAACGTTCCTCAGTGCTTCTTGGGTTTCGTTCTTTCCTGTCATTAGACAAGGTGCTGTGGGATCCAAAATAATGCCTGTTTTTCAACACTCAGAGAAAAAAATGTTATACTGGTAGCACTGGGCTTTGGGCTGGCAGAGGACATGGCTCTGAGTCAGACTGCCTGCCTTGCACTTGGGCTCCACTGCTTACTGTGGAAGCTGGCGCAAGTTATTGACGTCCCTTAACCTCAAGAGCACCCACGTCTATGAAGCGGAGATGACGATGATGATGTTGATAACGATATTGAGAATGATACTGATAGTTCCTGCCTCAAAGAGCTTTGTGAAGATTAAATGAGTTAGTACATATATAGCCCTCTGCACAACGCATGGCACATAATAAGAATTCAATGAATATTAATATTTGTGTTACTCCTCCTTATTTAAAGATGATCAGATGAATATACTTGAAAGTTGCTAAGACAGTAGATCTTAGATGTTCTTACCACAAAAAAGAAATGGTAGTCACATGATGGTACGGAGGTGTTAAGATAACGCCAGGGTGAGTGATCATTTGCAATATATAAGTGTATCAAATCATCACGTTGTACACCTTAAACTTACACGTTATATGTCAATTATATCTCAATAAAGCTGAAAAAAACCATGACCAGACAAATGGAAACAATCACAAAAATCAATTACTTGAGTATGCCATTTAATGAACCCCCCAAAAATCATATACGAAACCAGATTATACATATATTGGGTTTGACCTGCAAAATGATTTTTAAAAACAGTTTCTGAGCCTATATTCTAATTCATTAAACATCACTTAAAATCAAGATTTCTAGCCTCTCCTGGAAAAGCCCAGGAATGCTTCCACTCTGGCAATCCTGGGCCTTTGCACGTGGCAACATGGGCCAGGCTGAGTGGAGGTGCCCTGTGGGCCTGGGCGTTTGCTCTCATGTCCCAGCCCTGACTCAAGCGGGTCTGTGTACTTAACACCGACTGCCTGACTCCCTTATTTCCTGTCTGGTCCCTCATGGCATTTAATGCAACCTTTCCATTAAAAATATTTCATTCAAAATAGTTTCTTCCATGCTCTGGGGTCCTGGTATGCATCAAAAGTGTGAGCACACTAAAAGCTCCTCTAAAAGTTTGCCCTTCTTGCAAGCCCCCCTCTCCACCAAAGCCCAGCTCCACGTAGAGGTGGATTCAACCCTCCTGCTGGAGTTAGGGCCCCTAAGTCTCAAAGCAGAATGCTAAGCCTGCCTCCTTCAGATTAGCATCAGCAAGCAG
Source organism: Leucopleurus acutus (assembly GCF_964270905.1). Taxonomy (NCBI): domain Eukaryota; kingdom Metazoa; phylum Chordata; class Mammalia; order Artiodactyla; family Delphinidae; genus Leucopleurus; species Leucopleurus acutus. Next base: position 18,022,535 of record NC_139155.1, read on the forward strand.
AATGTGCTTCAGATAAGAAGAGAGTGCAAGAGTGAGCAGGCTGTAACCCAGAAGGTCCAAAAGGATGTACCAACCCAATGATCTCCTTAACATACCCCTCCGTGAGGTTGGCTAAGGTGGCCCTGTAGTAAAGGCAGAAAGCCAAGCACACAGGCTCCTAATATTCATATTATATCTTCATCCTTTATAGTGTTTGGAACGTCCACTTGAATACTTCCGCGTCAGCTGAAGACACTCTTCATTATGTTATCTAGTGTCTGTGAATTAAGTTCATCTTGGAATTTTCTGCCAGGAAAATGTTGATCTTTCCAGATAAATTTTGTTGGTTTCTTTTATCATGAAAAGATAATTACACAATCTCACACGAGCTTGCTTTCCTGCCAGGAAACTCAGAACTATATTTATGCTCATTCTAGGCGTCTAGCAATAAATACTTCTTCCTCATTTCACTAATCACGGTCCTGTTTTCCTTCATTGTTTTTATTGTCAAGGTGAGATACTGAGTTTAATGTGTTAGTTTCTTTAAAGTCTGTTTTGAACAAAGGGGAACTATACTTTAGATCAGAACACATCAACACACACACACACACACACACACACACACACACACACAGTGTGATACTGCGAGGTGCCCCACAGGCTGTCTTTCAAAGCAACATAGAGAAAAACCACAGGGTACTGACTGCAGTGTCAGCTGATAGACCTGTTGTCTCCTAAGAAAGCAAGTACCACTCATGGTAGCTCAGGGAAGCTCACTATTTTAAATGGTTTGGTACATCTGGTGAGTTCATTACAGTCTCAGCCTGAGAGGTGCTTCAGTCCCCAGTGTAATGGAAATGTTGCCATTGTCTTTTGTTCAGAATCTCTGAATTTCTCTCAGATCTGCGCAGGTACCACCTGAACTGACTTCAACCCTCTATTCTGGCATGAGATGCAGCTCTGTGCGGATCACAGTGAAACTGTAAGTGCTTTGTGATGGGGCAAACCCAATGGTTTGGGATCTTAAACGCTCAACTAGAAAGAACATTTTCCAAAACAATGGGTTTCAAAATAAAAGGAGGTTTGGTTTACTTTTTATACGTGGATGAGTATCATATGCCCTGTTATATTTTTAGTCAAAGAAATTGCTGTCTTGAAAAGACAGAAATGGAATATAAAGAAATTAATCTAATTCAAGAAGTGCTATGAACAATAAAAGAAATCAAGCAATTATTCCTAGCAGGAGACAGAGTGCTGAATTGTTAAACACTCTCTCCCCCTTTTTCTTATGAAAGAAAAGGAACTGAGAGGCCTCATTAATAAGAAGCAACACTTGCACTTACCCAACAGTTTTTAACAGGCACATTCAATGTGCTCGGCAAAGAATATAATAAACCCTGTTGTACAGAGGAGGAGAGACACGGATTTCCAAAATGATTTGGTCAGCATCAATACAAATTATGACTTTCTAGAATATTCTCTAAAACTGCTCTCTCTTCCTGGAGTTCTTGCTATTCAGCTTCCAAATGTCAAATTTGAGAATTGAAACCAAGATGTAGGACTCTACTGCACCCACTTTACAGACTGAACAAGATCAAAGAGAACATCTAGTAATTTCCAGGCCTCGTCACTTTTTTAAAGGGGAGGAAAAAACTCCAGCCAAACAAAATTTCCTACTTTTAACATAAATTCTGAAGAAGAGATTTCCAAATGCAGGTACAATTTTGCTATCATAAACACCATCACAAGGGAAAGACTTATAAAGGACTGACCCATGTATTTTGTATAACAGTTACTAAACTAAAAAAAAAAAAAAAAAAAAAAAGACTTTGACCGAACTTTCACAGCCCCAGGGCCTGTAGGGCCTGAGAGGGAAGGGGGCCACCCTGGTCGCAGGCCTTCTTGGGGAGCAGTACGGCTGGCTCAGGAGGAAAACAGGCAGCGACAGTCTGAGGGGTGACTGAAGCTGAGCTGCAGGTGTGTCCCCAGTTGGCTGCGCATGGTCTCTGAAATTTCTACAAAAACAATTATGCTTTCAGTTGAGGCGTTTTCCCTAGCACGTGCTCTGGCAGACAGCAAACAGGACAAACCTGCTTTCATGAGATACAAGCATGGCAGATGCCTTGAGTTTAGGGTGGGCCTGAATGAAGTGTCCATCTGTGTACAAACACAGGAAATAGCTGGAGACAGGCCAGATACACAGGGAAGTGAGCGCTTAGGAAGTGAGGATGAGCCCCGAAAAGAAAAGGAGAGGCAGCAGCAAAGACCTACAAATACCTACATTTTCCTAGGGCTGGTCCTTTACTGACAACAAACAACGCAAAGTGAGGTTCAGGACACGCTCTCCTCTGTACCCGAAGCACCAACCCAACATCTGGCATCTCTTCCCAACGGCAGCCAAAGTCAGGAACAGGCGGATGAGGGAGGTGGATCAGGGTCTGATTTGCGTGCCTTTCTGACATCCCAGTACAGGCTGCTGATTTCCCCGCTGACCGGTAGGGAGGGAACGGCTCAAGGCGGAGGGGAGACAAAGACATTGCTCTGACAGCTTTGTTTGTTAGGCAAGGCGGAGACTCATCAAAAAAGAGCCATTTCAAAAGAGTTGCAAAGTTAAGAATTAATTATGTTCAAGAAAAAAATACCCCTTTCCTTTCTCCGAAGCAACCAATTTGTGAAAATTGTATTATATATTTAAGGTTCACCTGCTCAAGGAAACAAATGATTTAGGCAGATGATAACACATTAAAAAAAAAAGTCTCATCTATGGCCGATTAGGAGGCCCGAGCCAAATTTAATTCCCACTATGAACTAAGCCTTCTGCAGCCCTTTTGTGTGTGGGATCTTAAGGCCATATGACGTGGCCAGGAACATTGAAAGGCTACCCATTTTCTTCCGTATGTGCACAGGGCTGCCTTAAAGCAGGCCAGATGAAAATCCATTCTGTTTTCAAATCTCTCTAGAGAAGATGCCAAACCCCCTTTCTGTGTTTAACACTGTGCTGTCAGGAAATTTTTCCTTTTTCAAATCTAAATCCAAAATGCTACAGTGTAAGTAGGCTGCTTCCTCTGTTCTAGCCTCAGTAGAGATGGAGAACAGCTGGTCACCAATCTTAGTATGATAACCTTTTATAGCCTTGAAGGCTGTTACTGCAACTTGCTCCTTTCTTACTTATTTATTTTTTATTTTCAGGATTTAAAAAAAATTCAGTGACTACCATGTAACCTTTCCTTTCAGGTCTCATTTTCCAACTCTTAAAATAATTTCTGTAGCTTTTCCTTAAACTTTCTCCAAGCTTTCAAATCATGACATCTTAGAGTTGGATGGTATCTTAAAGGTCAACCACGTCTCAAAATGTGGGATTTCAAACCGGACTGAGTGCTGGAACAGGCAACTGGCTGTCGTTATAGTTTCTCGTAACACCAAGCAGGAGGCCAGGACTATGCTTATTTTATCACAAACCTGCAACCGTGGCTGGAAAAGCTGGTAAAGTTGTTGGCCTGCAGATGGCTGATGCCCCGCAGTCCTCACACCTGTGGGGAGAGGCAGTGTCCCTGAGCCCACTGCTATCATGGTAGATGAAGGAAAACTCTTTTCCTTGACCTTAAACAGAGGTTTAAAGATTAGGAGCTGCCTCGCCCCTCTTCAGGGGTGGGGAAGTAGGTGGATGGTGGCCCCATTGCTCTCATCAGCAGTCTCTCTTCCTAGGGCCCTGAAGGTTTTCACCCTCCCATGAGCTCGCCTGTGACCCCATAGAGGCAATACCCGCCTACAAGTACCATAAATAGGCACTTCTTGAGGAAAGAATCATAAAACTAGGGACCCAGCTTTTTGTCACTTGGGACACAAAAGATGGAAACTAAAAGTATTGACCAAAATGGAGGTATATGGGAAATGCACTCCAAACATTCCCTAGCATTGAAAGGAGCCCAGCTTCTCTTACTGGCTGTACTATCCATGACTGTGTAAGCATATCTGCCTCGATGCTGCCCTTCGGTGGTTCTACAATGATTTTGAACAGAGATCTGAGGGTTGAAAATGGGTTGTTCAACTCAATAATTTCTTTTCTCGATGGAGGGACAAGCCAATATTTTTTATTCACATTATGCCAACTCTATATTATAGAGTCAACCCATTGTGGCATTTGCCAATCCAAGGGGTACCAGGATGATTCAATGAATTGAGTTATTTTCTATCACTATCTAACTGAAAAGAATATATATTCAGGGCAAACGACAAGTAGATATGATATCATTTTAACATCTTAATGGAAAACAGATTTAAGGATAAATATAATAAAGTTCGCTATCTTAAGTTTTATTATAAGATATAATGCCTCCAGTAAACAGACTTTAGTCCCTAAAAATAGCTGCAGCATTTACTGTACATTTTCAGTTACTGAAAGTTACTTAAATGTCATTTGGGAATAAACTGACTGACACTGATGAATTAAAGGAGATTTTTTTGATATCTACATACTGGTAATCCTTAAGACACAGGCAATCATTTTTGAAATTTCTTTGTGGAGGATTATAACCAACATGTGTGTGCACAACACACTTATCCAGGAATAGTAAGAATCAAAAAATGCTCAGGATTGCTTCACTATTGTAATTTAGGCATTAGTAAGAATTTCAGATTTTTAGGATACTGAGGCTTTTATTTTCACTAATATCAATTATACATTATCAAAATTAATTTAAAAAGGAAGATCTACAAATGAACAAGTAGAGAGTAACCATTTAATAGTTGATTTCCAATCTTAAAATATGGTAGCCATCATAACAGCAACCTCTATGAAAAAAATATCTACTGGTCTTAGGCATTGACTCCCTTCTATTCAATCGAGGAACTTTTTCAGATTCAAATAAATTTTCCATAAGTCTCACCACTTAGTCTTTCTTCCTCTTTTTCTTGCTACAGATAATCAGGAGCTGACCACACATGTGTACCTGTATACACACACACACACACACACACCCGTCTTCTGCTTTACTAGAGCAAATATTTTCAGGATGCAGTAACTAAAAAATACCCACTTCAATTATAACAACTGATGTAGTATGTTTGTGTTGTGTGTGAGACTCTTTTAAGTTAAATAATGATAACAGAAGAAAAAAATCTAGTTTAAGACATAATTCCAACCGTAACATTTTTCATATACGTTAACATTTTAAAATAGAGTCATATTTAAAGATTATTTATGGATACTCAAATACTGAATACCTATATGATTTAGATAAATGTGCTTCAGTTTCAAATAAAAAGGATAGAGAATAAATTAATTGTTATCAACTATTCACACTGCTGGTATGAAATAATTGTAAGACATTTATTAAAGTATAACTTTCTGTAGCTTTTAAGAATATTCAAATGTTTTCTATAGATCTCAGACCCAAAGCTAAGTATTTTTTTTATCATATTTCTAATATAAATCTATTCAAACACATGATAGAAGTCTTAAAATGAACAAAGTTTTGCTTTTGTATTCTCAGACTATGAAGATTCTGATAAAAAAATTCTGTTGTTAAATAGTCAAAGGATTCCTGAGAAATTGGACCAACATAAAATGGTTATATAATTTTTCAAAGAAGACAGGAGAAAATATTCTTAAAGATAATACTGTGCCACAAAAGTAAAGCCCAATTGCTTCCACTTGGAATTCCTTAGGACATGGACTGTCGTATCTCTGTGCCCTCTCAAAAGACTGCAGGCCCTTCCATAGCAGCCTTCAGCAGACATGTGTCCACGTGAACCAACGGGGACAGCAATCACATTCCTGAGGAATCGTCCATCCAGATGGACCTCAGCATTTTCGTGGGTTCTGATTTGGGTTAAGGCGAATACAGAAGACGGTTTTGGCTACAGTCTTAGGACAGGGCCTTCACCCAGGTGCTCTCCCACCTCTCTTTGGCCTGGTACAGTGCCTGGTGACACAAAACTGTCTTATGCAGATTGTACTAATATGGAATTTATATTTTTCAAAATCACATTTCAAAAGGATCTAATGTTTTCATCATTCCAAAAAGAGAAGTGACTTGAAAGTGTTAACGAAACCTAAAGCATTACATAAATTTCTAAAATTCATACGTGTATTAACCGATGTATTACTATATCTTCTGGCTCATATTTATTTTGGAGAATGACAGAGTACATACACTAATAGAAACACAGATTCAAGAATTTTATACTTTTATGTGTGGCGTATTAGGCTTCTTTAACTTATTAAAACAAAATCAGATTAGTCTGGAACGTAACCTAATTAATACTGACCTATATTACAAGGTCTATTTCTTTTGTTAAGTCAAGACATGCCAAATTAGAAAACTGTAAAATCATCCTCCTATCTTTGAAGTATCATTCCATATTTTTAATATTAAAATAGTAATAAAACAATGAAATATATATGTAAAAATTTTTTTCCAAATAGCAATTGAATTTTAAAACATTCCCTGGCAATTACTATGGCAAAATAACACTGATACTACTTGTCAGCCCTGACTTATTCTTAGACTACCCCATCTTTATCTAGGGGATTAAAATTTGACCTTGTTGCTCTTTTGAATGGGCAAAATTTTCTGAGACACAATTTGCTTATTTGTAAAATAAGGATAATATCTTTCTTGCCTACCTCATGGGATTCAATATTTTTTGGAGAAATGTACTTTAAAATGTTTATCAAGAGCTTATTATGTTATAAGCCCCATGTTAGATATCAGTAGAAAGATGAGACATGGCCCCTTCCAGTGAATCTAGGAGACTGGGACAGGTTGACAGTAAGCAACTAGTGTGTGACATACGAAATGGCATAACAGAAATGTGTGTTAGGTGCCATGGAAACACAGATGAATAAGCAGCAATTTCTGTTCAGGGGTAGATGTCAAAACAAGATACAGAAAGAAGGTGGTAGTGGAGTTGAGCTTTAAAGGAGAAGTTGGCCTGAAGGACAAGACTTGAAAGGCCCAGATCCCAGCAGATAGGTGAGGCAGACCTGTGAGAGTGAAGATGTGGGAGAGGTCCAGGAATTGTCCCTCTGCCACTGGGAGTGTCAGGGGGCAGAGGACGATGAGGAGGGACAGGTTTGCGGATGAGGGAAAAAGCTAGCTATGGCCAGGCTATAAACTGCCTTTTTCTTGTGCTAAGAAATTTGGACTTAGTTCATAGTCCCAAACTCCATAGGGAGTTTCCCAAAGTTTTAAAGTAAGAGAATGGTCAGAGGAGACCAGTTTTAGGAAAATTCTGGAAGAGAGAGGAGAGAAATTAGAGAAAAAGGAATGGTTGGCAGGCAAATATAGTAGGTAAATTAAGAGTTGAATGAAGAACCAGATGCGGGCAGGAAAGAGAGGTCCAGCTGGGCGGGTGGTGATGCTGTTTCCTGGACAGGGAAGCATAAGAAAAAGAAAGTGCTTTTACTGGGGATGGGAGGGGTTGGTGGGACATCATCAGGGGGAAATAATAAGCTTAGTTTGGGAGATGTAGATATTAAGGTGGAGGGCTTGAGCAGGTAGTTGGAAATATGTCAGAAAATGAGAAAGAAAAATTTGGAGCTCAGGAAAAGATTTATGGAAGGAGAGACAGATTTGGGAGTTATTAGCACACAGACAGACGCTGAAGGCATAGATCCCGCACTCGGCAGTGTTCCTGGCACACAGCAGTCTCTCTGTGACTATCTGTTAAATAACTGAGTGTAAGGGGCTGAGATAACCCATGAAGAGCAGAAACAGTGAAAGGAGCAAAAGGATGCAGTTAAAATGACAGAGGACACTACCAGTGTAAGGCGTGGGCAGAAAAGAAAGAGCTGGTCTATTTTACAATTTGTAGACTTGAAATCTCAGTTTTTAACTAATATTTTTAAGTGACAGATTTCAAAGTTGTCCCCAGCGTACAAGTCACTTTTCAGGTAGAAAATTTTGCGATGAATCACTGCAGTTAATACCCAACAAAATTGCTTTGAAGTTTGATAACAATTTTATATTTTATTTATTTATTTATTTATTTTATTTATTTTTTTTTTTTGCGGTACGCAGGCCTCTCACTGTTGTGGCCTCTCCTGTTGCAGAGCACAGGCTCTGGACGCGCAGGCTCAGCGGCCATGGCTCACGGGCCCAGCCGCTCCGCGGCATGTGGGATCTTCCTGGACCAGAGCATGAAGCCATGTCCCCTGCATCGGCAGGCGGACTCTGAACCACTGCGCCACCAGGGAAGCCCACAATTTTATATTTTAAATATAACTCTTTATCAAGCAGTAATTAGTTAACTCAGATCAGTAAATAATTTATTAAAAAGGCAGACTGCTAGGATCAAAAGCATATATTTGAACTTCTAATTCCAAACAGCCAATACTAATCAACTGACAAAACTGATAGTCCAATTTCGCTAATTTTAACTTTGCTTAAATTTCATCAGTTATCCACAAATTCTGATATTTCAGAAAGGTCATTATACAATAGGGTTAAGACTTCCCTGAGTATAACTATAAAAAGACAAAAAAGATATACTATTAAAAGGAAAGACAAAAAGGATTTAAAACGGAACTTGTATGCCTGTGCGTGTGTGCGTGTGCATGTGTGTGCGTGTATACACACATATGTGTTTGGTTGCTCACTTTGATACACAGATCCTTTTCAAAAATGAAAGGAGAAATATTTTAACCAAATTAATGATTTATAAAGACTCATATTAATGATCACAATCACCAACGTTGTTCTGATAGAAATTTCACTGATTTACTAGATTCATAAACTAGAATCAATGCAAGATATACTGGATAATTTACTACTAATTATAGTCACACAATGCATATTTAAGCAAGCACTCCCTATAGTTTGGTCAAAGGGAAGTCACTTACACACAAAGGAAAATGAATTAAATATCCTCGTGCTGAGAGTAAGCTCTACAGGAATATCTATTTGATACCCCTAGAGTGGGAGATATGCTGGCTGAAACCTTTTTATCTTTAATGCAATCACATTGTCTAATGATAAGCTAAACTAAAAGGCCAATTCATTATGAAATTCAATATCAGGACCATCAAACTCTTTAGCACTTAATAAGCAATTAATATTTGTCAATGAAAAAATGTTTTGGTAACACAAGGTGAAAATCAATAACCCTAGCCCCCTTGTTGCCTTCTGTAGCACTGACAAGCTATCCAAATAACTACAATCCTTAAGGGAAACAACTGCTTTGATGTTTTAATTTATGTTCTTCCCAAGGAAACATGAATCCTTTGAAGCTTTTTGTTTATAACTCAGAATGCACTTTGTTAGTAATCTGCTTATAATTGCCATCATGTATGTAACCCACAGATGTGTGCCTTAAAACAACACACTATGACTTATGACAAATACTATTAAAAGCATACTTAATAGTATGCACACTAATTTTATTCACTTTTGAGCAAAAGCATGTAAAACTCAAGCAATAGCCCTCCATTTAATATAATATTTTCCTTTTAGGAGTAAGTATATAAAGAAGGTAGCATGGACACATTTCTGAAGGCTGAATAGATTATATATATGAACTCTGCATTAGCAAAAATGATTTTTAATAGAAGTATGATTTTTATTTTGGAGCTTTTCTTTAAGAGAATAACGCAAAAAAAGGAAACTAAGAATTACCTGTAACGTCACCCCTTTTTTTTTGAAGTACCTGTAATAAAACTGGAAACTACCCAACTATCTATTACTAATTAGATCTCAGGCCTCAGAAGAAACACCATGAGCCACTTGGCATACATCCTTCTAGACTTTCTATTAGCTTGTCTTTGAAATCATAAAGTTTAGCAGTTTTTTTCTGGTATGAACAATTTGGTATTCCTCTACACTATTTTATTTTTTTTAATAAAAATATTTGTTCAGAGATGAGACTTGCAGTTGTCACATCATTTTAAATGTTAAAATTGTGCACCATGTGGTGAGTGTATGCTCCCCCCCACACCCAAATCTGCTTCTGCTTTAAAAAACAACAAAAAAAAGAGAAACATTATTTATCACATTTAATTGCTTGTACAGCTTGGAAAAGGTAGAGACTCACTAACTATTTTTGTAAAACAATAAAAGGAATAAAAGGCAGGTGTGCTCTTTTAAAGGGGAGGGTTCTTGAGGACCTTCAAGGTGGAGGAGGAGGTGGTGGAGATCACCTTCCACCCCACAAATACGTCAGAAATACATCTACATGTGGAACAACTCCTACAGAACACCACCTGAACTCTGGCAGAAGGCCTCAGACTTCCCAAAAGGCAAGAAACTCTCCACGTACCTGGCCGTGTGGCTGACAGGGTCTTGGTGCTCCAGCCAGGTGTCAGGTCTGAGCCTCTGAGGTGGGAGAGCCAAGTTCAGGACATTGGTCCACCAGAGACCTCCTGGGCCCTCGTAATATCAGTCGGCGAGAGCTCTCCCAGAGATCTCCGTCTCAACACTAAGACCCGGCTCCACTCAACGACCAGCAAGATACCAGTGCTAAACACCCCACGCCAAACAACTAGCAAGACAGGAACACAACCCCACCCATTAGCAGAGAGGCTGCCTAAAATCGTAATAAGTTAACAGACACCGCAAAACACACCACTGGACGCGGTCTCGCCCACTAGAAAAGACAAGATCCAGCCTCAACCACCAGAACACAGGCACCAGTCTCCTCCACCAGGAAGCCTGCACAACCCACTGAACAAACCTTACCCACTGGGGGCAGACACCAAAAACAAAGGGAACTAAGAACCTGCAGCCTGTGAAAAGCAGGCCCCAAACACAGTAAGTTAAGTGAAATGAGAAGACAGAGAAATATGCAGCAGATGAAGGAGCAAGGTAAAAACCCACCAGATCAAACAAATGAAGAGGAAATAGGCAGTCTTCCTAAAAAAGAATTCAGAGTAATGATAGTAAAGATGATCCAACATCTTGGAAATAGAATGGACAAAATACAAGAAACGTTTAACAAGGACCTAGAAGAACTAAACAGCAAACAAACAATGATGAACAACACAATAAATGAAGTTAAAAATTCTCTAGAGGGAATCAATAGCAGAATAACTGAGGCAGAAGAACAGATAAGTGGCCTGGTAGACAAAATAGTGGAAATAACTACTGCAGACCAGAATAAAGAAAAAAGAATGAAAAGAACTGAGGACAGTCTCAGAGACCTCTGGAACAACATTAAACACACCAACATTTGAATTATAGGGGTCCCAGAAGAAGGAGAGAAAAAGAAAGGGACTGAGAAAATATTTGAAGAGATTACAGTTGAAAACTTCCCTAATACAGGAAAGGAAATAATCAACTCCAGGAAGCACAGAGAGTCCCATACAGGATAAACCTAAGGAGAAACATGCCAAGACACATATTAATCAAACTATCAAAAATTAAATACAAAGAACAAATATTAAAAGCAGCAAGGGAAAAGCACCAAATAATATACACAGGAATCCCCATAAGGTTAACAGCTGATTTCTCAGCAGAAATTCTGCAAGCCAGAAGGGTGAGGCAGGACATATTTAAAGTGATGAAAGGCAAAAACCAACAACCAAGATTACTCTACCCAGCAAGATTCTCATTCAGATTTGATGGAGAAATTAAAACCTTTACAGACAAGCAAAAGCTAAGAGAATTCAGCCCCACCAAACCAGCTTTACAACAAATACTAAAGGAACTTCTCTAGGCAGGAAACACAAGAGAAGGAAAAGACCTACAATAATAAACCCCCCAAAATTAAGAAGATGGTAATAGGAACATGCATATCAATAATTACCTTACATGTAAATGGATTAAATGCTCCAACCAAAAGACACAGACTGGCTGAATGGATACAAAAACAAGACCCATATATATGCTGTCTACAAGAGACCCACTTCAGACCTAGGGACACATACAGACTGAGAGTGAGGGGATGGAAAAAGATATTCCATGAAAATGGAAATCAAAAGAAAGCTGGAGTAGCAATTCTAATATCAGACAAAAGAGACTTTAAAATAAAGACTATTACAAGAGACAAAGAAGTACACAACATAATGATTAAGGGATCCATCCAAGAAGAAGATATAACAATTGTAAATATTTATGCACCCAACATAGGAGCACCTCAATACATAAGGCAAATCCTAACAGCCATAAAAGGGGAAATCGACAGTAACACAATCATAGTGGGGGACTTTAACACCCCACTTTCACCAATGGACAGATCATCCAAAATGAAAATAAATAAGGAAACACAAGCTTTAAATGAAACATTAAACAAGATGGACTTAATTGATATTTATAGGACATTCCATCCAAAAACAACAGAATACACTTTCTTCTCAAGTGCTCATGGAATATTCTCCAGGATACATCATATCTTGGGTCACAAATCAAGCCTTGGTAAATTTAAGAAAATTGAAATTGTATCAAGTATCTTTTCTGACCACAACGCTATGAGACTAGATATCAATTACAGGAAAAAAACTGTAAAAAATACAAACACATGGAGGCTAAACAATAAGCTACTAAATAACCAAGAGATCACTGAAGACATCAAAATCAAAAAAATACCTAGAAAAAAATGACAATGAAAACACGATGACCCACAACCTATGGGATGCAGCAAAAGCAGTTCTAAGAGGGAAGTTTATAGCAATACAATCCTACCTCAAGAAACGAGAGATATGTCAAATAAACAACCTAACCTTACACCTAAAGCAATTAGAGAAAGAAGAACAACCCCCCCCCCCCGAAGTTAGCAGCAGGAAAGAAATCATAAAGATCAGATCAGAAATAAATGAAAAAGAAATGAAGGAAATGATAGCAAAGATCAGTAAAGCTAAAAGCTGGTTCTTTGAGAAGATAAACAAAATTGATAAACCATTAGCCAGACTCATCAAGATAAAAAGGGAGAAGACTCAAATCAACAGAATTCGAAAGGAAAAAGGAGAAATAACAACTGACACTGCAGAAATATAAGGGATCATGAGAGATTACACAAGCAACTCTAAGCCAATAAAATGGACAACCTGGAAGAAATGGACACATTCTTAGAAAAGCACAACATTCCGTGACTGAACCAGGAAGAAATAGAAAATATAAACAGACCAATCACAAGCACTGAAATTGAGATTGAGATTAAAAATCTTCTAACAAACAAAAGCCCAGGACCAGATGGCTTCACAGGCGAATTCAATCAAACATTAGAGAAGAGCTAACACCTATCCTTCTCAAACTCTTCCAAAATAAAGCAGAAGGAGGAACACTCCCAAACTCATTCTACGAGGCCACCATCACCATGATACCAAAACCAGACAAAAAGTCACAAGAAAAGAAAACTACAGGCCAATATCACTGATGAACATAGATGCAAAAATCCTCAACAAAATACTAGCAAACAGAATTCAACAGCATATTAAAAGGATCATACACCATGATCAAGTGGGGTTTATCCCAGGAATGCAAGGATTCTTCAATATACACAAGTCAATCAATGTGATACACCATATTAACAAATTGAAGGAGAAAAACCATATCATCATCTCAACAGACGCAAAAAAAGCTTTCGACAAAATTCAACATCTATTTATGATAAAAACCCTCCAGAACCTAGTCATAGAGGGAACTTACCTCAACATAATGAAGGCCATATATGACAAACCTACAGCTAACATCGTTCTCAATGGTAAAAAACTGAAACCATTTCCACTAAGATCAGGAACAAGACAAGGTTTCCGACTCTCACCACTATTATTCAACATTGTTTTGGAAGTTTTAGCCACAGCAGTCAGAGAAGAAAGAGAAAGAAAAGGAATCCATATCGGAAAAGAAGAGGTAAAGCTGTCACTGTCTGCAGATGACATGATACTATACATAGAGAATCCTAAAGATGCTACCAGAAAACTACTAGAGCTAATCAATGAATTTGGTAAAGGAGCAGGATACAAAATTAATGCACAGAAATCTCTTGCATTCCTATACACAAATGATGAAAACTCTGAAAGAGAAATTAAGGAAACACTCCCATTTACCGTTGCAACAAAAAGAATAAAATACCTAGGAATAAACTTACCTACGGAGACAAAAGATCTTTATGAGGGTAATTATCAGACACTGAAGAAAGAAATTAAAGATGATACAAACCAATGGAGAGATATACCATGCTCTTGCATTGGAAGAATCAACACTGTGAAAATGACTATACTACAAAAAGCAATCTACAGATTCAGTGCAATCCCTGTCAAACTACCAATGGCATTTTTTACAGAACTGGAACCCAAAATTTCACAATTTGTATGGAAACACAAAAGACACCGAACAGTCAAAGCAATCTTGAGAAAGAAAAATGGAGCTGGAGGAATCAGGCTCCTGGACTTCAGATTATACTGTAAAGCTACAGTAATCAAGACAGCGTGGTACTGGCAGAAAAACAGAAATATAGATCAATGGAACAGCATAGAAAGCCCAGAGATAAACCCACCCACATATGGTCACCTTATCTTTGATAAAGGAGGCAAGAATATACAATGGAGAAAAGACAGCTTGTTCAATAAGTGGTGCTGGGAAAACTGGACAGCTACATGTAAAAGAATGAAATTAGAACACTCCCAACACCATACAGAAAAATAAACTCAAAATGGATTAAAGACCTAAATGTAAGGCCAGACACTATCAAACTCTTAGAGGAAAACATACGCTGAACACTCTATGACATAAATCATAGCAAGATCCTTTTTGACCCACCCCCTAGAGAAATGGAAATAAAAACAAAAATAAACAAATGGGACCCAATGAAATTTAAAAGCTTTTGCGCAGCAAAGGAAACCATAAAGAAGACAAAAAGACAACCCTCAGAATGGGAGAAAATATTTGCAAATGAAGCAACTGACAAAGGATTAAACTCCACAATATACAAGCAGCTCATGCAGCTCAGTATCAAAAAAGCAAACAACCCAATCCAAAAATGGGCAGAAGACCTAAACAGACATTTCTCCAAAGAAGATATACAGATTGCCAACAAACACATGAAAGGATGCTCAACATCACTGATCATTAGATAAATGCAAATCAAAACTACAATGAGGTATCACCTCACAATGGTCAGAAAGGCCATCATCAACAAGTCTACAAACAATAAATGCTGGAGAGGGTGTGTAGATAAGGGAACCCTCTTGCACTGTTGGTGGGAATGTAAATTGATACAGCCACTATGGAGAACAGTATGGAGGTTCCTTAAAAAACTAAAAATAGAACTACCATACGATCCAGTAGTCCCACTACTGGGCATATATCTGAAGAAAACCATAATTCAAAAAGAGTCATGTACCACAATGTTCACTGCAGCACTATTTACAATAGTCAGGACATGGAAGCAACCGAAGTGTCCATCGAGAGATGAATGGATGAAGAAGATGTGGCACATATATACAATGGAATATTACTCAGCCATAAAAAGAAACGAAACTGAGTTATTTGTACTGAGGTGGATAGACCTAGAGTCTGTCATACAGAGTGAAGTAAGTCAGAAAGAGAAAAACAAATACCGTACGCTAACACATATATATGGAATCTGAAAAAAAAAAAGTTCTGAAGAACCTAGGGGCATAAAGACGCAGGAATAAAGACGCAGACGTAGAGAATGGAGTTGAGGACACGGGGAGGGGGAAGGGTAACCTGGAACGAAGTGAGAGCATGGCATGGACATATATACACTACCAAATGTAAAACAGATAGCTAGTGGGATGCAGCCGCATAGCACAGGGAGATCAGCTAGGTGCTTTGCGACCACCTAGTGGGGTGGGATAGGGAGGGTGGGAGGGAGACGCAAGAGGGAGGGGATATGGGGATATATGTATACGTATAGCTGATTCACTTCGTTATACAGCAGAAACTAACATGCCATTGTAAAGCAATTATATTCCAATAAAGATGTTAGAAAAGAAATAAACGGAGGGTTCTTTAAAAAGGAAATAATATGGCTGAAGAAACATTTTTTAATATAATATGATAATAATTTTATGGTGAATGTCTTAGTGTAACAGTCAATCGAGATTAATATGTAGGTAGTCTTAAACTGTAGTTTAAGACTGCACTATAAACCATAGATTTTAAATTTCTGATTTTTCAGGAGTCAGAGTTTATAACTGCTTTAACACAGTACTTAAACTACAGAGCACACAACCAGTCAACCTACGAGCACTCCTTAAAACCACTGCAAACCTTCACAGTCAAGGTTTGAGTTAATACAGAACAGAAAAGACCATTTCTGGATCTTTGGAAAGTTTAAAACTTAATGAGAATTCTGATTCATACTTCCTTTTTCACATATTGAAAGGTCAGAGCCCAAAGTTAGAGCTCACAGGAGGGTAAATGGTGCACGGGAGGTGAAAAAAAGATGGATATTATGAGAACTTTTTCGCTTCTTAAATTCTTGATATTAATTTTGTATTAAAACATAAGAAATAATAAATCATTCTGTTTGTAGTTCTGTACATTCGAGACAGGCTGTGTCACTCCATGTTATTCCATATGCAATCTGGTAATTTTTTTAATGATCACACACCAGAGATACTTTCACATGCAGGCTGCTGCAGCATTTCCATAAAGGCAGTCATCCAATAAGAGGTTTGGAATTCGGTTGTTTGCAACTCTGAACACAATTATCTATAGAAACAATGCCATGAATAACGGTTAGATTTCTAGGCTAGCTTCCAAAAGCCTATAGAATTCTTAATGTTTCAGAATTTATAGTGCCAGTTCAATCTCCTAAGCACTATTTATAACAGTTTCTCTGGAGAAAAGCATGTCAAGGTGCAAGTCAGCCATTAGGAACCTGATTACCTACCGTAGACACCAGGCTCTTATAAGTTCTAACATCTTTAGATATATGGGGGCATATATATGTGTTACTAAGCCAGCAGGAGTATATGCGGAATGTCAGAGAAAAGTATGAGATTACCTGTCTTGAACCTCTAGACATTGGACTCACCCGAAGTTTACACTCATTTACCTGCCCCTCTACATACACCTTCCAGTAGAACTTAAGTTACGAGATTACAGTAAGAAATCTTTGAGATCTTCTGGGCAATAATCACAGGTGATTATGTGGTGTGGTGGTGACTGATGGTGATGGTGTGTGTGTGTGTGTGTGTGTGTGTTTATGCACATGTATGCTGCAGGGAAATGGGGGATAGCAAGACTACAAGAGTGTTCCGTGCAGAGCGTGTCATATAATCACAGGCCTAGAAGAAAGGGAGAGCATACCTTGCCAGAAAAACGAAAAAACCTTCAAATGATTAGGACTTATGGTACAAGGGATGAAGTGGAGAGAGAGAAAAGTGGATGGAGAATTAGGCTGAAGACAGACCATAAAGGGCCTTGGGATTTTCAAGGAATATATACTAACTGTGAACACATACTGTGAGAGGGACTTTTAAACCCAGCAATAATATTTAAAACAATATTTACTGGAAGACGTTGTGATATCCAAACCATCACTTTTTACATATAATTTAATTTAAAAAATATAGTTATTTAGTATTAGATTCATATCTAAACCTTTAGATATTAGATTCATATCTAAACTTAATTCATATCTAAACTTAGATTCATATGATACTAGATTCATATCTAAAATGACCGTGGTTTTGGTCATTTTACATTTAGATAAGTATGGTTCAGTTTTGAATAAAAAATGGTGAATAACTCGATCATTTTCTCATGGAACAATAACAGAGTACTTATTGAAGTTTAACTAACATGTTCAAAAAGTTAGTGAAAACATTTTCTTGGCATTTGGGCAGATCTGAAAGCAAAATGTGCTTTTCAGTATTTTTAACATAAAATCTATTTCAAACAAATAGTAGAAGTCTTAAATTGAAAATAGTTGTGTTTCTGGACTTCTTAGATTATAAATTCTTTAAATTAAAAAAAAACTGCAGAACCATAAAACAAAGAACATTTAATTACTGAGATTTGTCCACATTCAAGTTTGGCTTCTGTGAACACTATAATAAATCTATACAAATATACCATACCATCTCATGAATTTATATTTTCCTTGATCTCTTTGATTTCAATTTTCAACAAAAGATAAAACCACTGTAAAAATGTAAAGGTGTTTAATTTATCTAAATGCTCTATAAAATTAATGACTGATTTTTTTTTTAAGTAAGGTATCTTTGCATTGATTACTAGAACTGCTTAGAATGTGAACAGCATGATTTTTGATGGCTGCACACTCAAGGACAACAGTGAATGACCTTGAACAGCAGTGTATAAAAATAAATTTATCACTGAAGTGGCATGCTGGCTGCCAGTCAATATATGCCTCTCATTTGTTAGGAGGTTCTCCTGCTGTGATTCCCTCATTACAATTTGCTTTTACTTCCTGGGCAAATGACAACTAGAAAATGAGGCAGCTTCTTTCTTGACCAAACTTAATCCAGAAAAAATGAGATGACAGCTGCAGCCACTCAAGTGTTACAGGACATTTTACACATGTTTGTAAAAGGCCCAATTATATATTCTAAATATTACATCACTGAGTGTGACAGCCAGCAAGTTATCTCACTTTCCTAGTCTCTTTCATTTGTGGAAGGAAGGGTTTCAGAAACAGGATACTTTTTGCTTATAAAATAACTTCTTATATCCCCTCCAATCTGCTTTTCTAATCAAATAATTTGAGGTGTAGGATGCAGGTAAACGCTCAATTTAGAGATGAGCTGGAGAAAAAGAAGAATTCAGCTAAAGTTCTTAGTTGGCTAAAGGGAGTAACTAACTCCTGTCTTATGTTTTTATAATTAGTCTCAGTGCACAGCTTACATTTTTCTAGGAAGCAAAAGAAGATACATTCACATAGATAATTTACTTGTACTAGAAATACACTCATATGTGTGAAGAAAATTATACAACAGTCACATATAGGTTTCAGTTATGTTTAATTTATTTTTCCATATAAGGATTTTCTGACCCACTGATTTCTAGTCACGATTCGAGACACCTCAGGGCACAGTACCTTATTACAAGAGATGTGGAATTATCACAAAATGCTGAAAACAAAAATAATTTTCCCTTTTAATTAAAAAATACAGATACCAGAAAGCACCTTACAAGGGGGAAGACAAAGGAAATAATAAATCTCAACGACTAGTAATAAGGTATAACAACGAAACTAAAAAAAAAAAAGGTTCAATAATTGTTTGGTTTCAGTTTTCCTTTATTTAATGTGGCTAAACAATTTCTGTTCTGGTGTAGATGGGCCCAGTTTTCTAGTTAGAGTTTGTATCTGGGACTTTGTATTGAGAAGTTTAAAATTAGTGATTAGTAAGGAAACAGACTGAAAATACAGGTAGGTGGATGAATAAGAACATGATGCTAAGTGAAATCACCTAAACACAAAAACTGCATACTGAATGATTCCACTTATATGAAATTCTCAATGAGGCAAAACTACAGTGACAGGAAGCATCAGTGATTCCCAGGGGGCAAGGACTAAGTGCAAAGGGGTAGAAGGAAACTTTTGAGGGGGATGGATATGCCCTGATCATGATCGTAGTGGTGGTGACAAGGCTGTTCACATTTGCTATCACTCATCAAATTGTGCACTGACAATGGATGAATTTATTACATGTAAATTCCACCTTGTTAAATCAGTTACAAATACGGACATAGAGAAAAACAGACATATTAAGAAAGAGGGGGCTGTGTAATAACTGATGCTTTTGTCACTATTGCCTGGAAGCGTTGAGAAACAGACGTGCAGAAGGCTAATTACCTAGAGCACGAGGCTCCGGCTGCTCCCCAGAACGCATCCTCCAGTTCTTCAACAGTCTCAATGGACAGTGACCCCACAATTTCCCCTGGGGACAGCCTACCGTTTCTCAGTAAGGATACCCTTCTTGTAAATCCGCTGGGAGTGTTCTTTTCCTAGAACTCTTGTTCATCACCCTCTGGTAGCTTTGTGTATGCCACCAGTGACATTTCTTCCTTTTTAATATAAGCCATACATTTTAGCTCAATTTATAATACTGGCTATTGATGCAGGATTGCTGGGCCAAACCATTCTTAACTTCATTGTTTTAAAGTCCTATACCTAAATTAATATGTTACTATCCATAAACATTATATTCAATTCAAAAGGCATAGGATTTAGAAAAGTATTTTTTAAATTCTAGAATCTGCAAATACAAAATTCCACATATTAAAGATTCTATACCAGAAACGTATTAAGATTTATATTTAATAGATGGCATTAGTACTGAAACTGAAAATCCAGCTTTTACATGAGGGAAACTTTTGAACGTTTTCCAGAAGAACAATCAAGCTATAAGAAAATAATAAGCCACACACTTCACATGCACATGTATCTAAAAGGCCTTTCCATCTCCCTGCAGCCTTGTGAGAGTGATACAGCTAAGGAGCTGCTGTTCAAGCTAATCGATTTTCGACATACTAATTCTCTTCCAAAAAGGAAGATTATAAAAACACTGAAAACCAAAATGATTAGGGCCTATTAGAAAAACTAAATCTGTCTACAGAATATGGTACTTAAAATTAAAATAACACCCAACAAAGGGGCATGGCAAACGAAAATAACATTCACTAAAGGAAGGAAAACATAAATAATTTAGGATAATCCTTAATACACACCTTCTCTATTAAGAAAAACAAGAAATTAAATAATACAGGATCAGTGAAATTACATTGGAGTACTATTCATTAAGACTTCTCGGGACTTCCCTGGTGGCGCAGTGGTTAAGAATCTGCCTGCCAATGTAGAGGACACGGGTTCGAGCCCTGGTCTGGGAGGATCCCACATGCCGCGGAGCAACTAAGCCTGTGCGCCACAACTACTGAGCCTGTGCTCTAGAGCCCGCGAGCCACAACTACTGGGCCCATGTGCCACAGCTACTGAAGCCTGCACGCCCTAGAGCCCATGCTCCACAACAAGAGAAGCCACCACAATGAGAAGTCCGCGCACCGCAACGAAGAGTAGCCCCCGCTCCCCACAACGAGAGAAAGTCCGCGTGCAGCAACGAAGACCCAATGCAGCCAAAAATAAATTAATTAAAAAAAAAAAAGAATTCTCCTTGGTCACTGAATAAATTCTGGTTTATGACAGGCCTTTAAAAATACGAATGTAATTCTAGTTAATTAAATACAAATACTAATAAATCTCTCTAAAACAACTTTATAAAATAAAGGATTAGACTATCAGGACTTTAGCTTGCTGATATTCTCCCTAAACATTTCCATACTGTATCTCCTAATAGAGGACTCTATAAATATTTTGATACTCCCAATTCTTCATGTCAAGACTGTTCCCAAGGAACAGTGGTCTGCCAGCCAGCAGATGAGCTATTCCAGGTCCAGAGGGCAGAAATGTGCCACAGCGAATTGTGCCCCAAATGAACTGCAGGAGATGGAATTTTGCCAATGGGAGAGAAGCCCATAGTGGCCAGAGGACAGAGACCCCTCTTCTGTTCAGGGAGATGTCTTGGCAGGGCTGCAGAATGGTTCATGCTCTTGGAAGGGTTTCTGGAGTCCTACTTCTGCCCTACTCAGGTAGTTATCTGCAGTTTTCTATTTTTCTTTCCATCTTCCATTCTATCTCTCTGTATTGTTGACCTTATTATATAAGAAGATAGTGCAAAAGCATGAAATTCTCATTAGTCCTGGTTATTTTTAGTTGATTGTTTTCTCTACCAGAATGTATCTGTATCTCTTCTTGGCTGTCAACTCAAAGAAAACCTTTATTGTTGAGTTTTTTTTTTCCTGGCCTACATTTTTTGGAACACTTTTTCTTTTTCTGTACCCTTTTTCTAGATATTTTTCAAGGACTTAGATGCCCCAGACTAACATAGGGGCTGACCTCATGGAGAAAGGTTGAAAAGAATTCTTACTTTCCTTTCCCATTATTTTAGTCATCTCAGAGCAAGTGGTTTAAAAGAGTTCTGTGGTCAACTCTTTCTACCCAACTGAGGTTTAATGTATAATCCATTATCACCATTTCATATATATTATTTCCTAATATGTATTTATTCCTAAAATATTTCTCTCTATTATCTCCACCTATCCCATGAATTTAACTTTTTTATATTTCTGTATTCAGAAACTTTTTTCCAATCCTAAATACAATCCTAAATACAACACCCACTCAATACAAAGATGGGTGTTGTAGAATATGGAGAGATTCTGAACTCTATTATTGGCTGTGAAGTCTCACATCAAACTAAAGGATTGTACTGTCAGGATTTTATTTCACTGACCTTCTCTGTAAAGTTTATCATGCTGTATTTCCTAATATAAGACTCCATAAATATTCTCATAACTGTGACTTCTTCATGCAGAAGCTATTCACAGACATTTTGAAATCATGGGATAAATTATTATACGTTCTATATGACACATTATTCATACTGGTACTAGGTTGGGATACTGCTGCTAAAAGCTTATTTTCCTCAGCTATTAAGTGCTATAATGTACTGTCAAGAACTTGGAACAATCAAGAATAAGACCTGTGGTTTCTCGAATATACCATACTTCTAGATTTTAAAAAGATATTTTCTCATTTTATAAGTAGAATATGCTCATTTATCATTTATTTTTTGTGTGTAAACAGTCATTTAAATCACATTCAAGTCCACAAATATACTATTCTTTGGATAAAAAAGATGATTTTTTATATGTACAACTTAGTAAATTTTATTTTTTAGTGACTTGCTTTTGATGACATTTTACAAAGATTTGTCACAGTTATTGTATCATTTGATGATTAATTCATTGAAATGGACATCCCAGCTTCAACTCATCATTTCTTAATAGAATTCTATATAGGAGGGGTTACAAAAGCAAACCGCATGGTAAAGGATGAAGTTAAATGATTAATCCAAAGCCACTAAAGGTCACATTGGCTTCAAGTATGCTGACAGAATTCAACTCTTTCGCTGTAGACTGTTTTGTCCCACATGAAGTATGTCCCACCTCCATGTTTTAAGAGAGTCTACTGAAACCTGATTTTATTAAATAGAATCCATAAAAACCTCGAGCTATGCCTACAACTGCAGTGTCAAATATACATGTCAAGAGATGGCAGCACTTGACCTTTGCCCCCTAAGGCCCAGTGAAAGAGTTCTGGGAACATGCATGGCTCCCGAGAGACTTGCAGTTTAAACCCAATCTCTCATAGGTCCACAGGGCAGGCAAGCACACAAAATCCCAGGATACTTGGGTCTTTACTGCTTAAATACTGGGGCTTTGGATATCAAACTGTTCTTTTCAGAAGTGCCCTGTGACCTTGGCGCTCTCCTGCCCAGGTTTTAGAAGACTCACCCTGCCCAGCGTATACCTGCTCTGTCTTTAGTCTTTTGTTTTTGTTATCCACAGAACGTAAGGAAAGCAATACAACAATAAGAAGGGTTAACTTTCCCCTCTGCCCTTCATCCTTCCTCTAAAGATTATCAGGAAAGATGGCTTCTTTAAAGGTAGAATCAGGAGGAGAGTAAGTTTTAAAACACAGACCATACACACATTCACTATTTCATTTGAGGGAACATGACTGAATAAAAGGGCAACTGAAAATGAGGAAGGTTGTTTGGCTCTTGCTATAAACACTGCACATCCTGCTGGCATCAGTAGCCCTGTCCTTGTCTGCTTATAATTTAAGTAATGTATTCATCTTTCTTCTGAAAAAGTTGGAATCTAGAGATCAGCCCAAGTGTCAAAAAATATCCCAAGATGGATTAAGTAAGAAATATTTTTTTTACAAGAAGTGGAATGATTTTCAAAGGCTTGATTATGTTTGTTTGTTTCTTTGTTTGTTTTTAAGAAGCCACAAATAAGCTCCCCTTGGTTGCCAAGATCTGTGTTAGCTGTCCACATGGAAATGAAACACCCTTTGGACACTTCAGTACAACTTACTTCATCCTGCCAGGAAACACAGAGCTATTAATAATAAAACTGCATTTTTAGTTTAACTTCTGGCTCCAGTCATTAAGACCCAAGCTTACAGATCCAATAGTAAATGCCACCCCTCTCAACCCTGCCCCAACCCGTGGGGAAATTCAAGAATGGATGTTGTCTTTTCAACCAATACTTTAGCTTTGCCTCAGATGTTTACAAGTGTGATAAACATTTATTCTTTTCTATACCTGCCACTACTGTGAGGTTATTGATCAAATCATACTTGAAAACACTCCGCTAGAGACCATGGAGAAGGATATATGTTGTTTCTGAAACGTAATTGCAAGAAGTCATAGAAGTGCTTAGATTATAGTTTTGTCTGACTACATAAATAGTATATGCTCATTAAAAACATACAAATATTTAATTATGTATAAAGCCAAAAGACCCCCAATAATCCTAACTCCCACAATAGTCATAGCTATGTATGTCTGTGTGTTATTTTAATATTCACTTTGTGTGTGTGTGTGTGTGTGTGTGTGTGTGTGTGTGTGTGTGTGTGTGATACACAGGCCTCTCACTGTTGTGGCCTCTCCCATTGCGGAGCACAGGCTCCGGACGCGCACGCTCAGTGGCCATGGCTCACGGGACCAGCCACTCCGTGGCATGTGGGATCTTCCCGGACCGGGGCACGAACCCGCGTCCCCTGCATTGGCAGGTGGACTCTCAACCACTGCGCCACCAGGGAAGCCCCTAATATTCACTTTTAAATATTTAATAAATGGATCTTACCTAAAAAAAAAAAAAGGAAAAAAAAGAAAAGTAATTGCTTCCTTTCCTCTGAACAATTCTTTGTTTAATCCAGGTTTGTTTTAAATCTGATTTTTGTTAAGGTCTCATGCAAGTCACGATTTCTTATAAAACACTCAAGCAATTACGGATTTACATACCGTAACTTTCACTAATATTAAACTCATATGACACTGTTTCTGGTTAAGAAATGTGATTCTTTCTATTTCAGGTATAGAAAAGTTCCATTTAAAAAATGGAAATTTTAAGGCTCTTTATAGGTAATTTTTATTGAATATCACATGCTTTTTTCTACCTCTCAAGTAAAATATTAAAGAAGCTTTAAAAAATAAATTTAAATGCTTACTTGACATGGCAGGCTAAAAAGAATAAAGGATATTATATCTACAGAACATCCTGCTGCTTGCTGAAGCCTCAGATTTTAAGCCCCATTTTGTACTGGCTGACAAAACAGAAGGGAGAAATAAGGTAGTTTTCTCTGTCCCCTTCTGAATAGTTCTAGGCATTTCTAACTTCCTTGGAAGTTCTCTTCCCTATTGAACCAACTGCCTGAAAGCTGAAGGGAAAATAAAATTTTTATCTGGCAATATCTAATTCTACATGATTTCCCAATCTACCAAGCAGCCTACATGTATTTATATCCCAGCTTATATTTTCTTGGTTGCATCTGTTTGTCAAAACAGCTATACATTTTACATGTCCGAATTAAGGAATTTAATCTCTCTGGTAAAATTTGGTCATAATGGCATTTTAATGTTCTTTGAAATTTTAATTTTTAAATATTTTCAGTAACTTGTGAACTATTAAAAAGGTCTCTTTCAAAGCCCAAGAATCCAAGAGGAGAAGCCCAATTTCTTCCCAAAGTTTATACACAGGAGGAATCTAATCCTTCTTTTATTTAAGTTCACCCTAAAAAAATAAATAAATAAATAAAGAGTAGTGACCAGCCCTCATGCAGAGTATAGATGCTTGGCTACCAGCTCTGTAACAGCAGAAACAGAGTCTCAATCAACCTGTATTACAAAAAAAAAAAAAAAAAAAAAAAGAAGAAGAATGCACAGATGAATGAATGAGGGGGAAGGGAATCACAGTCAGCTTCTTATTAAATACTTCTAGACTTACTTTAAATAGTGGGGCACACTGACGCTCCAATCCCTTCTGGCAGTCCTCTCAATTCATTGCTTTATTCTTTGATTTGAAACCATTAAGCCGCCAAAGCAGCAAGCGGCCCAGCTACCAAGCGTGCATTAATTCCAACTGCCTGCCTTGTAGATCCGAGTCTCTCTATGTATGGCTTATTGAACAAAATGTCCTTTAACTGTCGGCCTAGGTTCTATCTCCATGACAATGCCCTTGGGAAAAAAGTCCACAGAAATGTATAGACATTACACATGCTCAGGCAGCTGATGCTGTGACTGAATGTGGGGATTCTGTATAGACAGGAGGTAGGGCTGAGGGACATCAGAAATCGGAGGCATCCAAATGGGTTCTAGTAATTCTCATGAACTCCCAAGCGAAAGAACTCTATAACGCTTTCTGGCATGAAAGACTCCATTTTAGGAGTCTGAAGTGAATTACTGCAGGTGGGGGATGAAAGAAGAGTAAATCTCTGAGTTCAGGAAGAACTAGGTGTGGTTCAGAATAGACAATCATGGGCATGATTTAGAAGGAAGCTGTAATTTCATTTAATCCCAGTGGTATCTACTGTAGACAGAATGAGTTATGCTTGGAACGTTCTTTGAGTACATGGTACATCTAGTTCCAGTAGGATTCAGTTTTGGTTATCAGTCAGATTTTTTTCTCCAAAGAAATAAACACTACACATTCTGTAATCATTTATTCCATGCTTAAAAAATCACCAATTTTATACGCTTCAACTTGTTTTTGCCAGAGAATAATCATTTTGAAAAGGAACTCAAAACACTTGAACTCTGAGTTCAAGCAAAATGTGTGTTTCTGAGGAAACTGGCAGGATTTTACCAAAGGCAGCCTTCTCAAGGTCCTCTTCTATCTTCATTTATCCTAGAGCTAGAGCTCTAGGCAGATACTAGGCACACAAGTCACTGCCTTCCGAATTTAGTATCCTTAGCGTTACACCAGGCTCTGAAAATCCAGAAGTCTGAATTTCAAAAGGAAGTTGCTTTTATCCCTCACACTCTAGCTTAAATTATTACAACAGAATATTTGATGAATAGCTAAAAAAAAAAAACCCAAAAAACCCTAAATCACTTGAGTGATTTAAGTTCTAATACTTTGAGAATTTAATTCATCTGAGTAATGTGCCATTGCTTCCTGACACATTTGTTGAGTGAATTAATAAATTACTAGCTATCGCCTAGACATTTAACACTGTCTAGCATACGGTCAGTTTAGTAAAATCCTCTCACAATCCTGAAGCCTAGAACTTTGTGGATAGTAGAATGAAGACACTATGAGATATGAAAGATTTAATCTGTGCTAGAATAGCTTGCAGTTGGATTTTATTTTTTTAATTTTTTTTAATTTTTGGTACGCAGGCCTCTCACTGTTGTGGCCTCTCCCTGTTGTGGCCTCTCCCGTTGCGGAGCACAGGCTCCGGACGCGCAGGCTCAGCGGCCGTGGCTCGTGGGCCCAGCCGCTCTGCGGCATGTGGGATCCTCCCGGACCAGGGCGCGAACCCGCGTCCCCTGCATCGGCAGGCGGACTCTCAACCACTGCGCCGCCAGGGAAGCCCTGGATTTTATTTTTTAATAATGGTCACCATGGGGTAGATCCATGGATAGTCTACCAACACAGGACGCTGAAAACCTTGCTAAACTTTATTTTAAAACCACAGAATCTATTAACTAATGTGCTTGCAAATGTAAACATACTCAGCCAGTGTCATGAGAATTTACAATTAAATTATTCAGGGAAAACCTTAGGAAGGAACACACAAAAACCAAAAACTTCCCAGGACATTATTCCTATTCTTAAAAAAATGAGGAATCATATTTAGTAGTCAAAAATTAACAGAATAGTTGAAAAATAAGGAACTGAGAAATGCTATAAGCATAGCAAAAGTCATGAGTTTCCAAGGATTTCTGCTTACTTCAACAGAGCCTACAGACACATGTAGAGTGTAGCAAAAATGCCCTTTAAATAGTAACAGATGAGGGACTTCACTGGCAGTCCAGTGGTGAAGACTTCGCCTTCCAACGCAGGGGGTGTGGGTTCTATCCCTGGCCTCGATCCCTGGTCGGGGAGTTAAGATCCCACGAGCCTCTCGGCCAAAAAAAAAACAAACAAACAAAAAAAACAAACCAAAAAAATCAAAAACAAAACATAAAACAAAAGCAATATTGTAACAAATTCAATAAAGACTTAATAAAAAGTAGTAATGGATGAGCAGTCATACTGGTTCCACTTTAATCAACAAAAATGTAAAACAAGGGACACACTAGCAAGGAAGAGTCTGTTACTCCAAGCAATTGCCATGCAACTGACTGACAGCAATTTATTTGCCCGATCACTGCCAATATGTATCCAGTAATCTGAGGATCATTCTGGGAGATGACTGATCACTTTCCAGGAAAAGACCATGCCTGCAAAAGGGTTTCTTATAAATCAGGGTGAAAAGGAAAAATGCACAGCCCCCTAACCCCACCGTCTTCCCTAGACAGAAGCTCCTTTTGACAGCCTGAACGAAAGTGCTTTGCTAACACACTTAAAACGGAGCATTTACACAGTTAAAAGCTGAAAACGCCTATCCAGGGAGACAGAGGTAATAAAAGCTGAAAAGGCCTATCCAGGGAGACAGAGGTGAATTAGATACATTTCTGCATTTCTTTTGATACAAATTCAATTTTTTAAGAGCCTTTACCCCAGACACGACGTCACACTTGTGCGATAATAGAAATTTAAAATCACTGTATGTGGCTTCACAGAGTGGTCAGCAAGTTTACTATTTTTCCAGGCAGCCCCATCTCATTACAGCACATGGCACCATTCCAAAAGAAAAGAAAAGAAAAAAATTAACTCGATTACTATGTCAACCTGGGCATCCATAAGCCGAATTGTTCTTTGATAAGAGCTAAGTACTGGGTAGAAACTTGAGAAAAACTGTTCTCCTTTCTGAATTCCAAATTCTTGCTATCAGATATAATTTCTTAAGCTCACAGATATATATCTAAATGATCTGAGTATTACCCAAATGACTGAAGAGGCTTTCCTACTTTCCTTCTTAGGATGTCAATTTATTAGCCTACTAAGTGCCTCCTTTTTCCTCCCAAATTACTCTGAAATAATTAATTATTTCATTCAACCTATTTGTCACATACATAAAAACAGACAGAAAACGTGGTTACTACAATATAGATTTGAGTTTGGGAGGCATATAATTTTATGAAATACTAGGATATTACAATAGTGAGTTAGCTTGCAGTGTGGACCAGCTTGAAGAGCACGTGAATCATAGCCATTGTAACACCACTGTACGGTGTAACCACTTCTCTCATTCAAGATCCAAATGAAAGGCAAATAACTACCCAGAGTTGGGACGTGCCTCTTAATGAAAAATTTACATAAATGCATGCTACAGGTTTCCTCGACCGTTCTATCCCTGAACTCCTAGTTTAGTGGAATATTTGGGGATAGGTTGGACTAGCCTTCAGAAGTCACAGGGCAGGGCTGGGGAAGACGGTGCAAACAGGAAAAGTCTGATCCTCCAGGCCTTCATTTGACTATGTTTGCATTAATTACATCGTTTTTCAAAATAATTACTACCTATTACTTGAAATATTTCTCCATTAGCACCATATGTTCTGTATGGGCCTAACCATAGAACTTTTAATTTACACTCCTAATTAAGTCAGATCTTTACAGAGCTAACTATTAATTAGTATGCTCAATATTAGAAATGTTAGAAATGTATTATTTTCTACTTTTGGACAAAACTCAGGCTTTAATTTAAATTTTAAAGTTAGTGTAAGAAAATTCACTCCTTTGGGAATAGTCTCTGTGAATAAAGGCCCCACAAAATCCCATATTTGTCTTGACACTGGTTCTATCATCTTTGAGATACCTCAGTTTGTTAAGAAATATTCCACATAGACAACTTCATCTTTATAAAGATATGATACAGTTTCTTCCCATAGACAGACTAATTTACAAAATGCTGAGTTGCTGTGTACTGTTGCTAATTTCACACAGAAGACAGGCACCCTGTCTTCCCAACTCTAAAGCATTCACATTAATGCATTTTGCTACTGACACAGGTCTAGTTTGGGATGGATTCTTACGCTACAGGAGTGATTCGGAAGACCGGCCGCCTTAATCAAGACAGGTAAGGAAAAAGGAAGTTGTTATTTGATTAGCTGAATTATTCTTTTTCATTATGAGTGCTTTATAAAATTAAACATCATGGGCTTGAGGTTACTTTACACTGAGCAGGCCTCATGTCTTCAATTTTAATTGATTAATATGATTAATTAGAAGAAGAAATGGGGAATGTTAAAAATCTGGCAAAATATATTTATACCATAAATAATAACATATTTTGAAAGGCATGAATTGTCTGAACATATTAAATTATACATGAACTCACAATGAGAAACTGAACTGAAAGATGCAGACCTTCTCTCTCCACTGATATTTTGTTCCCTTAGAGCAGTGGTCCCCATCCTTTTTGGCACCAGGGACCAGTTTTGTGGAAGACAATTTTTCCACGGTGTAGGGGGGCGGAGGCATGGTGCAGGCGGTGATGCGAGAGATGGGGGGCGATGGGCAGTGGCATACGAAGCTACACTCGCTCGCCCGCCACTCACCTCCCGCTGTGCGGCCTGGTTCCTAACAGGCCACAGACTGGTACCGGTCTGTGGCCTGGGCTTTGGGGACCTCTGTCTTAGAGCTCTCTGGGATCACATTTTAAAAGAGGGTATTGGTATTCACATTTTCAGTAACATCTTGAGCTGCTGCTAATAAACTACATTTAAAATAGAGGTATAAGATACTGAGAGTTCAACAGAAACAGATTCCTTTTTCTTTCTCAGCCTATAACAACTCATGTTTCTATCCATGTCTATAGACTGTCCACAGGCTCAGTGTGGTTCACAAACTGGCTTTGTTTGGTCCATATGATGTCTAAAGATTTTAGAGTTCTCCTCCCCCTTCCCCCAGTGAGGCAGGCCCTCTCCACTTTACCATGGTCTCTCACTTCCCTGGAGATTAATTCAAATCTCATTTGACAAGTCTCTCTCCCACTATTTATAAAACATGATTTTCATGTGTTGTATCCAAAGCTAAGAAAGGCATGTGCCATGATTTTAATCTCAGGAGAACAGGAGGTGAGCACCTGGATCTCTGGATGGGTACTGAACTGAATGAGAATCACCTAGTCCCTAACAGTACAGTTTGATGTACTGGTGAGGTAGTGAGTGATTGTTGGAATTAGGAACAAGTGAGGATAGTAGTTAATTAATTGAAGGAAGGAGTTGATATATGTGGTGTGGAAAAAAAGAGAAGTTCTAAATGAGGAAATAGCGGGTGCAAAGGTCCTCGGGTATGAGGGAGAAAAGGCCTAAGCACAGAGAATGCAGGGGAGCCTGATGAGAGATGAGGCTGGAGCATCAGTAGGAGTTTAAAGTAGAGTAACTATAATATAAGTTAATTTTACCTCATAAGTATTATTAGTAATGATATTAATATTTATATTAACCAAGTAGTTATATTTATTTGCACTTAAAAAGTATGGAAAATTTCAACACGTACGAAAACACATAGAATAGTACAATGAACCTCTATGGACTCCTCACCCAGCTTTAACAATTACCAATTCATAGTTAATTTTGCTCCATCCAGATCCATCTTCTTTTCCTCTTTTCATACAGTTTTGAAGAAAACCCTAGAAATCACATGATTTCATCTGTAGGATATTTTATTTTAAAATAACTCCTGGCTACTGTTTTTTTAAAAAAAGCATTTGTGTAAAATTAAATGTTAAGGTGTTGGAGTATAGTGGTTCTGACCAGGGAGCTAGGAGAGCAAAAGGATTTCTAAATGAGCTTTTGGTCCACAGATCAGCCCATTTTGCCACAAGGGCCATGAAAATGATGAAGGCTGGACTCACCAACACAACATTCAAAGTTTAAATAATATTCTAGAACTTTTCAAAATAGGAAACTCTATCTACAAGAATAAAGGCAAGCTCGGGCACTACACTTATTAAGAAAAACTTATTTTCTCTCTATGGGATAAATAAAACTACATGTTACGATCAAGTATTGTGAATCATTTAATAAGTAGGCAAAAAAAAGTCCCAGCATTTTTGGTTGATAGAAATTCTTCCTAAAAAACATGTGTCACTTTATCAGGAAAGCTATTACTTTAATTTTATAAGCAGATTACTAGTTTTGACATACATCAAATACCTAACTATTGGACAGGACCTTCTGAAAAATTGAATACAATTAAAGATAGAAGTTCTACTAAGAAAAATTTTAGATCTTTATAAAACTAACAGACTTTTTCAGTTGTTATTTAAACATTAAAATTTTAAAAAGACCATGATAGACTAATTACTTGGAAAATATCATTTTTTAACCTACAAAGTCATTCATTTCTTAGTAATGTTAGGAGGAGCTTAAGAAAAATTAACTTTGGGGGAATTTCTTTTTTTCTTTAGAACCATGCTATCCAATATATTAGCCATTAGCCAAAGGAAGCTATTTTAAATTTAATTAATTAAAATAAAATTAAGTTAAAAATTCAGTTCCTCAGTCTCATTAGCCATACGTGGCTAGTGGCTACCATATTGGACAACATAATGTTATTACAGAACATTTTTTTCATCACAGAAAGTTCTAGTGAATAGTTTTGTTTTATAAGACATGATTAACTTAAATTCATACTGAAAATATTCAAAAGTTAGCCACGGTATTTTCTTTTTCTTTTTCTCTACATAACCACAGGGTTTAACTGAATTTGTAGAAATATCTATACACGTTTATATATTTGTACATAATGTATGTACATTTGAAAATGTATTTTCATTATTTCCCTTTTTTTAAAGAAACAACAATACACACACGTGCACGCATGCACGCGTGTGCACATACACACTACTCTTGAGAAGATCTATCATCTAAAAGGTAGCCTCTTTTTCTCATTAACAATCAGGTCAAAACTACTGTAGATAATCCCATTTTTCCTTTTAAATACCAAATTAAAGCCTATATTAAAAAAAACTACTCTTCCCTTAAATATTATCTGACAAGAAATCTGAATTAAAATATAGTTATAAAACTAATATTTTCTCCTCCTCCACACTGGTCTATTTTTAACTGTGATATTTACTTGTGATAAGCTAAAAGGAATTTTCTGAACCAAAAATCCAATGAATATTCCCTATATTACTTTCAACTATTCAATAACTTCATTTGCATGAAAACACATGCAGGCTTTTTCTGAGTTTACAAGAATGCCTGATCGTTCACCATTCACTGGAGTGGCATCCACTAACTGCTGCAACGTTATAACAACAAAAGATACATTCGCTTTCCACGAGACCCTTCTTCTGAGGAAACTTTACCTTTAAAAAAAAGTATATCTATATTTTGTTCAAAGATGTACTTGGCAAGTCAACTGATGCTATTGAAACAATAAAATAGAAGCTTACGGGTTCAAACTTCGGTTTATAAGTCTGAGATCTGAAGCAATAATTTTATAAAATCAACAATTTGGAGGGCTGAGAAGGTGGGTGAGGACAAGTCCATCTCCCCCCAACTCCACAGTTTGTGTGTGTGTGTGTGTGTGTGTGTGTGTGTGTGAGTGCAACACTGGTATCAATGAGCGGCAACCTGGCATGTTTATCGTGAGATAATCACACCCCTAGAGGTTTAGAAGCACTCAGCTGAACCTTGTGCCACTCAACACACTTGGGGTGTCATTATCTCATGATAACCATACTCCCTGTCAAGGCTTATTGCTTAATTAGGGGTTATGAAGGTGATAAGACTAAAAGAAATTGGATGAACATTACCTAAGATGAATGATACCTTAATCAACCGAAACCCGGTGGCTGAAGGAAGCTTGATGAATGAACAAACACAGTGAGTTACACGTTATTTTTAGAGAAATTTGTTAATAATAAATGAGGAGAAACGCAGCCTGCGTCCACAGATTATTTGGACTGCATTTGCCAAGAGACAGGATGTTTATGATCAATAATTTAAATTGTGTTTTCATGCAGTATGTAAAACGTTCAAGAAATGAATGATAACATGAAATTTAACTTTGACGTAAGATACCTAGTTTATGCACAACAGTGATTCATCATAATCCAAATACAGGATTTAGGTATGAAGTCTGCAAGGGGGCCGATCGATAACACCCATGCCATGTAAGATTTTAACAAACTAACCTGAAACCAAAGAGGAAAAATAATGTGATATGCCCCTTTCTATTTTTTTTTCCACTAGAGCTTAAAATAATCAGACATGAAAAAAAAAATCATAGCACCAAACGCTCTAAAAAGCCATGTCTAAATATTTAACTTTAGTTCTTTTGTTCTGTCTTCAGAAACAGCTGCCATATTTGTGCATAGAATATAGCTCCAAATACATTGCACTTGAAGCTGCTTTCCAATTCACTGAGAAACGTCAATTATCTTTATCAAATAACAGTATCTCATCTCAGTCCATTATCAAGATGGAGTCTTATTTTAGCTGGACTGAAGCCCTATCTGTATATCAGGGCTGGCCGCAGTGGCAGAGTGTGAGTGAAAGGCTGTGAAATAATCAATAATAATCATCAAATTGTGGTCGAAAGGTTGTGAGGATGGAAGTTTTTGATGAAACCTCACCTTTTTTGGGGGGGGGGGTGGTGCTGATGATAAGGCTTAACCTTTGCGATACCTGATGACTATGAGTCAGTTAGAGAAAGCTTTACGCACATTTTAAAGTGGTTCTGAATGTCCAAAGACACACTGAAATGCTTAATTGGAACACAAACCTTGTGCTATGGAAAACCATCAGGTGGGAGGGTTCAAAACCATGATGACCGGAGTTTATTGTAAACTGGATACTAGCCTCTTACACAGAGAATTCAAACCCGACAGACTGTGGGGTGTGAAATCCACGTAAGTAAAAGTCTGCTCTGAAAGAACAATGCTTGCATAACAACGTGACAAACGTCCTCTGTTATTTACCCTAGAAGTGAATGAAATGTTGCCCAAGCCTGTGTACCTAGATTTGAAACGGTTTTATGGCATCTGTTAGTATCATGTGCCCTAGAAGTTCATGAGGTGTGGTGTGCAGAATCACAGAGAATTCATTTTTTAATTCGAAAGAACAATATTAATTTGATGGAAGGAGAAGTGAAATGCCTTTCCTCCGATTTTTCTGTCATTGGGTTCAATTTATACCAACTAGACATAAATCAGAAGTAAATTAGCTGAGAACAACTAGATTCCAACTAGACACAACTTTGTTGCTTGGGGTTTTGTGCAGATCCGTCATCTAGAGACAGTTCACCAAGGTTACACTATATACCCCCAGCCACCAAAAGCAACACTTGCTGAAAATTTTAATTACGAAATTCTTATTTTATGACTGATATTTTTAAAAGCATACATTTAGAAAACTACGTATTCCTAAAACATAAAACCTACCTACTAAAATTTAATAAAACGAAAAAACCAAAAAAACGAAATCCATCAACCAACATAAATGAATAATTCCAAAATGTTTAAAAAAATTAAATGGCAAAACTCACTGATACATTTTCCAGTGGTAAACTACTAATAATTTGAACATAGCCTTATTGGTGTTATATCAGACATTTTTGAAACAGATCCTAGAGATCAGGGAATTCATGAAGTTGGACACATACTAACAAAGAGAGATTAGCTTTAATATAATTGCGAAAATCTGAATTTATTGAAATAGGTTTAAGAAATGTGTTTGTTCTGACTAATGATTAACACTCTTCAGTTAAACAACTTCAAGAAGAAATAACCATCAATATTAACCTAACCTGCAATTCTTCCTTTGACTCACCTTTTCTAGAAAAATGTCTAGATATTTCTGGCAAGAATAGAGTACCTGCTCTCCTCTGAGCTATATCACCGTTTATACCAGTAATAGTACTTACAGAGGTTAAAATATTTAAAGTATCTTTAAGAAACATGTACATTTTATTCTCTCTGTACCAACAGATTCAAAGCCTATTTCTCAGGATCTCTGAGCTCTTTTTGAAACACCACACTACCAATCAACAGACGGTACAAAGGAAATATTAATGTTAATTGTGGACTCAGAAATACATGGGAAATAAAAATGAAAATAAGCTGATACTAAAATACATGAAGCCTCCAATATAAAACAATATGATATATGCTCAAACAAAATCAGTTACAGCTTAAATAGAAAAAAGTCTTCCAAGATAAATAAGAAAGATTTTACCTGATTTCTTATAACTTGAGACCCTATCAGAAGTTAAAATGTACAATGGGGGACATTTTGCCAATAGCAAATTAGAAATACGTAAATTAAATACAATCAGAAACTTCAAAAACCATCATGCACTGTAGTAATAAATCATAGCATAATCCTATTTTGACATATTTCAAAATTTACTTTTGAAACTGAGTATTATAGCAACATGTCAAGCCTAGTAATGCAAAATTTCATGCTAACAATATATGAAAAGCTAGTATTTGCTTTAAGACAATAAAAATATAAAGTGTGTGTAGAATCTTGCTGTAAAGGTAGCTATTAAAGCTACATGAGACAGAATCCTAAAATTGCTACAACACTTTACCCCACATAAATGTTCTTCAGAAACACTGTGGTGTTCTTGGGCTGAATCAGTTGGCTCTCAGAGCTGAGGAACAATAAGAGAGTATGTTTTATTATGAGTGTCATGGAGACGGCATGAAAAATCAAGAGCCACAGGCAGGCAGCAGCAATGGGTCAATGGTGCTCCCAGAGACACTATGCAGATAATCAACAACCAGGCCCGAGGTTCGCTGTGCACCGCACACAGCTGAAGGGCAAATCAATACAGCCAGGGGAGGACATTGCCCTGCTCCACTTCCCACAATACACTGTGGCTTCTCTAGGAAAAACACCTCCAAGTGGAAATAAAGCAAACTTGCTGGGCAACTAACAATCAACTAACCTTTCATGTAATCACAAATTCACCCTTCCAATGGGCTTCCAAAAAATCCAAACCTCAAAGTCTGCCTAAAAATGAAACCAGAGCAAGGAAAGAAAATGCTACCTAAATGGGGGCCAGGATGGAATCACTTAAATATAAGAAGGGCAAACCTGATCTTCAGTTTATAATCCTAAAATGAAAGTGTAACCAGAATTTTAATGAGTAAAGAATTCTGTATCAGGAGGCTTTGTTCCTTAACTTTGGGGTCTAATATTTTAATGAGTAAAGAATTCTATATCAGGAGACCTTGTTCCTTAACTTTGGGGTCTAATATTGATAATGCTCAAGCAGCATTATCAATTAGAAGAGTAAACAAGAAATAAAACTATATTTAGGAAATTGTAAATTATATTTGAATTAATTGTTTCCAAAAGCGGAACATAACATTTTAATTCATCTTACTGGTTATGAGGGCAAGATTCTGTCGACAGTTTTTGTATCTGACACCTTGTTAAATATATGATGCTAATATTTCATGTTTTTCAGTAAAAATTTATGAGTAGGAATATGTTGATTTATTATTTCTCAAGAAAAAGGTGATTCATCACATCCATCATTCTGTTAATCATTAGGTTGTTATTTCTAAGTTACTATGTAAAGCCATCTTTCTTGAAAAGTGAAGAAAATGTGCTGGAAGAAAAAGAATAGTGGAAAATATCTTAAGGTTTAGTTCTTATTTTTCACAATTAAAGTTTCTTTTTTTTCCCAAGCAGATAAAATAACATCTTTAAGCATTAAAATGTGCACTAGCTCAAGCGTAAAATACTGTAAACACCCCTTCAACATAATATTATAGGAAGGATTGCAATACGTTCTTATCGTTACAATTTCAGAAGAATATTAAAAGAACATTAAAAAGGAAAAAAAAAACTACGATTATGTAAAATGGCTTGTGAGTGAATTTAGGAAACAAAGCACTGATCCTTACAGAATTTTAAAAGAATGTTCAGTCTACTGATAAGAGACTTCCTTGTTTCTTTTTTCTTTCATTCACTGACAATTATTTGCAGGTATTGAGGAAAACAGTACTATATTGTTTAGCAAGGTGCCACCATAAGAATGCTCCAAAATTAATATTCTGGCAACACAAGTTTTTAAACTAGAAAGAATATGAATTCAAAAACCACAATTCCTTTGTTGGTGCTTACTATGTTGTACAATTTGGAGACTGACAGGGAGTTTGTGTGTGTGTGTGTGTGTGTGTGTGTGTGTGTGTGTGTGTAATTACTGAAATCTGATGTCTGTTAATTTAGACTTTAGCTAGGGGAGAAACTAAATTGCCTACTGTGAACTCTGCATTATGACTAGTAGGTTGATACAACATGGTTAAACGCAGGTTTCCATTTTTGAAAAGTTATATTATCTAGTCACCATGACAACAAAATTGAAGTACCAGAGCAAGCCTCAGAATAATATTTGCCTTTAAAAAAGAAAAGTTGGCTTCTTAAAATAGTTAGAATCTTTATAAATACTTATTTCATTAAAACATTAACCTTACAGAAATAATCTAAAGAGTAATTAGTGAAAAATAGAAACTGTTTTTCATCATCAAATAAGATGGTTCAGACTGAGATGCCACTGATGATGGGAGATCTAAAAAAAAGGCAATAACATCAGCCGTCTTTAAAAAGCAGTTTTCCTATGGGATCCCTCATTGTCCCTTCACATCTACCTATTATTACAGAACTTGTGTTGACCTATTTAATTTTAGACCTTCCACCTCTTTGTCAAATCTGGTTGAGATCAGTCCTGCTGTTGTCCAGTGACTGCGGAGCGTGTGACATGACAGCTGGCGTATTTGCATATTTCTCTCTTATTGGCTGAGGCAACTGCTGAGGCAGTGAAACACTCAGAGATGGACAAAGATTTTAGATGCTCCCTCATTTTGAAAACTAGGAACATTTCTTATGTGCTTAGAGAGCATCTACACAACCCCAGACGCTATACATTAGGATAGTGCTTTTTCACCAAACACGAGCAGAAGTTGAGGAGGATTTAAAATGTACTCCTATGGACACAATGCTAGCAGATTAAAAACCCCTCGATTCTAATTGTGTTTAGAGGCTTTGGTGTTTGGTGGGATTTTTTAACGTCCCATAACCACATGATCAATCCAGGTGATTTAAAATCAATGCCACAGCCAGACAAAGGCTGTTGTAAACAGCTCTCTATTTGCTTTATAGAAAAGGTGAAAAACCAGAGTGAAGTTTTCTTCAGTGAAATGGCTAAACCATAGGAAAACAGCTCAAGCCATGAGGCCACTTGTATTTCCTTGATGGAAATTCAGAAATGCAAACTGAACCGACCCCTCTCTTGTCCAGAGAAAATTAAGAGAAAGCCTCTAAAAACTGTGCTCATTAAAACTGATACCTCCTTCTTGGTAATATGAAAAGAATGCTTTGGCCATGATATATTTGTACCAAATATAAATATATTTGATAAATCAAATGTGTATGATACACAGAGAGCCAAATAATGCTTCATCCTTGGCAAAAAAAGATTTGCCCTTTAATCCTAGAAGTACAGGATTATTGAGTAATTTCATTTAATAATACTCAGAAGCTGAGTGCTTCTGAAATCCAACAAATTTTCAAGTAATACATGTTTCTGAAATCCCTGGACAAAGGACTCTTATTAAAGTCAGGTACGAAGGCATTGCTCTTAGTCTTAGGCTGTGATTTCAAAGGTCTGTCTTAATGACCCTTTCATTACTCTAATTAGCATAGACCTAATGCCACTTGAGTTCTCTGAGTTGGCATTGAATTGATATTAAAATGGCTCAGAATAATAGTGTTACAATATATCAGTATACAGACAACATGTAGGGGTCTTTTCTTCAGGGCCAATCCAAAACAGTATCTTTCATTATCTGTTTTAAACCCTTTCCTACTGCTAAATGTTCTGCTTTGGTAAACTGTGAGTCAGGTGTTCACCTTCTGGGGTCAAATATCCTATAGCTTATTTTAAAATATGTATCTTAAAAAGCAAGTCTCTTGATGCTGCATTTACTCCTAGCCACGTCTCTTCTCTCTCATTTTTCCAGAGCTTTCTTGAAGGACACACAAGTCTGCCTGCTCTGCTGCTGCCAGGCTTCCACCCCCACCACTGCACCAAGACTGCTTCTTTAGAGACACCTATGACCTTCTGTTGCCAAATCTGATGGCCTCCTCTTAATTTTTAACTTACTTGACCTTTCAGCAGCATTTTTTCCATGAGACATTCTCCTCTTTTGTACCACAGTCTTCTGATTTTCTTCATGTCCCCAAACCATACATTCTCGCATTCTGCGGATGCGTCTCTTCCATCTCATCTCTAAATGTGGAACTTTCTCAGGGCTTTGCCCCAGCCCGCTTCTCTTCTTACTATATACTAATCCACTGTTATGGCTCTGAATATATTTACACACCAATGATGTCTAGATGATCATCTCCAGAGCCAAGCTTATAGCTACATATTTGACAGCACCAAGTGAATGTTTACAGGCATCTCAAAGCTAACATCAAAAGCTGAGTGATTAATCTTCCACCACACTTATTCCACAAATCTGCTCCTCTTCCAGTATTTCCCATCTATTCAGTTGCTCACACCAAAAACCTGAGAATCATCCTTAGCACCTCATTCTTTCAATAACCACACTGGATTCATCACAAGTTCAATTTTATCTTCAAATTCATCTCAAATTGGTCAATTTGAGACTATATATTCACTGTCCCTACACCCTAGGCTGTTGTCATCTCTAGCCTGGAATACTTCTGGAACAGCCTTGTTACTAGCTGGTCTTCCCATTTCCACTTTTGTCTTCTTTCAATCTGTTCCCCACACAACAGTTCAATCAGATCAAGTCACTTGTTTAGAACCCTTAATAGTTTCCCACTGCATTTAGGATAACACTCATCATGACTCAGGGCCTCTGTGACCTAGCTCCGGCCCATCTCTCCAGTCTTGTCTCTTGTTGCTCTGCTATAGAATCTCTTTGGTGTTTAATTTCTTTTAGTATATTATTAAGGACATATTGACAAACTAAATGCTTAGAATTTTCCTTAAATATGGATGTGTCTCACATCCCGGGAATTTCACTGGATTCACAACTTGGAAAACAAAGGCAGCTAGATGAGTCTGGCTAAGGTTTATCCATTTTGCTTACCTTCTCAAAGAACCAGCTTTTAGTTTTACTGATCTTTGCTATTGTTTTCTTCATTTCTATCTCATTTATGTCTCCTCTGATCTTTATGATTTCTTTCCTTCTGCTGACTTTGGGTTTTCTTTGTTCTTCATTCTTTAGTTGCTTTAGGTGTAGGGTTAGATTGTTTATTTGAGATTTTTCTTGTTTCTTGAGGTGAGATTGAATTGATATAAACTTCCCTCTTAGAACTGCTCTTGCTGCATCCCATAGGTTTTGGGTCATCATGTTTTCATTGCCATTTGTTTCTATGTATTTCTTAATTTGTTCAGTGATCTCTTGGTTATTTAGTAGCTCACTGTTTAGCCTTCATGTATTTATGTTTTTTACAGTTTTTTTCCTTTAATTGATTTCCAATCTCACAGTGTTGTGGTCAGAAAAGATGCTTGATACAACTTCAATTTTCTTAAATTTTCTGAGGCTTGATTTGTGACCCAAGATGTGATCTATCCTGGAGAATGTTCCATGTGCACTTGAGAAGAAAGTGTATTCTGCCTCTTTCGGGTGGAATGTTCTATAAATATCAATTAAATCTATCTGGTCGATTGTGTCATGTAAAGCTTGTGTTTCCTTATTTATTTTCTGTTTGGATGATCTGCCCATTGGTGTAAGTAGGGCGTTTAAGTCCCCTACTATTATTGTGTTACTGTCGATTTCCCTTTTCATGGTTGTTAGCATTTGCCTTATGTACTAAGGTGCTTCTACGTTGTGTGCATAAACATAATCGTTATATCTTCTTCTTTGATTGATCCTTTGATCATTATGTAGTGTCCTTCTTTGTCTCTTGTAATAACCTTTATTTTAAAGTCGACTTTGTCTGATATGAGAATTACTACTCCAGCTTTCTTTTGATTTTCATTTGCATGGCATATCTTCTTCCACCCTTTACTTTCAGTCAGTATGTGTCCCTAGGTCTGAAGTGGGTCTCTTGTAGACAGCATATATATGGGTCTTGTTTATCACACAAAAAAAGAAAATTATAGACCAATATCACTGAGGAACATAGATGCAAAAATCCTAAACAAAATACTAGCAAACAGAATCCAACAACATATTAAAAAGATCATATACCATGATCAAGTGGGAATTATCCCAGGGATGCAAGGATTCTTCAATATACACAAATCAACCAGCGTGATACACCATATTAATGAATTAAGGAATAAAAAACATATGAACATCTCAATAGATGCAGAAAAAGCTTCTGACAAAATTCAACACCCATTTATGATAAAAACTCTCCAGAAACTGGGCACAGAGGGAACCTACCTCAACATAATAAAGGCCATATATGACAAACCCACACCAAACATCATACTCAATGGTGAAAAACTGAAACCATTTGCACTAAGACCAGGAACAAGACAAGGATGTCCACTCTCACCACTCTTATTCAACATAGTTTTGGAAGTCCTAGCCATGGCAATCAGAGAAGAAAAAGAAATAAAAGGAATACAAATTGGAAAAGAAGAAGTAAAACTGTCACTGTTTGCAGATGACATAATACTATACAAAGAAAATCCTAAAGATGCCACCATAAAACTATTAGAACTAATCGATGAATTTGGTAAGGTCGCAGGATATAAAATTAATGCACAGAAACATCTGGCATTCCTATACACTAACAATGAAAGATCAGAAAGAGAAATTAAGGAAACAATCCCAATTACCATCACAACAAAAAAGAATAAAATACCTAGGAATAAACCTACCTAAGGAGGCGAAAGACTTGTACTCAGAAAACTATAAAACACTGATGAGAGAAATCAAAAATGACATAAACAGATGGAGAAATACACCATGTTTTTGGATTGGAAGAATCAATATTGTGAAAATGACTATACTACCCAAAGTAATCTACAGATTCAATACAATCCCTAACAAACTACCAATGGCATTCTTCACAGAATTAGAACAAAAAGTTTTGCTGTTTCTAGGGAAACACAAAAGACCCCGAATAGCCAAAGCAATCTTGAGAAAGAAAAACGGAGCTGGAAGAATCAGGCTCCCCAACTTCAAACTATACTACAAAGCTACAGTAATCAAGACAGCATGGCACTGGCACAAAAACAGAAATATAGATCAATGGTACAGGATAGAAAGCCCAGAGATAAACCCACACACCTATGGTCACCTATTCTATGACAAAGGAGGCAAGAACATACAATGGAGAAAAGACAGTCTCTTCAATAAGTGGCGCTGGGAAGACTGGACAGCTACATGGAAAAGAATGAAATTAGAACACTACCTAACACCATACACAAAAATAAACTCCAAATGGATTAAAGATCTAAATGTAAGACCAGA
Organism: Leucopleurus acutus; assembly: GCF_964270905.1. NCBI lineage: Eukaryota > Metazoa > Chordata > Mammalia > Artiodactyla > Delphinidae > Leucopleurus > Leucopleurus acutus. The sequence goes on from NC_139155.1 coordinate 18,065,837, forward strand.
CACTATAAAACTCTTAGAGGAAAACAGAGGAAAAACACTCTTTGACATAAACCACAGCAAGATCTTTTTTGATCCACCTCCTAGAGTAATGAAAATAAAACCAAAAATAAACAAATGGGACCTAATGAAACTTAAAAGCTTTTGCACAGCACAGGAAACCATAAAGAAGACAAAAAGACAACCCTCAGAATGGGAGAAAATATTTGCAAATGAATCAACAGACAAAGGATTAATCTCCAAAATACAGAAGCAGCTCAGGCAGCTCAACATCAAAAAAACAAACAACCCAATTAAAAAATGGGTGGAAGACCAAAATAGACATTTCCCTAAAGAAGACATACAGATGGCCAAGAGGCACAAGAAAAGATGCTCAACATCACTAATTATTAGAGAAATGCAAATCAAAACTACAATGAGGTATCACCTCACACCGGTCAGAATGGCCATTATCAAAAAATCTAGAAACAATACATGCTGGAGAGGGTGTGGAGAAAAGGGAACCCTCTTGCACTGTCGGTGGGAATGTAAATTGATACAGTCACTATGGAGAACAGTATGGAGGTTCCTTAAAAAACTAAAAATAGAACTACCATATGACCCAGCAATCACACTTCTGGGCACATACCCTGAGAAAACCATAATTGAGAAAGAGACATGTACCACAATGTTCATTGCAGCTCTATTTACAATAGCTAGGCATGGAAGCAACCTAAGTGTCCATCGACAGATGAATGGATAAAGAAGATGTGGCACATATATACTATGGAATATTACTCAGCCATAAAAAGAAACGAAACTGAGTTATTTGTAGTGAGGTGGATGGACCTAGAGTCTGTCATACAGAGTGAAGTAAGTCAGAAAGAGAAAAACAAATATTGTATGCTAAGTCATATATGTGGAATCTAAAATATGTGGTTCTGATGAACCTAGTGGCAGGGCAGGAATAAAGACGTAGACATAGAGAATGGACTTGAGGACACGGGGTGGGAGGGGGAAGCTGGGGCGAAGTGAGAATAGCATCGACACATATACACTACCAAATGTAAAACAGATAGCTAGTGGGAAGCAGCAGCATAGCACAGGGAGATCAGCTCGGTGCTTTGCGACGAACTACAGGGGTGGGATAGGGAGGGTGAGAGGGAGGCTCAAGAGGGAGGGGATGTGAGGACATATGTATGCATATGGTTGATTCGCTTTGTTGTACAATAGAAACTAATACAGCACTGTGAAGCAATTATACTTCAATAAAGATTACAAAAAAAAAAAAAAAGAAAGGCAGCTAAAAATGTTCTTCTATTGATAGTATGTCTCTGTAGGAAGCATTAGTTTCCTCATAATCATTAAATAGAAATATGTTATTTCAATAGTGAGTAGCACTACCATAGTAGCTGGTACACAGCAAATACTTAATATTTATTAAATTAATAAATGATTTGAATGGATGCTGTAGCAAGAGAAAAGACCCTACCATATTGTGAGAGAGATCCAGAGAGACAGAAATCTTGAATCGTGTGTTGTACCTGAGTAGCTGGAGGAAACTCTCCATTAGGGACAAAGCTGTAAGCAGTTAACAAGATACTGGACTTCTGTAAGCAAGTTTTCTGTTAGTGACTTTTATCTGGTAGAAAATCCCACGGTTGTAATTTGAAGAACAGAAAAGTCATCGGAAAGGGTTCTGTGGAGAGAAAAGGAGGCTGTATGTGTACCCAACAGCAGTTGCTTAAAGCTCTGTCAGGGTGGGTTGGTATAACATACTAGGGTAATTCTCAAATGCAGTATGAAAATCTAGGTATAGAAAGGAGTAACTAAAACCTCATAAACTAAAATTTTATGGTTTTATGTAATATTTCAAAGCAAATCTAGGGATGTATAGATTATGATTACAAATACTTACAAATAGTTATACATGTGAATAAGTAGTATATAAATGTAAGATCTTTGCAGGGGGTGCGGATTACGATGGGCTTTCCCCTCTAAACCTTTCCTTCATGTGGCTGCATCGCTTTCTCAATGGTAACACCCCGCCCCCCAATCAAGTTCCACTCATCCCAAGGCTCCATTTCAGTCTATGTGATTCTAGATCTAATGCAAGCTATTTTTCCTGATACTAAAATTATTTGATTTTCTAAACCATGGGGACTTAAAATGTTAGTTTACAATAATCCAAACATTGTTTGCTCCTCACATAACCTGTTATTTTGTTTGGTCAACCCCGAGTTTCTCAACTCCAGTCTGCCTTCGAATTACCTAGGAGCACCTAATAAACATGTAGATATATGGGTCCCTGCCTCAGAGATTCTATTCTAATTCAGAAGGTCTGAGGCAGGAGGAATCTATTTTGAAATTTCCTACGTGATTCTGATGTGTCACCTGGTTTGGAAAGAACAATGCTAAATGACAATGCCCAGTGAATTTATATAAAAGGAACTCCTAGAGAGATGAAAACATCCATGGAGAACTAAACACATATACATTATCCTACAAAGGATACTAGCTTAGCATTACAATTAATAATTACTTCCTCCTGTATGAACTTTGCAGTTTTCAAAATCCCTTTCCTATCCTCCGTAAAGCACCTCATCTTTCTGGACCCACTTTGCTGTTTTGCAAAAATAAGGATGCTGGACTAAATTATTTCTTTCAGCTTCAAAAAATGATGTGCACCTGATATATAGTAGGCACTCAATAAATGTTTATTGACTAAATGAATGAATGAAAATAACAAAAACCATGCAAAGTGTTATTGGGGTAGAATAACAGGTTTTTGAGAAACAGTCTTATACCTAGTAAACTTAGGCTCAGAGTATTTAAGTAACAAATTTAGTAATTGCGTCTAAGACTAAATTTTCTGACTCCTCATTTGGTGATCTTTTGTTCAGCATTTTTGCAGAAATTGGCCAATTAGACTTCGTTGGGTGAAAGATGGTCCACCTGCTGTATTTGGTATTCACACCACTACCGATGAATGACAAACTGCTGTAAATGTTTAATGGCATGTAAGTTGTTACCTTCTTCTTTAACCTCTGTCTACAGTAGAGGCTGTAATTCCAGAGGCCTGATATACATGTCTACAGGTAATAAATCCGTGTGAGTTACAGCTGTATCCTTGTAGATTTACAATGATAAGTTTTAATTCATCTCTGGCAACATATTTATATAAATTATAGCAACAGAATCACAATGCCATATGCCGGGATGTTCACCCAGAGAAATTCAACAGGCTTATGGCAGCTGGCTTTCTTATGGCTATAAAGGCCCACTCTCAGTATATATGAGGAAAAAGCATTTAAGTTGCTGTGGTGGGCAATATACAGATGTCTTCTTACTCTTGACATTTGTTTGAAAGTGAACTATGTTTTCAATGCCTTTCACTGCATTAATAAATAGTCTAGATTAAGAAATAACTTTAGGGGGGCTTCCCTGGTGGCGCAGTGGTTGAGAGTCCGCCTGCCGATGCAGGGGACACGGGGTCGTGTCCCGGTCCGGGAAGATCCCACATGCCGTGGAGCGGCTGGGCCCGTGAGCCATGGCCGTTGAGCCTGTGCGTCCGGAGCCTGTGCTCCGCAACTGGAGAGGCCACAACAGTGAGAGGCCCGCGTACCGCAACAACAAAAAAAAGAAATAACTTTAGGGAACAGCAGAATTACTTAAATAGTTAAACATTCAAGGAATAAATGCAAATTATTTCTAAGCATTTACTCTGTCTTCAAGTGTGTCTGCTTAACTGCTCACTCTGAAGCTGGAGCATAAGATCAGTTAGGCTGGGAGGGGACAGGGACAGTGTGAGGTAACCGTGGGCAATCCTCTCCCTCTAGTATGATAAAGGAAAGGGGTCCTTGGTCTTGGACGGAACATGAGAAGGGAACACAGCCAGGTCTCTTGAGCCTTATCATGTACTTTACCATTCTAGCTCACTGTTTCTGTTCCAATAAAAGGGAAAGCTGATTCTTTTAAAGTCATGTTACTATTAGTCTACTTTGTTTTAACATATTTCCCGTTAAAAGTGCTGCTGTTACACCAAAAGTCTCTTTCAAATTCAGAAACTCAAAACTGGATTTTAAAGATGACTATTAATCAACCCACTACTACCATTTACTGAGCAGAGACTGTAATAATCATGAAACTAAATATCTTATATATGTTAGTTCAATTAATCTTTAAGAGGGCCTAAAATTATGCCCATTTTTTTTTTTTTTTTTTTTTTACAGGAGAGGAAAGAGGGCTAGTAACTTGTTCAAAGCCTCAAAGAGAGTAGGTGGAAGGGCAGGTCCGCAAGTCCACATCTGTTCCGAAGCCTCTACCGTCAACCTACCTTCCTGTTTATCACATCTTACAACACTCCAAGGGCCACGTTACCAAATTCCCTTGAGGAGGCAATGTTGGTTGTCTTTGTCAGGACAACCCCCTGTGTTCTGGAAAGGTGACAGCCTTCTATCTCAGGAGTAAACTTCAATTAGTCAGTCATGATAATTCCATTCTCTTTTCCAGCAACATGTTTAAAATGAGTATGCGATACAATTTTGGTGGACCGAGACATAAGAACAGGCTTTCTCAGATGGCCTATTTGCTTTACAAACTTCTTTCTGCCTCTGGATGGTGTCCTCTGCATAGGTTGCTGGCTCTGCGGCAGCATCCTGTATCCTGAAGTGGTCCAGCCTAATAGACCAATGCACTGAATACAGCGAGAAAGAGGGGCAAACACTGGGGTCCTTCACGATACCATCGAGCCGCTCACTTCAACAGCCACCTCTAGATGTTCTGTTATATGAAATAATAAATTCTTTAATGGAAAGCCTCTTTTGTGGCTTCTAGTACTTTGTAAATAAAATATCCTAAGGATTAAATCTTTCCAACAACTCCATAGTTCTTTTATTTTTAGAACTCCCCTCTCTATGCCTCAACTACATCTTTCCTTTTACATGACCATCTTCCCTACCAGTTCATACCTAGCCCATACTTTTTATAAATTTTTTCTCCAGAAAATGTTGCTTTTATTGTTTCATTATGGCATCAATTTCTATTTTAATTTAGTGTATAGGTATAAAATGCCACCTTTGAAGGCTTATCATAAGCTACTTGCCGTATGTTACGCTTCCTGCTCCTTTTCTTCACTCGGCCACCCACATCGCCATTCAAGTCCGGATCAACTGTTGCCTGGACCGTTACCAAAACCTCCAAGAGCAAGTCTTCTTCTCACCTTCTGGACTCCGGCTCTTCCCAAATGGAATAGGTGATCCTGTTGCTCCCGTGCTCGAAACTCTTCAAAGGCTTTCTCTGAATACACTACTACGCATTCAGTGTAGTGTTGATTTGTATACTCTAAAAACTTTCAAAACCAGTCACTAGCATTTAAAACTTGGGAGGTTTTTAAATAAAAACCCAGATTTTCAGCTTATCTTGAAAAATCAGATCAGGCCCACAGTTCCACATGGCGCCAACTGAGAGGACCTGAGACATGGCTGATCCCTTCACATGGAGCACGTGCTCTCCAGTCTGACACGGTCCCTGCCCCTCCCGATTCTGTCCCTAACACTCAAGTACAGTACCAGCTGGCATTCTACTGAAGGCTTACACTGTTGTTTTACTGAGGGTAGTGTTATAAAGAAAGACAAATATTTCTTGGATGGTGCTATCAAAATGGGTATAGAAAAGATTAACCAAGAACGCTGACCTTTATTTTATTAATTTATGCTACCTGCTTGGTCTCTGTGGGCATTTGAGTTTGTTACTCCTGACCTACAAGACTCCACTCCATGAGGCCATCTATCCAGGCAAGGCTTGCCGTGATCTCCCACCTCCTAACTACTAGGCTTTCTCTCTCTCCTCCTCTGTCACACTTCTCTACTCCTTTGCAACCTTGGTTCCCAGCATAGCAAAAACTTCACAGTCCCCGGAATGCACTCTAAGCTAAATAATGTCTCTGTGCTTCTGTTTATGCTCTTTATCCTCTCTCTGAAAAGGTTTCTTCCTCCTTGTGTGCCTATGGAACACCTGCTCAAGACTCAGCTCACAAATGGACTTGTTTACAAAACAGAAATAGTCACAGACATAGAAAACAAACTTATGGTTAGCAGAGGAGATAGTGTGTGTGTGGCGGGGATAAATCAGGAGTTTGGGATTGACATATACACACTACTATATATAAAATAGGTAAACAAGGATCTACGGTAGAGCACAGGGAACTCTACTCCACATCTTGTAATAACCTATAATGGAGAAGAATCTGAAAAAGAATGTATACATACACACACACACACACACACAAATATGTATAACTGAATCGCTTTGCTGTGCACTTGAAACTAACACAACATTGTAAATTAACTATACTTCAATAGAAAAAAGAAAATTATTCTCCCCCCACGCCATACACAAAGCCTCAGCTCAAATATCACCTTCTTTGTGGATCTTTTCCTGTTCTCGTCTCCCACCTCCCCAGGATTCAGCCTTTCTTTCTTTGTGGCATGCCACATCATTCTACTGTAGCACTGAAACACCTGATTGCACTTATCTGTTTCATCTTTGTCATCCCTACGCTTTTGTAAATACCTTGCCCACTTGAGTACTCATTCCCTTCTGCCTTTCATAGTGCCATGGAAATATTTCCAGGCACCATGCATTGAAGGTATTACGATCTCTCTAACTGACTTGTATTTTGCTGACTCTTGGGGTTAAGCGATACGCTGTACTCCCTCTGTGAGACATCCTGACGCCCACCACGTGAGGAATGCCAGCGGTTAACAGGCCCACTTGCTACTGCTCTCACCAGGTGAGCTCTGGGACCCAGAGTCAACGAAAGCTATGCTAATTCTGCTTGTCAGTGTAAACAGGTAGTTGAATTAAACACCATATAAAATTATAAGAGGGGGGAGACTGCTTTAGAAAGACATAGACATACACACACTCATGAAATTAGGTGAAAGTGAGACAACTGTAAAAGAATGAGAAAAGCATAAACATCTAGGATTATACTCCGAGACTGCTTTCTGAGTATCTTTAATTTCTCAATCTACTTAAAGAAACCAAAGCTGGTGTGATTTAGGAAGAAAAATGTTGTAGAACTATAATCAATGGACCAATTATAGAAAGAAAAGGCCTTGGTCTCACGTTAAAAGAGATGGAAAATAAAATTATCTTTATGGAACTTAAAATGAGGTGTTTAAGATATATATCATTTTATATGATTCCATACTTGAGCAAGAGCTTTGACTACCTGAGCAACTTCTGAGGCTGACCTGTGCCAGATAAGAGGGCTTTTGTGTTACCTGTGTATCCTCCCTGACTAGACGTAAGCTCCGTCACGAGCTCTATTTGAGATAGGAGCTATCAAATTTTGACAAGCTCCTTTGAATCATTATCAACATTTCTTTAGAACCTATCATGAACTACAGACTCATGTCCCTATTATATATGTTTTAGAGTACTTATGATTCATATTTATTCAATGACTACTATATGCCACACTTTAAGTACTTTATATATCAAGAGTGGATATAAAGAATACAAGGCACCCAATCCAGAATGAATTCAATGTACTGTGATTCTCCTACCTAGTGTTCTTTAATTTTCTGGACTAAATATATGTAGAATCTATCTATCTATCTATCTATCTATCTATCTATCTATCTATCTATCTACCTATGTATCTATCAATAGACACTTGTATTTTCATTTTTTATGTGTTGACAGGATAAAGAATGGCTAGGAAGGAAATTGAATGGCGTTGAGAAGTGTAGATAGAATGTGAATTTTGAGAACCAAAATTTATTTCAGTCTACTTAATGCTTTTGCAAGGATGTTGAAATGCTTGTAATAACTGTTGGGTTTGGAAACAGTTGAACTCTCTACCTCATGTATTTCCCATTATAGATATTACCAAGAATTAATTTTTTCTCTTGGTGTATGTAAAAATCTTAAATACTGCCATTCAAAGTATAAGAGGGATATAAGAAATACTCAGTAAGTGATGGGGCAGACAGACAACAGAAAAATATACCTCTACTCAGTCCATTAAAATAATTCTTTAAAAATTGTTAAACTTTCAAGATAAATGATGATCTAATTTCAAGCATTGTCCCAGATATCTGTTTCTCTTCCTAGAGGTTCTTCTCTAAATAGCATTTTACTTTTAAAATGGGAAGCTTGTTGGGTAATTCTTCAACACAGCATCAGGAAACCATTGTCTTCTCCAACCATTCATCTTATTATCACCCTGATGCCATATTTCTGGTTGTTGCTCCCGAATGTCATAGGAAGCACCTGTCATAAAACCAGTTGCTGAAAAGAACAGGAAGAAAATGCCTAAAATGTCGGCCTAAGTACTGTAGTCAATTCTCACTGCAATTTTTTGCAATCATCACATAAGTACCCTTGATGTATAAGCGTTATGGACTTCTGCTCAGTGAAAACTGTGCCTGAAGCTTCAAAACTCTGCCTTAAAGAAACATCAATCTTACTGTCCCCCAGATCCCTAAGGCCCATTGCTCCTCTTAAGTAGAAGTAAAATCTTTGTTATTTTTAGAGAGAAGACATTTTTCTCCAAACTTCTATTCATATAGGTGTGTTTGCTGACATTGCTGTTGAGCCTGAATGTCAGCTTTCTTTCCATATGTAGTAGCTTAGAGTGCTTGCCAGAATTAAATGTGTTAGAGAAAATTAACCTGGTTTACTTTCATCAGAACGATTTGAATCCCACGCTGAAAACATTTTCATATCTTGCCAAGCCCACTTTTCCTAAAAATATTATTTATGGGAAATGCCAGCATTCAGTTCTTTCTTTACATTTTGCTAACACCATGTAAACTTTATTTACAAAATCTATGTTACTGAGTTAGCATTCATTAAGTCACAGAGGGAATTCCCTGGTGGTGCAGTGGTTAGGACTCTGCACGTCCACTGCAGGGGGCATGGGTTCCATCCCTGCTGGGGGAACTAAGATCCCACAAGCTGTGTGGCCCAAAAAAAAAAAAAAAAGTCACAGAGAAGAGGTGTCTCTACTTACCTATTGGAATGACTGTTTTTCACCTAAGATTTGTACATTTCTCAGGGGAATGCCAATTTGAAGATTGCTGTAACGTGAATCACTCACATATAATGGGGAAAACACCTCTCAGGTTCAGGTTTTGATAAGCGTGCTTCCACTACATTTCTTCTTCTTCTGGGCTTTGCAGGTGTTGCGCCTTCTGCCTGGAATCATGGCCCTGCCCTTCCCCTTTCCTGCTTAACTCCCATAGTGAATGGCTCAGTTCTGACGTCCTCTCCTTTAGAAAGCCCTTTCAGACCATCCTCCCTAGACTCCTCAACAAACCCGTGCGCATGTTCCTCCTGTGTTCTCCCATCGCACTCTAGACAGCCCTGCTGGAAAGGACAATCACAGTATTTCAACTCTGGGTTTATGTCTGTCTTCCAGATCAGAGTATAAATTCCTTGAGGGATTTTATAAGAAACAGTTCATATTTATTTATTTTTACCCCTTGCACATAATACGGTATCTGATACAGAGAAGAGCTATCATAAAATTATTTTTATTTTCCTTTTTTATAAATAAAATAAGTGATAACTCATGAATAAATGAATAAACAGTCCACGGTCCAAGATGAAAAATACAGAAGGCAAAACAGACCAACTGTGGAGTTTCATCTTTTTTTTTATGAGAATAATTGCAGTTCAAGAGTCATTCGGTTATTCATAGGAATATTAGGGAACGTGTGAAAAAATGAATGAGCGTGGACCGTGGGAAAGTAGTTTCAAAGCATTCTGATGATCAAACGCACAAACCTTTGGGCCTAGCACTGTGAATCCAGGAATTTACCCTAAGAAAATCAGACGGGCATAGAAAGTTATATAAATAAGGCTATTCAATGTAGCACTGTTTATGATGGTGAGAAACTGGGGGTAGAGGACTTAAATGGTAATTGATAGAGGATTGGCTAATGAATTCTACATCTGTGTACTAGAACATTATGTAGTCATTCGAACAGATTAAAATAGCCCTTCAAACTTAATATGTCCAGAACCTAAGTCCTGGCCTTCATCCCACACCTCGCCTGCTTTTCTCTCAGTCGTTAATGGCACCATCATCCTTTTAGGTGCTCAAGACTCAAATCTATGAGCCACCCTTGAACTCCTCCTTTCTCTCACCACTGCCTTTCCCTCAACTTTCCACACCCTGCACCCTACATGTGAACCATCATCAAGACGTGTTGGCTCTACTTACAAAACATATCCTTTATGTGTCACATTTCTCCACCACAACTGTAACAACCCTAGTCCCAGCTCAGCAGCTATTAATCTTTTAAAGTAAAAACAGATCAAACCAGTTCCTGTTTTTAGGATCTATCCTACAGAGAGAAAAGCAGCAGTATATAAAGGTGCTCACTGCAGCTCTGTATGTACGAACACAGAGCTGGACTTAATGTGGATAGTTCATCAACAGAATAATAGTTTGATAGAGTATTTTACATTTTGTAAAGAACATGTTAGATCAATGGCGTTTGACCTGGAAGTTTAGCTGTGATGTACTATTAAGATTTTTCTTTTAGGCTGCAGAGGACTATGTCTCTTGTGATTCCAAAGTTGTGAAGTAAAGAACAAAAGCCTTTCAAAAGCAAAGCAAGCAAAAAATAATTGTTAAAAACATCATATATTTCCAATCATGATGCTATGAAACTAGAAATCAACTAGGAAACAAACTGCAAAAAAAAAATCATGTAACATCATATAATTTCCTCACTTGAAATTCTCTAACGGTAACCCATCACACTGAAATAAAATCTGAGATCCCCACCCTAGCCTTCATGATCAGATCCTGCCTTCTTATCACAGCCCATCTCAAATCTATCTTCCACTTGCTCACAAATTGAATGGACTTTGCGGTTGTCTGTTTTCTGTTCCCCGAACTTTCCAGTGTTATTCCCACCTTAGTCATTGTACTGACTGCCCCTCGTCCCTATAACGCTCTTCTTCTAGATGGTCACATAGTCTCGGGTTAAATGAAACCCCCTCAATGCGCTCACCCCTGAACGCCTGAAGTAGGTACCCGTCATCCCTTTGTATTATCATCTCACTCCATGATATTTTCTTGTCTTCTCTCACTGAACAGAAGCTCCTTGAGGGCAGAATCCACGCCTGCTTTGTTTGCAACTAATAGTAGGCACTACTTGCTATCATTGAATGCGCTATATGGACTCACAGGGAGAAATGATACATTGTTAGGTAAAAATAAAACGGGTTGCAGAAAACTATTATATTATTGGGGAGGAGGGAGGGAATAATATTATTTGTATATCACAGAAATAAGACTCAAAGTATTTACAATATATAGCTAAACAAGAATTAACTCTAAGGGACAGGTTTCAGTGGACTTTAACTCTCCACTTTAAATATTTTATTATTGCTTGAGGTTATTTTTTAATAAGCATGAATTACATTTATAATCTGAAGAAGCAATTAATAAATTTCATTCATTTTCCAGAGAAAAAGAGAGGTTGACTTGCTCCTTCACCAGCCGCTATGTATCTTCCTCTTCCCTTGCTCTCATGTAAATGCTAATCATTCAAGCATTATATCTTGACTTCTCATGGAAATTACAGAAATTACTCAATTTTGACTGGCCAGGTATCAGTAGGTCATTACTGCCAACGAAAACAAAATAATTCCTGTAAGAAAATAATTGTTACAGGAAGCTTCAAAGCTTCATGCTGAGAAAGAGGAAGGAAGGAAGGGAGGAAGGGAGGAAGGGAGGAAGGGAGGAAGGGAGGAAGGGAGGAAGGGAGGAAGGGAGGAAGGGAGGAAGGGAGGAAGGGAGGAAGGGAGGAAGGGAGGAAGGGAGGAAGGAAGGAAGGAAGGAAGGATTGGGAATTGGCCACAGCTTGCCAGATCCAGAGATGAAGCAGAATGAAAAAATTTTCAACCAACTCCAAATAAGGTAACAACAATCCTTAAGATCCTAACTACCATTTTCCTTTGAGTTATAAAGGCAACCATCTAAGCAGCATAAAAAGGCTTGTAATTTATCCAAAGAGGTAAAGTTATAAATAAACTAGACTGAATTTCAACAGAGATAAGTAATGAAAGGATAAAGAATAAATGATATGCAAATAAGAGAGAATGAGAACATTCACAGCTATGCCGGTTGAAAGCAAGAGAAACTACAAAGAAAATTATGCTGCCTAACAAGTGAGAAACTGAAAATAATAAAATGGCTGACTCACTGACCTAATCTTTCCTATCTTAAAAAGGATGCTGAAGAAAACAGATGTGGAAAATTACACAGTAATAAAATCCTTGAAGAAAACCCAGTGGTGGTTATTTAATATATGACTTTAAATATATACAAACAGATGGGCCAAAAATTGGAATATACTGGCAATTGAGAATACCATATTTAAAAATCAGCTTCACTCAGAAAGATTCTAATATAGCAGTAACATGAAAAGTAATATTTGTAATGATTTCAAAAAATTACTAAAAAATATATCAGTAGAACAATAGATTAATGCTATAGAAAAATCAGGAAAGACAAAAGAATAATTATTAAACTTGGATGGCTGAGGACAGAACAGTAAGTATAATCTTAACTTTGCTAATTACTTGGTTTGATATTCTACTCATTCTACTTTTAAGATTTATCAAATTGTTCTGGAATAAAAAGCGGCAAAAAAAAAAAAATTCCTAAAATAGAAATTGTAATGGATCTAGCTGGTACGAAGTCATGTATACCTGAGGAGGAGGAAACAGTTCAGGGCTGACTGATTTTGTCTTATTTAATCAATGACTAAATAATAATTATGATGGCTAACATTTTTAAGCATTTATTATTGGCTGATGTTTGCTTTATATATAAATATATTCTTTTAACCTTTACAACATGATGCTAAGACGGTTATTGTGTCCATTTTATAGATGAAAAAACTAAAGCACAGAGAATTTAAGTACAATGCTCTCAGCCTCAAAGCTAATAAGGGCTGAGCAAGGATTTGAACCCAAGGCAGTCTGGCTCCAGGATCTACTCTAAGACTGCCTTCCCTAATAAATAAAAGGAAATCAATAACTTGCTAATAGAATTTAATATTAAATTTGGTGTATTACAAATACCAGCAAAGAAACTGCATTTATCTGAGTCAGAAATGTGGATACAAGAATTTGAGACGGCCACATAACTTAAAAGGGGTATAAGGAATTCAGAGGATGGTCAGAAATAAATTTCAATAGAACCATGAATAAAAAAGGAGCCAATATTCACTATTTTAATGTGACTTATTCTCAGCATTTTTGTTTACCAGGAGTGCTTCACCTATGAGTACACAGTAACTTTATCTATTCAGTGAGATCAGACATTTCAATATAATCTAAAACCCAAGGTAATGGGAAAGGGGCATTTCTTGAAATCTTCACTGTGTTTGCAACAAATCATCCAACAGCCCAGGCTGTTGACCTGATTTGTCTCACCTGCTCAGAGGAAATGGGGTCAATTATAATGTACGAATTCTTAGCCAAAGTCAGGAAAAAGAACAGATAAGTGAAGAAATCTGTACTCTGGGCAGTGGAGTGGTAAGAATTAACATTAGGGTACCCCAAGAAATTAAGAAATCTAGCTAAGGACATAATAAAAGGAAAATCAAGTCAGGTGGTGGTGCTGTGGAAGTGAAGGTAGAATTTGAGAGAGAGGGAAACCAGTTCTACTAAACTATACTAAGGCGGCAGGCGGCCCGTTGCTAGTGGTATGGCGAGACAACCCTAGTGTGTTGGAGGGTATGATTTCAGTCGCTCTGTCAAGGTGGAAACTAGAAGGTGTGGGGCAGAGGGGGTGTCACAGACCAGAGAAGTACAAAGGTAGGTACAGTAAGGCTTAGGAAATGCATTTTTTAAAGGCGCCAAAAAGGTGGATTTACCATGAAGCTAAGCTAATGAAATATATATATATTTATAGTTTGTTTTTGTTTCATTTTATGCAGGCCTCTGATTTTTTTTTTTCTTAAACATTGGGTTGGCCAAGAAGTTTGTTTGGGTTTTGCTGTAACATCTTATGAAAAACCTGAATAAACTTTTTGGCCAACCCAATAGAAGTCTCCGAAACTATACACGCCGTAGACCCCATGCCCTGGAGCCTTAATGAATGAAACAGATTCTCCTCACAGTGTAATAAGTCTAGTTCTCAAAGTTACTTTGCAGTTGAGGACGAATGGGAACAAGGGAAGAGGAGGCTGACAGGAAAGCAACGAGTCCGTGGTCCTCATATTCCATAATCGCTTAAAGGTAATTGTGGTTTTTCTGATTTTCTCACTAGTTTAGTTAGATGCTCGGCAGATGCCTGTATATAACAACATGACTGGACCAGTCGGTGAGGTCTTGCTGGTTGAAGAATGAAGGTAAGCCGTGCTGGACAATGATGGGATAAATTAAGGTTTAAAGACCAGTGAAAATGGATCTGAACAGAGCTTAGGGTTGCTTCCAATACCATGGAATTAGCAAAGGAGCAGGGCAGAGGACATTCAGGAGATAAAGGTAAAGTAAGTGGACGAAATAACCTGTAGCCTCCTTCTTTCCACGTGGAGTAAGGAATCTGTAAGGCCAGAGGAGCTCAGCCTGCAGGCCCATTGCTTTTTACAGCATTAGGCTGCGTGATAGGGCACATGTTAGCATTCCAGAATCCACCTCCTGCTCTATCTATAACGGACTATAGTGAGACCTCAGTTACTACCATTCTATAACAATCAATCTTCACTTCTGTTTTTTCCTTCATTATCTGACCCCTAGCAGGTCTGGTCATGGTCCACTACTGAAATATAGGTATATTTTCATGACTCGCAAGAAAGAGGTTCTCTATGCTATTTCTGAAAAGACATTCTATTATCCTTTATACAGCAACAACAAGCTGATGAAGGGTTACTGACATACTAAAATGTAACTATATCCAAATTACAAATATATTTTTGATAGATTTGAGGCATACTTTGTTTTCATTTACCATGTCATATTATATTTCTTACTATATTTTTTACTCCAAAGACTCAGGGTATTTTGTTTGATCAACATGAATGAATTTTATTGTGCAACTACTATGTAGCAGGCACTAGAAAACGTGGGGCTTCAAAAATGAGTTCTTTATGGAATTTACTTAAAATTTTCAATAATAAAATTCTTTTACTAATTTAAGATTTAGATAAGACTTTGGCCACACTTTCTTCCTCTCATACATCACTGCCTTTTTGGTCGCATTATGTCAAAGTAAGAAAATAAGTGCCCAGATTTACCAAAGTGGATTAGATACCACCAAGTAACACAACCCAAACTTCCTAAGAAAAACTAGCTAACATGAACCTAAGAGAATCTTGCACAGAGCCAGCAGTTATTATTACAAAGAACGCATCCAAAAAGGATTGGAAAATCAGAGACAGATAATAACAAGTCTGCCAAACCAAAGGCAAATATTGTTAGAGGGAAGATTTGCATTGCTGATTTAACCAAACACACACTTGTAGCTCTAAGGATTCATGGAACCTAATTAACCTGCTTATCAAGAAGGCTGCTTTCCCAATGCAATTTAAAGCACTTCATCAGGAGTTACTTTTTTTTTTTTTTAAATTAAGCAGAATTCAAGTCAGGTATATTCCTAAATTGCTAGCAGTTGCCAAGTAAAAACACAGTTAGGAGCACAGCAGGATGTTAACTATTGAACTGCCTCAAAGGTTCTGATTTCCATCATCAGTGAGGTTCAGCCCAACACCACAGGTAAGAGCTGCCTTTAGAGAGGAAATCTACACATGGCGTACGGCAGTGCTGCCAGACTTTTCCACCAAAGCTCTCCTAACTAAGGGGTGGGAAGTCCTAGCCCTGACGATCTACAAACATTCTGAGGTCTCAAGGTTTATCTTTAAAATCTCCACAATTCATGTGATTTCATTGCGATGTAATGTATTTCCAAGTTTATTTTAATATAACCAACACTTACTGAATACTACTTGCTAAGAATTTTACATAAATTACCTTACTTCTCACAATAATAGGCCCTATTTCTATCACTATTTTGTAGTGAGGAAACTTCACCACAGAAAAATAAAGCAATATATATATATTTTTTTGCGGTGCACGGGCCTCTCACTGTTGTGGCCTCTCCCGTTGCGGAGCACAGGCTCCGGACGCGCAGGCTCAGCAGCCATGGCTCACGGGCCCAGCCGCTCCGTGGCATGTGGGATCTTCCCGGACTGGGGCACGAACCCCCGTTCCCTGCATCGGCAGGCGGACTCTCAACCACTGCGCCACCAGGGAAGCCCTAAGCAATGTTCTTAAGCTTATGAAATGGAGATGGGATTTAAGCCACACAAGTTTCTATTTGTTCTTCTCCAGTATATTACACTACACTGTTTTAAATCACTTTTCAGTTAAATGAGTTAACTCTTCCTCCTCTAGTTGCTTAAGTCAGAGGTCAGCAAACCTTTTCTGTAAAGGGCCACGTAATACATTTGATAGGCTTTGTGGACCATATATGGTCTTTGCTGGCTACTACAACTCAGTTCTGCCACTGTAGTGTCACAGCAGCCATACGCGATCCTTAAACGAACGATGTGGCTGTATTCCAGTAAAATTATATTTACTGAAACGGGTGGCAGGCAGGTTTGGGCGATAGCTTGTAAACTCTTAAAATAAGTAAAATTCCTGTTCCAGACTGAATGCATATTTATCTTGTGGTTTTGTATAATTGCCTGTACTAGTTTGAGAACAGGTTGTAAGAAAACTGATTTAAAAAAAAAAAAGAAGCCAATGCCAAAAGGTAAGGGAAAGAGATTTGACGTTTCTATCTAACCTTTACCAACTAATTGAATGATGATGACAGGGAACCTATATGTTCCTCCCCCTATTCCCTCAGCCATGGGTCCTCTGCTTCCACTGGGCCCAGGGACATTTCCTCAGCCTCTGGCATCCTGGACAGGCCACAGCTGGTCTTCCCATCACCTGTGACTCTCATCATGTAGGTGGTTGCCCCTTATCTTTCCACCTAATTGGAATCTACCCCTGGAGTCCAGTGAATTTACTAATTATCCCTTCTACATCTTTTATGTCATATCTCTATGTCTTTGCTCATGTTAGGAAAATTGTCCCTCTCTCTCTGTTCACTGATTCCAATAACTAATTCAAAAAATACTTTACTACATTCCTAGTTCAAAATTCCTAGTCCTTTGATTCACCTCTAAAATATCATTTTTTGAACATGCCAACTATACTTGTGTATTCTGTTTCAACTGTCGACTCACGTATTTCAAACACTACAACACTAATACCATAAAAGAATTAAGAGAATCCCTTAAGAGCTCATTGTCACTGGATAAAACTGGTAACTGGCAAAAGTAGTTAAGATTGATTTTAGAGATTTAGCTTTGTTTTTATGCTCTGAATGATGAGAGTAAAGGGTAACCTTCTCTTTCACACAGAACTGGAAGGTAAAGGTTATTCCATCGTTCGACACTAATGACAGTTTGGGGTATCAAAATAAAGAAGCTGAGGTAGAAAAATGTCATGGGGAGACTGAAATGTCTAAGCGTAATAAAATAATGTACAGAAAATAAAGTGAAATAGGAATGACATTACAAATTCCTGTTAAGAAAGAATGTCATTGATTGGCAAGTGTTTCTTAAATAATTCCGTGAAAAAGAATAAGATATTCAAATTATTCATGTTTCTTTCATGTTACCAAGATCTTCACTGAGACCACTGTCAGGATATGTATGCTCAGGTCAGTCTGTTGCTTTCTCATTAGCTTTTCATTGCTGTTCTTTCACTCCTCTTTGGGTTTCGTCACCGTGCTCACACTGTCTCACTCTTCTCTCTGTTGGTGGCAATAGTGTCCTCTCTATGATTTCCTCACTTCTATTTTAAAGAAAGTTGAAAAGGTCCCCTTATTCATTTTTTTTTGTCTTTACCTTGTTGCTGTTTGTGCCTTATTTCTCTCAAGTTGGCTAATAATAATATACAGTTGACCCTTGAACGACACTAGCTTGAACCGCGAGGGTCCTCTCATACTCAGAACTATAAATACTATAGCTCTACACCATCCAGGGTTGGTTGAATCCCCAGATGCAGAACCAGGGATATGGAGGAACCAGGGATAAGGAGGGTCAACTATAAGTTACATGTGGGTCTGCACCTCTAACCCCAGTGGTGTTCAGGGTCAACTGCATTCCAATTTTTAAAAATTGATTTACCAAAAGAGATTCTGAAAATGCTGTTTGAAGAATCTGTCTCTCTTACGAGAGAATGTTATAGACAATATGTAACTTCATTTTTAAGCAAGTATTCAGAGTGGTTTCATTGCTCAAAGTGAGAGTTCAGAGTAAAGAAATACAGTCACCAATGAGGAGTTAATGTCTTTTAAAGAAAATAAATCATGCAAAGGATATTCAATAGTTACATCAGTGTGGCAAATGATGCATATTCCACGCACTTCCAGGAAATGCACAATGCACACTCACGCATTAGAGCCTCTGAGAAGGCCTGCGTAAAGAAATGTGTTATATTTGAACAGTACCCCCAAACTTGTCTGACCCCTGAAACTTTTACCCCCAATACCTGTTACCATCTCTTAGAACTATTTCATGGAAAGCTGCCAGAGAAACTTTTGGAGAACTAATTAATAGTTTATTAAATTTAAGAGGCAATTTAAAATTTAGCTACATCCTGATGTATTTCTTCATATTCCTTCTGGAAATTCCTAATACAGTTGAATATATCCATCTAATACTAAGGTTGAATACAATTCCTAATTCCTGATTGAATATATCAGCATTGATAGATGCTACAGTGAAAAATAAGAAGTTATTGGACAGTAATGAAAGCAAGCTTGGAACTATTTATCAATGATCACAATAAATTCACAATGATCAGGGTGGAGCCTAGCCCTGCTTTTGCCGTTAACTAACAGTGTGACTCTGGAATAGAGATTTAAAGTCTGGGAGCTTTGATTCACTTACATGTAAAGTGGGGCTAGACCTGCTCCATCTACCCAACTGGTACATTCGGAGAACGAAGGGCTCAAGATCAAGACCGAGAAGAATTTCTCATAAACAATGAAGTTTTATAAAAGCAGAGAAAGTTATAAAAGTATAAAAGAGGAATATATCTCAAATAGAGACTCAGTTTCCTTACAGATCCACACTAAATGCCATTATGATTTCTGCCTTTCTTGAACTCTGAGTAGAATACTGTCTTATAATCGCTAAAGATCTCATTTTACATAGTCAGAAAACTAATTTTTGTTTAGCCACTAATCATAATAATGTATCACCAATTTTTTTTTTTCAGAAAACGAGGCAAAAATAAGAAATTCAGAAAACTTTGTTTAAAAGAAGAAAAGATTTATTGCAAAGTGGTTTGTGAGTAGTGCGTACCACCTTACTCAAGGCTCTATTACAAACCCATCTGTGGCAACTCTTCATTCCCAGTGAATAAAGACAGTAGGGGTCTATATTCTCTGAGTCCTTCATTAAACTATTGATCCCTTTAGCATTATCCATAATGTTCCAGCAGCTCAGCACGTCAACTGGTGAAGTGCTGGTCTCTCACTCCTTTCAATAACTTGTGCACTTTATGGAGAGGAAGTCATAATGATTTATTTACCTGACACTTTCCAGTCCGGATGTCGTACAGGGCCACTGAACCATGGCGAGCTCCAACTGCTATTCTGTGATTCCGCTCATAATAGCTGACCATGTAGAACCTGGATTGAACATTTGAACAACAAAAAAACAGAAAAAACAGGTGAGATGACCTGCACATCAAAGTGGATAGCAACACACTTCAAAGATTAAAGTCAGCTCTGATATATATTTTTAAATAACTATATGTATATCTGTAATTAATATATTGAGATTTTTCAAAAATGTTTCATTGTAATAATTCTTAAAATCAACTGAAAGAAAAATGATGCAGAATACCGCTTAGAACTGTTAATGATTATTTTCAATAGAAAACAACTTCTTAACTACAAACACCATTGAATTTTGAAACAAGAGATAAGGGTCACATACAAAAAAGATGAAACATGAAAACTCAGTTTTGCTACAGTGACTATTCTGCAAATATTTCTATTTGAACAGAAATAAAAAAGATGAAAAGTGTTATATATTCAATCTAATTATGCTCTCAGGGTTTATTACAGTATTAAGGAATGCAAAATACTTTCCAGCAGGACAGTCATAAAAAAGCTGCATAAATATGAAGCTTAAACGTTCATATCAATAATTTAGAATGAAATTAGAAAGTTATCCACCAAAAAGTTATCTGGCAAATTCTCTAGAATTTCCACATTTATCAGTTTATCGAAATGATAACTGTGACTATTGGTAGTATAAATAAGCATATCTGGTGATTTGGCATTGCATGAAAATAGGATTTAGGGAGGAGGCCTTGAAAGTCGTAAAAGGTTGATTTATTTTTATTTGTTTACTTTTCTAGATTAATCTTCATGATGATCAAGTATTCGAATTCCTGATCTATGCTTTGTTATGATTTAATGGCCATATGGCTAGAGCCTGGGAAGGTAAGAATAAAAATTATTAGAAGTGTAAATAAGGTATGATTTTATGTCCCCAAAGAGTTTTGAATATGCCTTCCCATTATCTAGTCCTATTGTCTCAGTGAGCATTACCCAGATAAATAAGTGGCCTACCCTCAATATTTCTGAGGATATTACATCAATTCTACTACACATTCCTTGCCATTTTTCTCTTTGATTCCCTGCTACTAATCTAAATTTTCTGCTATTATTTTTTTAAAAGACAGGATGGGGAGGCAAAACAAATGACAGAAAAGAAATATCATTTCTCTGATGCTTTCTTGAGATTGATACAGAGTAAAAAAACTAGTAGGGCATAGGACTTCATTTCTGAAATTCTGGTAAGAGAGGCAGAGAGAGAGAGAGGGAGAGAGGGAGAGAAGATACTTGTGAGCATTCTGAAACCACGGACAGTCTGACAAAGCCATTTTGGCATTAACAGACATTATGACATTCATACATATTTTATAAATCTGGAAAACAAGCTATTAAGTGTTTAAACTTTTTGTTTGATACTTATTACCAAGGAATGGATTCAATAATACTTCTGTCCTATCCCTAAGCCTCACTCAATGAGGCAACTTTTTTCCTCTTCAGTGGAAGATGAATGCTTCATTTCTAGTTACATGAAAGATACTACTTTAGGATGTCCTGCTGGTTTTTGCTGTGCTCAGGTACGGGATGTTCTCTTTGCATACAGGTTTGAGGGAAGGAAGGGGAGTGGAGGCTCCTGACACACATGAAGCTTCCCCACTATTAAGTCGTTAGTAAAAAGTTTCTTAAAAGCTTTTCTTGTCTAAAGCATCCTATTACTGCCGTCGGTAGAAAAGGCAGGAATCAGCAATCAGCATTCAAAATGTAATGTTTCCATAGTCAAAAATAAGAGGTTTAGAAGAGTTTAAAAATGTTTACTATTACGTTATTCAATAATGACAGTGGTCTAAGTATTGGGCATCAGTATATATCTATATGTATGCCTATGTCTACATCTACATCGAAACACACATAAGCCCACACAATTTAAATCCTATTAGAGTAACATGGAATATAATAGCTAACAAATGTTTTAACAAATATCTATTCTGTGCAGGTTAATAGCCACAGGAAAATAACATTTCCAGAGGTATTTTGCTGTCCACTATTAAACTTTGCACAGACATAACAGTTGTATTGCCCAAATCCTACTGCGAAACATGAATATAATTACCCCTCAAAATAATCCTCTTCAAACCAAACCGTTGGTAAAATACATTTATGTTGACCAAAATATTACTTAGTTAAATTCAAATCTAAAAGTTTTGTTACACTGACCATTTTCTATGCTCTGGATATCAACCTTCTATATCATCCTTCTATATTATCTACAGACACCATTATTTATGGGAGAAAAAAAAGATCAAATCTATTCTTGGTATCAAATCTTTAGTCTGCCTGAAAGGACCATATATTACAGGTCTGCATTTTTCATTCTTTGCAATTTACTACTAGGCTAATACTCCTAAAACATCTTAAAGAATTCTGGACAGTGAAGGTCTCATGGCATGTTTTTAATCTTTGGATTTCTTGTGAAACTTTTTATTTCTTTAACAGTCTCTCCTTTAACAGAGGAAATCCAAGGTATGTATGCAGTCACTTCCCAAGTATCCACTCTGGGGACTGGCTGCAGTGAGCCTAACTCTTCTGAGGGTTTCTAGAGCCCACCATGCACCCAGACTACTCTTCTCCTGAAAGCAGTTCTCCACTGGGGGGCTGTCAAGATTTAAGGATGGTGCGATGCACGTTACTTGACCCTACCCCAAAAAGGATCAATGGACTGCACAGCAGGATCCATCCTAGTTCTTAAGACTATTCTAGTCTTGACCTGACCCCACATGGGAGTCTTGAATTCCTCCAAAATTTGGGGGGAGGGCTCTCAGAGTAAGGGTTCACCTGTGCTGAGCCTTCTGGAAATGGTATCTCAGTCTCTAGTTCACTGCATTGATAACATGCACTTGGGCAGTATTTCTTGGGCAACAACCTGCCACGAATCTTTCTGTTATACTCAAGTTACAACAATGGTTTTCCTCTATTCGGCCCACAACAAGGAAACTGTTAAGTCAGAGGAAACATTACCACTCAAGTATATGAAAGACGAATAAAGTGGAATTGAATAACGTTGCAAAATGTATTTCTTGCTGGGGCTGCGGTGGTCATCATCCAAAAATTTTGAAGTCACTGATCTCCTTGTTTTCATTACTGTCCACGTGCAGCCAGAGTGATCCTTTTCAGCCATAAATCAGATCACCTCTCCTGTGTGTTCACAACCGTCCTTCAAGATCTGGCCCTACGTGATCTGGCCCTAACACCTCTCGGACTTCCTATTCCCTTTGCTTGCTCTGCTCTGGTCATACTGATCTCCTTATGCTTTCGTGAATATTCCAAGAGTGTACCCACTTTGGAGTTTAACGTTTGCTATTCCCTCTGCTTGAAAATCTCATCTGCCCGGTATCTCCAGGGCTTGTGCCCTTGCTTCATTTAGGTCTCTGTCCCAAGGTTATCTTGAAAAGGAAGGCCTTTATGGGCCATCCTATTTAATACAGCAGCCTTTCCTCCACTACTCTTGAGTCCAATATCCTATTTTTTCTTTATTGTATTTATCATCTTTTTGATATTAAACAATAATTTTTTGTTTATTGCTTGTTTCCCTCCATCAGAGACTTTTTTGTGTATGAATACATAAACAGGGTCCAATCAAGCAGAATACAGCAGTACAACGTTTAATGCTGTAGGAAGTCCAAATCACTATGCTTATCCTTCAGTGACTACTTTATAAACTAGGCTAAACATATCAAGTTTTAAGACCACTGAATATTTCATAAGGTCTAAAATAATAATTGGTATAAACAACAAAGGAAATCAAAACTGTCTATAAAAGTTAGGCAGAAATCAAGAAACAGGAAGCAGCCCCATGACCCTTCTAAAAAATGTATTTTCAATTGAGACAAACAATTGCAGATTTACAAAAAGATATCTGTAAAGGCCCTTGAAGTCTGAGTACATTGCATGAGACTGACGGTTGCATAATGGAAATTATTTAATTATGTCTTGGGGAACTAGAAAAGATTATTTGGTCTGAAACTCAAGAAGGCAAATATAGTCTAAATAATGATACATACAATAAAGTAGGTATTTTTGGTACAAATGTTCTGGGAATAAAATTATTCTAAGAATTTGCCAGGTATTTATATAGGCACACATAAATTTCACTGAACATGGTATCACACAAAACATAATTAAAAGAAATAATCAATTATCGATCATTACTAAATATTAGAATAGGTTATTATATTTCTCCAAAGCATATTTGTGACATCAACTCCTCAGAAGTAACACACAACAGGGTGCCACCCACCCATAACTGGGCGGTTTATGATGTGAAACACAAATGTGTATTGGGTCCACTCCAGGGAGGCATCCTGGAGCAAATCATGTTGCTTAAGAGTTTGCCAAGCACCCAATACCTAAATCTAAACAACTTTGGTATTCTCTACTTATAGTCTCCCTTGAATTAATGACCTTTTTTATTTTTATTAAAAATGGCCCTCAAATAAGAGAAATTTGTGTGAAACTTAAACGTCAATTTGGAAAAATACAGGAAGAGGAAACATGCAACTCTCAACAGAGATATGATTTAGGAGAAAGGCAGAAACCTGTAAAATCACTTTCTCAACTATGACTTTGATAATCTGCAATGATTTCAGGATGTTAATACTGTATATAGTGTCCTTGAGCATTAAAATACAATAAGGAACACTCTTCAACTAATCCAAAATTCATCTCCAGCTAAAATGAGCCCATCTAAAATCTAAGGATGTAAGGAATAGAATGTATGAGCTATAAGTACGATTTATAATTAGTTACAAGTCACTACTACTGAGGACAAACTGTGTCACAGGCACTGTCCTGAGAACTGGTATATGTATTTCCAGGAGTAGCTGAGGTATTAGGAGCAATTCTTATCTAGTTGCTTTTACAAATTCTTGATGTTGATTTAAAATGGCCCAAAAACTTTGGACTCTTTGTTTAAAAGGTATTAAGGCAATATGCACTTGTAAAAAACCACCACTAATATGTATTAGTGTATATGTAGTATATATGTATACATATAATGTATGCATACAAGTGCATTTTACAATATACACTTGTAAAAAACCACCACTAATATGTATTAGTGTATATGTATATATTAGTGTATATGTATACATATACATATATGTATATAGTAAAAAGTAAGTCTTTCCTCTCATACTCCCTCCTTCACCAAGGGTTAATTACTGTTAACAATTTGGTGGATCTTCCCAGCTTTTTCTAATGTTTATTACAAAAATAGTATCATATTACATCTATTATTCTACAACTTCCTTTTCTTCCCTCAATAGTTCATGGAACATCCTCCCACATCAGTATAAATGAATCCACGTCATCCTTTCTCACACCTGCATTGTACCCCTGTGCATTCATACTCCATTATTTAACTCTTCCCTTTCTGACATTTAAGTTATATTATATATAGATTCTTGTATACGTAGGTGAGTATTTTTGTAGGATTCCCCAAAGCAACATTCTGGATTAAAGCATACACACATTTTATTTTATTTTATTATTTTAAAATTTTTATTTATTTATTGGCTGTGGTGGGTTTTCGTTGCTGGGTGCGGGCTTTCTCTAGTTGCGGCAAGCAGGGGCTACTCTTTGTTGTGGTGTGCGGGCTTCTTACCACGGTGGCTAGTCTTGTTGTGGAGCACGGGCTTTAGGCGCAGGGGCTTCAGTAGTTGTGGCACACGGGCTCAGCAGTTGTGGCTTGAGGGCTCTAAAGCATAGGCTCAGTAGTTGTAGCACATGGGCTTAGTTGCTCCACGGCATGTGGGATCTTCCCGGGCCAGGGCTCGAATCCATGTCCCCTGCATTGGCAGGCGGATTCTTAACCACTGCGCCACCAGGGAAATCCAAGCATACACACATTTAAAATTTTGATTACCTTCAATTCCCCGTAAAAGAGTGACCCCACTTGATATTATCAAATTTTCTACTTTTTTCGCCAATACAAGGAAAAACTGCTATCACATTTTTGTTTTAATTTGCATGAAGTAACTTTTTAGATTGGTTCATTTGATTGCACTCTGCAGGATATGCATGCAGATTTTTTATATTAATGAAAACAAAATTTATTGAAAATCTAATCAACACACTGCCTCCCTTTATTCATCGTGCATACTCGACGAGGAGAGAGACCCCTCAGTATCCACGATGTGCTCCCAATAACCCCTGGACAAGATCTGAGCCCCAAACACAGGCAAAGCTGTTCTGCAGGGAAGAACGGCAGGCCTCCTGTAGTGGAGCAATGTACAGTTTGACAACAAGAAGGTACCAATGACAACACCCTTGTCCCCTTTCTGGCCAGGATGGGATGGGAAAGAGCTCTTCTGAGGGCCCCCACGTGAGAAGCCACGGCCTAAAAGATTCAGGAGTCGGTTCTCAGAGCACTGCTCAACAGCCCTCAGGGATGTCAGAGCTGCAACCAAGGGGGGCGCTTTGTAGAGGAGGAAACACCTTGCAGACATGTTTGTACACCTCCCCCGACAGAACTCCGGTCTCCACGCTGCTAATATGTTTGAACGATTCAGAGACACGAAAGTGGCTTTGGTGAAGGCATCAGCTCAAGGGGACCTGTGTTAGTTTTGGGGGGTGTGAGCAGTGGAGGGTGGGGGAATGTTTTCTAGAAGTGTTTCCTTCCAGTGACGGGCACTAGTTCAAAAGACAAAATGTAAAGAGACCTCATTCTGGGAAGGTGATGGACACGGGCAAATTCCACTTAAGAGTCACAACTTCCCACTCAGCATCTTGCACATTGTAAAATCATCGATAGGTGCTCATCGCCTGAACACCACCACTAAGTATTTAATTGGTGAACTACTTTCCTTCTGAAAAAACTTGCTATAGGCATGCTGTAGCTGGGGTGTTAGAAGGAGAACTGGAAGCAGAGTTTCTGCAAGGAAAAATACCACGCCTGTTGAGGGTGTATTGTATGATGGCTGAGAGACACGTCTCTTATCACCTGACTCTTCCACCTACTAATTGTGTGACCTTGAGCAAATTAGGTAACTTACCTATGCCTCGGCTTCCTCATCCATAAAATGGGAACAATAATAGCACCTGATATAATTGTCATGAGGACTAAATGAGTTAATACATGTAAAGTTCTTAGAACCATTCCTGGCACATAATAAGTACTTACTATAGTAAGTACACACTTTAGTAGCTATAATAATTATCATCATCGTCACCATTTGCATCTCTGAATATACACCACAGAAAGGATATAAAAGGTGTAGTTGTTTTGCTATTTTCCTAGGGCAAGTAAGTGCTAATAACATGCTAATAAATAAGGGAAATGAGTTCCCCCAAATATTTTAAACTTGCCTGTTCCTTAAACACTTGTGATTTGCAGATATAACCTGATAATAACAAATTATCTCAGTTTCAGCTTAAAGTTGCTAATACAAATGATATAGACTTTGGTTTGCAACTCTTCTCTGTATCATTTCCAACAGTGTGAAAATTTAATATTCTTTCTGTTATACAGTGAAATGGAATACTTCCGGAAGCTTTAGAGATTTGTTTTTTCATCAAGAACTTTAATATTGAAAGACAGTCGTCTGTTGGGGAGTTTTTAGGACTAGGGATATGGACTAAAATGGTTTTAGAAGGATTTCTACTCATGTGAGTGTAGGAGTAACATCTATGTTTATTATAAAAGGCATCCTATAAAATAGTAACTTATTTAAGAATTTTACTGGAAGTTAGGATAGACGCTGTTTTACATCCCATTATTGTTATCATCATTCAAGATAAGCACAAACCAAAGATTTGGAGGAGGTTTTTTAAAAAAATGAGCTCATGCACTGTTCTAAGTAGACAGTATTCATTTTCTTACTGGATTTTAAGTGCCCATTTAGAATGAACAGAGCTGATTCAGCTTTTCACTTGAAAAGCAGAATCAATCAGTCTGTCTACATAATAACAACGTTTAAGAAAAGGTAAACTATGTCTGAAAATACAGACTTTTAACTCTTTGTCTGGATTTTTTTCCCTCATTCAGTTCAAAACTTTAAATACTTATTTTACTCTGAATTTTTTGTATCTTATCTATGTTATAGCTTTAATGTTTTCCCAATGATTTTTTAAATTTGAATTATTCTAATATAGTACATCCAATTTTAAAGGAATACACACTGTAAAAAAGAAACAGAGACTATAGAAAAATGAACAGTTAAGAAAGGAAAGTTATCCTTTACGACAAACCCCCTCCACCACCTGAGGCAACCATAAGAAACACTTTGGGGTGTGTCATTCCAGACTTTTTCCCCACTTCATATGTATATCTGCATGTACATGCCTGAATATCAATCCTTACATACAGTTTTCTGGGCATCTTTCCACGTCAGTAGAAATGGATTGCCCTCAACCTTTTTAATGGCTGTATGGTATGCCACTGTGCCAGTATCTTTCAATGGAAGAACTGTTGGTAAGCAATAATTACATCTAGAGGATGCTGGTGAATAAAAGTGTTTTAACATAGGGCTTCCCTGGTGGCACAGTGGTTGGGAGTCCGCCTGCCGATGCAGAGGACACGGGTTCGTGTCCCGGTCTGGGAAGATCCCACATGCCGCGGAGCGGCTGGGCCCGTGAGCCATGGCCGCTGAGTCTGCGCGTCTGGAGCCTGTGCTCCGCGACGGGAGGGGCCACAGCAGTGAGAGGCCCGCGTACCGCAAAAAAAAAAAAAAAAAAGTGTTTTAATATAAAGTATGTTTTCTATGAAAATCATATTAAAAGGCCAATTGAGAGATAATCAGTTAAATCCAGGAAAACCATAAAAAATACTTTAAATTTCAATGTCTATACTACAAAGACTTAGGTGATTTATCCATTTACAGTAAATTAGAGAAATTTACATCCTGAGTTCTTTAAAGTTAGTTTCCTCCTTACTCCTACTCCTGTCTTTTTAATATCTACTAAGAAGTCCAAGTAGCTAAGACATCAAATATATTGCTCGGGTCTATGATTAAGAATTTCTTCATTCTTAGCAGTGAAATATGCAATGGAAAAGAATACACACTATAATTTTTGCAAAGTGATCATTGATTCATTGGTCAGAGATTTATAATCGCATTTAATATGGTATTTCATTCAGTGACAGCCAATTTTGCATATGGAAATGGCTTAGGGTTTGCAGTCGGAGGATTTCTCTGGCTGATAAACAATCACTCATCTTTTTTTTTTTCTCTTTTTCTTTTTTATCATTTTTAACACATTTTTATTGGAGTAGAGTTGATTTACAATGTTGTGTTAGTTTCTGCTGTACAGCAAAATGAATCAGTTACACATATACATATATCCCCTCTTTTTTAGATTATCTTCCCATATGGGTCATTACAGCTAAAACATCACCAGTCCTCCTTTTAACTACTGTGCACACCTGCCAGGTCCCTCGCTTTGTGTTCCTCCCATCACAGCACCTGGGAATCTTCTCTGTGTCCTGGATACCCTTCTATCATAGTGTTGCGACATTTCTCTGATTTTCTGCTCTGTCTCTGCCAAGCCAACTTCAAGGCCTTTGAGGGCGGGCAGAGACCCTGACTGACCGGATGGAGCTGAACGGCCCACACTGGCCCAACCTAGCACAGTGCACAGAGGTAGAAATAAGTTTGTCCTTATTCAAGTAATAGAAAAATGACTGATGTGCCCTGAGCATAGTGAACTGAGATTGGGACTTGAAGAATGCCTGACACATTTAATAGGATATCATCTGTAACGTAAGCCCAATGATACACAGTTTTGCTGCCAGGTGTCATGTATGACGGTACTGTGGGTAACACCAAACATCTAGGATTCTTTAAGGAGGCCCCCTTCTGGGGCCAGCAGCATTGCCATTTGAGGAGAGCCAGGAATCCCCAGAAAAGTGAAGAGTCCTTTCAAGTAAGTAGAATAAGTTTCAGGATTTGTACTGAGCCTCAAAACAACGGATCCCAGACCCTCCTGTCTACCCTACCTTCTCCCCACGCACTGGACCCTAGGAAACGTTATGACTTCGGGATACAGAGGACGCAGAAAACAGAAGCGTTTTCAGAGACAAGAATTAAGGTTCATATTTCAGTGCAACCAAAGGTTCCACTGAATCAGAGGTTCTCCACCACGCGTGGTCTGCGGATGCCTTGGGGGCCTTGTGCTCCTATTGGGAAGTGTGTGAGATCAAAACTATTTTTGTAAAACTCCTGAGATGTCATATGGTCTTTTCATTGTGTTGAACTGGCACTGATGGTATACAGTGATGGGTAAAACTGCTGGTGCTTCAGTCTGGATCAAGGCAGTGGCACCAAACTGTACTAGGCATCATTATACACCTCACTGCCATGCACTGGTAGTAAATAAAACAACAAAGTGTTTCCACTTAAGAATATCCTTGATGAAGCAGTAAAAATTATTAATCTTACTTAAATTTTGACCCTTGAGTACATGTTGTTTTATTATTCACTGTGACAGAATGGGAAGTATACATAAAGCACTTCTAATGTCAACGGAAATAGGATTGGTGTCTCAGGGGAAAACGCTTGGAAGACTGAGGTGCAAGCTTAACTAGCTGTTTCTTCACTTTCAC
Source organism: Leucopleurus acutus (assembly GCF_964270905.1). NCBI lineage: Eukaryota > Metazoa > Chordata > Mammalia > Artiodactyla > Delphinidae > Leucopleurus > Leucopleurus acutus. The sequence goes on from NC_139155.1 coordinate 18,096,079, forward strand.
TGAAAGTATAACCAACAGAGAAACTATGATTATTTGGACTCGGGTATTTGGCAGACATTTTCTTGAAAATGAACCGCTTTGTTCCCGTCCAGGAAAGCAACTGACAGAATTTGTTGCCAATGATAAAATTCAAGCTTTCAAGTAGAAATTTTGGAAAATAGAATCTGGCTTCCCAATCCTCACTGACTTTTTTTTTTATGAGATCAGCAGCGATATTAGCAAATAAGAGGTTCTGATATTGTGGATTGCAACGTGACAGTATATGGAGAATTTACATATAATTCAAACCAAGATTTTCCAAAGACAAGTGCATAATGTTATAAAATCATGCATGGGTGAAAGACACACTCACAAAACCACTCAAAGACCCACCCAATGGATGGAAAGTAACAGTATGAAAAGTTCATTAAAATTACAAATTCCACATTGCAGCTAACCTTTAAAAAACGATTACATGTTGAGTTTTGGTGAACTACCAAAGAAGATGCACAATTATTTTAAAAGGCTATTGAAATATGACTCCCTTTTTCAACTATATATCTATGCAAGGCCAGATTTTCACCATAAACTTCAACTAAAACAACATATGGCAACAGATTAAAGACATGTGCAGATATAAAAATCCATCTGTCTTCTATTAAGCCAGACATTAAAGAAATCTGCAAAAATGTTAAGCAATGCTACATTTCTCAGTAGTTTTTCTGTTTTGGCAAGTAGTTATTTTTCACAAAAATAAGTTTTTATATCAACACGAATTGAGTTTTTTATTATTAAATAAGTCAATAAATATTATTTTAAAAATCTCAGTTTTAATTTCTAATATATTAAAAATCTATAGATACAACTTTTATAAACAAAAATTCTTCACAGTCTTCAATTTTTAAGGGGTTCTGAGACCAAAAGTTTGAGAACCACTACACTCAAGTTTGAAAAGCATTTGGCAATCAAAAAGTTGTTTGGAGGATTTGAGAAGATGGCGGAAGAGTAAGACGCGGAGATCACCTTCCTCCCCACAAATACATCAGAAATACATCTACACGTGGAACAACTCCTACAGAACACCTACTGAACGCTGACAGAAGACCTCAGACCTCCCAAAAGGCAAGAAACTCCCCACGTACCTGGGTGGGGCAAAAGAAAAAACTAAACAGAGACAGAAGAATAGGGACGGGACCTGCACCAGTGGGAGGGAGCTGTGAAGGAGGAAAAGTTTCCACACACTAGGAAGGCCCTTCGCGGGCGGAGACTGCAGGTGGCGGAGGGGGAAAGCTTCGGATCCACGGAGGAGGGCACAGCAACAGGGGTGCAGGGGGCAAAGCGGACAGATTCCCGCACAGAGGATCGGTGCCGACCTGCACTCACCAGCCTGAGAGACTTGTTTGCTCACCCTCCGGGGCGGGCAGGGCTGGGAGCTGAGGCTCGGGCTTCGGTCAGAGCGCAGGGAGAGGACTGGGGTTGGCGGCGTGAACAGAGCCTGTAGGGGGTTAGTGCACCACGGCTAGCCGGGAGGGAGTCTGGAAAAAGTCTAGAGCTGCCGAAGAGGCAAGAGACCATAGTTTCAGTGTGCGTGAGGAAAGGGGATTCAGAGCACCGCCTAAACAAGCTCCAGAGACGGGGGTGAGCCACGGCTACAGCGCAGACACCAGAGACAGGCATGGGACACTAAGGCTGCTGCTGCTGCCACCAAGAAGCCTGTGTGCGAGCACAGGTCACTCTCCACACCTCCCTTCCGGGGAGCCTGTGCTGCCTGCCACTGTCAGGGTCCTGGGATCCAGGGACAATTTCCCCGGGAGAACGCACGGCGTGCCTCAGGCTGATGCAACTTCACGCCGGCCTCTGCCGCTGCAGGCTCGCCCTGCACTACGTCCTCCTCCCTCCCCCCGGCCTGAGTGAGCCAGAGCCCCCGAATCAGCGGCTTCTTTAACCCCGTCCTGTCTGAGCGAAGAACAGATGCCCTCAGGCGACCTACACGCAGAGGCGGGCCCAAATCCAAAGCTGAACCCCGGGAACTGTGCGAACACAGAAGAGACAGGGAAATCTCTCCCAGCAGGCTCAGGAGCAGCGGATTAAATCTCCACTATCAACTTGATGTACCCTACATCTGCAGAATACCTGAATAGACAATGAATCATTCCAAATTGAGGAGGTGGACTTTGGGAGCAAGATATATTATTTTTTCCCCTTTTCCTCTTTTTCCGTGTGGATGAAAGGTTCTTGGTGCTCCAGCCAGGCGTCAGGGCTGTGCCTCTGAGGTGGGACAGCCAACTTCAGGACACTGGTCCACAAGAGACCACGTAATATCAAATGGCGAAAATCTCCCAGAGATCTCCATCTCAACACCAAGACCCAGCTTCACTCAATGACCAGCAAGCTACAGTGCTGGACACCCTATGCCAGACAACTAGCAAGACAGGAACACAGCCCCATCCATTAGCAGAGAGGCTGCCTAAAATCATAATAAGGCCACAGACACCCCAAAACACACCACCAGACGTGGACCTGCCCACCAGAAAGACAAGATCCAGCCACATCAACCGGAACACAGGAACTAGTACCCTCCACCAGGAAGCCTACACAAGTCACTGAGCCAACCTTAGCCACTGGGAACAGACAACAAAAACAACGGGAACTACGAACTTGCAGCCTGTGAAAAGGAGACTCCAACCACAGTAAGTTAAGCAAAATGAGAAGACAGAAAAACACACAGCAGATGAAGGAGCAAGGTAAAAACCCACCAGACCTAACAAATGAAGAGAATATAGGCAGTCTACCTGAAAAAGGATTCAGAATAATGATAGTAAAGATGATCCAAAATCTTGGAAATAGAATAGAGAAAATGCAAGGAACATTTAACAAGGACCTAGAAGAACTAAAGAGGAAACAAGCAATGATGAACAACACAATAAATGAAATTGAAAATACTCTACAAGGGATAAATAGCAGAATAACTGAGGCAGAAGAATAGATAAGTGACCTGGAAGATAAAATAGTGGAAATAACTACTGCAGAGCAGAATAAAGAAAAAAGAATGAAAAGAACTGAGGACAGTCTCAGAGACCTCAGAGACAACATTAAACGCACCAATATTGGAATTATATGGGTCCCAGAAGAAGAAGAGAAAAAGAAAGGGACTGAGAAAGTATCTGAAGAGATTATAGTTGAAAACTTCCCTAATATGGGAAAGGAAATAGTTAATCAAGTCCAGGAGGCACAGAGAGTCCCATACAGGGTAAATCCAAGGAGAAACACGCCAAGACACATATTAATCAAACTGTCAAACATTAAATACAAAGAAAACACATTAAAAGCAGCAAGGGAAAACCAACAAATAACACACAAGGGAATCCCCATAAGGTTAAGAGCTGATCTTTCAGCAGAAACTGCAAGCCAGAAGGGAGTGGCAGGACATATTTAAAGTGATGAAGGAGAAAAACCTACAACCAAGATTACTCTACCCAGCAAGGATCTCATTCAGATTTGATGGAGAAATTAAAACCTTTACAGACAAGCAAAAGCTGAGAGAGTTCAGCACCACCAAACCAGCTTTACAACAAATGCTAAAGGAACTTCTCCAGGCAAGAAACACAAGAGAAGGAAAAGACCTACAATAATAAACCCAAAACAATTAAGAAAATGGGAATACGAACATACATATCGATAACTACCTTAAATGTAAATGGATTAAATGCTCCCACCAAAAGACACAGACTGGCTGAATGGATACAAAAACAAGACCCATATATATGCTGTCTACAAGAGACCCACTTCAGACCTAGGGACACATACAGACTGAAAGTGAGGGGATGGAAAAAGATATTCCATGCAAATGGAAATCAAAAGAAAGCTGGAGTAGCAATTCTAATATCAGACAAAATAGACTTTAAAATAAAGACTATTACAAGAGACAAAGAAGGATACTACATAAAGATCAAGGGATCGATCCAAGAAGAAGATGTAACAATTGTAAATATTTATACACCCAACATAGGAGCACCTCAATACATAAGGCAAATACTAACAGCCATAAAAGGGGAAATCGACAGTAACAGATTCATAATACAGGACTTTAACACCCCACTTTCACCAATGGACAGATCATCCAAAATGAAAATAAATAAGTAAATAAAAGCTTTAAATGATACATTAAACAAGATGGACTTAATTGATATTTATAGGACATTCCATCCAAAAACAACAGAATACACAGTTTTCTCAAGTGCTCATGGAACATTCTCCAGGATAGATCATATCTTGGGTCACAAATCAAGCCCTGGTAAATTTAATAAAATTGAAATCATATCAAGTATCTTTTCCGACCACAACACTATGAGACTAGATATCAATTACAGGAAAAGATCTGTAAAAAATACAAACACATGGAGGCTAAACAATACACTACTTAATAACGAAGCGATCACTGAAGGAATCAAAGAGGAAATCAAAAAATACCTAGAAACAAATGACAATGGAGACACGACAACCCAAAACCTATGGGATGCAGCAAAAGCAGTTCTAAGAGGAAAGTTTATAGCAATACAATCCTACCTTAAGAAACAGGAAACATCTCAAATAAACAACCGAATCTTGAACCTAAAGCAATTAGAGAAAGAAGAACAAAAAAACCCCAAAGTTAGCAGAAGGAAAGAAATCATAAACATAGATCAGAAATAAATGAAAAACAAATGAACGAAACAATAGCAAAGATCAATAAAACTAAAAGCTGGTTCTTTGAGAAGATAAACAAAATTGATAAACCATTAGCCAGACTCATCAAGGAAAAAAGGGAGAAGACTTAATAGAATTAGAAATGAAAAAGGAGAAGTAACAACTGACACTGCAGAAATACAAAGGATCATGAGAGATTACTACAAGAAAATCTATGCCAATAAAATGGACAACATGGAAAAAATTCTTAGAAATGCACAACCTGCCAAGACTGCACCAGGAAGAAATAGAAAATATGAACAGACCAATCACAAGCACTGAAATTGAAACTGTGATTAAAAATCTTCTAACAAACAAAAGCCCAGGACCAGATGGCTTCACAGGCAAATTCTATCAAACATTTAGAGAAGAGCTAACACCTATCCTTCTCAAACTCTTCCAAAATGTAGCAGAGGGAGGAACACTCCCAAACTCATTCTATGAGACCACCATCACCCTGATTCCAAAACCAAACACAAATGTCACAAAGAAAGAAAACTACAGGCCAATATCACTGATGAACATAGATGCAAAAATCCTCAACAAAATACTAGCAAACAATCCAACGGCACATTTAAAGGATCATACACCATGATCAAGTGGGGTTTATTCCAGGAATGCAAGGATTCTTCAATATATGCAAATCAGTCAACGTGATACACCATATTAACAAATTGAAGGTGAAAAACCATATGATCATCTCAATAGATGCAGAGAAAGCTTTCGACAAAATTCAACACCCATTTATGATAAAAGCCCTGCAGAAAGTAGGCATAGAGGGAACTTTCCTCAATAAAGGCCATCTATGACAAACCCACAGCCAACATCGTCCTCAATAGTGAAAAACTGAAAGCATTTCCACTAAGATCAGGAACAAGACAAGGTTGCCCACTCTCACCACCATTATTAAACATAGTTTTGGAAGTGTTAGACACAGCAAACAGAGAAGAAAAAGAAATAAAAGGAATCCAAATCGGAAAAGAAGAAGTAAAGCTGTCACTGTTTGCAGATGACATGATACTATACATAGAGAATCCTAAAGATGCTACCAGAAAACTACTAGAGCTAATCAATGAATGTGGTAAATTATCAGGATACAAAATTAATGCACAGAAATCTCTTACATTCCTATACACTAATGATGAAAAATCTGAAAGTGAAATTAAGAAAACACTCCCATTTACCACTGCAACAAAAAGAATAAAATATCTAGGTAAAAACCTACCTAATGAGACAAAAGACCTGTATGCAGAAAATTATAAGACACTGATGAAAGAAATTAAAGATGATACAAATAGATGGAGAGATATACCATGTTCTTGGATTGGAAGAATCAACATTGTGAAAATGACTCTACTACTCAAAGCAATCTACAGATTCAATGCAATCCCTATCAAACTACCACTGGCATTTTTCACAGAACTAGAACAAAAAATTTCACAATTTGTATGGAAACACAAAAGACCCCAAATAGCTAAAGCAATCTGGAGAACGAAAAATGGAGCTGGAGGAGTCAGGCTCCCTGACTTTAGACTATACTACAAAGCTACAGTAATCAAGACAGTATGGTACTGTCACAAAACAGAAATATAGATCAATGGAACAGGATAGAAAGCCCAGAGATAAACCCACCCACACATGGTCACCTTATCTTTGATAAAGGAGGCAAGAATATACAGTGGAACAAAGACAGCCTCTTCAATAAGTGGTGCTGCAGGTACGTGTAAACTGGACAGGTTCGTGTAAAAGTATGAAATTAGGACACTGCTTAACACCATACACAAAAATAAGCTCCAAATGGATTAAAGACCTAAATGTAAGGCCAGACACTATCAAACTCTTAGAGGAAAACATAGGCAGAAAACTCTATGACATAAATCACAGCAAGATCCTTTTTGACCCACCACCTAGAGAAATGGAAATAACAAAAATAAATAAATGGGACCTAATGAAACTTAAAAGCTTTTGCACAGCAAAGGAAACCATAAACAAGACGAAAAGACAACCCTCAGAATGGGAGAAAATATTTGCAAATGAAGCAACGGACAAAGGATTAATCTCCAAAATTTACAAGCAGCTCATGCAGCTCAATAACAAAAAAAGAAACAACCCAATCCAAAAATGGGCAGAAGACCTAAATAGACATTTCTCCAAAGAAGACATACAGATTGCCAACAAGCACGTGAAAGGATGCTCAATATCATTAATCATTAGAGAAATGCAAATCAAAACTACAATGAGATATCATCTGACACCAGTCAGAATGGCCATCATCAAAAAATCTGGAAACAATAAATGCTGGAGAGGGTGTGGAGAAAGGGGAACACTCTTGCACTGCTGGTGGGAATGTGAATTGGTACAGCTACTATGGAGAACAGTATGGAGGTTCCTTAAAAAACTACAAATAGAACTATCATACGACCCAGCAATCCCACTACTGGGCATATACCCTGAGAAAACTATAATTCAAAAAGAGTCGGGCTTCCCTGGTGGCGCAGTGGTTGAGAGTCCGCCTGCCAATGCAGGGGACATGGGTTCGTGCCACGGTCCAGGAAGATCCCACATGCCGCGGAGCGGCTGGGCCCGTGAGCCATGGCCACTGAGCCTGCGCGTCCGGAGCCTGTGCTCCACAACGGGAGAGGCCACAACAGTGAGAGGCCCGCGTACTGCAAATAACTAAATAAATAAAGGAAAAAGAGTCATGTGCCAAAATGTTCATTGCAGCTCTATTTACGATAGCCAGCACATGGATGTAACCTAAATGTCCATCAACAGATGAATGGATAAAGAAGATGTGGCACATGTATACAATGGAATATTACTCAGCTATAAAAAGAAATGAAATTGAGTTATTTGTAGTGAGGTGGATGGACCTAGAGTCTGTCATACAGAGTGAAGTAAGTCAGAAAGAGAAAAACAAATATCATATGCTAACACATATATATGGAATCTAAAAAAAAAAAAGGTCATGAAAACCTAGGGGTAAGATGGGAATAAAGACACAGACCTACTAGAGAATGGACTTGAGGATATGGGGAGGGGGAAGGGTAAGCTGTGACAAAGTGAGAGAGTGGCATGGACATATATACACTACCAAACGTAAAATAGATAGCTAGTGGGAAGCAGCCGCATAGCACAGGGAGATCAGCTTGGTGGTTTGTGACCACCTAGAGGGGTGGGATAGGGAAGGTGGGAGGGAGGGAGACGCAAGAGGGAAGAGATATGGGAATATGTGTATATGTATAACTGATTCACTTTGTTATAAAGCAGAAAGTAACACACCATTGTAAAGCAATTATACTCCAATTAAGATGTTAAAAAAAAAAAAGAAAAGTTGTTTGTAGGGACCTCCCTGGGGGTGCATTTGTCAAGAATCCACCTGCCAATGCAGGGGACACAGGTTCGACCCCTCGTCCGGGAAGATCCCATATACCGCAGAGCAATTAAGTCCGTGTGCCACAACTACTGAGCCTGCACTCTAGAGCCCGCGAGCCACAACTACTCAGCCCACATGCCACAAGTACTGAAGCCTGCGCTCCTAGAGCCCTTGCTCCACAACAAGAGAAGCCACCACAATGAGAAGCCTGCACATCTCAACGAAGAGGAGCCCCCGCTTGCAGCAACGAAGACCCAATGCAGCCAAAAAAAAAAAAAAAAAGTTGTTTGTAACCAGGGGGAGAGAGAGAGATTAGCAAAATAGTGGGGGCAAAGACCAGATGACAGTAGATCAAAAGGGCAGGAGAGGTGACAAAATGGACAGAGCACACGCTCTTCTTCCTGGGCAAGGAGAGATGAGAGGCTGGACAGTGGAGAGAGGAGACACAGAGGGAAGGAAGAATTTCAAATGAGAGATAATAGCACGTTTCCAGACAGAGGAAGAGAAGTTGAGGATAAAAGTGAGAGAAGAGGGGACTTCCCTGGTGGTCCAGTGGTTGAAACTTCGCCTTCCAATGCAGGGGATGTGGGTTTGATCTCTGGTCAGGGAGCTAAGATCTCACACGCCTCATGGCCAAAAAACCAAAACATAAAACAGAAGAAATATTGTAACAAATTCAATAAAGACTTTAAGAAAAAATGGTCCACATCAAAAAAAATCTTTAAGAAAAAACTGAGAGAAGGGTTATCTAAGGAGCAAGGGGAGTTGAGAGAGGGTGGTAAAGGAAGGATGAAGTAAGGAAGAGGCCTGGGCCTGGGACACAACAATAGCCATCTCACCCTCTGCTGAGATGGAGCAACTGTGTCACGTGGGTGCCTATGCAGCAGGTGCACACCCCGCCCTGCAGAATACAGAGCAGTTGTGAGATCCGTTCAGTCAAGCTGGGCTTCACTTTCATCTGATCGTCAGCACAAGAATGCTCGTAAGTTTGTCCGTTTGTCAAATGAAGGCTAGAGGTGGGTAATTTATAATGTGAGGTCCTTTGCAGATTCCAAATTCTACAACTTGTAATTCTATAAAAATAATGCAGCAAGGTCACTGCTTAAGTGAAATAACTGGTACCATTTATTATGACGAAATTAAGGACTAAACACATGAAGCAGCATAGCTGGTATCATTATTCAACCACAGTTATTGAGTGCCTATATTGAGTGTTCAGATTTTCTAAACTAAAAACTGGGACAGAGCTCAACAAAGGATTTCTTCTGAATCTATGAATTTATTTGACAAGTCTTTAATAGGCATAAAATCAAATCACTCTTAGTTATACATCAAATAAATTGCCTCCACTTAAAAGAATAAAAATGCATGATAAAAGGATCTATGTGAGAATTCTGGGGTATATGGCTTTTGGCCAGATGAAGCCCTCTACTACTTGCTATGGGAAACAATAAAAGAAATGGATGCAAAAACCCCTTTCTTCAAGCTACTCATAATGTGCATAATTGAGGAGCTGTAAGTGACTAAAAATCACATGTAGAGGCATATCTAATCTTTGCTATGAAAAAATTCTAAAACCTCTTACTCTCCAAATTAATCATATTTTCCCATCAACTTAGAATTTTATTAAAAAATCTCTAATCCTTTATTTGTTATGTATTATCTCACTACTAGCCCTTAAGAACATAATAAAATTGCCTTAAATTTAAAAATTATATTTTAATTTCATTATATTTCCAGAGGTACTTTATCTTCCTTTCTAACTGAGCTTTGATAGTCAGTAGTTTATGAGAGCTTCAATTTTTCTATTCTGAGATTAGTAAAGAATATTTTTTGTATAGCAGAAATTAACACAACATTGTAAATCAACTATACTTCAATTTTAGAATACTTTTGCAAAATGAATAACAAACCCTTAAAGTATTCATTTCAGAACAAGTATATATCATACTTGTGTGTGTGCTATACTGCTTTTCTCTCAGTTTAGTAACATCTGTGCATTTCTACACTTTTGTATTTTGTGCTACTGCATCAAATATAGTAGTGTAAAGTGAGTCAGTGTTTATATGGTGATCAAACTGAGTCAAGCATGGCATGCTCCATGCTGGTTGGTCTGTATATGAGGGTCTTCACAAGGATATTCAAGTTCAGTAACACAGGAACTGATAACTAAATTTTAACAATGAATTCTGAGGAAACTTCAGTGATGTTTACCCGTCCAAACCTCGAAAAAAGTTAGTTCTACTTTCTTAGTGTCTAGGATATTTTTAACTGAGGATGCTGTATTATTTATAGTCTCAGCAATTAAATGTAAATTACTAAGAACCCTCTGTACTTCTGCCTCTAACAACAATCATCTAGAGAGCTGGATGATGCCTTCTGGAAGATCACCTAGGACAGCGGTCCCCAACCTTTTTAGCACCAGGGACCAGTTTCTTGGAAGACAATTTCTCTATGGACCGGGGCGGGGGTGGGGGGTGGGGAAGGATGGTTTTGGGATGATTCAAGTGCATTGATTTATTTTTTTTAACATGTTTATTGGAGTATAATTGCTTTACAATGTTGTGTTAATTTCTGCTTATAACAAAGTGAATCAGCTATACGTATACATATATCCCCATACCCTCTCCCTCTTGCGTCTTCCTCCCACCCCTCTAGGTGGTCAAAAAGCACGGAGCTGATCTCCTTGTGCTATGAAGCGCATTGATTTATTATGGTGTCTCTGAAGTCAAACCTCTCTGCTAATGATAATCTGTATTTGCAACCGCTCCCCAGTGCTAGCATCACTGCCTCAGCTCCATCTCAGATCATCAGGCATTAGACTCTCATAAGGAGTGCGCAACCTAGATCCCTCACATGTTTAGTTCACAGTAGGGTTTGCGTTCCTATGAGAATATAATGGCGCTGCTGATCTAGCAGGAGGCAGAGCTCAGGCAGTAATGCGAGCAATAGGGATACTGCTTCATCTGTATTTACATCTGGCCGTAAATACAGATAAAGCTTCACTTGCTCACCTGCTGCTCACCTCCTGCTGTGCGGCCCAGTTCCTAACAGGCCACAGACCGGTGCTGGTCCATGGCCCAGGGGGTTGGGGACCCCTGATCTAGGAGACTGACAAAGGCAAAACAAAGTGCAACGAGATGGGAGAGAATCTAGAGGAATTCATTTCTTAAATGTTACCTTATTGTACTTCTTAGTCTGCTTATTCATAAACACAAAATTAATTCAATGTTGCAACAATCTTGTTGCTAATATATCTGTGTTCTAGAAAGAATACAGTTTAATTCCTATATAATAAAATAGCTTTATTTGTTACAGCGATGCAAAATCTGGTGATAGAACTATTTTGAATAACTATGTTTTGAAGGATATGTATGCTATAGTCTCTCACAGGCAATGAAATCTAAGTAATTTTCTTGTATTATTAATGGATACCACTGTATTTTTAACAATATCCCTGGAACTAAAATGTAAATATTAGGAAATATTTAAATCTGACTATAAAGTTTACACGGCAGCTAAAACTGTAATTTTTAAAATATGGAACCATAAATGGATCAAAATTCCCAAAGCAATCCTGAGGAAAAAGAACAAAGCTGGAGGCATAACACTTCCAGACTTCACATTATATTACAGAGCTACAGTAATCAAAACAGCATGGTACTGGCACAAAAACAGACACATAGATCAATGAAACAGAATAGAGAGCCCAGAAATAAATCCACACACCTAGGGTCGATTAATCTATGACAAAGGCAGCAAGAATATACTATGGGAAAAGAAAGTCTCTTTGCCAAGTGGTATTGGGAAAGCTGGACTGCTACATGTAAATCAATGGAATCAAAACACTTCCTCACACCATATACAAAAATAAACTAAAAATGGTTTAAAGACCTAAATATAGACATGACACTATTAAACTCCTAGAAGAAAACATAGGTAAAACATTCTTTGACATAAAATGTAGCGATATTTTCTTAAATTAGTCACCCAAGGCAAACGAAATAAAAGCAAAAATAAATAAATGGAACACACTCAAACTTTAAAGCTTTTGCACTGCAAAGGAAGCTATTAACAAAACAAAAAGACAACTTACAGAATGGGACAAAATATTTGCAAATGATGTGACTGAAATGGAGTCCATATCTGAAATATAAACTCAATATCAAAAAAACAAACAACCCAATTAAAAAATGGACAGAAGACCTACATAGCATTTTTCCAAAGAAGACATACAGATGGCCAACAATACAAATCAAAACCACAATGAGGTATAACCTCACACTGGTCAGAATGGCTATCATCAAAAAGTCTACAAATAATAAATGCTGGAGAGAGTGTGAAGAAAAGGGAACTCTCTTACACTGTTGGTGGGAATGTAAATTGGTGCCGCCACTATGGAAAACAGTATGGAGGTTCCTTAAAAAACTAAAAATAGAGCTACCATATGATCCAGCAATTCTACTCCTGGGCATAAATCCAGAAAAAAACAAAAACTTTAATTTGAAAAGATACATGCACCCCAATGTTCACAGCAGCACTATTTACAATAGCCAAGACATGGAAACAACCCAAGTGTCCATCAACAGACAATTGGATTAAGAAGATGTGATATATATATATATATATATATATATATATATATAACTTAGCCATAAAAAAGAATGAAATATTGCTATTTGCAGCAACATGGGTGGACCTAGAGAATATTATACTTAGTGAAGTAAGTCAAACAGAGAAAGACAAATATCACTTACATGTGTAATATTAAAAATAATACAAATGAATTTGTATATGAAACAGAAACAGAGTCACAGACATGAAAACAAATTTATGGTTACCAAAGGGGAGAGGGAGGGAAAGAGGGACAAATTAGGAATATGGGATTAACAGATACAAATTAATATACATGAAAGAGATAAGCAACAAGGATTTACTGTATAATGCTGGGAACTATATTCAATATGTTGTAATAACCTATAATGGAATATAATCTGAAAAAAAACTGAGTCACTTTGTTGTACATCTGAAATTAACACAATATTGTAAATCAACTACACTTCAATTTAAAAAATTATGTTATTTTTGTATCTTTTACTAAATAAAATATAGATAAATATCCACAGACACATAAATGACTCCAGGAAGATCCAGGATATTTCAATTAATACAAAGAAGACGATTTTTTAATTTTTAGAAAATAATCATAGTATTATATGTAAAATGATTATCTTTGTTTCCATGTCTCTGAAATAAAATTATAAACGTGTTATATTTCACATACACATACATATGTACATAAATACATATATATACATACATATTACAGAAAGGACTTAGGGAAGCTTATAGAACATAGTTCAGTAAAAAGATAGAAAAGGAAGATAAGCTTGAGGTGTGATGATGAGATAAAGAGAATGGAGATGTAAGCCATAACTACTAAAGTGAGGTGGGGAATTTGATTTTGAGCTGCCCAATGACCAAAGCAAAATGTTTACATTAACTCTGGCTAAGTATAATTAAAAACAAAAAACATATACTCGTTCCTTAGGACAAAACGAACAAAAAATGCCTGTCATCTGGATTTGAAAGAAATGTTTTTATTGAGTCCTTACAGAAGGGACCCTAAACAATGGACATCAGTATGACGCTTACAGTAACTGCACTGTCAACCTTCTTAAGACACTCACATGGCAGGTTCCTCAGTGCAAACTGCAGGCAAAACACTGACAAGGAACTTGGGGAAGGGAACGCTGAAGGAGGTCAGACAATGTGGTCCAAACAGGCAGCTCTCTGATGGTTTAGCTTAATCTAGGGATATAAACTAGAATATGTAGAGGGATAAATGGACCCTGTGTTTTTTAAACTAACTTCTAATTGTTCTGGTTTTTTTCAATGGAGTTTTAGATAAAAGTCAATTAATGAACAGCTTGAAATTAAAGTCTCTGGCAGGCATTCTGTGCTACTGTCTAAGGGCAAGTCTTTAAAAATTAAGTGCATCACTGGAATGCAGGAGCTGAAGGGCTGTCTTTAGATGTTTCCTTGGAAATTCTGAGTTTACTCAATATGTAAACAGAAAGGCATTCTAGGATACAGGCTCTGACATAACAGAACATGGTCACAAAGGACAATGACTCAGGTTTTGTTTTCTTGATTTCGGATTATTAGAGCACTTGTTTTCGAACTTTAGTGTGCATAAGAATCATCAGGCTTCGTGACAGTCTGATGCAGTGGCTCTCGGGGGAGCCTAGAAATCAGGTAATTCTCTTGAAGATAGTCCAGGAACTACACTTAGAGATCATTATTCCTCAGAGGGCCTAACAGAGAATGAGCACTTAATACCTGTGTTTAGTGTCCTTAGTTCTCTCAACTAACAGGCACTGAATGTATTTTAATATTGACATGTGTGAGCTCTTTCCCAAGACATTCTTGAGAGTCGCCAAATCTGTAAAACAACTGAGTCTATAAACTGCATATGGCCGTCCTTCAGTATCTACAGATGTTCAAACCCTTACATGAAAGGCCTTATGACAGTTGGCTGTCCGTTTCCACAGGTCCCACATCGGCAGATTCAACCACCCGCTCCGCAGATGGAAATTCTTCTGAGGACTCTCAATTCCACGTTGATCTCAGTCCTACAAACAGGTATGTTCCTCTTGAACAACTGCTCTATTTCTACCATCTGAACATTGTGACTTAGGTATTGATGGTCTGCCCCTCTTGGCACACTGGATGCTAAGAAGTTTAGATACAAACATATGGCTCAAGTCTGGCAAATTATTCATCTCTGCGGTCTATAACCTCATATTTTAATATCAACAAGTGAGTTTCGGGTCAGTAAGAAGACAATTATATCAAATTTTACTGGCATGTGTTCTAATCCATTTCTGTTTTCAAGCAGAAGATATTACAAGAAGCTTTAACAACTGACGGAAAAATATTACACGAACAAACTTAGAAAAATCAAACTTTCTGTATCAATCCTTCTTTCTTTCATTGTACTTACAATTTATAGCTTAAACTTAAATATGTTTTGAGTAAATATGTCAGAGGACAAAGAAATTTACTTAACAACATACTTCAGTGGATGGCTTCACCACTCATTAAATTGTATATTAAGTCATTTAATCATTAATAAACCTGAATAAATGAACGAATAAACAAACAAACCTGAATAAACTGACTATTGGTATGTAGCAACATACAATACAGAGGTCAGCCTAAGCTTAAAGCCAAGACTTTCATAGCACCAGTAAAGTGGAAATTTTAAATACAATCTGAAAAATAACTGCCAAGTTACTAACAGTAAAGAAAATCTTAGAGAAATTACCACGTTCAAGTTTTAAAATTCTGAACCCAGATGCGTATCAGAATCACAAGCCTACTTGTCAAGGTTATAAAACAAAACAAATCTAAAAAACAAGAAAACCAATCTTAGGATCATTCCACATTTGACGATGCTACTTCATCTTGGTACTCAGAAAATAGAGAAATTTATGTATAACCCAAATGAGAGTACTTCTGATTTTTAAATATTCAATGACTTCAGGATACTAGAATAGTTCTTAATTGAATTAATACAACTTTAGATGTGAAGAGCATCTTTATAACATTGACCAAAATTTATTTAATATTTTGGGAAGTAAACCAATTTTTTTACATATATGAAAATGATAATAATGCCATCCTATAGTTTTTATGCATATAAAATTCTTTAAAATAAATATTAACTAATTTCTTACACAAATTTTGGGTTTTCACATTATTGCTCAGATGGAGAGACCCCCCTCCCTGGAAACTAATATTCTCTGAATACCTAAGTCACAAGTATTCTGCTAGGTGCTTTGACAAATATCATCTCATTAAAAAAAACAACAGTAAATGAAGTTTTATAGTTTTTTATGACCTACCAACCATAAGAACTGAATATTGGTATGTAGCAACATTATAGAGGTTAGCCTAAGCTAAAACCCACAGCATCTTTAAGAAAGGGCAAAGGAAAGAAGAAAACAAACAAACAAGCAAAAAGAATACAACATTATATAAAGATTTTAAAAACAAATTTCACCTGACTGGACCACAGATATTCACATCACTGACTTTGACTAGAGTTTCACTAGTTTGACTAGTGAAAGGCATTTATTTATAAGTAGAGGGCAAATAAGTGCTGTAAGGCACGTACAATGGTACAAACATGGCAGGTTTTCAATAAAATAAGTTTTACTTCTGTTGATATGTTAATATGTTTGTTGTTGTTCATTTATCAATCTAGTACAAATCAGCCTAAATAAGTAGCATGGCATCGCCCTGTAAAACTCTGGAGGTCCCACCTAAGCTTAGTGTTCTCTGAAGTCCTCCATGATTTATTATCTGTTCCAACTAATTTAGTACAAGCCTTACATTGTTATTCATCTTTCTAACTTTATGCACTGACTTTTTATGGCTTATATCTTCACAGCTCTAATAATATCGAATACAATTTAATAAGAGGTAGTTAACTACCTCAATTTATAACTACTTGTTATAAATCCTATGTTTCATGAGATTATATCTTATCAACTATGTTCTGGAAAGAGAATTACACGTGTTTGCTCAACTCTGCTGACTCGCCACTGCTTGCAGAATAATAACCAAATTTCTGTGTATGGAACTCAAAGCCCTATCCTGTGGCCCTATGCTAGACTTCCATCCTACCTACATTCCAGCCACTACCACAGAGCATTTGCCAAACTCACTGTATACTTTTGTACCTCCAAACACTGGTCAGTATGATTCTTTCTGCAATTCCAGATGGCACACACTTACTTATTCTGCAAAGCTCACCCCATCAACTCTTCAGTGAAGCTTTCCCAGAACCCACCACCACTCCTACCACCACCCCCCAAACCCCTGCGGAGGGCAAATTCTTCTTCCGTTTGGCAGCCACTTTTATCAAAGTACTTTTCTCCTTTAGTAAAAGGAAATTATTATTATTAGTCTGCCTTCTCCTTTGTGAAACTTTCCAAGACTCCATTATTATTATTATTATTATTATTATTATTCTGCTTCCTCTTCTGTGAACTCTCTAAGCCTCCCATATCCAGAGTTAAGCACTACATTTATTGCCCAACCCTGTCCCTCATACGTAGTTCTCTCCCAGCACATAACACAGCACCCTGGCATTACTTATCTTTATAATTACCTGCCATACACAGATGTAGAGAACAAACGTATGGACCCCCAGGGGGGAAAACCACGGGGGGCTGGGGGTGTGTGCTGAATTGGTTGATTGGGATTGACACGTATACACTGATGTGTATAAAATTGATGACTAATAAGAACCTGCAGTATAAACAAACAACAAAACAAAACAAAACAAAAAATAATTACCTGCCCTATTAGACACTGTGCTCCTTGAGGACATCATCTCATTCATCATTGCACCCCCAGAGCCTAGTGAGCACTTGATACACAGTAGATGTTCAATAAATATTATTAAATTAACAAACAAAATACAATTGCTTTCTGCCAAATCAGAAAAGAACTGGTACCGAGCATTCCATTTAGACACCTGCCTCCTTAGCATTCAAGCAGAAACCTTGCTCTCCAGTGATTAAACAAGAGCAAACCAAAGTGGATGTGCAGAAAGTAAGGTGACTGAAGGAACTGGGGAGAAGTCAGGCTTCCAGCAAGGGCAAAGGTAGGCCCTTTACATGTTGAACAATTCCCTCACGTTAGCTCCAGGGGGGTTATTTACACAGCAGTGACTGCTGTAAGCAATGCTTTGCTAACCTTCAGTAAGATAATCCCTAATGAAATTGCTTCCTCACCTCCACTAAGTGACAGATAAATGTCCATTTTTGCATAGACATTTCCTTAGAGAATAATCGACTGGGAATATAACAACTACATGTATTTTTAACATCAGTTAATTATACAAAAGCATTTAATATATATAATTTCTAATGAAAAGAACACAAACCAGAATTAATGTGGCATGATATTAAAAAATTACTGTATCCTAACATGCCTATTCTATATCACAAGAAAATATCTGTACACATGTATACTACAGCATAGTCTTTTTCTATGTGTTCTTGATTTAACTTCTGGATGGTATAAATCAGAAACAGCAAAATGAAGAGACTAGAATGTAAAACCTACTGTAAATATGATGAAAGATACGGGAAGACGCAGAGTACAATTAATTCAGCAAATATTTTTGAAATGCCAGGAAATACAAAAGGCATAAAGATGCATAGTGTAACGCCACTGCTTTCAGGAAACTTATCTGAAATAAAGCCTTCCACTACAATATACTCACAGAACCGAGCAAACATAAGTAAGGATAGCATTGAGCTTGTCTTAAAAAGAAAAATGTTATGTAACTATGACTAACTGGTTGCTCTGTTTTCTACAAAAACAATTATCTTCAACAGATTTTAACACTCTTTCTACTGAACACATGGAGGTAAAAAAATTTTTAGGGACCTCCCTGGTGGCGCAGTGTTAAGAATACACCTGCCAATGCAGAGGACATGGGTTCGAGCCCTGGTACGGAAAGATCCCACATGCTGCGGAGCCACTAAGCCCGTGCGCCACAACTACTGAGCCTGCGATCTAGAGCCGGCGAGCTACAACTACTGAGCCCACGTGCCACAACTACTGAAGCCTGGGTGCCTAGAACCCGTGCTCCACAGCAAGAGATGCCCACGCACTGCAACGAGCAGCGCCCGCTCGCCGCAACTAGAGAAAGCCCGCGTGCAGCAACGAAGGCCCAATGCAGCCAAAAATAAATAAATATATTAAAAAAAATTTTTTTAAACAAAATGTACCTCAAGCTATAAACATTCTGAGAGCCAAAAACTACTTTAAGAGAAAAATAAACATAAGGTGACTACATTTTGACATTTAAAAAATCTTCACTTCGTAATAATTAAATGCTCTACACATACAAATTATTAGAGTTATACTTCACATATACAACATTGTTTATAAAAGTTTTAACTGTTCTTGACTTCTTTGAACTGCTCTTGGCCTGTTTTCTTAGAGGGAAAACACTTATACTTAGTAGGACAATATGCAAATGCTGGCCTTTATATCAAAAATAAAATTTACCAGCAAAAAGTTGGCATAAAGGTTTCTATTGGCTGAAAAGTATATCTTCCTCCTCTAAGTTATAGCTTCCTAACTCTCTCTTTTGTAATGTAAAAGCTAATTTGAGTAATGGATATAAGAATACAGACATATTTAATAGATGCTATCTCTTACTCATTTGAGAAAACCTCTTCACAACACAATTTCAAACAGTGGTTTTATTATAGTTGTGTTTTTGACTAAATATAAGGTGCTTAAATTGTTTTAGAAAGTAAGCAGATATTAATTCATAATTGGAATTCTAATTGGGCACAACTACTAACTCATCCTGCTCAAAAAATTGTTTTAAATTATTTGTTACTAAAAATTATTTATTTTGCATGCTATTGAAGGCTTCTTTACCTGCAGATGGCTGGGAAACATTCCTGAAGACCTTTCTTTTTAACTAAAGATCCTTCAAGGCAGTACATAATGATGTCCATAACCTTTACAGAAAAGACACAAATCTAAAATTAGTTTCAAATACTTAATTTTCCATAATTTAAATTATTAACTTAGGCCTCATTTGCATTAAAATTCTACATAGTTTGATTTTGATATTTACTTTAAAACTACAGTATATTTACTAAAATTACAGTGTACTTACTTTATACTATAGGCCATCCTTTCTCTTACCTGTGAAAACCATTTTTTAAAGACAGCACACAGTAAAATAAAGAAACCAGACTTGTTTACTTGAAAGGCAATTCCTATTTATGTACAGGATAGGTAGCTTTTATTCAAGCACACTCTATGTTCTGTTTTACTTATAGTGAAAGATACGGAAGAGACTATAACCTTTAAAAACTGCTCTAATACCGTCCATTCCATGTGAATGGTAAATGGACATAGCAATCATTTTGATTTTTGAGGAAATTTAAATCAAGTCTCCAGAAATGATACAAAAGTTCATTCATTTTAGTCATCTCTTTCTTTCTTTTAGAGGTGCTGGAAATAAAGATGCTGATTTATATTACTACACTAGAATATTTAATTTAGCTGTGGATGTACTGATATAATTTAAAACAGAATATTCTTACCTCCACAAGAAGATCCACGACATCCGTGGGCATCTTTTCAATAAGAATTTCAATGACTCTCAGAATTTCCCCTTTAGCTCGGGCAAGAGTTGTGGTGTGCATATTCTGCTGGGATTGGGTATTTGCTGCAAGAGCAGTATGTCTGTGCACCTAGAAAAATATTTCCATGTTGCAGATATGGTCGACACTTGATAGACTTTTACATTTCTAGCCACTGGTTTTTCACTTACTAATACAACAGAAAAAAAAATCAACAAAAACAAATGTCTTGGGGTGGGTCAGGAAACATTTTTAATTACAAAGAAAGTACTTAGTACAATAAACACTCAGTATGTATTCCCTAATAGAATTCTAGTTCTTGGGCATTATATGAGACTTTAATACAATATCACCATGACATTTTAAAAAGGGACAAACAGAAGGTTTGTGAATCCTGCATATTCAGCATTGAGGTGGGTAGCAGTTAGGAGACACCAGCGCGTATAAGACATGATTCTTGTTCTCAAGTAATAATGGTAAATGATGCTTACATAGCACTTACTGTGTCCCGGGCACCATTCTAGGTGCTTTATAATCAAGTTGGGAAATTAAAAAAAAACATACCTCCAAAAATAATGAACACTGTGTAAACACAGCTGACCCTTGAACAATGCTGGGAGTTAGGGGCGCCAACCCTCCACGGAGTTGAAAATCCGTGTACATCTTACAGTTGGCCCTCTGTGTCCAAGGATCCAACCATCCACAAGAATGTTCAGTCCTGTAGTATTTACTACTGAAAAAAATTCACATATAAGTGGACCTGCGCAGTTCAAACCCATGTTGTTCAAGGGTCAACTGTAATGTAAGTTCAGTGTGATTTTGCTTCCTTGTACAAACTGTAAGTCTTAACAGTTCAAAGGAGAAACAGCATTAACAGGCCCTGGGTCAGCCATGCAGGAGTGGGCATGGGGATGGGGTTAGGGACAGCTGTCATGGTGAGAAATACTTCAGTATTTTACTCTAAACCTCTAAGTGAAGTGGAAAACTTTTTTTTAAAAGGTAATAAATGTGGACTATTACATTAAAATATTAGTTAGAACACTAAGAATGTGGGAATCATTGGCAATTAGTTAGACCATTAACATTAAAATATTTAAAAATTACCTTTCCAGTCAAATGCTGGGGTAGAACAAACCCCAAGCATGGCTATTCTAACAGTTCATTTAAAAATACTCATATGTAAATGGTGAAAATTAAGTTTAAAAACACAATTAATATAAAATACTTGTTTATCTCTTTAAAGAGGCAATTTAATGCCTGGCCTTTATAAGACCTGTATCTGTATCAGACTAATGTAAGGCTTATACAGTATATTCAATATTAGTATCTCTGTATGTTCCACTGATATGAAAAACTGGTAAAAAAAAAAAACCCCACGTCTAATAAATCTGTTCATTTATACATACATATACTTTATAAAAATCTATACTATCTATAAAATATAGACATATACATATGTATATTTTAAACACAGTGGACTCTCAGTGCACCACTATGCACTATTAGAAAAACATAGCCCCTTAGTCTGCAAATCTATTTTAGGTGTGAATTCAAAGTCCCACTGCCTCATATAAACCCATACAATCTGCTATTAGGCCCTTCTTTCCTCCCTTCTAGCTACATTCATGTCACAAATATTTGCTGCATGCCGATTAAGGATGGCTCTGGGGCAGACATAGGCCCAGCAGGTTGTAGGTTATCAGGGCAGACTCCGAGGTATTTATTTAGTATTTTAAAAATTCATCTTAGCTACAGGAAAAACAACTCAGGCAGAGCCCATACCCCACGGACACTGAGTCTGCACATTATTCATGCTAAAATGGAACAAACCTTTAAAGAAAATTTAGGCGTTTATCTTCCTTGCCTTTTCTCCCACTACTAAGACCTATAGGAAAGACCTTATAATTGGTTCATTGTTCTTTACTAGTTTTTCAGTTAGATGTGGGCAATTAGAGCACTGAGAATTCGGGAATCAATTGGCATTCAAGTCTTTATCTGTGATATGTAATAGGAAAAACAATTAGCAAGTTTATGACTTACATTTTTGTTTACAGTTGGAGAGCCAGTGTTAAATAAGTTTTGTTTTGATTATAGGTAGATACTTACACTTGTAAAATGTGGATACCTTTAATATATTTTAATTTGAACAAGCCTGCTATATTTCAGATTGAGAAATTACTGTAAATACAAATATTTACAAGTGAATTAACGTTGAGAACAGAAATGACTACAAAAGCACAAGTAATGAATGCACTGCCGTGGAATTCTGTGTGCATGCACACAGGTACATACGTATTCATCCCAGCCCTAAATTATTAACTTGCATTGTTCTAGAACAAACTGTAAGGATTATCTATAGATACGGACCCTCGGCTCACAATATGAGATAATTCCTCTAACTGCAAAGATGGAGCACACTGAGACGTTCCTCTCACCTCTTTGGCTATAGTCGTGATGAAGGCGGGTGGTCTGGCCGTGGCAATGAGAGACAGGGCATGCCTCGAGGAGCGGGCAGAGTCAGCTGCAGGGCTCAGAGGCAGCCCCATTGTGATGCTAAACAGGGATCAGAAAAAAAGGAAGAAAGAAAAGAAGCATTAGAAATATAGACTGAAAAGATTAGACACAGCTTATAATGTCAGTTCAAGGTCAATGGGAGCACTCAAACAGTTAGAATATAATGGACTTGCAACAATGAGCAGTGATTAGGAGTCAGGGTGTTCTGGCATCAAATACAAAATCGAATAATTAACCGTGAAGATTGAAAACAGTATGTGCATCTGTCCAAAGTGTTAAAAACGCCTTGTTAACAAATTATCAAGAACTAGTACTGAATACGTATCACATAGCTCCGAATAAGGCAAGAAAGAATATTGTGAAGAGCATTTTCAATTTTTTTCCTTAAAAAACTTAAAGGTAAAAATTTGTTTATAAGGCCAAGTTGAAAGGCTGTATTTAAGGCCTATATCTGAGAGGAAGTAAAACTCACTCTTGTCCATAAAATTACCGAAGAACTGAAAATCACAAAATTATTTTTAGCTTATATATTATTTTTAGTTTGAAATACCCTCAGTAGCGCTAGTTTACCCTACACTCAATACTTTCAGAACCAATCTAATCAGCATTTTCTGCCAGTAGGTATTCAGTATTGTTGCAAAAAATTCTATTAACTGATACTTACTCTCTCTCTATAAAGAACATACACATGACATGGTCCAGGCTATATACAAGAATATGTACATGATGAAATACATCTTTCTAGAGTGAGAGGATGTCATGATAGGATAGTGCTGCTATATTTTCCTTTGCCACTCCTAAAACATAAAAATGATAATACTCTTCTGTTTGTAAGCTTCCTTTTATTTTATATAGACTACTGTGAAAAGTATTAAGACTTTTCTTTCATTAAAACGTGGCATGTGACCCACACATCAACTGTGTACAGGGACTATTTTGTTACTCAGTAAGAGATCCATTATAGCTTCTCTCGCTAGTTAAATAACCTTGGTATTTAAATATCCATATGAAATTATATTAAGATCTGTCCTGCTCCAATTAAATAATCTTTGTGTTTCATGTGTCAAATGAATTACATTTACTAAAAATTTTCAGGAAGTTTACAAGTATCTCTATAATTGATCTAAGAATCATTATTTTAACTTTTAGTTGAAAATAAGGAGGCATCACATAGGTATTCCCATCATTCTTAAAAGGTAAATTGATTATAGAAAATTCTCCTTATTTCTTTGTGACTTTTACATTGCTCAGTCTCTGTCTGATAATATAACTGTCTCTACTCTTTTTTTCCAAACTGAGGGTAGACACAAAGTGGGAACTCAGAGGAGAAGACGATGGAGAGCTTTCCTTTCATGTTTACCACAAAAAAGACAGATGTGAGCTGAGAGAACAAACACACATATCGAGCAATAAACAGAAGGTGCATTGGTGGGTGCATCACCCCCATGGAAGGTCCTGATGCCTTCGGGACCCAATGGGGGCTGGACAGAGATTCTCATCAGGAGAGCAGTTTCTCTTCTGGATTAAACTTTATTATTGAGAATTCAGGAAAAGAAATGTTTACTAGGTGAGTAGTGCTGGGCTAGATTGCTTAAAAAATTATTGTAAAATAAAATTATTGTAAAATTTTAGATCATTATTAAGCTAAGTTTTAAAAAATTCAAAAGCTAAATTTTTCAGATACTCTATGATGTTTCCTGTCATCAATGTGGATGAATAGATGTTGATAATATTGAAAGCCTGAAACAAACAAAAATGGTATGTTAATTGAATAATTCTGAACAAACCTAAATCAACTTTCCTAAGATCAGTAAAACCACAGGATGTTGAAGTTGGAAAGATCCCCTAGGCAACATCCCTGCCAAGCAGTCAGCCAGGGAGAAAGAGTGGCCATTTCCAAGGCGTCCCACCCCACATGTGGGAGGCATGAGAGGAGGAAAAAGAACTGGACAGGAACCGTAGGTAGAGGGTTGAAGTGGAGCTTCCCTGTGCTACTTCATGTCCTCTTGCACCTGCCCAGAACATCCCTATGAGGTGGTGATATCAGCATTTTACGAGGGAGAAATCAGGTCCAGAGAAAGAGCCAAGGTAGCAGCGTAATGTCTCAGGACAGCCGACCTCTGGAGAAAATTAAGGGGGAGGGGCTGGACGATGCTGTGGGTAATTGGATTAATGAATTGCTAACACGACTAAACTCAGCACTTTTGGATGCCTGGCTAGACTGCATCCCTGAGAGAGCTTTCTAGTGGTGTGTTGTAATACATGGACCTCCGGTCTGTTTTACTCAGTATCAACAGCGGATTGAATGAAGATACAGGATGCATGGTTATCGACTGGTATGGAGGTAAAGTTGGAACAGAGAGCAACTGTACTAAATAGCAGAACTGGAAATCAAAAACTCTCAAAAAGATCAAATTCAGCTAAAGAAAGAAGTCTTACATGTGGGTACCGATGACCAACTTTACAGGCAGGTATAGGACAGGCGATGGCCGAGCTTATGAAACAGACCTGAAGGTTGTTGTACTTGAAACTTACATCCGTATGTTGGTGACCTGGCTACCTGCAGGGCTAGGCTGAATCAAGGGAAATACAAGGACAGAGAAGATGTTGCCCCTGCTGCCCTTCCTGGCTCCGGGTGCCCTCCTCATGGATGTGTTTCTCACTAAGAGATGGGGCCTGGCTTCCACAGGACAGGCGTTACAGCATCCTCCTGGAGTCCGTGTAAGTCTTGCCCATTCCCAGCTGTGCTGTCGTGACCTCTTGCAGTTGCAAAGCAGAGTTTTATTCACATAAACAGGATCCTTGCAAACTCACCGCCCACCTCTAAGTCCTCTCTTTCACCCCGTCTCTGTTCCTTGCATGGAGGAGAAAAGTTTAGTGGGATGCTAAGAAGGGGCCAGGGGAGGCGAGGCAGAGGGGAGAAAGAGAGAGAAAGAAAGAATAAATACACATGGATATGCACATGTGTGTGTGCACCTGAGGGTGGGGGAGGTCAGCTGACAGACTTCCAAGGCTCACGCCACAGTGACAAGTGGATATTGTCTCCCTGCCCTCATGCTGTGCCCTGTGGCCACCTAGACTGAATAAGCACAATGTCAGTAAAATGGTTATATTAAAATACCGACTTCACCAGGTTGATGAGAAGACTGAATGAGATAACAAATGCAAAGACATCTGGCCCTGCATCTGACAGTTACAGGTACAGCAGGTGCTTCTTCTCAACCAAAGATGCCTCTTACAAGTAGAAACAAAGTGAAAAGAAAATGAGATCAATGAATGGCAGGTCACTAGTTTCAAGTTAAAGGCTTAGTCACACATTACCCTTCCTCCTCAGCAAATGACCTTGTGAATCTGGGGAAACTGGCAAACTTCTTATAGGAAGAAAAGTGATAAAGTGGGGGTAATGGGGAAGGAAGCGAACCAAAGACATAGAAAAGTGCTGCCCGTTGGATTCCAGCTGTTGGGACGCGACCACCCAACAATCTGTAGAGGCACCAACGTGTGCATTTGAGTGATTCCTGTCATCAGTGTCTGGCAGTCTGAGGGCAGGACTTCAGAATGTGGAAGCAGCTCTTGCTCTGAGGTCAGGGCTCTGCAGTGACCGTCAGAACATTCACAGTGCACAAGCGGGTGGGCTGTGAGCGTGATAACAGAAAGGAGTCGCCCAGGCAACAGGGGCAGAAGAGAAACCTTGTCTCTCCTGCCTACAGCCTCTTCAATGCACCCCTGCCAGAGTAATCTTCCCAAAGCACCAACTTGGGTCCCAAAAAGTTGGGTCCCAACTTTGCTTCCCAAAGCACCGCACTGGGTCCTAGTGCTTAGAAAAATCTTAAACCCCTTGGCTGGAGATTCCAGGCCCTGCATAATCTTGTTTTGCTAATTTATAACTCAGTCATTTCCACACCCATGCTCCCGAGGCCAGACTAATTTCAAAGCTGGTCCCTAAAATTCAATTCCTTTTTTAATCGTAGTATTTTGCTAATGCTTCTCTGCTACCCCTTTCCCCACTAGCACACTCTCCTCCCTCCCCTCTGTTCAATTCTTGTGGAAGCCCACGTGGTATTCTGCAATTGCTACAGCACTCAATTACCATCTATTGAAACAAAAACAACCAACGACAAAACCTGTTCATTCCAGGCCCTTAGCACTGACCCTCATTCTGAACTAGTTTTATACTGTGAACCAATAAACAGGTTAGGACTATGCCTTCTAATCCTGTGTACCACCCCCTACCCACTGCAATGTGCCTAGTACAGCCCTTGGACATAGTGGTAGCTCAATAGTTAAATGAAGGTAAATGAAGTTACCTGGCAAATGCAGCAGGAAAAAAAAAAAATCACTTAAGCCAGTTATTCGACTGAATTGACCAAGAAATGAAGTCAAAGTAATTGATCTGGTGGTCCCAACAGACAAAGTCTAATTCTGCATGTAGTTATCTTGAAAGTCAAAAGTGTACTGGGTGTGTGATATATTTTAATGTGGAATTCTAACTGAAAAGGAAGGATCATACTATCAGAGGCTTGAAATTAAAGGGGATGTCTGCCTTATTCTGGAATCTGGATGTAAACACAGAACTCACTCTTTTCACCTGATCCTGCTTATCTGGCTCTTAAGCAGATCATCTGTTACATAGGTTTATAGGGTGGGTCTTTGTTTCAGTCTTTATTCTGAAAAATATGATATGACACACTCTCAGTTTTACTCAGCATTTCAGTATACACATTCAATATGAAATACCAGAGATGATAGATATTATAAATAAAAACCATGAATAGAAAATAGTCCACTCAGGCCAAGCTCAATCCTTACTTGACTGCTCATTAAATCCTGTTCTAACCCTTACTCCATGGCAGTAAAAGCTTTTTAAAACGTACATGTAAGACCACCTCAGTTAAATGTCACTGTCTACAACTGTCAGACTTCACCCATCTGTCAAATTATGGAATGCCATAAGGGAATATTCAGGGTGGGGGGAACACAACTTTCATAGAATAACCTGCAAATCATAGTCAACACGATTATGGACTGAGTGCTTGTGTCTCCCTAAAATTCAGATGTTGAAGCCCTAAGCCTCAATGTGATGGTATATGAAGACAGGCCTCTAGGAGATAATTAGAGTTAGATAAGGGCATGAAGGTGGGGCCCTTGTGATGGGATTAGTGCCCTTATGAGAGAAACCAGAGAGCTTGATCTACTTCTCTCTTCAAATCTTGGTCACAAAGAAGTCATGTCAGGACACAGCAAGACGGCAGAGCCTACAAGCCAGGAGAACAGACCTCAGAATGAGGTCTTACCAGCACCTTGACCTTGAACTTCCCAGCCTCCAGAACTGTGAAAAATAAATGCCTGTTGTTTAAGTAGCCCAGTCTGTGGTGCTTTGTTATGGCAGCCCAAGTGAACTAAGACAAACAGTAACAGAACATTGAAAACACTCCCCATCTGAAACAAAGACTAAAATTATTTTGAAAATACATAATTACGTATCATCTGGGAATTCCATTCTACCCCCTCCCTGGTAAAATAGGTGTGTTAACAATTGTCTTTAATGAACAACTGTCTTTAATGTAATAGGGAATCAGCAATTCCTCTTTGTCATGTGGGACCTAAATCTGATAAGTTACAGGTGGCACTAACTTCTTAAACTCAAAGGTGGCAATTCCTCCAAGTGCATATCTTTTAGACCTATTTCCTATATATTGTATACATTTACAATGAATAAAATCTATGCCAACATGATTTAGTTAAATGGTTTCCTCCAATTATAAACTTTCTATTAAAAATAAATGTCATGTGAATAGGAAAAATAATCTAAATATTGAAGCCTAAAGCACCTTAGTGTTTGTATGATGTGATCTTTACTCTCCGGCTCTCAAATCTAAAAATTATGATTGAGATCTGAGTTAAAATGTCAATTCTTTTTTCTCCAACTCTGTTTTATATTGTCCAGAAAGAGTCTTTCCAACATATAAGGCTTATCTATGTTATCAGAGCATGTGTGGTTTCCAATGACTGTATGTTTCTCCCTTAAAGTTTGGCAACTGTGAATATTACAGAAAAGCAATGGACTCTGTGTAGTTCATCCACATCCCTCAGTCACAGCAGTATGAGGTGAGAGTCTGGCACCTTCAGCAGCTTGGCCGGCCCTGCTCTGCTGTTCTCTTTCAGAGTAAAGGTCTGCAACATGAACTAGGAAAATGGAATCAGAATCACAGACCACAACACATACAAAAGCACAAGGATTCTTCTGTACTTTTACATAAAACAAAAGTAGGATTTTCTACTGTTTCTAACATTTTATCCGTATGTCCATAACCATGCTGATCTAAAAATCCATGGATTTTTAAAAAAGATAATACTGCGTACATTTCTATTATTTTCACAATCAGCTGGGGATGACTTAACCTATGATTTCAACGAAGTGCAGCCTTCCGTTTTCAATTAAACAGTCCCTCATGAATAAACAGCCCATAACCATTAACTTAAAAATTCCTCACGTAAAATTCTACCTGTGGATCTCTCATTATATAAAGGGTGACATAACCATGCAGTATGGAAGCAGCAGAATGGGAGTCGGGAGACCTAAGTGATAGTCTTAGCTCTCACAGGACTACTGTAACCTCAGACAAGTTGTTTAATCTCTACAACTTATTTTTACTTAATAGCATATTAAGGGCACTGGATTGCATGCTGTTGAAGAAGACTTTTGTCTCTAAAATTCTAGGACTTTATTAAATGTTTATTGCAAATAACAAGGCAAATCATATAACAGGTGTTTGAATACATAAGAATAAACACATAGTATCGAAACATGGCCCAAGCTGTCAAGGAGTTTACTGATATTTAAATGGGCTTCTAGTTTCCAGAAGGCACAAAATTCTTGATGAAAATGATTTCATTACATAGATTTTAAAAATCTGAAAATTCTGAGTTGACCTCTTTTAGGTCCTTTTAATAGGTTGTTTTGAATTTAGTCCTCTGTTGGTCTTTAATTCTCTGGGTATAAGATTTCAAATGCAAGATGGCACAGGGGTGGGAGCGTGGCTTTTGGTGTCAGTGAGACCTGGGTTTGAACCTCACCTTTTCCTGGACAAGAGAAAGCACCTGTCTCAGATTCGTTTTATGATCTTTTATAGTCATTTTTACACTCTTTTAATAAAGAAAAAGGTAAAACCAATCCTCTCTTTGAACCCAATTCTATTCCCCAGAGATAATGAGTAAGGCAATTATGTTCAAGTTTTTGACTGGAGCATCCCAGGGTTTAATTTCTGCAAGAAATTAATAAATAAAATTAGCTAAAAACAATGCTTAGTTTCATGTCCCTATGTGTGCAGCTGTCCCTCAGCCTCTTTGGGGTGTGCCTGAGCTTTCCCCGTCTGTCCTTTTGCATGTCGTAGTTATTCTTCCCACCTCTCCTCGCAATCATTCAAAGGAAAGATTCAGATGAAATTCTTCCTTGGGTACTGTCTGGGTAACCCCTGTGATTCATCTGCCATGCTCTGAATGTCCATACCTTTTACTCTCCTTCTTTCCTGTAAGATCTTATCTTTCCTGTAAGACTGCAAGTCACGTGAAGGGTCTTTGTTTCATGAAAGTTTGTCACTACATATAATACCTAACACTGTCCCTTCCACATATTAGCTACTCAATAGATGCTTGCTTAGTTAATAAATGTAGTTTAAAATTGGGTAAAATGTTTGAAAACACTGGAAAACAGCTGGTTTTATTTTGATTCCAAAGATGAAAATTCTAAGCCATATTTCTAAAATAAAAGCATTATTGGGCTTCCCTGGTGGCGCAGTGGTTGAGAGTCCGCCTGCCGATGCAGGGGACACGGGTTCGTGCCCCGGTCCGGGAGGATCCCACATGCCATGGAGCGGCTGGGCCCGTGAACCATGGCCGCTGAGCCTGCGTGTCCGGAGCCTGTGCTCCGCAACGGGAGAGGCCACAACAGTGAGAGGCCCGCGTACCGCAAAAAAAAAAAAAAAAAAAAAAAAAAAAAAAAAAGCATTATTAATTCTGGGAAAATGCTCTATTAGTCTTGAGCCATATACAGTTTTTCAGGAGGCCTCTCAGGAGTCATCTCTGACAGAGGATGTCAACACAGGGGAGAGAAGGAAAGAGAGAAACTCTGCCATCACATGTATTCCTCAGAACTAGATACCAACCTGAGTGAGCTGCCCTACCTTGAACCCCCTCCTTCATAAACTCACAAGAATTGAAATAAAGAAGGAAACACTGCTTATGTTTTTTTCTTTTTAAAAAGCACAAGCCTAACACAAAAGCTTCTCCATAAAGCAAGCTTAAGATCGCAGTCAGCAGCAAGGCGGCCAAGTGGTGTTATCGTGTGCACAGAGAAGTGGGCACAGAAGGGCGGCCCCACAGGCACTGTGAGGGTAAGATGCACAGTCACCCTGCTGCTCTATCTCGCCCCATCTCAGTCCTTCTGCAGCCTGTACCAAGTGTGTCGTGGATGTAACAGGTCATTTTCAATCTAAATCTTGTTATAGATTAATAAGCAAACATTTTCTTGCTTATTATACAATTTATCATGATGAAAATTACATTGGACTCCTCAAGGCTACACGCTGATACATTCATTTATTCAGAGCTGTGTGTAGAGAGTTATACTAGTCTTCATGACAGAAAAGGATGTAATAGCAAGATTTAAATTACCTACTGAAAGCTAAAGTATTGGTGTCTGTGGACATACTCCATGTAGATAAAACACAGCACATCTTTATGTTTGCTGATATAAGCTTCATGTGAACTTATTTAAACACAAAATAAAACAAAATGTTAGATGGTTAGTCTAAAATAGAAACCCATTACTTCTCCCAGGCAACAAAACGAGACTGCACACTATTGAAATTGTTTTTGATCAGATTTGAAAATAGGCTATAAAATTAGGTCAAAGTAAAATTCTGGACAATCAAAATTATTAAAGTCTTCTCAAGGTAACCAGGAGAGCTGAGGTAAAAGAAGCCACTCTGTTGACTCCTTGGAGGGTGTCCACGGCAGTTGCAGCCAAGGGGAGGGTAAAAGGTTGAAAATACGTTCCAGGCTTTGCACAAAGGCCAGCCTCTTACGACTGCTGCCAACTCATGGGCTCACATTCCCTCCTAATCCTTTAAGTCAATCGAGAACCTTCAGGCCACCTGTATCCCTCCAGAAACTATCCTGATTGTCACTATGTGGAAGTGTTTATTCTAGAAACGGGCATCTCTTCCATCTGTGGAACACTAGGACAATGACAATGGCATCACCATCCATACCCCCTCCCCCCGCAATACGGGTAACATCCATTCAATCTCTTAACATGTGCTAAGTGCTCTTCTAAGCACCTGGCAAATATAAACTCACTTAACATCAATCTTATGAAGTAGGTATTTAATTAGCCCCAACTTGTAAATGGAACTGAGGTGAGAGGTGAAGTAATTTACTGAAGGGTATATAGCTAGGGAGACACAGAGGTGAAGTTTAGGAAGTGTGGCAGTATGAAGCAGGTGAAGGGGGAGGACAGCTGCTTAGGTTTGAAATGAATACCCTTCCCCTACCAGTCAATCTTGGGACTTTGGGCTGGGGATGCCCAATCTGTGGACAAAGTCACAGCATTCCAGTCTAGCCTTCAGTTGTTTCTCTGGTCTCCACTTCTGAGCATAGAGCAGCCAGCAGAAAGACGACAGGCCCAAAGCACGCTAGAATATAAGGCAACTGCGGGATATGAGAGAGGCAACCATGAAGAAAAGGGCAGAGAACCCTAGTTTTTTAAAAGGTTATCAATGATAGGCATGAAATGCCATTCACTGAAAAAATCAAAGAGGTGATAACACTTACAGGCAGACCTCAAAGATACTGTAGGTTCGGTTCCAGAGCAGCGCAATAAAGCGGGTATCACAATAAAGCGATGCACACGAATTGTTTAGCTTCCCAGTAAACATATAAAAAGTATGTTTATACTATACTGTAGTCTATTAAGTGTGCAATATCATTAAGTATTTTTACAATGTACATACCTTAATTAAAAAATACTTTATTGATAAAAAAGTCACAATAATTACAAAAATAACATCAAAGATCACTGACTACAGACAACCATAACAAATATAGTAATAAAAAAGTTTGAAATATTGCTAGAATTACAAAAATGAGACAGAGAGTCATGAATGAGCAAATGCTGTTGGAAAAATGGTGCCAAAAGACTTGCTCAATGCAGGGTTACCATAAACCTTTGATTTGTAAAAAAAAAAAAGAAACCCACAGCATCTGTGAAACGCAATAAAGTGAAGGACAGTAAAATGAGGTCTGCCTGTACATTAAGAGAGGCATCACGGGACAGTTCAAGAATTCCTCCCACTAGGAATTCACCCTCACTAGGATGACTATACTAAAAAAGCAACAACAAAACCGGAAGATAAATGTTGGCGAGGATGCAAAGACAAATTCCTACACTGCTGGTAGGAATATAAAATGGTGCAGCTGCTATGGAAAACAGTTTGGTGGTTCCTCAATAGGCTAAACACAGAATTACCACATGACCCAGCAATTCCACTTTTAGGTATCTACCTAAGAGAAGTGAAAACTAGGTGTTCAAACAAAGTGGAAGCGAGCCACATGGCCATCAACAGATGAATAGGTAAATAAAATGTGGTATATCCACAGAATGGAATATTGTTCAACTATAAAGAGAAACAAAGTACTGAAAAATGCTGCAACATGAATGAACCTTGGAATCATTATGCTAAGTGAAAGAAGTCACACACAAAAGGCCACATACTGTATAATTCCATTTATATGAAATATTCAGAATAGGCAAATTCACAGGGACAGAAAGCAGATTATTGATTGTCAGGGGACAGTGGGAGGGGAGAATGGAAAGGGACTGCTCAATGGGTATGGAGTTTCCCTTTGGGGTGACTGATACTGGGAACTAGGTAGTGGTGATGGCTGCATAACTGTGAATGCAGAGAATGTTGCTGAATTGTATCCTTTAAGAGGGATACAGTAGTAAATTTCCTGTTAGATGTGTATTATACCATCAAAACAAAACAAAAAAGACGCCCTCCAGGAATCAGGAGGCTGGGTTCTCAAGTCAATACTAACCTCTATCACCAGCCCCAGTTTCATTTTAGGAACTGCCTTGGATCCTCTTCTTATTCCTCTATTCTCATCCCTGCCTCCCTGGACCACTGCAACCTCCTATGGCTGATCCTCTGCTGTGTGCAAATGAAACCTCAATAAAGTTGGTTTAAAAATTAACACGAGTGCAAAGGAGTAATTCCCCAAACTGGCCAGGTATTGTATCAGTAAAACATTTTTGAGCAACTATATATATCATTTTCCTTATATGTGATATGTTTATATTATTATTAGCTGATAATATCTCAAGGCACAATAAACATATATTTAAAACTATGCCACGGATAAATCATTCATTGGCTCAAAGCTAAATCCCAATTGTGTTAAAATGACAGAAACATATCTCCCTTTCATTGTCTATTTCCAAAATTTCATATATTGAGATATTTGTCTATTTTTTCTCCATATGCAATTTATAAAGAGTAATCAATGACCTCTACTAAAACAAAACAAGCAAAACCAATAAAAGCCAAATGAACTGAAATGGAGCGTGTACTTGGCAAGTTGTTTCTCGGCATCAGCACAAAGTTCAAGAAGCCCCATCAGGACAGCAGACACATCCATGTAAGGCTCCCAAACTGTGAAACCACGTCCAATCAGATCAATGGCTGTTCTTCGGATCGTACTGTGTGGAGGAAGTTTGGGGCTTGGTGGCTGCAGCAGAAGAAATGTCAGTGCCTTACCTAAAATTACAAAA
Source organism: Leucopleurus acutus (assembly GCF_964270905.1). Taxonomy (NCBI): domain Eukaryota; kingdom Metazoa; phylum Chordata; class Mammalia; order Artiodactyla; family Delphinidae; genus Leucopleurus; species Leucopleurus acutus. The sequence goes on from NC_139155.1 coordinate 18,130,700, forward strand.
TAAAAGGCAGAGCAATAAAGTAATTTTACTTTTGTGATGTTTTCTTTGAAGCATATTTTCAAAATATAAACCACTTTGGATTTACTTTAACTGACATGGGGTTTTGAATAGTAAGACTATAAAAAGATCTCAAGTTTACAGTTTGCTTAGCCATGTACTTTAAAGAGATAAGTTAGGCTACAATATTTTATACCATATTCTAAAGTGTTGTAATTACATAATAACTATATTTAAATAAGTGTATATAATTTCAAAACATAATAGTGATTCTAAACTTCCAAACAATGTTTCTCCCTACTCAGCATTCTGCAAAATGAAGATGCTTCCAAATAATGTAAGATGGTATTTCTTCATCTTTCTTCTGCATCTAACAGAATTCATATGCGAAATGCTTCATCAATAACACTTCTCATCACAGGCAATGATTATCAACAGGGATGAGCGATGGAGAAGGTAGAATGTGTAGTTTTCAAAAGTCTCCACTCCACACCGCCACTGCCCCAGACAAGCATATCTGTTCCTCCACATTCTGGTGTACCAACAGCAGACAATGACGTCAAGTACTGGTAAATTCTTCACATAAGTTTGTCACGCAATTTTAAAAATAGCTCAATATTACTTCTAAATCTGATGAAATGATCTAGATTTTAATTAATATGTATTCCTTTATGTTGAAGATCAAGCTAACCGTTTGTATACCTAAGCCAATGGTCATTAAGCTACAAAAGCTCATCTACTGCCAAAGGCATTTTGACATTAAAAAAACACAAAACACCAGGGATTGTCAAGAACAAACTGCAACTTAGAAGAGGGTTTTTTGTTTGTTTGGTTTTTGAGGGGAAGAAACAAAACAGTTTATAAATCATATTACTGTATAACATACTAGTTAAAGGGAACAGAGGCTTCAGATTCAAGACAGAGTATTAACTGATTTTATAACTTACTAGGGGGCAGGCTTAGGAAGATACTCAGTGAGTCTCAGCTTCCTTGTCTGTAAAATGGGGATAATAATAGCTATCACTCATGAAAGGCCAGAGTGTTAAATGAATTAAACAAAGAAGTATACTGCCAGGTGCCCTCACTGGCGTGTGTTCAGTGAAGGGCAGTCAGGGCTCATTCTGAATAACATGTTGAACTTGTCTGTTTTTAAAATTAAGAACATGGCATATAAACTTTAATTTAATTCACTCAACAAATAAAAGCATTTACTCATTGGCTATGCTATAGCCAATTGTTAAATGAGAATGGATTGAAATGGGGGTGAAAAGAAAGATATTGTAAAGCTGAGACAAGTCTGTGAACGCACTCTCTATACAGTGGTTCTGAATTTCTTCTCAGTCACAGAATCCTTAAAGATTCTAATAGAATGTTTTTAAAAGATAAAAAAATAAAATAAAAAGAATCTGTTGAAAGCCATCAGTCCTTTCCTCAGGAAACTATATACACATACATATCCACCAAATTCTGCAGAAAGATGTCAAGGAGGCCACGGACCTTGGGTTAACAACTCCTGCCGTAAACGAAAAAGGTACACAGATATGGAAAGCCTCCTTGAGAAAAACACGTAGAAATTCATACTTCATTCGTACATGTATTTGAAAATTTTACTCTCATACTTAGCTATGTAAATATAATATGTAAAGCTCCAAGTTTTGTAGATCATAAAAATGTAAACCCCTTGAAAGAAAGAGATCCAATGCTCTATTTTCTGCCAGTACCTATGTGTCTCTTCTCACAAGTTATCTTTAAATATAAGCATTTTGGTGCATTTCCCTTCTCCTCAGCAAGTTTGTTAGCTCCTTGAGGGTAGGAAGTATGTTTCATATAACTCTGCATCTCCCAAACCACCAAGCACAATGCTGTGCACACATTATGGACCTAAAATGGATAACAGACCTGCCTTTACTGCACGTACACTTCTAACGCAGCTCCTGGCCCCAGTTTGCCAGAATGATATTTCAAACTGTCAAGAATATCTACCACTTTCCTGTTATTCTTGACATCTAGGAAGTCGTATGACTCCATATAATATAGGTGCTCTGCAATATGGGCCAAGGTGATGAAAAAGCTAAAATTAAGACAATGATAGCACTTCTCTATTAACAGAAAAAAATCTCGTGACGGAATTTTATGAATTTTAAGTTTTATCTCTCAGAACTTTTCTTAAATCTTAGGTACCCAATAAAGGTTGCATTTTAATCTCTTCAAGATAGAATCTAATTTTGTACAAAGGCACATATTTACTTATTTTATGTAAGTGCCCCACTACTGCACAATCGGGGAATATTGCCTCACTGAGTAACCAAGATGGAGAAGGATGCTACCACCTGCCATCACGATTGAGTCCTTTGTAAAAGACTCTCCTGGTGGCAGTATTAAGAAGTTCAACAAATTGGCCTGATATTCACTCAACACTTTCCACAATTTGGTCCCAAACTTTCCATCCAAAGATTCACTGAGGAACTGTTTATAGAGTATTGTTATATTGATATTATACTAAATGCTGGGGAAACACAAGAGAACAATACTCAGTTCTTTCCCTCAGGAAAATTCACTGTAGCTCAGGATATAGGTGAGCAAACAGGTAATCTGAATATATTATGAGGAATGTTAGAACATTTATAAGCACAAGGTATCAAGATAGAACCTAAAAGGGGCGCTTAACCCAATCTTAGGGATATAAGAAGGCTTCCAGGGAAAGGTGGCCTCTATACAAAACCCTAAAGACTAAGTAAAACTTTGTCACTCACAGGAGAGGAGTATGGAAAGAAAACATTCTAGGCAGAGAGAATAGCATGTTTAAAGACCATCAGATGAGAGAGAACACGACCAGACCAACAGATTACACATAGTTCAATATGGCTGGAAAGTTCGTCAGTAGAAAGAGAAGAGGTTGGGGCGATGGACAAGAGGGAAGAGGACGAGGTGGATGAAATATAACAGTGAGACACGCGACAGCACAGGTTATTAGAGCCTGATCACAAAGGGCCTTATATGCCATGCTAAGAGTTTGTTCATTCTGGTGACAATGGGGAACAACTGGAAAGTTTTAAGCAAATGAGGGGTTTGATTAGATTGTCATTTTAGAAAGATCAACATTTAGGCTGTCATGATTAGAAAGGGACAAGAACAACGGGACCTTCAAGATGGAGGGATTAAGATGTGTAGCTCACCTTCTTCCCCACAAATACATCAAAAATACATCTACACGTGGAACAACTCCTACAGAACACTTACTGAATGCTGGCAGAAGACCTCAGACCTCCCAAAAGGCAAGAAACTCCCCACGTACCTGGGTAGCGCAAAAGAAAAAACAGAGAGAAAAGAATAGGGATGGGACCTGCACCTCTGGGACAGAGCTGTGAAGGAGGAAAACTTTCTACACACTAGGAAGCCCCTTCACTGGCAGAGGCAGGCAGTGGGTGGGGGGCGGGGAGCTTTGGAGCCACAGAGGAGAGCGCAGCAACAGGGGTGCAGAGGGCAAAGCAGAGAGATTCCCGTACAGAGGATTGGGGCCGACCAGCACTCACCAGCCCGAGAGGCTTGTCTGCTCACCCGCTGGGGCGGGCGGGGGCTGGGAGCTGAGGCTCGGGCTTCGGAGGTTGGATCCCAGGGAGAGGACTGGGGTTGGCTGCGTGAACACAACCTGAAGGGGGCTAGTGCACCACAGCTAGCCAGGAGGGAGTCCAGGAAAAGGTCTGGACCTGCCAAAGAGGCAAGAAACCATTGTTTCAGGGTGCGCAAGAGGGGGGATTCAGAGTACCGCCTAAACGAGCTCCAGAGATGGGCACGAGCCGCGGCTACCAGCGCAGACCCCAGAGACGGGCATGAAACGCTAAGGCTGCTGCTGCCGCCACCAAGAAGCCTGTGTGCAAGCACAGGTCACTCTCCACACCTCCCTTCCCGGGAGCCTGTGCAGCCCGCCACCGCCAGGGTCCCGTGAGCCAGGGACAACTTCCCTGGAAGAACACACGGCGCACCTGGGGCTGTTGCAACTTTAGGTTGGCTGCTGCCGCCGCAGGCTCACCCCGCATTCCATACACCTTCCGCCCCGCCCCGAACCGCGGCCTGAGTGAGCCACAGCCCCCTAATAAGCTGCCACTCTAACCACATCCTGTCTGGGTGGGGAACAGATGCCAGAGGGTGACCTACATATAGAGGCGGGGCCAAACCCAAAGCTGAACCCCGGGAGCTGTGCCAACAAAGAAGAGAAAGGGAAATCTCTCCCAGCAGCCTCAGGAGCAGTGGATTAAATCTCCACAATCAACTTGATGTACCCTGCACCTGTGGAATACCTGAATCGACAACGAGTCATCCCAAAATTGTGGCGGTGGACTTCGGGAGCAATTGTAGACTTGGGGTTTGCTGTCTGCGACTGATTTGTTTCTGATTTTTATGTTTATCTTAGTTTAATCTTTAGCACTTGTTATCATTGGTGGGTTTGTTTATTGTTTTGGTTGCTCTCTTCCTTTTTTTATAATTATTATTATTTTTCATTTAAATAATTTTTATATTAAAAACTTTTAAAAACTTTATTATTATTCTTTTTCTTTCCTTTTTCCTCCCTTTTCTTCTGAGCTGTGTGGCTGACAGGATCTTGGTGCTCAGGCCTGAGACTCTGAGATGGGAAAGTCAAGTTCAGAACATTGGACCAACAGAGACCTCCCAGTCCCATGTAATATCAATCAGTAAGAGCTCTCCCAGAGATCTCTGTCTCAAAGTTAAGACCCAGCTCCACCCAACGGCCAGCAAAATCCAGTGCCAGATGCCCCATGCCAAACAATTAGCAAGAGAGAAACACAACGCCACCCATTAGCAGAGAGGCTGCCTAAAATCATACTAGGTTCACAGACATCCCAAAACACACCATCAGATGTGGCACAGACCATCAGAAAAAAATGATCCAGCCCCACCGACTAGAACACAGGAACCAGTCCCCTCCATCAGGAAGCCTACACAAGCCACTGAACCAACCTCACCCACTGGGGGCAGACACCAAAAACAATGGGAACTACAAACCTGCAGCCTGCAAAAAGGAGACCCCAAACACAGTAAGTTAAACAAAATGAGAAGACAGAGAAATATGCAGCAGATGAAGGAGCAAGGTAAAAACCCACCAGACCAAACAAATGAAGAGGAAATAGGCAGTGTACCAGAAAAAGAATTCAGAGTAATGGTAGTAAAGATGATTCAAAATCTTGGAAATAGAATGGACAAAATAAAAGAAACGTTTAACAAGGACCCAGGAGAACTAAAGAGCTAGCAAACGATGAACAACACAATAAATGAAATGAAAAATTCTCTAGAAGGAAATAATAGCAGAATAACTGAGGCAGAAGAATGGATAAGTGACCTGGAAGATAAAATAGTGGAAATAACTACCACAGAGCAGAATGAAGAAAAAAGGATGAAAGCAATTGAGGACAGTCTCAGAGACCTCTGGGACAACATTAAACACACCAACAATTGAATTATAGGGGTCCCAGAAGAAGAAGAGAAAAGAAAGGGACTGAGAAAATACTTGAAGAGATTATAGTTGAAAACTTCCCTAACATGGGAAAGGAAATAGTCACTCAAGTCCAGGAAGCACAGACAGTCCCATACAGGATAAATCCAAGGAGAAACATGCCAAGACACATATTAATCAAACTATCAGAAATTAAATACAAAGAACAAATATTAAAAGCAGCAAGGGAAAAGCAACAAATAATATACAAGGGAATCCCCATAAGGTTAACAGCTGATCTTTCAGCAGAAACTGCAAGCCAGAAGGGAGTGACAGGACATATTTAAAGTGATGAAAGGGAAAAACCTACAACCAAGATTACTCTACCCAGCAAGGATCTCATTCAAATTCAACAGAGAAATTAAAACATTTACAGACAAGCAAAAGCTGAGAGAGTTCAGCACCACCAAACCAGCTCTACAATAAATGCTAAAGGACCTTCTCTAGGCAGGAAAAACAAGAGAAGAAAAAGACTTACAATAACAAAACAATTAAAAAAATGGTAATAGAAACATACATATCGATAACTACCTTAAATGTAAAGGGATTAAATGCTCCAACCAAAAGACACAGACCGGCTGAATGGATGCAAAAACAAGACCCATACTTACGCTGTCTACAAGACACCCACTTCAGACCTAGGGACACATACAGACTGAAAGTGAGGGGATGGAAAAAGATATTCCATGCAAATGGAAATCAAAAGAAAGCTGCAGCAGCAATTCTCATATCAGACAAAATAGACTTTAAAATAAAGACTATTACAAGAGACAAAGAAGGACACTACATAATGATCAAGGGATCCATCCAAGGAGAAGATATAACAATTGTAAATATTTATGCACCCACCATAGAAACACCTCAATACATAAGGCAAATGCTAACAGCCATAAAGGGGAAATCGACAGTAACACAATCATAGTAGGGGAGTTTAACACCCCACTTTCACCAATGGACAGATCATCCAAAATGAAAATAAATAAGGAAACAAAAGCTTTAAATGACACATTAAACAAGATGGACCTAATTGATATTCATAGGACACTCCATCTAAAAACAGCAGATTACACTTTCTTCAAAAGTGCTCATGGAACATTCTCTAGGATAAATCATGTCCTGGGTTACAAATCAAGCCTTGGTAAATTTAAGAAAACTGAAAACGTATCAAGTATCTTTTCCAACCACAATGCTATGAGACTAGATATCAATTACAGGAAAAAAACTAAAAAATACAAATGCATGGAGGCTAAACAATACACTACTAAATAACCAAGAGGTAACTGAAGAAATCAAAGAGGAAATCAAAAAATACCTAGAAACAAATGACAATGAAAACTTGACGACCCCAAACCTATGGGATGCAGGAAAAGCAGTTCTAAGAGGGAAGTTTATAGCAATACAATCCTACCTCAAGAAACAAGAAAGATCTCAAATGAACAACCTAAACTTACACCTAAAGCAAATAAAGTAATAAGGACAAAAAAACCCCAAAATTAGCAGAAGGAAAGAATTCATAAAGATCATATCAGAAATAAATGAAAAAGAAATGAAGGAACTGATACCAAAGATCAATAAAACTGAAAGCTGGTTCTTTAAGAAGATAAACAATATAGATAAACCATTAGCCAGACTCATCAAGAATAAAAGGGAGAAGACTCAAATCAATAGAATTAGAAATGAAAAAGGAAGAGTAACACCTGACACTTCAAAACTACAAAGGATCACGAGAGATTACTACAAGCAACTATATGCCAATAAAATGGACAGCCTGGAAGAAATGGACAAATTCTTAGAAAAGCACAACCTTCCAAGACTGAATCAGGAAGAAATATAAAATATAAACAGACCAATCACAGGCACTGAAATTGAAACTGTGATTAAAAATCTTCCAACAAACAAAAGTCCAGGACCAGATGCCTCCACAGGCAAATTCTATCAAACATTTAGAGAAGAGCTAACACCTATCCTTCTCTAACTCTTCCAAAATATAGCAGAGGGAGGAACACTCCCAAACACATTCTAAGAGGCCACCATCACCCTGATACCAAAACCAGACAAAGATGCCACAAAAAAAGAAAACTACAGGCCAATATCTCTGATGAACATAGATGCAAAAATCCTCAACAAAATACTAGCAAACAGAATCCAGCAGCACATTAAAAGGAGCATACACCATGATCAAGTGGGGTTTATACCAGGAATGCAAGGATTCTTAAATATACAGAAATCAACCAATGTGATAAACCATATTAAGAAACTGAAGGATAAAAACCATATGATCATCTCAATACATGCAGAAAAAGCTTTTGACAAAATTCAACACCCATTTATGATAAAAACAAGCCAGAAAAGAGGCATAGAGAGGGAACTTACCTCAACATAATAAAGGCCCTATATAGCAAACCCATAGCCAACATCATTCTCAATGGTGAAAAACTGAAACCATTTCCTCTAAGTACAGGAACAAGACAAGGATGCCCACTCTCACCACTGTTATTCAACATCACTTTGGAAGTTCAGCCACAGCAATCAGAGAAGAAAAGGAAATAAAAGGAATCCAAATTGGAAAAGAAGAAGTAAAGCTGTCACTGTCTGCAGATGACATGATACTATCCACAGAGAATCCTAAAGATGCTACCAGAAAACTACTAGAGCTAATCAATGAATTTGGTAAAGCAGCAGGATACAAAATGAATGCACAGAAATCTCTTGCATTCCCTTACAGTAATGATGAAAAATTTGAAAGAGAAATTAAGGAAACACTCCCATTTACCATTGCAACAAAAAGAATAAAATACCTAGGAATAAACCTACCTAAGGAGACAAAAGACCTGTATGCAGAAATAGAAGACACTGATGAAAGAAATTAAAGATGATACAAACAGATGGAGAGATATACCATGTTCTTGGATTGGAAGAATCAACATTGTGAAAATGATTATACTACCCAAAGCAATCTACAGATTCAATGCAATCCCTGTCAAAGTAACAACAGCATTTTTCACAGAACTAGAACACAAAATTTCACAGTTTGTATGGAAACACAAAAGACCTCAAATAGCCAAAGAAATCTTGAGAAAGAAAAACAGAGCTGGAGGAATCAGGCTCCCTGACTTCAAACTATACTACAAAGCTACAGTAATCAAGACAGTATGGTACTGGCACAAAAACAGAAATAATAGATCAATGGAACAGGATAGCAAGGCCAGAGATAAACCCACGCACCTATGGTCACCTTATCTTTGATAAAGGAGACAAGAGTATATAATGGAGAAAAGACAGTCTCTTCATTAAGTGGTGCTGGGAAAACTGGACAGCTACATGTAAAAGAATGAAATTAGAATACTGAATACCATACACAAAAATAAACTCAAAATGAATTAAAGACCTAAATTTAAGGCTAGACACTGTAAAACTCTTAGAGGAAAACATAGGAAGAACACTCTTTGACATAAGTCACAGCAAGATCCTTTTTGACCTACCTCCTAGAGAAATACAAATAAAAACTAAAATAAACAAATGAGACCTAATGAAACTTAAAAGCTCTGCACAGCAAAGGAAACTATTAAGAAGACAAAAAGACAACCCTCAGAATGGGAGAAAATATTTGCAAATGAAGCAACTGACAAAGGATTAATCTCCAAAATTTACAAGCAGCTCATGCAGCTCAATATCAAAAAAACAACAACCCAATCCAAAAATGGGCAGAAGATTTAAATAGACATTTCTCCAAAGAAGATATACAGATTGCCAACAAACACATGAAAGGATGTGCAACATCACTAATTATTAGAGAAATGCAAATCAAAACTACAATGAGGTATCACCTCACACCGGTCAGAATAGCCATCATCAAAAAATCTGGAAACAATAAATGCTGGAGAGGGTGTGGAGAAAAGGGAACCCTCTTGCATCATTGGTGGGAATGTAAATTGATACAGCCAATATGGAGGTATGGAAGTTCGTCAAAAAACTGAAGATAGAAGTACCATGTGACCCAGCAATCCCATTAATGGGCATATACCCTGAGAAAACCATAATTCAAAAAGAGTCATGTACCACAATGTTCACTGCAGCACTATTTACAATAGCCAGGACATGGAAGCAACCTAAGTGTCCACTGACAGAAGAATGGATAAAGAAGATGTGGCACATATATACAATGGAATATTACTCAGCCATAAAAAGAAACGAAGTTGAGTTATTTGTAGTCAGGTGGATGGACCTAGAGTCTGTCATACAGAGTGAAGTAAGTTATAAAGAGAAAAACAAATACCGTATGCTAACACATATATATGGAATCTACAAAAAAAAAAAAAAAGAAAGAAAATGGTTCTGACGAACCTAGGGGCAGGACAGGAATAAAGACACAGACATAGAGAATGGAGTTGAGGACACAGGGAGGGGGAAGGGTAACCTGGAACGAAGTGAGAGCATGGCATGGACATATATACACTATCAAATGGAAAAGAGATAGCTAGTGGGAAGCAGCTGCATAGCACAGGGAGATCAGCTCGGTGCTTTGTGACCACTTAGAGGGGTGGGATAGGGAGGGTGGGAGGGAGATGCAAGAGGGAGGAGATATGGGGATATATGTATACATATAGCTGATTCACTTTGTTATAAAGCAGAAACTAACACACCATTGTAAAGCAATTATACTCCAATAAAGATGTTAAATGGGGGTGGCAAGACCTACTGCCTTGGAAATTCTGATCTACTTACCCCCAGCCAAATGGATTAATTAGAATCACAGAATATTTGAACTGAAAGGACTTTAGAAAACTATGATCTATTCCTGTTTTGTTTGATGTAACTGAGAATGATGGAAGGCAAGTGGTTAGCTGCAGGCTTCTGTGGCCCAGGCCATGGGTAATGTGACCAGAACACATCTCTGAACACAACTTACATCTTTATAACCATGTTTTATTCATGACACTCTACCAAAACAGAAGATTCAATAAATTATATGTTTTATCTTTTGTCACACAATGAGAAGGTCCCCATTACTGGTTCAATAGCTAACTACAGCCATACCAAGATCCCTGTCTTTGTCTTGGCTCTATCTTAGTTGCATCCTGTCCACAAAATGGTTAATTGCACATCCAGCACTGCATGCACCTTCCCAACAGGAAGAGGGAGAAGGCTGAAGGGCATAGGGACATGTGGCAGTTAAGTCAAGCCCCCTTGTAAAGTCTGATTACATTTCATTGGCCAAAATTATATAATAATTCCCCTAGTTTCACAGAAGGGTGGGAAATGTAGTTTGTGATCTGACCACAATGCCATCTGCAACAATTCTGAGGTTTTGTTCACGTGTAAAAGGAGAATTGTATGCGGTTGGTAGTTGGCAATTTCTGCGCCTTCCCCGCTTCCTTTACAATGAAATTATTCTTTTTAATAGAAAAATTATTATCCATACATTTAACAAACAGTGATATAGCATCTTTGGCATTTATTCTATTGTCCAGAGCTAATTTTATTTATTTTTATTTTATTTTATTACCTTTCCACATCTGTTAAATAAGTTCCCTGGGCCATATGAAATTTTTATAAAAAAACTTCGGTTTTTTTTTTTGCATGAGGCTTAGCACAGTGCTTTATAGTTCAGTAAGTACTTAATACACAATTGTTGCTTTGGCAAATACTGAAAATTACTTTACATTGAATGTGCCCAGCACAGTCAATAAAATTATCAGAAATTTCCAAGGGTCTGCTATAAACCTGTGCTGGTCTATGGCAAAGTTTCCATGGCTTTATGGTGAAATGGTAAAACACAAACAATGTAGTATGTCTTTTTCATTAAGCTAAATTTATTCAGTTTAAAGGAGTGTTTAGTCTAAGGTTATGTTCTTACTACTTTTTTGGTGAATAAAAGGGTTTTTCTTTAATAAAATGATAAAGATAGTGGTATTTTTTTAGTATTCGCACTCAGCAAAATAAAACACAGCACTGCTAAATACTCCCAAATTTTATTTTTGGAAATTTTACTGGCCCATGATATTGGAAAGTTTGGAAACAGCTGCCATTTGTAATAAGTTTACTGTCGTGAGGAACTGCAAGGGTACTTCCCCACTATAAGAATCATAACTGGTAAGTCCTATTACTGGTCACTGGTTCTTTACTGAGAATGCCAAGAGGCTCCTAACTCAAACTTGTTAACAGACAGAATTCAGCATTATTCAAGTCAATCTGTGACCATATTCAAGGCCCAGTTATCAGATGATTAGCCTTTCCTACCTGTAAGATGGGTAAGTAGTACAGACACTACGGCAGCTTTACAGTGAGAATTTAACGCGTAGCACCACCCACCCACCCCCATCACCCTGTATGTCTAGCCAAATGCGCAAATGAACTACCAAAATGCACACAGGCTCAGAACTCTGGAAACAAATCAAATCAAAACAAAGCTCCTTAAAAAGCAGAAAGCACGGAAATCCAGAATTGGATAAATCACAATTAACTCAGACCCTCTAGCTGTTGAGAAAGCAACTCTGTTGTCGTGCAGTCAAGAGTAATAATAATAGCTCATATTTTAGTGCCGTTTTATTTCAAGCTTTTTAACTCAAGCTTTTTTTTTTTTAAAGTGTCCCAACTTTAATCTTACCATTTTTTAAAAGTGCTACAAAGGCACAAAGCTGCAAGAAAATATTTACACTTTGCTGTAACAGCAAAATGCTAAAAATGAGAAAAGGATTGACACAGAGATTGCAAAATAAAGCCTACGTAAGCTGTGGTTATAGTATTATACAATGGCTAACTTGTTGCTTTGGCAAGATGACTGTTGTCCCGTCATGAACTGACCAAGGAAAAATGTCAATTAAAAAAATGTTTACCCTATCTAGATGGTTATGATGACCTGCTCTTTTAAAAGATTAACATACAAGCCGTAACACACACACACACACACACACACACACACACACTCTGAGGCTATTACTTAGGAAATAATGAATTTGTTTCCTGGATCATTTTTGTATCCTTATCACAAAGTATAGACTTACTTTATTAATGTACTCTACACTTAATAAGTGCCTATTATATGAAAGCACTTTATTAGCTACAAAGAACTATAGCTATATATTTCTATAAGAATCAGGTATCATTTTCAGCATTATTCAATGATAAATGATACTTTTATACTGCTATTCCACTTTTTTCCCCTTTTGCATTTCCAATGCAAAGGTAGAGACTGAACCCGACAGTACCTTGACTTCTCCACAGCACAATGAACAATGTTAGCACACCGTTCAAAGCACAGTGAAGAAAAAAAAAACAGAAGCCAGAATCAAACTACGTTTACCAAGAGAGAATGAAATTTCCTTACTGGAATTATTACAAAACCAAAGCATTTCAGAGAATTTTCCAAGCGCCCTTAGAGACCATTGACAATTATTACTGTTGTCCTGCTAGTAGGCAATATATGCAACCATTTTCCTGGGCTTTGGTCCCTCTTAGGCCAGTCAACAGGCCTAGTTAAAAGTTAAGATAAACTGGTTCATCATACTTAAAAGAGTAAAGAAATGGCCACTAACTATCCTTGGCTCTGAAGAGTAGAGAAGGAGAAAAAAAAAAAGGTCATATTAAAAAATGTACTAATTAATAGCTCAATTACAAGGAACTTCCTGTGGGAGAACATATTATATTTACTTTAAACCAAATGAATTTATGATGATTTATGCCATTACAATGAGTGCAAAATGAATTAATAATGATTGGCCACTTATTTCAAAGTGTAACCAACTGAATGAAGCCTTTTCCCACTTGCTAATGTCCATCAAAGAACAGGGATGGCAGAGCGCCGTCTAGAATTCTATTCCTTTGCTTTAGATAGGTAACTGATTTGATTAAAAATAATTCCAATGCAGTGTGCATTATTCATGGATATGGAACAGTTAATAAACACTTCTAAAACGAGATGCTTTGTATTAATACAGTTATGAAAAACTACTTTTAAACTTTTTACATCCTGTATTGCATAAAAACTAAGTCATCATTTCATTTAATAAGAAGCATAAAGTAACTTTGTTAAATTATTAAGTTAATTTAACAAAGATATTTTAAAACTCATTAATCTAATATCAGCTTAGTCAAAACAGTCCTAATTCAAAGAAAGTAGCTGTTTCTTGTCCTATAATCAGAAGAGTATAAAATCCAGCGCTGCTTGATTGAAAGCACATTTTTTTCTGTTCGACTGAGTTTCAAACTAACTAAGTTGTGTCATGCAGTGAAATTTAATCTCATTTTGCTTTTGGTACTCCGTGTATTTTGGATGGCAGACTAAAATAAGAGTCTTACCTTCCCATAAACAAAAGGATATTACTTAGTGCATATGGCCCTTTTCCGCTTGAAGGAAGGTAAAAAGTGCTGATTGTTTGACAATCTGGGGGTCAGCAATAAAGATGTAAAATAGTAGAAGCAGAGGCTTATGATGTCAAAGAAGTAAAAAAACAAAAATCCATTAATCTATGGAATCTTTACTTGAATGACCTAAATACTTCTATGTCTTGTTCCCAAAGACAAAGCGGGGGCGGTTGTGAAGCAAGAGACCACCAGGTTCAAGTTCTGGCTCTAGCACCTAATAGCTGGGTGATCCTTTCATTCATTACTTCCTGAGTGCCTGCTGTGGACCAGGCACTGTTCTAAGTGCAGGTCAAGCAAGTCTGTACTCTCATGAAGCTCACACTCTAGTTGGGACAAAACAACCAAATGAACAAATAGATATGCTGAGTAGTACTAAGTCCTGTGAGGAAAAATACAGCAGAGTAAGAGCCTAGAAAGTGATAGGGAGGGAAGGACTCTGCAAAAGGTGACAAACAATCACACAAATTATTTCTGTTTTCTGGGACAGTGATTTCTCATGACTACTGATAACAATTTGGTGTCCACGGAACACTCTATAGGTACAGAAAGGTGGAGGAAATAGGTAGGAGTTTCTCTGGTTTATATGACACGTATTTCTCACCATCTTCTATGCACAGCTTCTATCAGCCTTCTCTAGGCCTGATCACCTCCAGGAACCAACCAATCAGAGTGAATCTCTGGCCTTCTAAGCAGAGACTGGCCTTTTTCTAGAGATGAAACTCCCCTAACACTGCAGCCCCGGCTCACGTCTGATCTTAACCCTTTCTGGTCATCTGTACACCATTAAACACCGTGTGAGAGGGATTTGCCAATTAAATGTATTACACGGTTCTGAAGATGCTGATGTGCCTCCACAAAGTAATCGACCTACTAGTTGATCAAAGGCTCATGCTCAGTTATTTTATCCATTTCTACTATTCTAGAGCTTCTAGAATTTAATTATTATTTAAAAATACATAAAATCAGAACAATGACATTCTCTGAGAAATACTATTAACGCTAATCAAAACTATGGCAAAAAAACCTGAAATGTTTCATGATAACTTCATAACTGCCTCCTCTTTTTAAATAATTCACACAGGCTAATTAAGTAACTTAGTGATTGTTACAAGATAAATCTCAAAGTAATTTTATAGGCAGTCTAGTGGAGATTAAAATCATAGGAAAAATTACTTGATCTCTTTTCTAATAACCACAATAAAACATTCAACTGGAACAAGAAGCTGCTGTACGTTAACCCTTTATAGATATACAGTCAAAGAGTAGAGATAGTCACCCTTAGTAGACACTAAATATTAGTAAGCTGTGATATGGAGACTAGAGTAACCACAGGAGAAATAAAGTCAGAATTGTTCTACATGCAGACAAATGAATACCAACATTCTCAATACAAGCACTCTAAATGTTTCCTTTCTACACATTTATTTTATTGAAGTTGAGTAAGGGAGAAAAAAAAAAGATGAGCAAACAAAAGTCACTCTGCTGCCCGTTTCTCAGTCTGGACATCTTTGTTTAAGCTTTGACTTGGCTTAAATGAACGAATTAATATTGACAAAAACATCAACTAAGCTAATGAGTTGTTAGTTAAGGCAATAAACATGTCACATTAGAGTCAGCGCAGCAAAGAGGTAATTAGCCCTGGAAAAGCCCTGCTGATTGGAGCTGTTGAGATCCTCTGCTCTTAACCTTTGAGTCCATTATCTAACCCAGGAGTCGTAGCTGTGTTAATGGGAACTCGCCAGTAAACAGCAGCCTTGCTGGAGCAGCTAAGCCTGAATTCAGAATCCTGGGATGAAAGGGGTGCTGGTGGGTTTACAAGACAGCCATCAACGAAGCTCCATGAAAATCTCAAACAGAGCTCTTTCGGGAATAGATGTTAATGTCAAAGGGGACAAATATATTTCCAAAGAAACTTGGGGGCGGGGGAAGGTGGGAGTGATACATATTTTTTGATATAAAGGATACACAGAAATATATTAAGTAACATACAATCTAATAAAGGAGAAGTCATTCCAATCACAAAATCCCCTCTTTTCTACAAATAAGGATGTTCTGATCCTTTCAAGATAAAGCATAATATACTATAATACAATGAATTCCTGAACTATCTGACCTACAGAAGCAACCATGATCACACCTAAAAATCAGACAATAATTTATATTCACTTAAAACAAAAAAGAAACATACACATGCTATTACACTCCTGAAATATATGTTTACATGAGTAATTACAGATTATCCTTCAAAACAGCTTCGCCTATGAGATTTTTCTTTTTAAACTTCTCACTGATTTTACTGATTTGGCTTTAGGACAATCAAAACTAGCATTTTCAAAGTCTATGTTGGAAAAAAATCAGATGCTTATAGAAAACTCACAAACAGCAGGAGTTACAACATATATGAATAAAACTCCCATTCTCTAGATTAGTGGACCACTCCTGAAATAAAGCAAAAGATCATATTGGCGAGTTTGAATTTGAACAATTTGAATTTGTATAATCTTCATATTAACTTCAAAAAAATGATCAAATATAGTCTAAGTTTTGACATTGCTTCTAATATTACAAATGAAAAAATATATATTAATTGATACAAATATCTTATGCATATGAATTAACTGATACTACATCATCAAGAAATATTTCTTTTTCCTTGGGAAACTTATTTTTCTTTTGAGGTTTAAAGCAAACACACACATCAGGCATTCAAGATAATACTACACCGCCATTCATTTTTTGAGTTTTAATGATTTTATGCTATTTCCTTTTACAAAGGAGGAAACTGTTCCATCCTAATTTTGTTATTACAGAAGTTTGATGAAAGAAATGGGTAGGTATGCAGTTCCTTGCTGCTACTGCCGTGTGGTATATGTAGTGTGTGTGCATCTGGGTATTAGAGGAGCAGAGACATGGGACGTTTACTATACAGTAAATCAATACGTGCTATCTTTTTTCAGGCTGAGTAATTTCGAAAGGGACAGGAAGCAATTAGCTGCCTCATACCTTATTGGCTACTGTATGGTTTTAATATTTTAAAAATTTTCCCTCAAATGTAGTTTCTTTTTTTAATAAATTTGCAAAACAGCTATATACGGCTTAATTTTCATTAGTTAATCTTTTAATAATCAAATATAGATTGAAAAGCACTATAAACCAGTCTTCATTTTCAATAAAAGATGAAAGAAGTAATGCTGTAAACCACAATAAAAAATAGTTTTCAGCTATTCTACTGTCATTGGCAGCTAGGTATAACCTGAAAAAATATACCAGTATTTATTTCTGATATTATGCACAGCACATATAAAAATGTCAAATACTTCTAAATGGTCTGGGAGCAATAAATAAAGGTAAATAATATTTTCAAAACATTTTTAAAACTTTACATCCATATATGGATTTAATTTGACATAATTACATGATAATTTCATATTCATATTGTTCACAGAACAATAGTGCTCAATCTGTCTATCCCAACTTACTTGAAGAATATGACATGTTACCAAACCATGTCTTACTACGGCAGGAAAAGGGTATCAAAATGGAGGGGGAGCAGAGTAACATGAGTGTAATTTGAAAAAGTCCTCCCAGGGATGCTGATCTGGTTCCCCACTCCACACCTTGCCCCTGCTTCCCTCCAGTTAGGAGGCAAAAGCTACCCTCTTCTCTCCAGTGACTGAAAACCCATGGATAGCAGTAGACAGCGATGAAGTAAGATCTGGATTCTAATCCCCAAACTACAATTTGATAACAGCTTGATCGTAGGTAACTTAAACTGGGTGTCAGTTTCCTCATCTAATGAGATACAGTGGGGGGGGCAGGGGGAGACCTATTTCTGGAATTATTAGGACTGTTAAAGATACAGCACGCACCAGGCCTGACACAGGGGAGGCTCTTGATACATTCTTGTCCCTCCATCTCCCTGTATATAAGTACACAGAAATTGTTCCTTAATTATTTTCTTCAGTCACAGATATTTATTTGTATATTATACTAAGACTTCAAAAATAGACTTTTTTAAAAGAGGAAAACTACTTGGACTCCAGTCCTTCTAAAAATATACTTTAAAAAGCATTCTAGGGCTTCCTTGGTGGCACAGTGGTTGACAGTCCGCCTGCTGATGCAGGGGACGCGGGTTTGTGCCCCGGTCTGGGAATATCCCACGTGCCGCGGAGCGGCTGGGCCCGTGAGCCATGGCCGCTGAGCCTGCGCGTCCGGAGCCTGTGCTCTGCAACGGGAGAGGCCACAACAGTGAGAGGCCCGCGTACCGCAAAAAAAAAAAAAAGCATTCTACTAAAAGGTAAGAAAAAATAGTAAAACAAATGAATGAAGGAAAGGGAAAGAAAGAAAGGAAGAAAGGGAAATTTTATTTGCTGACTGTCTGGTAGGTGGCAGGCATTGTGCTGGGTGCTTTATGGGTGGTATTTCATTCTGAAAAGAACCCAGGGAAGAATATCATATTAATTTCAGTGTTGAAGATAAGGAAAACTGCTTCTCACAAACCTTAAGTAATTTATTCTAGGTCATACTGTTAGTAATGTCAGAATACGGTTTCCCTGACTTGAAATCCTCTGTTCTGTTCACGATTATGTATAATATTTATTCAAAAGGAATAGGCTATGTCATATTCCAGACGTAAGATGACATTTGCAAAGGGATTTTATGTTTAATACTGCAAATGAAACACATCCTGTTGTTTTTCTCCTGGTAATCTCAGAAACTGTAAATTGGCTCATGACAATTGAGTAAGCGTAGAATCATTTTAACATGTATGAGAAGTAAGCCAAACTGGCAAGCGCCTCAGGGAGGCCAGAACTATTTACCTGAATGATCTACATATATTAATACTTAAAAGGAAGACAGAGAAAGGCAAACACATATTATAACACTGGTTTTCCAACTTTCCCCTGTTAACTCTGGCCTAGTTACACTGAGCTAGCAATGCTATTTTTCTTCCTCTCAAAATCTGTAGAGGGTGAATTAAATGCGAAAGCAAGATCAAGTCTGTTCTAAGACAGTAAATGAGCTTAAGACCAGACCTATTTCAGGTTATGGAGAGAATCTAATTATGCCATCTTAAACGTATGTTTATAGAACTGTATTACAGAGGCAGGAAAAAGGGAAGATACTCCCAGCTGCCTCCACTGGCAAGAAAATTTCATGGCTACTGAAAGGGTAAGAAAAGAAATGTGGTCTCATATACCACACCATCCACAGATACAGAAAAATCTATAGAGCAAAATATTTTCATGCATCATGTTTTTACAAAAGTCAAGAGCTAGGATGGTCTCACCTTCTTGTGACAATAGATCAGAAAACAGAGGCTCAGAAGGGCTGTGTGTCTTACTCTAAATTAGAAAGCAAGTGATATGGCAGGTCCCGAAGTCAAAGCTCCAGTCTCAGAAATCAGCATCTCTTTATGGTAACACAAACTTCCATAATAAATGGAAGTCCAAAATTATCATCATCGTAACTGTTTTGACCACAGCCATATCCCAGCTCTTGGCACACTGTCTGGCACTGAGAAGCATTAAAAATATTTTTGGAATGAATGAATGGACTTGATTCACATTCCACTGTCCATAGTTTAACTATATTTCGAGGTCTCGGGTAAGTTTCACTATATTTAGTAAGGTTTTGCTGGTCACTCCAACTATTTTGTCCCTGAATTTCTGGAGCACATCTTGTTCATACCATTCAAAGAAATACAGACGTAGAAAGCTCAGAATTAGAAGAAACTTTAGAGGTGATCTGGCCTGGAGGTTTCTAATCCTGGTTGATATCTAGAATCACCTGAAGAGCTTAATGAAAACACAGATTCATGGCCCCACTGCAGACCTACAGGTTCAGAACAGAGTCCAGTGGCAAGGAGTTCACTACTCTGTAGGACAGACAGTTCCATTGTTAGACATCAATTTCAAACTTAGACAAAAGTAGAAAGAAAAAGGATAATAAATCTTGTTGTAACCATCATCCAGCTTCAACAGTTTTGAACTCCTGGCCAGTCTTGTTTCATTCATCTACATCCCCACTCTCCTCAACACCTTGAATTACTTTGTAGCAAACCTCATCTATAAACATTTCAGTATATATGTCTAAAAGATTGGGACTTTTAAAAGACACAATCACAATGCTATTATCACTCCTAAAAAAAATTATCAATAGTTCCTTAATATCATCAAACAGCCAAATGGCCTTCACATTTTATTGATTCTCTTTCTGTCCCCCTCTTTCTAACTCTCCTTCTTTTCCCTCTCTCCCTCTTTTTCTTTTTCTTTCCTTCATTTATTTATGTTTGTCTCTTCCAATCATAATCCAAATACATCTTCATATCTCTTAATCTACAGGTGGTCTCCTCCCCCTTTCCTGGAAGAAATCAGTTCTTTGGTACCTAGAGTTTTCTAAAATCTGGAGTCTGCTGATTATATCCCTATGGTGATATTTAAAGCGTTCTGACTTTTGTATTTCTTGTAAATTGGAGGAACAGATTCAGGTCTGAATTTTTTAATTTTTTACTATTTCTTAGATGCCGTTATGTATTTCCATCAAGTATATAATGTCTGGCTGTCTCTTTTTTGGTGATATTAGGAGTTATTGCCCAGGTCCGTTAATTAGGGCAGCAAAATGGTGATGTTCTCTTATCCCTTCTTCATTTATTGGCTAAAATACTGTTATAAAGAAGAATTTTCTCTCATCGACCATTTGATTATGCTGAGGTACATTTGTGTAAAAACAAAGATAAATGTTTATTTCCCTTTAGCAGTTTTCAAAATAACAAGTTAATTCTCTAGCATCATTCAACAGTGACACTGAGGTTTGTATGATTTCCCCCAAGCACCATTCTGAACTCTTGGATCAAAATAAATGGACATGTTTCTGTTTCAATTTGCTGCTGTTACTTTTATTGCCTTTTAACCTTGCTTATAGTATCTTATGTAAATATAAATATATAAATCGCTTTTGGATTTTGAGTCGTTATACACAGATGTGTTTCCACATCAGATTAGTCTTCTTTTAGCACGTATATGATTGCATAATAAATATAAATAAAATCTCAAGTAATTATAATTACCACTAAATATAAAACAGATTGTATGTGCTGAATTGTAAATTCGTAGTGGACTAACATTTGTATCTCTAAATCCATTAGAATAAAAGTAATTAGAAATGAAACAGAAATCCTTAATAATACCTCTAAAAATGATCTATAATAAAAAAGGGAATTAATACAATGTAGAAGTTTCTCAGTTGCTTTAGATATCTTAGATTTTAGGTTTAGTTTTAACTTTCAGTCTTGTTTTCATCAAAGTTCTGCCTTTACATACCCTCTAAGCCATATTTATCCTTCAATATCTGTGAGGTTATCTACATGCTTTCTTATTCTACTCGTAAATAGCTTCATTTCAATTTTCTGCATTCAGAATCTTTGCCCTAATATCTACTTCAACCCGCTCCATCCCTCCCAATCTTCCCACTGTTCTATAAAACAATTTAAAATTTTAAAACATTTTTTAGTTCATCTAGAGACAACCATAACATGAAGATTCTGGCATTTTGAGAGAAGAAGCTAAAGAAAAGGATATTTGAAAGTAAAGTTTCCTCAGTAAGATAACACATTCAAACATGAACTTTTACACAGTCACGTAATAATCATACTTGAGAACAAAAGACTCTGCATACTAGATTGTTCCTTTCTGTCAGGAATGAACTACATTACTTATCTTGGTTTCCACACGTGGGAGGCGGGAATAACTGCCAATCTCTACTTTCCACGTGGTATGTTTTGAAAAATATGATAACGCCCCCATGTAAAAGCATCTAAGTATCTTGGAATCAAAAGGCCACGAAAAACACATCATTGCCCAAAGGTGAGGTTAATGTTACCATGTTTGTAAGTGATTAAGTGCAAAACACTTCTAATTAATAATTTCATTAATAGCTGAGCTTTTGAAAAATACCACTGCATTAAAAATTAGTCATTGCATTTTCATATTCAAGATAAGTATCAACCCATTAACTTATAAACAGTGTATTAGCTGCACTTTAAATGGAAGTTGTGAATCATTACTAAGGAGTTCTATGGATGGCTCACTGTAATTGAAATATATTGTGAACCACAGTAAAGTTGAATCAGACTAGGTCGCAATCAAAATGTTTAAATAAATTCCTATGTGGATAATTGCAAACTGTGACTGCTTCTCACCAGTGAGATGGCACTGAGGTCTTCCCCTGTCCATAGCAATTGTCTTGAGGTTGACTGAACAACCCAAAATCCAACTTTCACTAATAATAGAAAAACAAACATGTCAACTGGCCACTGTTCTACTAATGGATACTCACTATCCAGCTCGACTTTCAAAAGAACAAATACATCTTACCACAAGAATGAAGATTATTAAAAATAATAAACTAATTACCATTTCATTCACAGAACTGAAAAACCTCAGTGGCTCTCATTTTTAGAAAATATTAGGATATAAAAGTAGACCAATAGAAAATGCACAATCTTAAAGGTGGATGGATGAGGTACTTTCTAATCCTTTTTAGGCAAGGCTGTCATTAAGTATGAAACAAAAGCGCCACCCTAGGCACTAGTGTACAATGTCACCAAAGGGCAATCACCTTGATATTTAGAAGTCAGAAAGGCAGCAAAGAGTTTAGAAACAAAAATCTGCTGTGCTAGGTATGTCAGGAAGGCAACCACATAAGCATATGATTTATCTGCAAGGATTTATATAATCCTAGGCATAAAACTCATTGTTCAGAGACTGAAAAATCTGTTGACCAAAATATTTTCTGCCAATACAGTGATGAGGGTCACACCTCACTTCTGCTGCTGCCGTACAGACAGAGTCATATATCACTCAGGTTTTTGGGTTTTTTTTATCACTCAGTTTGATTGAATACTTTCCTAGACATCATTTCTGTCTCTGCCTGTCATCAATTTCTAATAACAAGTAGTTGCTAATTTAAGTTCTGGCTTATATAATTTGCTTTAATGACTTGGTGCTGTTCTATACCATAGCAGAGCTGATACTTTGGTATTAGGTTGAACCATATGAAATTGCCAATATTTGACCGTCTCTTTCAAGAATGGCAGCTCATGAGATACAAGATAATCATTGATACTTCATAGTCCTTACTATTCCTATACCAGCAACGTATGCCTTTAAAGAGAAGAGTCACAGAGGCTTCCATCTTTGTGCACCTGGGTGACTACTTATACAAGTTTTAAGGGAGGCACTAAATAGGAAAGACAGCAACTTTTCAATCTTTTACATCCATTGAAAAAGTACATTATATAACTATGCATACATGTCTTATATAGATGTCCACAAAGGCAAACTCTGTTTTGCAGTTACCAAAATTAACTTGATTGACAACCTATAGGTTCAGCATAATGCTTTCTGGGCAATGAAAACAGCTTGAATGACATACTGCGTATAATCATATAATATTGCTGTACTTTAGCAGTGGGCACATCAATATTTTAGGACTTGTGCTACTGCCCAGAACTCTTCTCTTCCCAGAAGCAGAGTGGCCTGTTCCACTCTAGCCAATGGCCTTATGAAGCTCTGGGAGGTCACAGAACTGACAGTGGAGACATTTGGAGCAGACTGCTCTGTAACTTAATGGTCAGTCAGACAAAGTAGAATTTTAAATGAGCTCGGGCTTAATACATTACCTTCTCTTGGCCCCAAATTCTTTCCTAGTGTTTAAAAGTCCTAAGAATCCTCCACCTGCCAGTAGCATTCCCCCTTTAAATCATTCAACACGAAAGCACTAGTAAATCATCTGCTTGCCATTTTTATTCTTTCTTAACTCCCAGAATGCTGTCCCAGTGAAATGACGACTGTGGCTAAAATGGACGGCTGTGCGGCATTTCACAACACGTGATGGAACTGGACTGCCTTTTCTATTCTGGAGAAAATACATTGTAATGTCCACTGGGACTGAGGATAAGAGATTATAGGAACCATTTCTTCAGTCTGATAAAGTAGCTAGTAGCAGGCCCAGAAATCCACAGCAATTAAAAGGCAAATAAAAGTTAAATATAGAATTTGTATATCTATTGTACATTATGATCAAAGATCTCATCTTGTTAACAAATCATTAATTATTCCTTATCACTAACATCCCTGGGAAGTAGTGGGTAAGTGATGGGACATCACTAGGCCACTGAAATGCAAATTTGGGGACAACAGTCGCCAAGCATCATTTATTTATCTGTAAATGCAAAATGGGGTTAGTTGTGCTTCCCACACACAGGCAGAGTTCAGTTTTTTGAGGCCAGGTCTCGTTTTGTTTTAAACCTACCCCTGTCAGTAGCTGTGTGACTACACTGCCTAGAGATCTATTACAGCTATGATAAGGGTACTTCTCAGAAAAAAGAAACAAAGTAGAGAACAATTTTTTGGTCAGTCTCTGAAAACATAAAATAATAACTATAATGAGTCAACTAAAAAATAGTTATGGAAAACATAATTAGCTCATCATAATGAAAGCAGAGAATGAAATTATAGTTATTTGAGAGTTCTGACTTATGATACTATACCTTAGAATTATAATAATAAATTAATCCTTCTGGGCCAGTTATCAATTGATAGTATCTCAGCTCCAAATCCATGGTTGTCACCCTCCCGCCCCGCCCCCCATACCCCAGTCTGTAATCCTGGAGTTAGACTCTGACCATCTCCTTTGCCAGCTGGCAGAATGATAAACTTTGTCAATAGAGGTCAACAGATTGATCCTGCCAGAGGAAGACCACTCCCTCTCAAGCAGCTCTGCCCAACCCCCAGAAAACGGCAGACTCCTCCCAGGAGATAGACCAGCCCGTGCCCTCCAGCAACAGGGGGCTGCTTCAGAGGAGCCCTCAGCCCTCCGGGAACCTCAGGACCACCCCCAAGCTGCCCACACTCTCAAGCAACAGCAGGTCACTTGTGCCCATGCCCTTTGGCAAGTTTCTTCACCATCCACAGGCGGGGTGTCTCCCTTGCACCCACACTGAAGGAGGGCCTCTCCTGGTCTTTAATTCCTTTATTACCCATTTTACCCCCCACCCCCAGATGAGGTGACAGCTGGCTGACATTTTGCACATGCTCCCGGAATGCAAAGAGTCTCTTATACCTCTTTTAATAGTCAAACACTTCCTACTATAAGCAATCCTGCATCATTTTCCTGCTCAGATAACTGCTGTGGTTTCTGTCTCCTGATTGATACACCTCCCTTCTTTCCCATCTCCCTTCAAGAATTATGAGGAACCAACATCACACTGTGCCAAAGTAACTGCTTTTACTTCTGGGATGGAAGCTACTATGCAGCTTTGATAGTCTTCAAGGAGATTCTACTTCCTCCTTTCTTCACATAATTGGAAGTAGCACATTTCAGACACTAGGAGAGCTCTCCAATGTGCAGCCCAATTTAACCTAGGGATGACAAGATGAAATTTCTGATAACAGTAAAAATATAAATGACTAAAAAAATTACTCATAGATTATTTCTCAAAATGCCTGTTTATCAACGTGTCAGCACCTTTTCAATGGAAATGAAACACTCATTTATTCTTAAATAGTATATTATGATCAGAAATTATTAACACAGAAAGCATGTATTTATTACACACTAGATATGGTTCAAGATCAGTTTCTAACTTGCACAATTTAGAATGACATTTTTAACAGTAAAACACAAAACTGAAGTTAATAAATGAGAGGCATGCTGTACTGGGACATAATTTCCATGGGCAGCTTCCCTAAATGTAGGTTCAAGGAACACAACAATTAATTGTGTAGCCACGAGCAGAAGAAAAACTGTAAATGTAAAAATAGAAGATGCCTTAAAAATTTCAGAAATGTAGCACAATACCTTAGAAACACATTATTGCATCTCTAATATAAGAACTTACAAAAGATTTTTTCCTTTTTTCCTATGACTAGCAATAAACAAAATTGAGAGTATGGAAATATTTACTCTGATATTTTCCTTCAACTTAATTTCATGTTAACACCCCAGGGAAAAACACATCTAGTTAAACACTGACTTGTAAGTAAGAAGCATTGGTATTTAATGGACATGGAATAAAACTAAATGTGAAAACATTTGCTTTGTCTTCCAAAACCTACCTATTAATACAATGATATATGTTAAGAATGTCTAATCATTATGCTTTTATTTTTAAATCTATGAATAAAACTGTAGTAAACTTTCTATCCACGGGTTGTATAACACACTTGGAAATTGGGGTGGCAGGGAGAGGGACATTGGGGATGGAAGCCATAGAAAAGTAAAATTGCAATGTCCAAATCTGAACATCCTCAGCTACTTTAAAATATAGTATCACTTATACTACTATAAAATACAAATCTATCTTTATACTACCACCTAGGAAAAACTGCTTTTTAAAAACTTTTTATTTTGAAATAACTTTAGGCTTATAGAAAAGTTATATAACTAGGAAAGGGAAATCACATATATCCTTCACCCAGCTTTCTCTTATGTCAACAACTTATATAACCACTGCATGACAACCAAAACTAGGAAATTAATATTGGTGGACTAGGGCTCTCCTGGTGGTGCAGTGGTTAAGAATCCGCCTGCCAATGCAGGGGACACGGGTTTGAGCCCTGGTCAGGGAAGACCCCACATGCTGCGGAGCAACGAAGCCCATGCACCACAACTACTGAGCCTGCATTCTAGAGCCCACAAGCCACAACTACTGAGCCCACGCACTGCAACTACTGCCACAACTACTGAAGCCCGCACACCTAGAGCCTGGGCTCCGTAAAAGAGAAGCCACCATCACGAGATGCCTACGCACCACAATGAAGAGCAGCCCCCATTCGCCGCAACTAGAGAAAGCCTGCATGCAACAACGAAGACCAATGCAGCCAAAAATAAAATAATTTTTAAAAAAAGATTAAAAAAACCCATATATATTGGTGGACTATTACTGCCTAAACTAGAGACTTTATTTGAATTTTCCAATGACCTTTTCCTGTTCCAGTATTCACTCTAGGGTCTCACATTGTATTTAGTCGTTGTGTCTCTTCATAAAGTCTCCTCCAATCTGTGACAGACAATTTCACATACTTAACCTTGCCTTTCATGACTTTTGATGAATACCGGTCATTTTGGAAAATGTCTCTCAACCTGATGTTTTCTCACATTTAGATTAAGGCCATGCATTTTAGGCTGAACACCACAAAAGTGATGTTGTGTCCTTCTCAATGTATCATATCAGAGGGAGAATGCTGTCTATATGTCTTATTACTGACAAGGTTCACCTTGATCACTTGGTCATGGTAACCAATTAGAGTGGAGAAAGCCAATTTCCCTTTGTAATTGATAATGTCTTAGGAGGAGATCCTTTAAGGCTGTGTTAATATACTGATTTTAGCAACCACCTGTGGATTTTGTCTTTGACAGTTATTACTGCTGTATTTGTCTAATGGAGATTTTGTATTTCTCTCGTTCCTTCTATATTTATTAACTAAAAGTCTTTTGTAAGAGCTGTCCCTTCTCCTCGACTGATTGATTGACTGATTTATATCAGTATGGACTCATGGGCATTTATTTTGTTCTATGTGTTATAATTCCACAAAATATATCATTTATTTTGTTGCTCAGATCAGTTCAGTTTTGGCTATTGGAAGCACCTGCAGGGGCTCCCATGTCCTTATGATAGGCATGCCCCCATTCATTTTAAGCCCTTCCTTATTTTTTGACACTGCAGATGCTATGGGTTCATCTTGTACTTTCCCTGCCCCAGCCCTAGAACCAACCACTCTTCCAAGGAGTCCTGGTTCCTTTTATTAAGAGAATGATATTTAGAATCAATATCTGAGCTCTGGGTATGCACATTGCTACTGGGATGCCACTGTTCCCAAGCCCTTAAGTGGCCAGAGAAAGGAGACATTGTATACATACTAACCAACACATACACACAGAGCTCTATTTATTTCTGTATGTATATTAAAAACCATGAGTTCACACTGTTAGCTCAAGATTCATTCTAGCATTTTCCCTTTCCTCATTTGTAATGGTGAGAGTTACCTCAGTCACTATAATTTTGAACCCTTGAATACATACTATTTACTACAAAATTCAATGAAAATGTACACATTAATATCCATTTTTTTGTTTCAATAACATAGAGGTAAAGACTGAATATATGACTACATAAAAATTATAAATGTCCTACTACAAAGAACCAGAAAGTATAAATAAGAAACAATAAACTAAAAAAAAAAAGAAAATAACATGTATCTCTCTATTTAAAAAGTACCCACAGTATCAAAGTAAACAACTTGATACAAAAAATGACAATACAGGGGGTGGGGGATGGGTGAAATGGGTGAAGGAGGTCAAAAGGCACAAACTTCCAGTGATATATAAGTCATGCAGATATAACGTACAGCATGGTCACTATAGCTAATAACACTATATTGCATATTTGAAAGTTAAGAGAGTAGATCTCTTTTTTCCTTTCTCTTTATTTTTTTTGTTATGTTTTCATGTTTATGGTTATCATGAGATACATTTTTTTAAAGATTTATTTTATTATTTATTTTTGGCTGCGTCGGGTCTTAGTTGCTGTGCGTGGGCTCTTTGTTGTGGTGCACGGGCTTCTTTCTAGTTGTGGAGTGTGGGTTTTCTCTCCCTAGTTGTGGGGTGTGGGCTCCAGAGCGCGTGGGCTCTGTAGTTTACGGCACGCAGGCTCTGTAGTTGAGGTGCAAGAGCTCAGTAGTTGTGGCATGTGGGCTTAGTTACCCTGCAGCATGTGGGATCTTAGTTCCCTGACCAGGAACCCACATCCCCTGCATTTTAAGGTGGATTCTTTACCACTGGACCACCAGGGAAGTCCCACAAGATACATTTATAACAACCTATGTATATAGCAGTCTATTTTAAGTTGATGGTCTCTCAAGTTTGAATGCATTCTCAAGGCACTACATTTTTACTCCCCTACCCATGTTTTATGTTTTCTTTTCAGTCACATTTTACATCTTTTTATTTTGTGTATTGCTCAACTAATTATTTTAGATATAGATGATTTTACTACTCTTGTCTTTCAACCTTCATACTAGTGTTATTGGTGGCTGATCTACTATCTTTACTATATGTTTGCCTTTACCAGTGAGAATTTTTTCTTTCATAATCTTCTTGTTTCTAGTTATAGCCTTTCCAGAAGTCCCTTGAACATTTCTTATAAGGCCAGTTTAGTGATGATGAACTCCTTTAGCTTTTGCGTGTCTGGGAAACAAGAGAGTAGATCTTAAAAGTTCTCATCACAAGAAAAAAATTTGCCACTATATACAGTGACAGATTTTAACTAGACTTATTGTGGTGATCATTTCAGTATATATACAATTATCAAATCATTATGTTGTACACCTGAAACTACTGTAATGTTATATGTCAATTACATCTCCATAAACACCCATACACACAAACAGGCAATTCACAGAAGAACTAAAAAATGGTAAACACATAACAAGAAAATCAATCTAAAGAGTTAAAACACAAATTAAAGTAACAATAGTATCACTTTTCATCAGTCATATTGGTCGACAAGAAAAACATCATTAATATCCTCAGAATTAAAGAGGTATAGAGAAACAGCAGAAGAATAAATTCATACAACTTGGCGAACAACCTGGTACAGCTACTGAAATTTAAAATACTGATAAACTCTGACACAGGAATTTACTTACAGGAAGTTACTGAACAAAACATTCATAAATATGCATAAGCACACACACAGAAGTGGCAATTTTAATACTGCATCTCTGATAATAAAGACTAGAAACAAACTATGCAACATTATGATGTTTCAAGGTATGATTTTCTTAAAATTTAACCTGTTTGGGGTTTTCTGAACTTCTTGAATCTGTAAATTTATGTCTTTCATCAAATTTGGTGAAGTTTCAGCCATTATTTCTTTAAATATTTTTTCTGACTCCTCTGTTTCCTCCTCTTTGGAGCATCTGTGAGACCTTTTGAAATTAACCACAGAATATTGCTGAGAGGAATTAAAGAAGATCTAAGTAAATAGTGAAATATACGAAGTTCACAGATTGGAAGGCTCAGTAATGTTAAGATGTCAACTTTCCCCAAATTCAACAACAGATTCAAAGCAATTCCAATCAAAACTCTAGCAGGCTTTAAAAAAAATATTGGCATGGAGATTCTAAAATTTTATCAAACCACAAATGACCCAGAATAGCCAAAGCAATTTTATAACAGAAGAACTAAGTTGGAAGCCTTCTACCTAATTTCAGAACTTACTTGAAAGCTGAAGTCATCAAGATAGCATGTATTAGTCAACAGACGTATAGATTAATGAAGGACAGGAGAGGGTCTAAAAATAAACCCAAACATCTAGGATTAATTGATTTTCAAAAAAGGCAACTGAATAGGGGCAAAAAGGAAAAAATATTTTCAACAAGTGTTGCTAGAATTAAATTTCTGTATATATATATGTTTAAAAAATTAACCCTATGTCACATCTTACTCAAAAATTAATTCAGGGCTTCCCTGGTGGCGCAGTGGTTGAGAGTCTGCCTGCCGATTGATGCAGGAGACACGGGTTTGTGCCCCGGTCTGGGAAGATCCCACATGCCGCGGAGCGGCTGGGCCCATGAGCCATGGCCGCTGAGCCTGCTCATCCGGAGCCTGTGCTCCGCAACGGCAGAGGCCACAACAGTGAGATGCCCGCGTACCGCAAAAAAACAAAACAAAAATTAATTCAAACCAGAGCACAAAGCTAAATGCAAAAGCCAAAACTTCCAGAAAAAGACAAAGGGAAAAAAAAAATCTGTGAGACTTTGGGGTCGGCAAATATTACTTAGAACATAAAAAGCATGAAGTATAAAACAAAATAACTGATAATCTGTACTTCACTGAAATCAGAAAACTGTGTTCTTTGAAACACACTGTTAAGGTAATCAAAAGACAATCCACAGAACGGGAGAAAATATTTACTTCGCACATAGAGAAGTTTTTCTAGACAATGCAAAAAATAGAGTACACTCATAGGATAGTACACCCAATTACTTTCCAAAGTGCTGAAACCAATTTACCCTCCACAGTAAGTGTAAAAGAGTTCTAGTTGCTCCTAATGCTTGCAGAAATTTGATAACGTCAGACTTCAAGCTTTCAGTTTGGTAGATGAGAAATGACAGTTCATTTGGCTTTTAATTTGCATTTCCCTTATAATAAGACTTATCTTTTTATAGGTTTATTAGCCATTTTTATTTCCTTTCGTGGAGTGCTTTTTCAATCTTTACCCATTTTTCTGCTCTGCATTTGTCTTTTTCTTACTCAGTTGTGTGTGTGTATGTGTGTGTGTGTGTGTGTGTGTGTGTGTGTGTGTGTGCTTAACAATCTCTTGTCAGTGACCTGTGTTATAAATACCTTTTTCCTCTTTGTGGCTTTACTTTTTACTTTCTAAAAGGTATTGTTGATTATAGAAGTTTCTAATTTTAATGTAGTTGAATTTACCCATTCTCTTTATTATTTGGTTGGGCTTTCTGTCACCTGTTTACAGAATTGTTCCCCATTCCAAGGCTAGGCTTTCCTATATCATCTTTTTAAAGTATTATTGTTTTAGCTTTCATATTTAAGTCTTTATATAGAATTGATTTTTTGGCTACGATGGGCAAGAGGGATCCAATTTCATTATTCTTCCTTATGAATAGCAAATGGTAAGTATACCATGTATCAAAAAGTCTATCCCTTATTTCACTGATCTACAATGCTAGATCTATAGAGTCAAATTCCTATGTATACACAGAACCATTTCTGTGCTGTCTATTCTGTTCCATAGGTCTATTGGTCTGTTCTTCACCAAGATAACACTATAATAATTGCTATAAATTTATAATAACTTTTGATATAAGTAAGGGAAATCCCTCCACCTTGTTCTTCTTTAGAAATGTCATGGCTTTTCTTAGCTCATTGTCTTATCATATAAATTTGAGAATCAGCTTGTAAGTTCAATAACAAAAAACAATAACAAAGACCCTATTGGTATTTTATTTGGAATGGTATTGAATTTATGAAAACTGACATTCTTATGATACTCTTATCCATAAAAGTGCATATCTCCCTATTTATTTAGGTCTTTATAAACTACTTCAATAAAATTAAAAAAATTTTTCCTAAAAGTCTTGCATATTCTTTGTTAAGTTAATGCCTAGATATTTTACAGTTTTGCAGTACTGCAGAGGTTGACTTTTTTAATAATTACATATGTCAAGGGGTTATAATTAGGATTAAATAATATTTATAAAGTACCTAAGATAGTGACTGGTATATTATTAGTGCTATATATGTTTA
Source organism: Leucopleurus acutus (assembly GCF_964270905.1). NCBI lineage: Eukaryota > Metazoa > Chordata > Mammalia > Artiodactyla > Delphinidae > Leucopleurus > Leucopleurus acutus. The sequence continues at coordinate 18,162,906 of NC_139155.1, forward strand.
CTGAATAAAACAAAATAAATCACATATTCCATTTATCTCTGGTGTGTTAATTTTAGAATAATTTTGACTAGCTATTAAAAGAACGATGTTGAGATTTTTAGTGTTTGTGTGAGATTTATATATTAACTTGGGATCAACTGAGATATTTACCACGTGGTATTATCTTATCCATCCGAGAACTACATGCCTTTTTATTTACTCAAATATTATTTTATTTCCCTCAGTGACATATTGTAGTTTCTTCCATATTTCTTAAGTTTATTCTTAGATATGGTCTATGGTACTTCTTTTGGTTGCCATTATTATTGAGATCTTTAAAATATTTGTAAAATATGAGCATCTATCATTTTATTTTAATTACACGAATATCCACTGTAAAAAAAAATGCTTTTAAACAAACAAGTGTTTCTAGTAGATTTTTCCTAACCCCAAATTCCTTTAATTACTGGGTAAGCTGAGTATTTTTTGGCATCTTCATTCCTTCCGTGATAAAATGCCTGCCTATAGTCCTATTCTGTTTTTGTTTTGTTTTTTAACTGGGTTGTCTGTCTTTTTCTTCCTGGTTTTTAGGGTCTTAGTAGTTCGAAGGGTCTTTCAAAAAATGATGATTCTCTATATTTTCTATTTTGTTTAGTATTATAAAGAAAAGCTACTGATTTTTGAGTATCTGTGTGGCTGATTAGTTGTCTGGATACCCTTGAGTGATAAGATCTACCCTAGGTCTTAAAAGCATCACTACCATGACTGCTATGTTTAAAACTGCACTATAAAGGGATAAGGGTAGAAGCTGGATGGCTTGGCAGTAATCCCAGTGAGAAATGAAGGTTTCCAACCAGGGTGATAACAGTAAAGGTGGTAAGAAGTGCTGAATTTTGGATATATTTTGAAGGTAGAGCCAATAAGATTTCCTGATGGATTAGATGTCGTCTGAGAGAGGAAGGAATTAGGGATGACTCTAAGAAACTGGAAAGAAAGTAATCAACTGAGATGGGGAAGGCTGAAAGCAGAGCAAATTTGAGTGGGCAAATGAAGAATTTTGATTATCATTGAGTTTTTGAAGGATATGTAATTTCTAGTTTTCAGGTATTTGGTGTTTTGTTTTGCTTTTAAGAGTCTAGCCCTGTTTTTTCTTTTTAAATTTATTTATTTATTTTTGGTTGCATTGGGTCTTCGTTGCTACACACGGGCTTTCTCTAGTTGTGGCGAGCGGGGGCTACTCTTTGTTGCACTGTGTGGGCTTCTTATTATGGTGGCTTCTCTTGTTGTGGAGCATGGGCTCTAGGAGTGCGGGCTCAGTAGCTGTGGCTCGCGGGCTCCAGAGCACAGGCTCAGTAGTTGTGGCGCACGGCTTAGTTTCTCTGCAGCATGTGGGATCTTCCCTGACCAGGGATCGAACTCGTGTCCCCTGCATTGGCAGGCGGATTCTTAACCACTGCACCACCAGGGAAGTCCCTCTAGCCCTGTTTTCGTCAGTTTCTCTTTGTGGATACAATGTCATGCCAAATTTCAACTTCTAAAACACAGAAAAGTCAGTGCTGCTGTGCTTGAAGGAGATTTAAGAGCCCAGGCAGTCACTGAGCCATCTCTATGGAGTCCCAGGATTCTACAGAACACAATTTGAAAACCAAAGGTGTAAGGAAAGAGCTCTACATTTATTGATTTCATACAAGCATTCATGTCCTCTAATAGATTCAGGCTCTGGAAGCTCCCAGTTGAACTGGGTAGCACCAACAAGTTCACCAGCACTTACTGTATGATCATGGAAGCTAGGGTATAAAAAGCACTCAAACAGTCTTGGGCTCCCTACCATTCAACATCCTTGGAAACTGTGTTTTTGAAGGACATGGCAGGGAATCTACAAACAAGGTTACGAAAAGTTTCTATTCACTTCCTACAAAAGGCTTTCTAAGGGAACCATCAAAAGTTCTGCAGCCTTTGAAAAGGTTAAACTAGATGTTCTCCTTTGTCCCTTTTTGATATAAAATTGTTTGAACTTACAGAATTAAATATGTTAATTACAGCGACCCTGGAGCACACATATATAGGACATACAAATGTGAAGGAACCATTCTGCAGAGCTGTCAGAAAACTTCAGACCAAGGTTACTTAAATATCAGATATAAGAAAGTCTTATGCAAAATAAAAGGGTTGCCACTAGCAATACAATGCTAAAACCTGTCACTGAATCTGCAACTCAATCAAGGTAACTAGTACATACATTAGATGATTGGCAGAGATTTATACCAATGCTGCATTACATTCTAGACCAAAAAATTGGTATAAGGCCTTTGTACTACATTCTTATAAGGATATAGATCTCAGAGTACCACAGATGTTATATTTAGCTACTGAAATATTTTTAACAAAGTCACCTCAAAGCCCTTTTGTATATTAAATGGACCACTAACAGAAAGGACCACTAACAAATGTTTCAAATAATGTACAGGAAGGTTGGCAATTTTTTTTCTGTAAACAGCCAGATAATAAATATTTTTGGCTTTGTAGGCCATACAATCTCTACAGCAACTACTGCTGTTGTAGTGTGAAATGCCAAACAGTATGTAAACAAGTAGGTACAGCTGGGTTCCAATAAAAGTTAATTTGAAAAAAATAGGCAGGGGGCGAGGGTTGATCCATAGCTATGGTTTGCTGGTCTGTGGTCTAGAGTACAACTACATCAACATAACACAAGTCCACAAAGCTGGACACGTGTGGGGAATGAGTTTTGTGGAAATAACTGTAGCTTGGTATGCTGATATGAGGTACCCTTAAGGAGGGATGGCAGAAAAATACTTTAAAGATGCTCAGCTTCAAACATGGCATAACAGTGGAATACTAGAACCTTTAAAAGCAGAAAAGCAACTGGTAAAGAACAATGAAAACAAGATAGCAAGTTCAAGTGGCAGTAATAAACACAAGCTCTGTAGTTAGAATAATAATAAATCACTTTAATAATTTCACAGAACTGTGTAATTTTAGATGGAAGTGGCCTTAGAAATAACCTTGTCCAACTTACTCGTTTTATGGAAGAGGAGCCTAAAACCCATAGTGTAGCAAATTAACAAAAAGAGTTGCAAACTACAACTATTTTTGGACAACAAGGATGGGATTACATCACCAAACAGGGTCTGTAATGCAAGCGTCAGATCTCAGTTAAAACGATAAAGCTGTTATACAACATGAATTATTTATAAGTAAAAACAAGAGTAGTGAAATTTCCCATTTGATCTGAGCTTAGTATCTTGATGTGGTTAAAATGAGAAACAGGTAATAAATATGTAGAAATTCATCTAAGTAAATAATATACAAATACATAAGAATACAAATAAATAATTACAAAAATATTTGGCGTTTTATTTCAACACAAGTATAATAATATGACCAAAGAAAAGTGCATTTTTATATAAATCCTGTGGGAACTAATATAGATTACCACAAACAGTAGGAATCAGTATGTATTGTAGAATATAATATCATGGGCTTTGGGGGCAAACTGCATCTGGATTCATATCCTTTATAAGACAGATAACATTAAGGAAGTTATCTAATTTTTAAGAGTATCAGTTCACTCATATATAAAATGTTGACAGTAATACCTACCTTATAAGATTCTTAGGAAGATTTTTTAAAGTCGTCTATACACATATAAATGTCCCAATACATAGCAGATGTATTTCCTTTCTTTATTCTTCTATACACGATTCTGGTAACGATAATAATAACTAACGTTCAACTAACACGTGTACGTCAGGCACTTTTCAAAGTGCTTTGCATACGCTAATTTACTTATCCTCACAATACTCTGTGAGGTAAGTGATATTATTATTCCTACTTTTTAGTTAAAGAAACAGGCAAAAGCATTTAAGGCCACACAGCTACTGAGTAGTGATTCAAGATTCAAACCCAAGCAATCCAGAATAATGAAATTCCAATAAAAAGGCTGAACTACCTAAAGAATTAGCTCTGAGAGTAATATAAATGTCACTTATTCACTCTGATTAGTTCCCACTACCTCTTCCACTTCCAAATATAAAGAAAATTACAATTCGTGCATTAAGGTAGCTTAGTGACCAGAACTACCATAGAACACTCAATGTAAAATAGCTGTGAAGGACTCTATATTCTACTGGGTTCCTCTATTCTGGCTACGCTACAGATGAAAATCACATATGAAGCTTTAAAAATAACATAGATGCCCAAACCCCACCCCTGACTTTCTGAATAGGAACTCCAGGGTGAGGCTCAGACACATGCATTTTTAAAACATTCTACACATGATTTTAGAGCATAGCCAGAATGAGGTGTGATGGCAACGCAAGTCAAGTGGCATCTGGACCAGGATGATTTTCAAAGGTAAAATTACTGCGAGAAGTGGCAGTAAAGAACAGGGGATGCTGAGTTAGGACAATGAGAAGAGAGAATGAGGTGGACAGTGGGGTAAGAAGCCAGGCAGGGAGGCAGGTCCCCTCGCAGGTGCCTGGAAGGCCAGGTTAGACACACAAGGGGAAGCAAATGGAAATGCAGACTCTATGGCCGCAGCGGCACCTCAGCAACACCATGTGATGGCTCTTGTGTGACCAGTGAAAAGAGCCATTTTTGGGGGGTCACTGCTTACCCTTGCAAATGCAACAATGCTTTCCTCATCATTGTTGCTGCTTTTTTTCATAACTTGCCACCACTGCTAGTTTTGTTATTAATTGCAATTCAGTGACTTGGTCCCAATCTTGCTGAATAAAACACCTGAGATTTGGCTTAACTTTCTCACCTTAAAATGTAGGAAATAAATTCATTATTACATCAACTTCAACCAATATTATACAGTCACTAAATAAAACATGAATGGTTAGAAAGTACACAAAGTATATGGGGGATCATTTTCACGACAGTAGACCACAACAAAGTGAAATCAAGCACAGCACCAGAATAATGTAAAACTCTAAACACAGGTTTCACAGAATTTAAACATTCCTGAGACAACATCTAACTGAGGCTTCCATTTGGTGGTATTACAACTGAACTAACCAAGAGGAACATAACTCTATCTTGTTTCAAAAAATCATAATAACAATGAAGCCATTTATTCCAACAAACTCCTGGGGTTCTTAACTGTTTTTATTTTAATGACTGTCTCTTGAGAATTGAATGGAATCTGGAACATTCTTCCAGAACAGAAATGCAAGTGCACATAAACATAGCATTTTCCAGGTAACATCAGTGACACCATGCACCTTGGCCAGCTGAAGAACCCTGGCGTTGTAGAATTCCTAAAGACCCACTGCAGGGAAAAATTCATTTTCTTTCTCTGTTCTAAATATTTCACAACATAGATGCAAACCATTTCATAAGTATGGAGATGTGGATTTTGTACATGTTTATCCCTCTGTGGCACCAGCAGATCCCTAAACAAATGACTCAACAGTGCTCCTATTTCCAGGTGAGCTGCTGCTTGCCGACATGCCCCTCTTTTGTGCAGCACCACTTCTGAATCACACTTGTTTATAACACAAGACAACTGTGTGAAATGGTGAACATACACTGATTTAGATTTGGAAGACAAGTGTTCAAGTCCAGGCCTGACACTTTTTAGCAGTATGATGTTAAAACGTTTGACCTATGCCTTCAATTTACTGTCTGCAAGAAGAAAGTTTAATTCACCTTCATCAATGTTCAGTGAGTACTGAGCAAAGCTTCAGTGTCCTCATCTGATAAATGGTAATAGTGTTTAATTGATATGTTTTGAAGATTAAATAAGATAATACATGTAAAGAGCATAGCAAAATGCCTGGCACAGAGTAAACGCTCAGGAATCAGCTATTATTAATGTGCCTCGTGTTGGATAAAATATCTGTCTTGCAGGGTAACAAGAGATACATACGGACTTGGAATAGACAGTGTGTTAAATAAATGGTGGTACCTCTCTCCACGTCTGTGGACATAAGGGGGAGCTGGGACACACAGGAATGAGTAACATGCTGAGCAGAAGCCTGGAGAGGCTGCCCATCTCCTCCCCTCCACGATGGAAGCAATCACTCCCCAAGCTCATGCTGCTGTTCATGGCTGAAAAGACTCAGCTGATTCCTTCTGTGGGATTTGCCCCAGGATGAAAAGAGCTGCCTCACCCAAGATCACACCCCTTCCTCAGGGCACCGCAGACCCAATGACTGAATGACATGGGACTTAAAGGCTGAGGCCTTAGACTCAATTCGGGACAAGTCCAAAGTCTATCCCAGCTCCAGAGTTCCCAAGGTCACTGAAGCTTTCTAGGCACTTGAAATGCAATTCAACTTCTCCTTCTGCCCAACCCTCCCTCTTTCACTCCCTCAAGGTACTGATCCCAAGGATACTCCCACACACAAGTCTGTCTCAGAGTTGGCTGCCTAGGGAAGTGAGTTACGACACTTGCCCAAAGTCAGAAAGCTAATGAGAGATCAAAATGTGACCTACTACAGATGCGCCAGCATCATTCCACAATTATAAAATGAGCAGAAGAGACCAAATGAAAGAATGAACCAAAAGACCTAGAAAGTAACATTATAAATAATTCCCTAAGATATTCTAACAATGCCTCATTTGTGGATTGGAATAAAAATTAAGGAAGGTCCCTATTGAAGTTGAGTTGATGAGACACAAGAAAGCATCCATCCCTACATGGAGAGGAAACTGGGAAGATGAAGAAGGGAAATTTCCTGGGATGTTTTCCATTTCACTTCAGAAGCAGAGACTAATTGGACCGAAAGGGGCTTTAAAGACAGAACAGTTCCTGCTCTTTCTTTTATACAAGAGGAAACTGCAACCCAGAGGGTCGCTTTGCTTCCCAAGAGTACAAGGTCACAGAGTAGCCTGGTCCAGGCCTCTTAATCTCCAGAGTCCTTCAGCTTTGTCTTCAATATGTGATTTTGACACTTTATGTAAAATGTAACACCCACAAAAGATTCATATATATTCCAACATAAGTATAAAATGTATTATAAAACTATGTATGACTTTTGAATTAGGCATCAGTGTCTCTCCCTGCCCTCCCCATCAATGTGGATAATTGGAATTTGACTACATTATGAGTTTTCACAGAATGGCTTTACGAGGAAGGCTAGAACTCCAGCAATTAAACTTCAAAAAATATTGTATCTTAATGGCCTTATCTCAGAATGAGGATAATAATTATTATCTCATTCAATAGGATGCCATAAAGACTAAATATTTAATGGTAGCAATACATTCTAAATGCCACATAAACAAATACCACAGCGATACATACAGTAACTTCTGGCAGGTTAACATTATAGCAGGTTAATATTACACAGAACTCATTGAAAAGAGCCCAAGTAACACACAGAACATTTAGACATCTGACTGTTTCCAATCAAGAGAGCAAGATGTGGGACTTCCCTGGTGGTCCAGTGGTTGGGACTCCTTGCTCCCAATGCAGGGGGCATGGGTTCAATCCCTGGTCGGGGAACTAAGATCCCACATGCCCCATGGCACAGACAAAAAATTTTAAAAATAAAATAAAATAAACCATCCATAGATTTCAAATAATCAAAAAAATTTTTTAAAAAGAGAGCAAGATTTAAACTGATAAACATAAATTTAATCAAGACATCCCAATTCTTAAAAATCCCTGTGGTACACAAATCTACCACCAAGGAATCTAAGACCTTTGAGGGAAATAAAGGACAATGGGATGGAAGTTAAAAGAAACTCAGGGGCTTCCCTAGTGGCACAGTGGGTGAGAGTCTGCCTGCCGATGCAGGGGACACGGGTTCGTGCCCCGGTCCAGGAAGATCCCACATGCCACGGAGCGGCTGGGCCTGTGAGCCATGGCCGCTGAGCCTGCGCGTCCGGAGCCTGTGCTCCGCAATGGGAGAGGCCACAAGAGTGAGAGGCCCGCGTACCGCAACAAAACAAAACAAACAAACAAACAAAAAAAAGAAACTCAGGAGATCTTGAAAATACTTTAAAATTATTAAAATAAAATAGGGCAACCATAATAAGAGGAAAATAACACGGACATTTTATACATTTTGAACTTGTTCCAATGGGTACTATATTATTCGTTTTTATATACGATTTCTGCTTGCTAAGAAACCTCTCAGAATCTGTCTTTTGTTACAATAAATTATAAATATTATTTGCTAAGAAACATGACCTTCTGCCCTATCTACATCTACATTCTTTATCCAAAGTGCTCAAAGAACAAACTTGATTCCAAAAGGCTTCACTATTTTAAATGTTAGGGTAAATTTTATTTCCCTTGCCTGGGAAAGTTGAGGTAGCCCCAGGCAAAAGTCACTCCATAGCACAGCTCAGCCCAGGGTTTCCATCATGTCAGAAATAGGCTTTGGGACCCCTTTACTGTAGTTCAGCTCCCTGAATTTTAATAAACCAGAGAGCAGTACTAAGACCCTTTGGTTCTTTTATCAATTCCTAGGGCTTCTTTGAGAAATCTCTATTTCTACTGTGCTATAGCTTTTTAAAAATTGCCTCTTTTCAACTAACCCATTTCCTCTTTTTCTAGTTACAGCAGTAACAATTTGCAGATGAAACTATAAGTCAAAAGAAAAGACCTACAGAAGCAAATTCATGAATATCAGAATTTTATATAAAGATAAACTGTGGTTAGAAAACAGACGATAACAGTATTAGTCTAGATAACTAAGATAATGTGGTGTAAACTAATCTGCCTAGCAACCAACCAATGGCTTGGATGAAAATCAGTCAGCGATTCATTAATTTATGATGTTCCTACATTTATATACAGATACTAAGATAATAAGCTATATGAAAATTCCAGAGAAACAACATTTATGTTTACTTTCCTTGCAGGAAAATATAAAATACAAATGAATGCTGTTGAAATATTATATAAAACATGTTGGACTAAATAAGTAGCCTTCAAAATAAGTAATCCCTTCAAAAGGGAGCATCTTAAAACTTTTCAAGGAACACATAGTTTTGTAAGCACACGTAGTTTTAAGGCACAGTTAGTTTAAAGGAATTGATTTTGGGATGCTAAATATGCAAATTAACACCTTCACTAAAACTGTGAGGGTAGAAATTTTCTCTCTTCAAGGAAAATAATCAAGGATGTAAGATTTCTGACATTTAAAGGAAAGTCTGTCATGCAGTTTTTTTAATGGATGATTATGGATATCAAACAGTTATGCCGAATATTCTACTGAATATATTTAAAAGAACAATAGTTTTATTTTTAAATGTCAATATTCACAATATTCTCAAAATTATATCTTTTGCAAATGTTTAAACTTACTATTAAAAAGTTTTAGCTGTCACACTATGGAGAACAGTATGGAGGTTCCTTAAAAAACTAAAAATGGAACTACCATACGACCCAGCAATCCCACTACTGGGCATATACCCGAGAAAACCATAATTTGAAAAGAGTCATGTACTACAATGTTCACTGCAGCTCTGTTTACAATAGCCAGGACATGGAAGCAACCTAAGTGTCCATCGACAGATGAATAGATAAAGAAGATGTGTCACATATATACTATGGAATATTACTCAGCCATAAAAAGAAATGAAACTGAGTTATTTGTAGTGAGGTGGATGGACCTAGAGTCTGTCATACAGAGTAAAGTAAGTCAGAAAGAGAAAAACAAATACCGTATGCTAACACACATGTATAGAATCTAAAAAAATAAAAAAAGGTTCTCACGAACCTAGGGGCAGGACAGGAATAAAGACACAGACATAGAGAATGGACTTGAGGACATGGAGAGGGACAAGGGTCAGCTGAGACAAAGTGAGAGAGTGGCATGGACATATATACACTACCAAATGTAAAATAGATAGCTAGTGGGAAGTAGCTGCATAGCACAGGGAGATCAGCTCAGTGCTTTGTGACCACCTAGAGGGGTGGGATGAGGAGGGTGGGAGGGAGACGCAAGAGGGAGGAGATATGGGGGTATATGCATACATATAGCTGATTCACTTTGTTATAAAACAGAAACTAACACACCATTGTAAAGCAATTATACTCCAATAAAGATGTTAAAAAAACAAAAACGTTTTAGCTGTCAATATAAAAATGTGCAAGGGATTAACATTTCTTGATACTCATCAGAGAGATGGTGAGCAAAAAAGTTTGAAAGCCACTGGACTAAATCATGTCAAGGTTTCACTAACCTCTAGTATTCTAATGTCAAGATTCTAAATAAGGCTCTCTATATATAAGTCCTAGGCTATCTGGAGTGACACAGAAAGGTTGGGCCCATTAAAGAGCCCTTGGTAGAGAAGGTGAGATTTGAGCAGGGTTTTATGAATGGAAAACAGGGAACCTGAAGAACCTGGGAAAAGATGAAGAGGCCTCTGCAGGAGAGGGGAAGTGGATGTGCCCGGGGGGAAAATGGGAAGAGTGTGGGTTTTCAGGTCGCAAGAAGCTTGAGTTCAAATTCAGGTTTTACTACATTTTGGCTGAGCTACTTTGAAGAAATCTTCATTTCTATTTTGATGATCAAACGAAGAGACAGAAAATAAATTTTTAAATTATAAACTAATAGCACGTTAGTCATTAAACCCTTTTCCGCAGAAACCACTGAGCAGTAGCAGTTTACACAATGGTCAAAAGCATGAGCTCTAGAACCAACAGCCTGTGTTAAGAGAAAAACTGCCATTTCCTGGAGGAAGGATCTCAGCCAGGTTAACGAAACCTCTCTGCGCTCAATTAGCCTTATGTGTAAAATGGAAATAATTGAGGAACAGCCCACTTGATAGGGTTATTGTGAGGATTAAGTGAGTTAGTGCATGTAAAGAGCTTAAAATCATGCTCAAAAGAATTATGTGGTTGCTTTATTATTGCTGGTGGTGGTATTCCTATCATTACTCCCTGATTCTCAATGTCAAACAGAGGTCAAGAGATTACCAACCACTAATACGTATTTGTTGGATTAAGAATCTAAAAAGGGGTTGGGGTCTGGTGGGGAGGGAGGATAGGCAGGCCGCTAAGTCTGTAGGAGGGCTTTAATAATAAAGCCGCCAAAATGGCTCCCTGGTTTCTCCGGAAAAGTATGTGACAATGATCTGGTGAACTTCTCTGCTGTCATAACTAACAAAGTAGCCTATATCTTTTCCCCTTGCTTAAAAGCCAAAACCCCAAAAGAACACATTGCAATTTATGCTACAAAGAATATCTTGATATAATCGGTAGGATTATATTTGGTAGTTAAGATGGCACATTTGTTAGAAATGATTCTGCAATATGGTAGGTACATTCTGTCCTTACCTAAGGGAGTTCTGACACTAAAGGACCAAAAGACCTCATTATAAAATACCCTTACCTATTATTAACATACCAACCACAGAACCAAAAGTAGCAATATGACACAAACCCTTTGAGCTCTGAATGTAATTTTTTAGTCATTATTGGAATAATTTTATTGGAATACTTTTTAAATTACAAAAGTAATTCGTAGTTCCTCATTCACATTCTTTAAAATACATATACATATATTTATACACACACACACACACACACACACACACACACACACACACACACACACACACACACACTTTTTAAAAAATAAAAAATTGGTTCTCCACCCCTGACTTTTCAAATCACATTCAGGACAAGATGCATAGTTTTTCAGAAATTATTTTAGAAGTTAGAAGTTTTGGCTAAAGTCTTGACCAAAATGTGGAAACACAAAGCTCAGAAATGTGTTATTTTAAGAAAAGCATTTAAAAGACCATGTTTTAACTTTTAAAAAGAAGTCCCAGAACTATAACTACAGGGTAATGTGCCAAATAGATTGTGCTGCTTTCCAATGTCATTTAAGCATTCTATCTGAGCTAAAACTCAGGATATGTTCAATATTCTGAGATTTTGTTAACAGGTAATATGTACTGAGAAGCAATAGATCGGCATTAGGAATTTTTAACTTACAAGTATGTCTGGCCAGTGAGTAGTTGGATCCACCACTAGTCAAACCAAATCCCTCAGGAATTTGACTAGAGCTTCGAGGTCTGGTCAGCAGTTTAGGAGGTTCAATTTCTGCACCAAATTCAGCTCCTATTACTCCTAGTAAAACAATAGCAGTGGCTTGCTTTCGTCTTTCCTCATAAGATGTGGAAATTTTTTTCATTTGTGGGACACTTGATAAGCAACCTGAAAACCAAAACATAAGAATAGAAATTAAAAGACTATCAATACATATGATAAGAAACACATTCCAGATTGGTCACTCAGGAATGAACAGGCTTTTCAACAAATGGCACTGGGACAACTGGTTTTCCATGTGCAAAAGAATGAAATTGGATTTCTACCTCTCACCATGTAAGAAAATCAACTCAAAATGGATTGGAGTCCTAAATATAAGAGCTAAAACTAAATAACTTACAGAAAAAAAAATAGATGTATATTTTTTCATGATCTTGGGTTACACAATGATTTCTTAGATATTACAGCAAAAGCATGAGTAATTAAAAATTTTTTTTTAAATTGAACTTCAGTATTAAAAACTTTTGAGCTTCAAATGACATAATTAGGAAAGTAAAAAGAACATACAGACTGAGAGAAAATATTGCAAATTATATATCTAATAAGGGATTGTATCCAGAATACTTAAGGACCTCTTCTTACAACTCAATATTAAGAAAATCCAACTTTTAAAATGAGCAACCAATTTAAATAGATATTTCTCCAAAGATATATGAATGGCCAATATGCATATTAAAGCTGCTCAACATCATTGGTCCTTAGAAAAATGGAAATCGAAACCACAGTGAGATGCCACTTCACATCTACTAGAATGGCTGCAATTAAAAGGACCGACCATGACATGTATTACTGAGTCTGTACAGAAATTGAATCTCTCATGCATTGCTGGTGGCAATGTACAATGATACAACTATTAATACTTTGGAAAATAGTTTGGCAGTTAGAGTTATAACATATGGCCCAGCAATCCCACTCCTAGGTATCTACCCAAGAGGAGTGAAAACAAACGTACACATAAAGACTTGTACATGAATGTCCATAGCAGCATTATTCGTAAGAGCCAAAAAGTAGAAACAACTCAAAAGTCCATCAGCTGATAAACGTCTAAACAAAATGTGCTACACCCATCCAATAAAATATTATTCAGCGATAAAAAGGAATGAAGCATTAATACATGCTGCAATGTGGATGACCTTGAAAACACCATGCTAAGGGAAAAATGCCAGTCACAAAGGACCACGTGTTGGTGTATAATTCCATTTACATGAAATGTCCAGAATAGGCAAATCTATATAGACAGAAAGTAGACTGGGACTGAGGTGAAATGGTTAATGATGGCTAATGAGTACTAGGTTTTTGAGATGAAAATCTTATAAAATTAGATTATGATATCTGCACAACTCCAAATATACTAAGAATCACTGGATTCTACATTTTAAAGGATGAATTTTATGGAATATAAATCATACCTAAATAAAGCTGTTTTTAAGAAAAAATTGCTAACTCATTTATTAATTTGCCCACTAACTTTACAAATATTTATCGAGCACCTAATCTGGGCCAGGGAATTGCAAACAGGAAAATAAGTAGTCCAGGTTCTCAAGAAGCTCACTAGTACATACAAAAGGAGAGCCTGTCCACAAAGGAGGAAATGCTGAATTTAAAACTCAAAAGATAAGTGGAAGTTTGCCAGGAAATAAGAGAGATGGACAACAAGATGAAGGCAAAGGATGAATATTTTGTCCAGATGGACCAGAATGCAGAAGCCCAACCTGCCGTTTGAAGAAGTACTCACAACCTGGGCAAAGCTCAGTATAATTTCATATGCAGAAGAAATGCCAGCATGACACCCAAAACATAATGGAGAACAATTAGAAATCTTTATTAAAGTATCAGTAACTAGGTTATGGGGAATTACACTCTTACCACATAACACTACTTCTTAAAATTTACTTTCCCAGCCTTTCTCTAAGGTAACTACACCTCATTCATTCTCCCAAATGCTCCCAAGATTTGGTCTTTTGCTCAGTCCTACCCTTTTCTAGTTCTACTTGTTTCTGTAAGTGGTCTACCTTTTATTTTTTTGTTTGACATTTATTATACGATATCACAAACATCAAAAGAATTACGTTGAGAATATATAAAGAATATCATGAAATATACATGTATACAAGTAACTTTATAAAATCTTAATGTTTTCCATAGGTGCTTGCAGATTTTTAGAAGTAATTAATTAATGTGGATATAACTAAAGCCTACCATGGATTGTGTCTTGACTTTACTATGCCTCCCTCTTGCCCTAGAGGTCACCATGATCCTGACCTTATCAAATACTTTTAATCTATCTATTATATCTATATCTATCTATTATATAACCATAGCAATGTTACATGAAATGTATATTTTCTGGCCTTGAACTATGCTTGCATTCCAGGGGTAAACTCAGAGTACATGGATGAATGGAGATCAATAGATAGATAGGTAGGTAGGTAGGTAGGTAGGTAAATAGGCCAACAGACAGACTCTGAACTAAATTTGCTAATAGAGTTTTTTGAGTTTATGTCCATAGGCAAGATTGAACTATGACTTTCTTTTCATGTACTATTCTTGTTGGGTCTTGGTAGCAATATAATACAAGCCTCCAAAACTGGGTTTTCACTCCCCAATTCTTTGAAAACAGTTAAAGGATTCTTGAAGTTAGATGACAATTCTCCTCTAAAATGACCAGGGCCTGTGTCTCAGGATGCTCCCCTTCTCGAGTCAGGGAGTAGGGGATGCAGGGGCAGGGAAGGTGCAAGGGTGGAAGAAGGAATATTTTTTTATTATGAATTCATTTTCTGTAATACTTAGTTATTTGGTTCGATTTTCTGTTTCTCCTTGAATCATTTTGGATCGCTTATAGTTTTAGAATTACCCATTTCATCTAAGTTTTTAAATGTATTGGTCTGAAGTTATTTAGAGTGTTCTCTATGATTTAAAAATCTCAATTGTATCAGTTGCTATGAATCCTTTTAAGTATTATGTCCTTGTGCCTTCTCTAATATTATTTTTCATGCCTTTCTTAATCAGTTTTTCTAGAAATACATATTTTATCAGATTTCCAAAAATACTGTGGTTTTGATCTTACTGTTTCAGCTTTCTATTTCACTAATTTCTGCTGTTATTTTTATTATTTCTCCCACCTCCTTTAGGTTTTCTCTCTGTTCTCTCTTTCTCTTTGCTTTATCTCTAGGTTCCCAGATTGAACCCAGCTCACTTCTTTTCATTATTTTCTATTATGGTTAACAGTACAAGTCACATAGTGAGCACCCATTTTCCTCTACTCCTTTAATAATACAACCTCAATTTTAACTGAATAGCAATGTATTCATATTCTTTCCATGTCCTTCCAGGAACCGAGGAAGCCATAAACTAGCTCCTGGCCTTAAGCTCTATTCATTGCATATTTTAAGTCCTCTTTGCTCATAGGAGCCAAAGCCTGCTTGTGGAAAGCAACTATTGGTTTTAGTCCAGATCACTGCATTTCTATTCCATTACTTGTCCACAACGATATCTATCTTTCTTGAGCCTAGTTATGCCTTGTTGGTTTTCTATTTGTATATTTAATCCATCATAGCTACACATTTGGTACAGAGGGATTTCAGAAGTGAACTTCTGAAGCCATCTTGATTGGAGGTCAGCTTTCTGCTCTTTCTAATATTAACCCATCCAGCTTTTCTGGCTTCTTTCAATCCATTGTTCTATACATTAATTAAATCAATACAGTGAAGGGTCCTCAGAGCAGTATGCCAACCAAGAAATTAGCAGCAGGGGCCTCGGAATACTTTTAGATGTTTTATTTTGTCTCTTCGTTTGTTTCTTTTCTTCCTTTTGTCATTCTATACTACTGCAAGTAAGGCAGGGAATGACAAAAGGGGAAGCTAAATAGGTACTGAAACAAGAGGCCTTTGTACAGCAAGCTGAAGACTTTTAACTTTAGGCTAATGGAAAGCCAGTGAACAATTCTGTATAAGCTGGTTACTTGAGATTTATTGTCAGAAAGCTCATGATAGCAGTAGTATGGGAGGGGGACTGTGAGGTAAAGCAAGACTGGTGTCAAGTACAAGCAAAAGACGGCTCATGCAATGGTCAAGTGGAAAACAGTGAGCACCAGTGGTGGCAGAATTCACGATTCATTCCATCAGCTACTCAGTCATTCAGCATATAAGGACCAAAGATGGAGTGTGTGCATGGCATTATGCAAATATGAACTAATGAATTGATACGGGATGCATTAAGATGAATTAATAGGGATAAGAAAAGCAAAGTCCCTGTCCTCATTGAATTTAGAGGCAACTAAACAGGAATTAGAAATGTAAAGGTGAAAAATCAATGAGAACTTTATGGTCTAAGAGAACAGTACGTGTAAGAACCTAAAGTATAAAGAATTTGTTGATTTCTATTGCAAGAGTAGGCCACGGGGCTGGAATGCTACGAGCAAGAAGGGAATGGTAGAACGTGAGGCGACAGTCAGGAAAGGGGCAAATCATAGATGACTCTACTGGTCCTATTCGCATTGATCAATCCTTTGAACAACGGAATTTAGGGTTTTAGAAAAACACTCTGAGCGTGTACGAAGAATGCTGGAAATGAGATGAGCAATAAACAGGGCATTGTAGAAATGAAAGTGAGAGATCCAGGTTGGTTTGGTGTTGGGATGTTAAATAGGAGATGCAGAGAAGTGGATGGCTTCCAGATCCTGGTGAGGTCTGGGTAGTTGATAGAAACACTACAGAAAGATATTTGGTGTCATGCTCTGAATCCTTTAAAAAATCCTCATTAACTAAAACAAAAGTAAAACAAAATTTTTAAAACCCTTGCAAGAGAGGTAGGTCTGGCCCTTCCAGAAGCCAAATTAAAAAAAAAAAACAACCTAGAGCACAAGGCTTCTTAGTATATTTAAGTTCCATTTATTTAGCTGTGCTGAGAGACAGAATAGGATGTGGGCAAGAAGACCCAGCTGAATCTAAGAAATGGAAACGGAAAGATATTACAAAGATGTGAAGAGTTGGAAAGGAATCATTGAGTAAAAAAGTGGCATTAAAGCTCTTAAGGAAAAATGGGCGATTAGTTATTAAGGAAGCTGAGGTGGTAACGTCGAAGAGTAGTTACTGTTTATTTGAATTCCAAGAAAATTTTGGTGCGATTGAGAACGAAAAAGATTTGCTCTTGTTGTTGCTATAGTTTCTTAGCTTCTGCATGTCACATTTTAATTGTTTAAAAAAAAAAGTTAGTTTAGGAAAATTGCCATTAGTTTTAAAGCATGTATAGAAAGACAAAAATCTGAAACGAGACAACAGAAAATAGATCCATCTTTAAAAATATTCTAATTCTTTCATGTAAAATTTTAGCTATTATTTTCCTAATTTGCTTTATTGTGTTTGGTGTATTTCAAATCACATGCAGACAACTTTATAATAATGTTCCCCCAATGTTATAAAATTATTTTATAACTTCCAAAGTCATATTTCATGAATTAACATTTCTTGTAAAAAGCTTCAATTAAAATGTTTAAGAATATTTCAGTTACATAAGACATATCTTCCAATCTGATACCATAGTATGCATTTCTGTCTCTTCATGGATATTTTTTCTAACTTTTTAAAGACAAAGAGGAAATGTTAGTAGAAGTATTAGCATGTACATGTGAGTACAGATTCAAAGTATGACACTGATCTGTGATAGTTTATAGTAACCAAAGGGGGAAAACACCCTAAAAGCTTAACCATACTAAAAAGGAAGCAAAATCAATAATCACTGCCTCTGTGTTCAGAAGGATGAAAATAGACCCTAATTCTAGACAAAGTGATATTTAACAGTTTGATAATCTATACCTCAGCACATGCATTTAAAACCAACTTTATTTCTGTACAGGAACAGACACAAGGAGTAAGAGCTCTGGGCGACTACATCTAGATTCCTGTAGTACATATTTTATTCTTTCCATAGTCTTCTTGAAACAGGAAGCCAACCAAGCTCCCCTCCCCCCTTGTCTCAGCAAGAGCATGCTCCATAACAATAGTTCAAAGGAAAGCTCTATTCTGCAGTTGCACTGATTGTTCTGTCAGCTGACCTCTGCAGAGGGGAATTGCTAACCGCTGCCTTGCTCCTTAGCTGACAAATGAATGATCGCAGCTCCATCTATTTTCACTATGGCTGCCTCTAGCCCAGGTGCTCAGACAGAGAGCCCGGTGTGACATCTTAGATCAAGATGAATTGGCACAAACTCCTGATCCAAGATTGTTTTATACCATTTAATTTAGTTTCTTCCCCTGCTTGGATGAGCACAGCTCTGGTTATGGATTTCTATTCTAATGTACTGAAGCAGGCCCTGAAAGAAGCCAATGAAGCAGCTGCTGGAGCAAGGGACTGCAGGGATACTGATCAATAGGCAAGGCATTGACCCCAGCCGGTCAGCCTCTGCAACAGCCATGCTCGAAGGGGGAGGGGGCACGGAGCACACATGGGCTGCTTCCAGTAGGAAATTAAACAACAGGGGCATTTGGAGAGCTCCACCTCCACCCTGGTCCCCCTCCTCCTCTATGTTCCTTTTGTTTAATTACCTCAATCTTGTCCTAACTCCCACTTCCTGGGAAGATATTAAGACTTTAGGGAAGTTTTAATAATGTCCTTTAAAACTGCCATTTGTAAATTTTATTCTTAAGCTAATAGAAGGAATCATAACAGGTGCCCTCTGCTAAGTGGCCAAAATATGAAATCTTAATTAGCTGTCAAGTACATCTCTTGGTGTAACTTAAAGTTTGGCATGTGCACAAGCTCATAAGAACACTGTCCAACTGACTATGAACACTACTGATGCTGAAATTCTATGGTATGTAATTTTTATCAGTGCTCAGGGCTGAAAAGATGATAGCTCTTTTTTAACATGGAAAGAAGTAAGAACAAGAAAAGGATCCCCTAAAAGAGACACTGACTGATTAGTAAATGTATAAGGTGACAGATGCCCATCCCTGCTACTATTCTAACAACAACACAGCAATTTCTGATTCTTTATTTTTTTTCAAATTTGGAAACATTTAAAATTATTGGCTTCGCCTGTGTTTTCTCCTAAATAATACAAGATATACACAATTAGCTGCAATGTTTTCCTACAAATAAACTGAAAACCAAATAGGAGATTCTGAGAGATTAAAAATAAGATAATTCTGCAAAAGTAGATCTTTCTACAGTTTCATTCATCTCATGAAAATTTGGTGTTTTTTCACAGAGACATGCCTCCATTTAATCATACTAAAGGGTGACACGGAGATCCATTTTCCTGACAGGACGGTTGATCACCCTATCACAGTAAGAAAATTAATACCTTCAACTAGCCCTGTGTGGAAAACAGAAGCTACCTGCAATGGTAAAGGACATAAATGTTCTAAGTTTGAAGTTGCAGACAGAATACTTGTTCTGTGTGAAAATAATGTTTCCTCATTATTGGGTTACTTTAAACAAAATATGAGCCTTTGATTTTATTAAAACAACCATTTAATTCATACAGTGTTCCTCAAAAGTACATAATTGTCTTTAGATTTAGCATAAATGACCCTAGCTTTCCAGGAGCAGGGGTAAATCCTTTACTTACAGCTTAACTAGAACACAGGTAAAATGTTTGAGAAGTTTAAGCTATTTAAAGGGCTGCGAGATATTGATTACTTCATTTAAAAAGCAGTCAGAGAGTGCAACCAAGAGGTCAAGATAAATTTAACAGTTTGAAGCACTTTACTAAATAACTCTAAAGATCATGCTAATTGGCTTTGTGCAGTTCCAGGGTAAAATTAATTTTATCCTAGCTTACAATAAAAGGATTAAAAGACATATTAAGTTCTTCAGTTTTAACTGGAATAGGAATCAATGGATTTGAATTAAGGCTAAGGGCGGTTTTATGAGAGATGGCCTACCAGCAGATACTTTATATCTGCTATTAGCCATATATTGATGGAGCTCTGTTATTGTATTAGGTATTAAAACCTTAGAGAAGAATATTCCACCAATTACTACTCTGAGAATATACTTTAAGAATTGGGTGATTTGACCTAGAAATACTGCCGTCAAAAATTTGATTCTTTGTTTAGGATTCAGTATCAGAATGCTTTTTATAGCTGACTTATCTATGTTACAATGTCTATAATTCTAGTAAAAATTAATGAAATGATGTAAAGTCCATCACAATTCACTTCGAGATTATAACTATATTTAAAACTGTATTACAAGCATTATCATTAGGGTTTTTTAAACCAAAACATTACATTCAGATTAATTTTAGCACACCAACTTTATGCTAGAAATTCCTGGCAATAATAGAGTCCAAGAGACACTCATAATGATACAGATATTTCCTGCATTTGATATAAATTTCAATATACTCTAAAACATCACTCTCAAAATTCAGAAATGTCTATTTATTATAGTAAAATGGAAGTACAATTTTAAATGTTTTTTCTTCACTCTTCCATTATTTAACAATATGTTTTGGAACTATATAATAGAAAAATAAATTGCTTTTACTATGAGCTGCCTAGCAAAGCAAAAAATACAATTCATAGTTAATAGGTATATGTGTTAATATATTATTAAATAACTGGCTTTGTAAGACTTTATAGGAATGACTGGGAAAAAGTAAGTTGCAAGATCTCACAGCAGAAAACTATTCAAAGGGCAGCATGTAAAGACTACTTAAAATAATAATTTGGATGAAGCTAGAAAATAGTTTCTACTGTAGTTCTTTACAACTCTTTTATGTGCAGTAAAGTGTATCTGCTAATATTAGGTTATGATTAATTATTAAAGAACAAAAGTAAATTTAGCAAAGTGAACTTTGTTAACACAGGCAATCTTAAAGACAAGGGAACTTTCAGAATTAAGACACATGATTTACTATTTACAGTGTGAAGCTCTACAAATATTAGCCAATAAAAGTACAAAAAATTTCTTTCTTTTTTCAGACCAG
Organism: Leucopleurus acutus; assembly: GCF_964270905.1. NCBI lineage: Eukaryota > Metazoa > Chordata > Mammalia > Artiodactyla > Delphinidae > Leucopleurus > Leucopleurus acutus. Next base: position 18,183,863 of record NC_139155.1, read on the forward strand.
TAAAATATTCTTCCAATATATATTCTTCCAATGTATATTAGGTAAAGATGAGTTTAAATAGTACAGGACAGTGAAATATGTCAAATGAAAATATATTTTAATACATTTCGGAACTTAAACAACAGAAGTACCTAAAAGAAATTAGATCTTCAAATGTGAGTTGAGTTCTAATTGTTTCTTAGATGTACTTTAATAAAAATAATTTCTACTTACTTCTGACTGACTACTATCTAAATTAATATACCTAGTTGCCTAATGGAATATTAATTTATTTTTAAGATATGCCTTTTAAATAATTATACTGTGCTAATCAAAAACATTAATTTTACAAATACACATACACATTGTATAATTATATGTGTGCATAATTATATGTGTGTGCATATAATTATATATGTGTGCATAATTATATGTGTGCATAATTATATGCACACACATTAAGTATCCAACATTCTTAGCTTTAGTGTCTTGATACCCTGAGCTAAAAGCGTATTTTTGAAATTTTAAAATCTATGTTTTAATCTATGTTTTAAATCATAATGAGAAAAATGTTGGCCCTCGGTGGCATTTTCACAGTTGTAAATAAATTGTTTCCACGTGTTTAGCCAGAGCATTCCCCATACCTATTGGCTGCTACTCTTAGGGTTGCTTAAGACTGGATAAAGTACAATGCCATAAAAATGCCAAATTTTACTCCATATGTAATTGTAATCTTCCAAATAAGCTTTATTAACAATAGTTAAGGACTTCCCTGGTGGCGCAGTGGTTAAGAATACGCCTGCCAATGCAAGGGACACAGGTTCGAGCCCTGGCCCAGGAAAAGCCCACATGCCACAGAGCGACTAAGCCCGCACACCACAACTACTGAGCCTGCTCTCTAGAGCCCGCGAGCCACAACTACTGAGCCCCTGTGCCACAACTACTGAAGCCCGCGCACCTAGACTCTGTGCTCCATAACAAGAGAAGCCACCGCAATGAGAAGCCCGTGCACTGCAGCAAAGAGTAGCACCCCCGCTCACCACAACTTGAGAAAGCCCACTCACAGCCACGAAGACCCAATGCAGCCAAAAAAATAAATAAAAATAAATAAATGTATTAAAAAAAAACAATATTTAAAATAAGGAAAAATCTTTTGATATTAATTTATTTTTAAGACAATTTGGTCTTAAAATGGTATAGTATTCCACTAATTAGATTTAAGTTTCCAATATACCACAGTTTTCAGTTGAATACTTCAAAGATGAATTTGTTAAATGGAAACATAAAAAGACATAGATTGGTGACAATCAGCATGTGAAAAACAACTCAAAGGTGTCACTCTCTTTGGTGGTGAATGCAGGTTTCATAAGCTCACAAAGAGAATCTGAGTCTATGCCGTTGAAAACTTATGTAATTAAGTTCCCTTTCTTAAGCCACGTGCTTTTATATGAATATTATATTATTTTCACTTTTGTTGACACAACTTAGAACACTGAAAAATCTTCCATTTTTTACAAAATGTGGCAAATAAATTTTGATAATATGGAAAAACAATAAAATGGCAGATGGTTGTATGGCCAACATGTAAATTTCTACCTGTGTTTCTGATGTAAATAAAATAAAATAAAACATGGAAGTTTTTGAATCTTCCTCTCTACCTCCTTGGGAAAAACAGATGTACTGATTAAAAATGACAATCATGGGGAACTTCAACATTTATTTCTAAACTCTCATATTATTACCAAAGCTAGTATATGTTGTGTAGAATACTCTCACTCCGCCGTCAGCATAAGCGTTCCCTCCACTGCATTAAAAATATTTTTTAGTTGCTTTGTGACACATCTGCCAGTGCTTTCCTCACACCTACTGACGGGGCACATGGAAGCTGCTCCCCAAACGTATGAGGCTTTTGCTGTTTTTGGTGCTGCTGCTCTATCCCCACGCCACCGCCCCACCGCCCCGCACCCCGACTTGAAAACTGAAGTAAACAAACATGCTATTAATTTGTATGCATGCTCGATGGCCCCCTGCTGGACCATAATAGGTTCTGCAAATGCATACATCTTTCTACGGCTGCTGATTAAGCCATTTTAAAATAATGCCTCTCGCACACAGATGTATTGTGTGTGTGTGTGTGCATTTCAGAAAATACCTCACATCTATTTTCTACAAAATCAGATAAAAGCAGAAGAAATGCACACTCCAAAATGATGCTCTTTTGCAAAGGGAATTTAATATTATCACTGTCTTAGGGGTATGTCAATTATTTTGAAAATTAGAAACCTTAAGCTTTGAGAGCAACTTGTATGTTTTTAGAGCAGTTCTTGTAACAATTTCTTATTCTTAACACAGACAAGTTCTACACCCATGTTCCACGATCTGCATTATCTTATTTTTCTCCTTATTCTCTACCTGACCATCAAAAAAATCTAATTTTTTCCTTTTCCTTTTCCTTTTAGTGCGAACATTCTCAGTTTGGAAGAAAACTGGATTTTAAAAATTCCAAATATCCATCTAAGGCATGTATGTAATCAGGAATCTTGTAGCTAATAATTATCAAGAATAATGTTCAATTCTTGGTTCACTTTACCTTTCAAGGGTGAATCTGAGATACAGGTCAAGTTTTAAAAACCACGAATTTTAACATTAAGAAGACGATTATTAGCTTTTTCATGAGGAAAGAAATATTTCAGAAATAGTGGTTGGTGGCTTGTAAAATTAGATAAATCTGAAAACATAGCAAATAATTCTCAATTTTTTTCATACAGTTAATGTTCAGAAAAAGGCAATTTCTGCAATGAGATTTACTTACAATACTGAAATAGACATGATGATGTATTTCTTTAAAAGATCAAATGGAACACATGAGACAACATTTGGTGGACTCTTAGAATACACTCTATGAAGATTTTATACCTGTGTGTTACAGCACATGGAGAAATAAACTGTTACACCTGAGGTCACTTTTATTCATAAAATGACAAATCATTTACTGGACTCACTTGAAAAATATTTTCATCTAGGTAATTTCTAACAACTCAGTGATATAAAAGCAGATGAAAAGGGATAACTGCCTTGTTCTACCTTTAAGAAGTTAACACATAATCTGTTCATTTATAAGAAGTATTTGTAGTATTCATAGTTTTGAATTAAATATACATTTGGTCACAATAATGAAACAATGACAGGTAACTGAAAGTTACCATTTTTTAAAGTGTTTGTTTAAAGTAAATTAGAACTTCTAAGGGATTTCTTGCTTTTATTTTTCTCAGTAGGTTACTTTATAACATTTCTACAATTTTGAGAAATAATCTTCTTATTCACATGTTATTTTTTCTTCTGCCTTCTTCACTATAAGTGTTAAGCAGGCATAATGAATGCATAGTCAGGGGTAACATAATATCTTGGGAATTAATGGCCACACCTTTGAAGTAACAGATCTAGGAAAAGTTGTGGTGGTTAAGCCAAAAGTAAAGTTTTATAGTAAAGACTTTAATAACCTAGTCCACATTTAGCAGAAAGGTAGCAGAAATACAGAAGATTTTATCTTTTCTTAAAGCATCCTGTGTGTTAGTAAAATTTGATATAGATTAACATACAATTCCTAACAACTAAATATCGAAATTTAAAGGAAAAATATTTTTAAATTTAAAGGAGAAATAAAATAAGAAGAGAAAGAGAAAAGTAAAGAAATTGAAAGGAGAAATAAAAAGGTCAAAGACATTTTCGACTTTTAATTTACTAATCATATTAATAAATGATCAAAAAAGCAAAGCTTTGAAAAAGAAAAAAGCAAATAAGCACAAGTTAACTAAGCATTTGTGCTAACAGTCTAAAAGCCATTGACAAAATAAGCCACAGCCTCAAACTGTTAAGAGTATACTCATTGTTAGCCCAAACCTACAGAAAAAGTAGACCATCTATAGCCAAAGGAATACAGATGTGTATAAATGACATATTAGCCCATTTTTTTCAAGGAGATTTCTACGTCGCTTCAGAGAGCCTTGAAGAAAAAGAAAACCTGAATTGCTTAGATAGCTACAGAGGACTTTCATTTCTCATCTCTTTACACTTTTACGCTTTCATCATTTTTTAAGCTACATATGAATTATGTGCCTTTTAAATTATTATAGATAATTTAAAAATTATTTTACATTTCCTCGTTTTGTGACGGGGGTAACTAGTCTATCAAATTGACTCTAGTTGTTATTTGGCAAATGCTTTGGTCACAGACCTTTTTTCTGTTTACATGATTTCTTTTATTGTGTACCTTCTCAAATAAGCATGTAACTGTTTTATGTGATTTCCTATTAATTAGTAAATTCTACTTGTAATTTGGATCTGAGCTACCTATCTTGCACGTATCAAACTAAAACAGCCTTTGAGCCTTGAATTTTTACAAACTCCTTCCAACGTTTAACTGAAAAGAGCTAAGCATATACACCTAGGCATCCCGGATATGGAAGTCATTGATTAATTACAACTATGGATTGGGAAAAGCTACCACTCCTTAACTGAACACTGAGAGCAAAATTTAATGTTTACCTATGCATCTATGCGATCAGATACTCAGGTTTTTAAGATGTCATGCTATTTTAAAAGACTGTTTTTTAAAAAAACCTGCTTCTGTTTCATGACAATACATAATCATTTCCTCAAAATTCTGCCTGACTTGCTCAAATCATTAGGTTACTCAGGAGTTGTGAAGAGATAGCTTTATAATCTTCTCTTATCTTAATTCATCGTTTATTAAGACAGATACTTCCATATGTAAAAACCTAGAAAATACATGTATATTGATGTTTTAGGCTTATAATTTTTCTCAAATAAAACTGTTTCTCCTATCAGCAAAAGAAAAATTGAATATTTTTTCTAATATTTTATACAATGTTTTTGATTTCTACAAAACATTGTTATAATGACATAATTATATGCTACTACAATCACTTTCCAAATTCTTTTACAAAAACAGATAAACCATTAAGAATTTAAGAGGAAAAGAAAACACACCAGAAGTAGCACGTGTAAAACATCTCCTAGGTCCAAGATTAGATGACTGTTAATGGGAAAATTCAGAATTTTAGAGGAAAAGGAGATCACAGAGCTCTTCAAACCGAACCTACCCATATTTTATAGATAAGGAAGTCAAGTAGGTTAATTGTTCAAGTGACAAGGTGAAGGGCACAAAGAGAGTGGGCACTCATGGCAACATCATTCCAGCTCGAGCTCTAGAATCTTCAAAGACTGTTAAGTTAGTGTTTTGTTGCATAGAAACTAGTTAATATTTGACACCTGCTCCAAGATAAATCTATATTAGGTATCCTCAAATGCTGCATAATTCAAAACATTTCTTACAAACTTAACAAGAAAACAGTATTTATAATTAGAAAAAAAGTCAAAATAAGTTTTAGTCTATAGTATCTAATAATGTTATATTTATTTTCTACTGGGGTTGTCTATAAAAAATGTAAAAAATTTGGGGGAAGCTATTCTATTAAGCATATGAAGCAACTATATTAAATTGGATTTTATATGGAGAATATATATATATATATATATATATATATATATATATATATATATATATATATGGCATATTGGGCTTGAGGGGACACGGGGATCCCACATGCTGCGGAGCGGCTGGGCCCGTGAGCCATGGCTGCTGAGCCTGCGCGTCCGGAGCCTGTGCTCCGCAATGGGAGAGGCCACAACAGTGAGAGGCCCGCGTACAGAAAAAAAAAAAAAAACAAGAAAACAATATTTATAATTAGAAAAAAAATCAAAATAAGTTTTAGTCTATAGTATCTAATAATGTTATATTTATTTTCTACTGGGGCTGTCTATAACAAATGTAAAAATTTGGGGGAAGCTATTCTATTAAGCATATGAAGCAACTACATTAAATTGGATTTTATATGGAATATATATATATATATGGCATATTGAAGCATACTGAAAAAATACTAAGTACTAAGCAACTGTTACCCTGTTGAATAGCAGATTATTTTAATATTTGGTTTCTGAATAGTAATAATGTTTATGCTCAGTATATGGAGGAAAACACTAATTAAAAATATAACTTTAAGTTTTAGTTACCTCTACGTAAGCCTCCATGTCAGTTAATGTCTACTATAAGCTCACATGCACAAATATTTTCCAAACTCACATACTAAACGCCAAATATTGCAAATAAGTTCGTGATCATTTCCAAAGTTCGTGTCGTAATATCAGAGAATAGCTTAGGGTCTCCATAAGGGTTAAGACAATCATTTTCTACTGCATACTAGTGCTATTCTAAGCCGATAGTGTGTTTAAATCCACACCAATGAAATCAATACAGCACTGTTCTATTCAAGGTGAGACCAAATAAACCTGTCTGAAGCTTTGAGAAATAGGCTTTGCAGTATACTTTGAGTGCTAAATGCCTTTCAGTCCAGAGATCTGTCATTAAATAATCATTAGCCATCATTCACTCTTCCTAAAAAGCTTAACATCTAAACTTGTTCAGCATCCACTAAAGCATTAGTATAGACTACCAAGTAAGTACTCATTAGCACTCAGGGATGTCTCAACCACTCTGTTTAACCATGCATTGTCTTATCTAAAAATACTCCCAAATATTAATACATATTTACCATTAGATTAGAGGGTGATTTATTCAAATGATTAGTAAAAAGGACATCAATATAGTGATCAGCCTCTTTTGGATAACATGGCATAACCCACAGAGTTACTATCAATGCTTTCCTGTCTGATCTAGCCAAATAAAATCTGATGTCTTTCCTAGCATTCAGCATCACATATAATTCACCATCACATAAAATTAAGTTAATCACAACAGAGAATTCATCAGGAAGTAATCTTGGCTTTGATCCAGAAAGTATTTTAAAATAATGCTTCTTTTATCAGTGCTATTCATATCTCTTTCAATATATGATCATCTCAATTGCAGAGTATCAACTATAATGGGCCCTGCATTATTTTAGATATCATGAGGTAGAGATAAAATTAGGATATATTTATCTTCTTTCTATTACCTGAAAGATTGAGTAAATAATATAGAATGATATTATTTAGTAATGTTACTGGACTTTAGCATAAATTTGATGGTCAAGGTAATTTTCTCTGTACTTATACAAGTTATTTCTTGTATGCTATTAAACTAATCCTCTCAATTTCAAGCTAATATTAATGAAAATGTCATTTCTGAAAGACATTAATTCATTCTCCTTTTTTAAAAGCTCAAATAAAAATATATGGCCAGGGCTTCCCTGGTGGCACAGTGGTTGGGAGTCCACCTGCCGGTGCAGGGAGCGCGGGTTCGTGCCCCAGTCCGGGAGGATCCCACATGCCGCGGAGCGGCTGGGCCCGTGGGCTGTGGCCACTGAGCCTGTGCGTCCGGAGCCTGTGCTCCGCAATGGGCCAGTCCACAATGGTGAGAGGCCCGCGTACCGCAAAAAAAAATATATATATATATAGATATAGATATATCTATATATATCTATATATATATATGGCCAGATACTTATGATCTCATCTACAGTTTTACAACTTATCACCTTCAATTTTTATACAGATTTCAACCTAAATGAGAGTCATGATATTATATGAACATTTTTTATTTAACTGGATGACATTTGATATCTTCCGAGTATTCAGATAACTAAACAAAAATATTCTTTTAGCTTAATAGATACTTTAGGTACTTTAAAATGCCAAATACACATAGTACAAATATAAACTGTAATAGAAACTTTCTAGTCTTTTAATTATCTGCCCATTTGATCTATGACTTTTTCACGTTTCTATCAATACCCCAAAATAAAGTTTCAATTGCTGAGATACAAACAAGTGTAATATTGCTTGGAGAGTTTGGTAAATGTAATATCACAGTATTATATTTCAATGTATAAAACACTGAAATTAAAGAAGGTAATATAAAACCAAATCTCATCACAGATGATTTTTAATGGCCAAATTTTCCCTTACATGCAGCATTGAAATATACTTTCAATATACCATAGAATATAAAATTGCCATTCTTTTTCACTTGTTAAGGTACTTTGAAAGTTACACTGAGCAATCAGTTAACTACAAACAAGTAACAGTCCAGTCATTATAAAAAGGAGAAACTTTGGAAAAATGCAAAAAAAAAAAAAAGTAAAACATCAACTTATGTAAAGGTATAATGTGCAGATAAAAAGAGAAAGGGAGAATATCCAAAGTTAGCATCAATATTGTGAATATAAATTAGTCACACTTTCCTAGAAGAGCCCTGAATGTCAAAGAAATCTAAAAACAGTTTTGCAATAAATTAATAAAAATATAAAGTTTTGCGATTATAACAATTTGCCAGAAAATGCAGTATTTTTTAAAATGTATAATCTATAAAATTTGTACCACTGAACTTGACTTTGACCTTACCCTCCTTGAAACAGGTAAACTCTTTTAGAACCTCAGGTAAGTTCTCATTTTTTAATCTACAAAACAGTGCTGGCAAAGTCAGCAAAGCCTGACAAAGTGCTTTCATCCCTTTCAGAATGTGTACCACGAATCTCTCACTGCTAATCTCTTACTGACTGCAGAATCAATATTTATACCATCTATTTATACCAATCAACATTTATGCTACACTAAATTTTAAGTAATAAGTTTTGCTTTTTCATCATTACAATTGTTTAATTACTTTAAAACAAAATTGATTTATTATCTCTACAATTAAATTTAGCCTTCTTTTTTTTTAAGGTAAAAATAAGAAAAGGAATTTTATTTGCCCTTCCTAACAATACAATTGTTTTGTATATACTAAACAACTATGTTATGAAAAATAAATAAAATGCTGTTTTCAAATAATTCATGCCTTTAAAAATATGTTAGATTAACTGTTAATACAAAAACATGATCAATAAAAGCAATTCATTCTTGGCTTTCAAATCTCACTGGGTATAGGTGAAACTTCAATAAAACCGGTACTCTTCTGGATTTTACATTTTGAAGCATGATTACCATTTTATTGAAAAGTATATAGGAGTAACACTATTTTAAATTATAGTCATTTTGAAACTAAGTTGCAACTTATCCTGATTCTTTATGAATAGACTACGTTCTTATTGGAAATCAATTGGAAGGCAAGTAAAATTAGATAGCTATGGTTACCAGAATATCATTAAGAGATAGCAATATACAATTTTAAGTCTTCTGTTAAAGTAAAAAGAAAAGATACAGAAATTAAAAAGACCTTTTTGCAAGCAAATGTTTAAGATGCAGAATATATTTTCAATGCCATCATGTATAATCTGATATACACAATAGTGAAAAGACATTTTCATTATTATATGCATTACTTCCAACAAAATCATTATCAAAACTGGATTTTATTTTATATTTTTCATTTGAATGTCCTAAACACTAAAACAACTACACTAAAATGTAAGGACATAAAATAGGCAATTTCAGCTTTATCACATTTCAAATATTTAACTAATGTAGACAACATAAGGTAACTGAAAAAAATTTCATAAAAGGTAGAGAATCTGCTTATTGAATCTAAGAGTTGACTGTATAAAATTACGATAAGAAATAAAAAATAGAAGGGAGAGTTCATGACAAACATATTTAAATGTCACTGTACAAAGAATTAATCCAAAAAGACAAACTTAAAACTTAATTGCTACTTATGAAATATCTTCAAAACAGATTACATGGTAAACTCACATTGCTAAGTTATTAAATCAATACCAGATCAAAATCTTCAAAATAAAGCATACAGAGTTCCAAGATATATAAACATAATAGCTGACAACAGTAAAGTGCTTCTGAGAACTGTTTTAGCTTTGCTTCTAAATTTTTCATTCTTTGTTAATGCATACTTATATGCAAATTACCTTCTCCTATACAACTGGATCTACTTAGGTTTATTTGGAAAAAGGTATAACTATGAAATTTTATAGAATATACTAGTATATATTAATAATCCACCTCATTTACTTCTTAAGGATCAATTTAAAAATGTACATGTACATCTCTATAAGGCACCTATAATCCCTGATATATTTTTTGTGTAAAAGTATTGAAAGAGTCCGACAGTGTAATTGTTAGTGTAAGGTAACAGTCACATTATACTCGAGACTATTAAGCATGCATTCCTTAGCCTAATTAAATGTTCAAAATGGCTAGATTTAATTTTCATAAGAGAGATACATCAATATTATGATACTTGTTTTTCTCAAAATATTTTTCAAAACCCCTAAACCTAAACACCCTGCTCTTTCCCAAAGTGACAAATACAGAAAATCAGTAGGTTCTTGAAATACGCTACCGACAGTCCTGTTCAGAAATGAAAGGGCAATACTATATTAAAGAAAAAAAATGAAACCACAAATAAGTAACAGAATTATCACAGGCCCCACTGTATCGTAGAAGCTCAGTACTGGACTGCTCGGCTGCTGGAGGAGCTCCAGAGAGAGTTAACCTGGTGTGATAAAAGACTTGACAAAGCAATTCTGACTGTGCAGCAATGCTAAGTTGTGGACTAATACAAGAACAGGAGGCCCAATCGCTGTCTTTCACCATACGCAATTTACACACGGCTTTATCAATAGCCTTAGTGCTGAATACAGAACACACTCTATTTGGCTTTCAGTCAATTAAGCTTTAAGCTGTCAGCAAACAAGACTTTTAAGTTAATTTTGAATCACCACGAATCAAGTTGAAGGTTGTAAAGGGCAGCTCACACACCGGCATGAAAAAAGGCAGTTTAATTGCCTCTGAATAGCTATTATATGCTGCAATTGGCCTATTGAATCCTAGATGATCTATTTATTTATCAAAGTGCAACCATCAAAGATTAGTAAAAGAGTGAATAATCTGAATTGTATATTCCCTATTTTGCATAAAAAGTTGATGTGTTGGCAAAAGTCTAAAGCAGTCATATTTTAAAGCATATTTTGTTTTTTAATGTAAAAATCTTGTGAAATGGAAAATTAGCAATACAACATAGCTTAAAAATAGAACAACTGTATTTCTAGGAAAATAAAGATTTCCTGTTTTAAAAGATACACTTGTTATCATGAAATATTTTCATGTATTATTTGATATCAAATTGACTATTCAGAACATAAACACTCCTTTATAAATGTTCACATTATAAATGTTCATCAGAAAAGAGAGCCAGCCGCATAGCACAGGGAGATCAGCTCGGTGCTTTGTGACCACCTAGAGGGGTGGGATAGGGAGGGTGGGAGGGAGGGAGAGGCAAGAGGGAAGAGATATGGGGACATATGTATATGTATAACTGATTCACTTTGTTATAAAGCAGAAAGTAACACACCATTGTAAAGCAATTACACTCCAATAAAGATGTAAAAAAAAAAAAAAAGAGAGCCAGAAATAGAATTATAGAATTGAATTAAGTCAAAGGCTTAAAACAACTTAATTAGAATTCCTTAGATTAAACTGCACCATTAATTGGGTAAAGGAAAAGAACACCAAAATATATCATTTTAATATTGAGGATTTCTCAAGAAAATGGTATAATCAAATTAAAAGGATTATTATATTCCTAATACTGCATAACATCTAGTTTTTAAAAAGACTGTGGCTGAGCACGGTCCTAATCAGTTTTTTCCTGAAATTATTTTTTTCAATTGCATGTATTCTGTTTATTATTACAGGGTTACTCATGAGTGCTGGATGCGTATATTGATTTTTTTATTAGAAGAGAGCACTGAAGCATTAGGTCGATGGGGGGGGGGGATGCTCAGATGTTATAAACAGATGTAAACATAGATCAACTTTAGGGATGGTAAAACTGAACCATTTTGCTTTGGTTGAAATGTGCTATAGTTCTTTTTACATGTTAGACCTTCAACAGTAAATATATTAAACCATACACTCAGGGTTAATTTACATAGGGAAATAATATGGAGATTAATGGTTATAAAGTATTAATGGTTTATAAGAATTTGGATAGAATACGGGTTAATTTTAGTATTCCCTCAAGGACAGTCACATATTCTTGGAAGCCTGGACCCATCACTCTATATTTCCAGTCAGCAGAGGCGACGGGCTTGGGAATCAGTACTGACTACCATCATTCCAGGAACTACCACACGTTCAGGGGCTGAAATTCAATAGAAGAGTGTTAAAACCCTTTCTCCTTCTCTCTTCTCTCATCCATTATTATAAAATACTATTTTTTTTTTGCATTTAGATTCGCAAAATATCTTATAATCATGTACAGGTTATTCCTTACAAAAAATCGATGCTACCAAAACCATAAACATAAAGATGCTAAAGGAGAGAATGCCTATGTGATTTCTAAGGGAAACAGATTACGACAAAGTAGAAACCATGGGAAAGGGGATATTCTTTTTCTTCATCATTAAGAAGTATGAACAAAGGATTTGTATTCAATGGTCCTAAATGTTCACTGTCCATCTCCTAGTATATTTGTGTATCTTCCCTAACCCTAATCCTATATAAATATACAGGACACAAGGTGTTCCAAACACCTTCACATTACTCATACAGACATCTACTCATTTCAAGTGGGAGGGGGACAAACAGGGAACAAAGACAATGCTCTCTACCTCCCTGTAGCTTACATTCAGGGAAGGAAGGCAAACACACAAATAACCACAATTCAGAAAGTGTGATAATGTAAAAGACAAACAGAGAATGACATAGAAAACCAGGCAGAAAGCAATCCACTTGAGACAGAGAGATCAGAGATCAGGAAGCTGAGGCACAGAGCTCGAGAAAGTCGCCCAGGTCCCACAGCTAGTAAGTGATGGAGCCAGGATGCAAATCCAGGCAGACTCTAAAGCCAGTGCTGTTAACCACTACCCTGAAGAAACCATAAAAGTCAGTATAACAAACCCTTTCTTCAAAGATCTCAGCTCTTAATAGGAAAGCAAAGATGAATTAACAAATAATTGAGAAACCCAAGGAAGAAACTATACTTGTCACTAAGCAAGGGCAACAACAATGAGAAAGTCATGGATACTTAGGGAAGTTGACCTCAGCTGGGATAAGGGCAAGCCTCACAGAGGAGGTGCCACTGGAGAGAGATCCCCAAATCCATTTGGATTTGACAAGAAGAAATGGCAGGGTGGGGGGACTAAAGAATAAGAAACTATAGCAGAACTAGAGGCCTATTTTCAAACACCATCACATTCTCCCCCTCCAGCCTCCCTCTTTATTCCCCCACCCTCTATCCTGCTCTGTTTTCTCCCCTGGTACCTACCACCTGCTAATGTACTATAAAATATATTAATTTCTTATATTTATTGCCCCCTCCCTAATCTCCTCTCCCTGCTAGAAGGTCAGATGAGTGAGGATAGGGATTGAGATTTCTGTCATTTTGTTCACGGATGTTGATGAAGGGGCTAGAACAATGTCTGGCACACAGATGCTTAATAAATATTTGTTGAATTAATGAATAAAGCACACAACCAGAAGCGCTCTGGTCACACATAGGAAACTGGAACCAGTTTGCTTTGGTCCCAGATAGAGATCATGAAAGCAATAAATGGGAGCTGAGCCTAGAATGTGAAGTAGTTTTAGAATACAGAGGTCTTGAATACCAAGCTAAGGAGATTCAATTATATTCTAAAAGCAATGGAAAGGCAGTGAAAAAGTTAGAATCACATGGTGATTATTAGGATGAGCAATCCAGCAACTGGCCATTTAAGAGATCTGAGATATGAGAGACAACAGATACTGAAAGCTACACACTAGGGTAGTGGCAGTGAACTTGGAAGAGATGTGAAACAACAATAAAAAACTCTGTGGTGTGCATCTGGGTCTAATGGAGCTAAGAGACACAAGGGGGTGAAGAGTGCCATTTTAAGGTTTCAAATCATTTTAAGGTTTCAAATCTGGGTGAAGGGTGCCATTAATAAAAATCAGCTCATTTTAAACATAACTGAGTTTAAAGTCTCTTAAGGATATCGAGGTGAAATCTAGCAAGCAGGTGAAAATAAAAGCCTGCAGAGCTCTGCAGAGAGATGAGCTCTGGAGAGAAAGCTGGAAGTTACTCCTGGTCAGGTGTTAAGTGATGCTGTGGGACCCGCTGAGCTTACCAAGGAAAAGGAGAGAGAAAAGAGGACTGAGCATAGAACCCTGGGAAAAACCTACCCAACTTTAGGAGACAAAAAAGGAGCCTGAGAGACTCTAAGAGGGGAAGTCCCCTTTCCTACCTTTTTCTTCTGACAAATCTTTACACAGTCTTTCAAGTCCAACCTGAAATGGCAGGTGTTGGCTGGCCTGTCCTCTACGCTCCCACACTTAGGGCAAAGCCTCACAGTAGCATTAAAAGGCTTTGTGTGATTGTCACTTTATACATCTTTTACCCCTTACACCCTCAGAATGCATTCTAGGGTACCCCAGGGTGCATGCACATGCACACACACACACATGTATGTATGTGCATATGATCATATTTATATGTATATATGTGTGTCTGAGTATGTATATAAGATTTAGTGCTTCCAATCCGTATGTATTTATGTGTGTCTGAATGTGTGTAATGTTTCATGCTGCCAGTATGTTCCTGGTCCACGAAAATTTCCATGCTCTGAGGGAAAATACTAAATCACAGGCCACTACTTAGTACCTTCCTTTCTCTCTAGTACAGTACAAAAGAACCAAGAAGCAGTACATATTGCCTCAAAAGAACGTAATTACTCTGGAATGTTTGGTCAAGAACCAACAGAGGATTTTAGTATTATAGGGCCAATATTACCCACAGAATTTGTCTCATTCCCAGGGACATACTTGACACACACTTACAGGATTCTCAGTGCTAGCCTAAAGCTAACAAAGAAGTAATCAGAAGGGATAAAGGCAGACATTTCCCTCATATTACATAACTTTCTCTTTCTAGGTCATAAAAAGAATTATATAAGGGGGAAATGTGGCCATAAGCAAAAATACTGGAATGGCTGTGGTCTCTGCTGATAACCTCTACTTTTCAAAAATGTACCAGAGTAAGAGTAAGGGATGACAGTAAAATGGCATTTTACCTTGCTTCAAGGTACTGTTTTTTTTACTTAAAGAAATTTTAGGAGGTGCAGAAGGCTAGTCAATAGTTTTTTATATGTCATAGGTATCAATATAGAAAAGTCTTAGTAATTGTAGGATAATAGCCTAGAAACATAAACTAACAATAAATCTTTTACTTCAGTAAAATGTCTCTTCTTATTTAAAACAAAAAAGATTTTAGAAGTTATAGAATCTTCACAAAAATGGAAGCTGATTTCTTTAGTAGGATAAATGTACACAAAGGACCATCTGCTATGCGTCAGAGTATGCCTGAGCACACTGATTTATTCCACAGAGTCAGTCTTGGAAATTTTAGAAAATTGTTGGAAGTCGAGGGAGGTCTTAGTCACACACCTCAGTTTCCTTGAAAAAATTTTCCCTAAGCTCCCCCAGCTTCCTGGCCCATCCTTCACTCAGTGTTTCCCAAGAGTACTACAGTGACTTTTCTGATGGATGAGTTTAGGGTACGGAATTGGTCATTAGTAGCTCAGCCCCTTCCCTTCTTGTTGGGATACACTGACTTGAAAAGAGTATACATTCTGCTCTGCTCTCAAAGTCATGAGTTTTATAAAAGCAGGTGCACAAAGGGGAAAGGCAGAGATTTTCCAGCACAGCTTGTGATGAATAATTGATTTGACTGTAAAATGTAGTACGGAAGAATAAAGGGCCAAGAATAACCAATACACTTCTGAAGAAGTAAAAGAGAGGAGATATGCCCAACTGGATATAAAGACTAATTATAAAGCTACAGTAATTAAAACAGCGTGGCTTTGGTGTAGGGATAGATAAACTTACAAATAGAATAAAATAAGGAGCCAAAAAACAGGGTCTGGATACATACACATGTATCATGAAAAAAAGGTTATTTACATGAATAAAACTGAAACTGCAACTCTACCTTACACCATAAGCAAAAATCAACTATGGGTGCATTAAGAACTTACATATCAGTAGCAAAAGTCTAAAACTTTTAGATGAAAACACAGATGATGATATAGGGAAGGATTTATTAAGTTCCTAAAAGCACTAGGCATAAAGACGGATAAATTCAATTATATAAAATTAAGAACTCCTTTTCATCAAAAGCACCTTATAGAAATGAAAATATAAGATACAAACCAAGAGCATATATTTGTCATAAATACAACTGGCAAACTATTAGCATTTGAAACATATAAAGAACTTCTACAATAAGAAAGCCAAATGATCCAATGGGAAAAAATGGGCAAAAGACTTGAACAGGCATTTCATAGAAAAGTAAACACACATGCTCAAACTCACTAGTAAGCAAGGAAACGCAAGCCAAGGGCACAATAAGATAACATTTTCTACTCTTTCAATTGGCAAAATTGTAAATGTCAAGTGTTGGAGAGGATGAAGATTGACAGAATCTGTCATATACTTTGGATAAGAATTTGAATTAACTTTATAAAGTTGATCATTTGTATATTCTAAGACACAGCAATTCCACTCCTAGATATATATTCAAGAGAAAATCGTACACATGTGTATAGAAGACATGGATAACTTCATAACAGCACTGTTTGTAAGAGTAAAAACAAAACAAAAATTCCTAGTAACTCAAATGTCCATTGGCAGAAAAATGAATAAACAAATTAGGATTTTTTCCCCTATTTACTATGAGTAAGTAGTAAAAATGACTGAACTACAGCCGCATACAAAACGAATCTTTGGAATACAATGATAAGTGAAAAAAGCAAGTACCAAAAGATCATATCTACTGTTACCTTTTTATAAAGTTTAAAACAAGTGAAACTAAGCAATATATTGTTTAGGCACTACTGTGTATGAGACAAAACAAATAAACAGAGGGCAAGGAAACAACAGACACAAAATTCAAAAGAGTGGTTACCTCTAAGAGCAGGCAAGAGGATATAATGGGGCAAAAACACATGTAGATATAAATTAGATATAAATGATTGGCAATATTCTAGTTCTTGGTTTGGGTGGTATGGTGAGTTCAGGTGCGACATAGTAATTAAAATCAGTTAATTTATTAAATAAAATATATTTAAACTTAGGCCTGTAAAATAAAACAGGTCCTCTAATTCAATGGATCAATGATGAACGTTTTCATTTGTGTTTGATTGTTTGTCTATGGTAAGGAGGGGAAACAGCCTGAAAGAAAATGAGAAATGAAAAGGTAAACTATTTGTATATACTTCATGCAACCTTTTAAACCATTAAGATCAAGGTTAAGAAAAATGCTTATGATATAAGGTTAAGTATAAGATAAAACATTAGGATACAAAATTGTGTGTTCCCTCTGATAATTTTTAAAATGCATAGAAAAAAATAAAGAAATTTACCACTGTGTTAACAGTTACTGTGCTGAGACATTGGTATTCCATATTTCTTTACTTTTTCTGTTTTATAAAATTTCTGCAAGATAATTTAAATTACATTTGTAATGTTTAAAAGTATTTAAAACTGTTCATATGTACAAAAAAAATCTTTTAGGTAATTTACATAATTTGCCTGAGCTCTTCATTTCCCTATAAACCAGTAACTAATGTTTACAAGTCTACTAATAATTCAATGAATTTAAACCTATTTGCATATTTATGTAGGGCAAACAAATTGTGTGACCATGGCAACTTAATATTAGAACTTGCAAACACTTGCAAACATGTCCCCACAACTACATCAGAAATACATCTACACGTGGAACAACTCCTACAGAACACCTACTGAATGCTGGCGGAAGACCTCAGATTTCCCAAAAGGCAAGAAACTCCCCACGTACCTGGATAGGGCAAAGGAAAAAAGAAAAAGAGACAGAAGAATAGGGATGGGACCTGCACCTCGGGGAAGGAGCTGTGAAGAAGGAAAAGTTTCCACACACTAGGAAGCACCTACATTGGTGGAGGTGGGGGGTGGGTAGGGGGGAAGCTTCAGAGCCATGGAGGACAACGCAGCAACAGGGGTGCAGAGGGCAAAGCAGTGAGATTCCTGCACAGAGGATGGGTGCTGACCAGCACCCACCAGCCTGAGAGGCTTGTCTACTCAACTGCTGGGGTCGGTAGGGGCTGGGAGCTGAGGCTCAGGCTTCGGAGGTCAGATCCCAGGGAGAGGACCAGGGTTGGCTGCGTGAACACAGCCTGAAGGGGGCTAGTGTGCCACAGCTAGCCGGGAGGGAGTCCAGGAAAAACTCTGGACCTGCCTAAGAGGCAAGAAACCATTGTTTCGGGGTGCGTGAGGAGAGAGGATTCAGAGCACTGCCTAAACGAGCTCCAGAGATGGGCGTGAGCTGCGGCTACCAGCGTGGACCCCAGAAACAGGCATGAAATGCTAAGGCTGCTGCTGCCGCCACCAAGAAGCCTGTGTGCAAGCACAGGTCACTATCCACACCTCCACTGCTGGGAGCCCATGCAGCCCACCAGTGCCAGGGTCCCGTGATCCGGGGACAACTTCCCCAGGAGAACACACTTGCCCGCCTCAGGCTGTTGCAACGTCATGCTGGCCTCTGCCACCGCAGGCTCACCCCACATTCCATACCCCTCCCTCCCCCCCAGCCTGAGTAAGCCAGAGGCCCCTAATCAGCCACTCCTTTAACCCCATCCTGTCTAGGTGGGGAACAGACGCCCTCAGGCAACCTACACGCAGAGGCGGGGCCAAAACCAAAGCTGAACCCCAGAAGCTGTGCGAACAAAGAAGAGAAAGGGAAATCTCTCCCAGCAGCCTCAGGAGCAGAGGATTAAATCTCCACAATCAACGTAATGTACCCTGCATCTGCGGAATACCTGAATAGACAACGAATCATCCCAAAATTGAGGCAGTGGACTTTGGGAGCAACTATAGACTTGGGGTTTGCTTTCTGCATCTAATTTGTTTCTGGTTTTATGCTTATCTTAGTTTAGTGTTTAGAGCTTCTTATCATTGGTAGATTTGTTCATTGATTTCGTGGCTCTCTTCCTTTTTAAATATTTTTATATATTGTTTTTCTTTTTTCTCTTTCTGTGAATGTGTAGGTGTATGTTTCTTTGTGTGATTTTGTCTGTATAGCTTTGCTTTTTCCATTTGTCCTAGGGTTCTCCCTGGGTTTTTTTGGTTTTTTTTAGTATAGTGTTTAGCACTTGTTATCATTGGTGGATTTGTTTTTTCCTTTGGTTACTCTCTTCTTTCTTTCTCTCTTTCTTTTTTTTATTACTTTTAAAATAATTTTTTTCTATTTTAATACCTTTATTTTATTTTATTTTTTTCTTTCTTCCTTCCTTTTCTTCTGAGCCGTGTGGCTGACACAGTCTTGGTGCTCTGGCCAGATGTCAGGCCTGAGCCTCTGAGGTGGAGGAGCCGAGTTCAGGACATTGGTCCACCAGGGACCTCCCTGAACCACGTAATATCAAACAACAAAAGCTCTCCCAGACATATCCATCTCAAAGCTAAGACCAAGCTCCACTCAATGACCAGCAAGCTAAAGTGCTGGACACCCTACACCAAACAACTAGCAAGACAGGAACACAAACCCACTCATTAGAAGAGAGGCTACCTAAAATCATAATAAGTTCACAGACACCCCAAAACACACCACCAGACGTGGTCCTACCAACCAGAAAGAAAACATGCAGCCTCATCTACCAGAATACAGGCACCAGTCCCCTCCACCAGGAAGCCTACACAACCCACTGAACCAACCTTACCCACTTAAAGCAGACACCAAAAACAACGGGAACTATGAGCCTGCAGTCTGCAAAACGAGGACCCCAAACACAGGAAGTTAAGAAAAATGAGAAGACAGAGAAATACACACCAGGTGAAGGAGTAGGGTAAAAACCCATCAGACAAAACAAATGAAAAGGAAACAGGCAGTCTACCTGAAAAAGAATTCAGAGTAATGATAGTAAAGATGATCCAAAATCTTGGAAACAGAATGCAGAAAACACAGGAAACTTGTAACAAGGACCTAGAAGAACTAAAGAGCAAACAAACAATGACGAACAACACAATAAATGAAATTAAAAATTCTCTAGAAGGAATCAATAGCAGAAAAACTGAGGAAGAAGAATGGATAAGTGACCTGGAAGATAAAATAGTGGGAATAACTCCCGCAGAGCAGAATAAAGAAAAAAGAATGAAAAGAATTGAGGACAATCTCAGATACCAATGGGACAACATTAAACGCACCAACATTCGAATTATAGGAGACCCAGAAGAAGAAGAGAAAGAAAAAGGGACTGAGAAAATATTTGAAGAGATTATAGTTGAAAACTTCCCTAATATGGAAAGGGAAATAGTCAATCAAGTCCAGGAAGTGCACACAGTCCCATACAGGATAAATCCAAGGAGAAACATGCTAAGACACATATTAATCAAACTATCAAAAGTTAAATACAAAGAAAAACTATTAAAAGCAGCAAGGGAAAAGCAACAACTACCATTCAAGGGAATCCCAATAAGGTTAACAGCTAATTTCTCAGCAGAAACTCTGCAAGCCACAAGGGAGTGGCAGGACATTTTAAAGTGATGAAAGGGAAAAACCTACAACCAAGATTACTCTACCCAGAAAGATCTCATTCAGATTTGACAGAGAAATTAAAACCTTTACACAGAAGCAAAAGTTAAGAGAATTCAGCACCACCAAACCACCTCTATAACAAATGCCAAAGGACATCTCTAGGCAGGAAACACAAGAGAAGAAAAAGACTTAGAATAACAAACCCAAAACAATTAAGAAAATGGTAATAGGAACATACATATTGATAACTACCTTAAATGTAAAGGGATTAAATGCTCCAACCAAAAGACATAGATGGGCTGAATGGATACAAAAACAAGACCCACATTTAAGCTGTCTACAAAGGACCCACTTCAGACCTAGGGACACATACAGACTGAAAATGAGGGGATGGAAAAAGATATTCCATGCAAATGAAAATCAAAAGAAAGCTACAGCAGCAATTCTTATAACAGACAAAATAGACTTTAAAATAAAGACTATTACAAGAGACAAAGAAGGACACTACATAATGATCAAGGTATCCATCCAAGGAGAAGATATAATAATTATGCACCCAAAACAGGAGCACCTCAATGCATAAGGCAAATGCTAACAGCCATAAAAGGGGAAATTGACAGTAACACAATCATAGTAGGGGACTTTGACACTCTACTTTCACCAATGGACAGAACATCCAAAATGAAAATAAATAAGGGAACACAAGCTTTAAATGATACATTAAACAAGATGGACTTAAATGATATTTATAGGACATTCCATGCAAAAACAGCAGATTATACTTTCTTCTCAAGTGCTCATGGAACATTCTCCAGGATGGATCATATCTTTGGTTACAAATCAAGCCTCGGTAAATTTAAGAAAACTGAAATTGAATCAAGTATCTTTTCCAACCACAACGCTATGAGAATAGATATCAATTACAGGAAAAAAACTGTAAGAAATACAAACACATGGAAGCTAAACAATACACTACTAAATAGCCAACAGATCACTGAAGAAATCAAAACATACCTAGAAACAAATGACAATGAAAACACGACGACCCAAAACCTATGGGATGCAGCAAGAGCAGTTCTAAGAGGGAAGTTTGTTTTTGTTTTTCTTTTTTTGCTGTACGCGGGGCTCTCACTGTTGTGGCCTCTCCCGTCGCGGAGCACAGGCTCTGGATGCGCGGGCTCAGCAGCCATGGCTCATGGGCCCAGCCGCTCCGCGGCATGTGGGATCCTCCCAGACCAGGGCACGAACCCATGTCCCCTGCATTGGCAGGCAGACTCTCAACCACCATGCCACCAGGGAAGCCCCTAAAAGGGAAGTTTAGAGCAATATAATCCTCAAGAAACAAGAAACATCTCAAATAAACAACCTAACCTTACACCTAAAGCAATTAGAGAAAGAAGGACCAAAAAAACCCAAAGTTAGCAGAAGGAAAGAAATCATAAAGATCAGATCAGAAACAAATGAAAAAGAAATGAAGGAAACGAGAGCAAAGATCAATAAAACTAAAAGCTGGTTCTTTGAAAAGATAAACAAGATTGATAAACCATTAGCCAGACTCATCAAGAAAAAAAGGGAGAAGACTCAAATCAACAGAATTAGAAATGTAAAAGTAAGAGTAACAACTGACACTGCAAAAATACAGAGGATCATGAGAGATTACCACAAGCAACTATATGCCAATAAAATGGACAACTTGGAAGAAATGGACAAATTCTTAGAAAGGCACACCCTTCCAAGACTGAGCCAGGAAGAAATACAAAATATAAACAGACCAATCACGAGCACTGAAATTGAAAGTGTGATTAAAAATCTTCCAACAAACAAAAGCCCAGGACCAGATGGCTCAACAGGCGAATTTTTTCAAACATTTAGAGAAGAGCAAACACCTATCCGTCTCAAACTCCTCCAAAATACAGCAGAGTGACGAATACTCCCAAACTCATTCTACGAGGCTACCATTACCCTGATACCAAAACCAGACAAAGATGCCACACACACAAAAAAAACTACAGGCCAATAACATTGATGAACGTAAATGCAGAAATCCTCAACAAAATACTAGCAAACAGAACCCAACAGCACATTAAAAGGATCATACACCATGACCAAGTGGGGTTTATCCCAGGAATGCAAGGCTTCTTCAATATACACAAATCAATCAATGTGATAAACCATATTAACAAATTGAAGCAGAAAAACCATACGATCATCTCAGTAGATTCAGAAAAAGCTTTTGACAAAATTCAAAACCCATTTATGATAAAAACTCTCCAGAAAGTAGTCATAGAGGGAACTTACCTCAACATATTAAAGGCCATATATGACAAACCCACAGCCAACATCGTTCTCAATGGTGAAAAACTGAAACCATTTCCTCTAAGATCAGGAAGAAGACAAGGTTGCTCACTCTCACCACTATTATTATTCAACATAGCTTTGGAAGTTTTTGCCACAGCAATCAGAGAAGAAAAAGAAATAAAAGGAATCAAAATTGGAGAAGAAGTAGTAAAACTGTCACTGTTTGCAGATGACATGATACTCTACATAGAGAATCCTAAAGATGCTACCAGAAAACTACTAGAGCTCATCAATAAATCTGGTAAAGTAGCAGGGTACAAAATTAATGCACAGAAACCTCTTGCATTCCTATACACTAATGATGAAAAATCTGAAGGAGAAATTAAGGAAACACTCCCATTTACCACTGCAACAAAAAGAATAAAATACCTAGGAATAAACCTACCTAAGGAGACAAAAGACCTGTATGAGGAAAACTGTAAGACACTGATGAAAGAAATTAAAGATGATACAAACAGATGGAGAGATATACCATGTTCTTGGGTTGGAAGAATCAACGTTGTGAAAATGACTGTACTACCCAACGCAAGGTACAGATTCAATGCAATCCCTATCAAACTACCAATGTCATTTTTCACAGAACTAGAACCAAAAAATTCACAATTTGTATGGAAACACAAAAGACCCTGAACAGCCATAGCAATCTTAAGAAAGAAAAATGGAGCTGGAAGAATCAGGCTCCCAGACTTCAGACTACACTACAAAGCTACAGTAATCAAGACAGTACGATACTGGCACAAAAACAGAAATATAGATCAATGTAACAGGATAGAAAGCCCAGAGATAAACCCACGCACCTATGGTCACCTTATCTTTGATAAAGGAGGCAAGAAAATATAATTGAGAAAAGATAGCCTCTTCAATAAGCGGTGCTGGGAAAACTGGACAGCTACATGTAAAAGAATGAAATTACAACACTCCCTAACACTATACCCAAAAATAAACTCAAAATGGATTAAAGACTTAAATGTAAGGCCAGACGCTGTAAAACTCTTAGAGGAAAGCATAGGCAGAACACTCCATGACATAAATCACAGCAAGATCCTTTTTTGAGCCACCTCCTAGAGAAATGGAAATAAAAACAAAAATAAAGAAATGGGACCTAATGAAGCTGATCCACTTTTTTATAAAGTAGAAACTAACACACCATTGTAAGGCAATTATACTCCAATAGATGTTAAAAACAAGAAAAGAAAGCTTTTGCACAGCAAATGAAACCGTAAACAAGACGAAAAGACAACCCTCAGAATGGGATAAAATATTTGCAAATGAAGCAACAGACAAAGGATTAATCTCCAAAATATACAAGCAGTTCGTGCAGCTCAATATCTAAAAAACAAACAACCCAATCCAAAAACAGGCAGAAGACCTAAATAGACATTTCTCCAAAGAAGATATACAGATTGCCAACAAACACATGAAAGGATGCTCAACATCACTAATCATTAGAGAAATGCAAATATAAACTGCAATGAGGTATCACCTCACACTGGTAAGAATGGTCATTATCAAAAAATCTACGAGCAATAAATGCTGGAGACGGTGTGGAGAAAAGGGAACCCTCTTGCACTGTTGGTGGGAATGTAAACTGATACAGCCACTATGGAGAACAGTATGGAGTTTCCTCAAAAAACTAAAAACAGAACTGACATACGAGCCAGCAATCCCACTACTGGGCATATACCCTGAGAAAACCATAATTTAAAAAGTGTCATGTACCACAATGTTCATTGCAGCTCTACTTACAATAGGCAGGACATGGAAGCAACCTAAGTGTCCATCGACAGATGAATGGATAAAGATGTGGCACATATATACAATAGAATATTACTCAGCCATAAAAAGAAACGAAATTGTTATTTGTAGCAAGGTGGATGGACCTACAGACTGTCATACAGAGTGAAGTAAGTGAGAAAGAGAAAAACAAATACCGTATGCTAACACATATATATGGAATCTAAAAACAAAAAATGGTTCTGAAGAACCTAGGGGCAGGACAGGAATAAAGACGCAGACGTAGAGGATGCCCTTGAGGACATGGGGAGCGGGAAGGGTAAGCTGGTACAAAGTGAGAGAGTGGCATAGACATATATACACTACCAACTGTAAAACAGATAGCTAGTGGGAAGCAGCCACATAGCACAGGGAGATCAGCTCGGTGCTTTGTGTCCATCTAGAGGGGTGGGATAGGGAGGGTGGGAGGGAGATGCAAGAGGGAGGAGATATGGGGATGTATGTATATGTATAGCTGATTCACTTTGTTATACAGCAGAAAGTAACACACCATTGTAAAGCAATTATACTCCAATAAAGATGTTAAAATAATAAAAATAAAAAAGAGAAGCAGTAGAGAGGATGCGCAATATTCCCTTTTAACCAACTAGAGACAAAAGTCCTCTGGTTTGTTTAAAAGCCCAATAAAAATCTACAGCTTTCCTGGATCGAGAAGAAAAAAAAAAAAGGTAACTAATACTATCCTCTTGTTACTTGAGTGAATATTAAAATGCAGTAAATTTCTAAGATGGACACTAAAACAGACAGCAATTGTTCCTACTAGAAAGGGTGTACCTAAGGTGCTTTCTTATACAACACACTCAATGAACTGACAGATTATAAGTAACTTCTAATTCAGACTCTCTCATCAGCTGAAGGACCAGCTGGCTAGAAAGAGCCTAAAAATATTTCTGTGCCATTCCAGGGTTACTTATACATATGTGACCATATGTTTGTATGAGAACCAATATCAGTTTCCCAACGTTTGTGGTAAGAAAAATAACAAATTTTGAATAACCATCATGTCCCAGGCACTAAACTAGGTATGTTACACAAATTAGGTGGTATGACATAATAGAAAGAGTCCACGCTTTGGCATTACAAGATCAAGTTTGAATTCCAGCCTTTCTGCATACAAGCTGAGTGAACTTTAACATACTTGACCCTCTCTGAGGTTGAGTTTCCTCAACTCTAAAATGTAGACAACATATCTGATTAATTTGTTAGGATTAAAGAGAAAAGATAAGGCATCTAGTTTATAATGCGAGAGATATAACAAATAGTAACAATGATTGTTTTATCATCAAAACAGAAAACAGTATCCTATATTTGGAGGTGTTAAAAACACTTCACGAATTAACAAAAAGATTATTGGCAAAATCAAGTTCTAGTTAAATCTTTAAAAGTAATAAGCTGGACTTAGTTTAAGTGTAAATAAAGTTTTGTTTCCTTTTCCCCAAACCCAAAAAGCAACATTCTGCTTATAATTCTAAGAGGTTCAAGATGGTGTTGTTTTGCCAACACAAGTAGAGTCTCTAAACAAACACATTATAGAGACACGCCGTGATGTAGTCAGACACAACATATTTTTATTCAGCAACTCAAAATACCAGAATGAAGACAAAAATTCCTTTTCTGCCCTGTTTGAGAATGAACTAGGTTTTCCTGTTACCATTACATGGCTGGACTTCACACTCATAAAAACCTGTGACCTTGGGCACATTGGGAAGTCAAGTCACGAAGTCCAACTGTTGAGGTACCTGTCTGGTTACTACCTGGAGTCAGAAATTATGACTGCAGCCATAAAACATGTCTTCCCTGTGAAGGAGACTGGCAATAAGAGGAACTAAAGCCATGGCCTAGGCCCCTCCTAGAGCACTGATTTAAACATTTTTACTCTCGTTTTTTTACATCTCTCTTTGATACCTCTTGATCTTTTTTTTGTTTGTTTGTTTGTTTTTGCGGTATGTGGGCCTCTCACTGTTGTGGCCTCTCCCGTTGCGGAGCACAGGCTCTGGATGCGCAGGCTCAGTGGCCATGGCTCATGGGCCCAGCCGCTCCGCGGCATGTGGGATTCTCCTAGACCGGGGCACAAACCCATGTCCCCTGCATCGGCAGGCGGACTCCCAACCACTGCGCCACCAGGGAAGCCCACCTCTTGATCATTTTGATTCACTCATTATTTTCTATTATTCTCCATTACTCTTCCATTTTAGAATTCATCATTTATCTGGAGAAACCCCCTAACTCACTGTCACAAATGACTCTCTTTTCACAATCTCTCCATTTTGCCCCTTGTCTCTGTCTCAGGATAATCCTCTTCCCGCTCGTCTCCATGCCCTAGCAGACATGGTACACAGCTTCTTTCTTTGCCATTATGAATCCTTTTGGTATCCTTTTCCATATGCTCACCTCACCGTATAAAACTCCACCTAGACAAAACCAGGTATACCCAATCGTATGTCATAAATAGTTTGTCAGCCTCAAAAGGTAAGTGGCTAATTACCAAAGCTTTCTGCTTTATACTGTTATTTTCTTCTCTAATGAGACTTTCAGGTACAGAAGGATCTAGATTATTAATTTTTGACTAATGCTGCAGAATTTGTCAATACAATGACTAAATGTTAGACAATGTTAAAGAAATAATATTAATAATTTTGAATGACTACATTACAGTTGAGTCATTGTCAATAAGATACATATAAAAGTATTAATGATAAAATTATATCTGGAGTTTGCATTAAAATAATCCAGTGGAAGGGAAAACAGATGAAATAAAACTGACTCTATGTTGACAATTGTTGAAGTAGGAAATCAGTAAAGGAATGTTCATTACATAATTCTCGCTAATTTTGTGTACACTTGAAAATTTCCATAATAAAAATAATTTATGTTGAATTAAACTGGGTCTCATTGTGTTTACCTTTGTTAAATAAGCATAGAATACCAACAAAGTGGGCAACGGTCGATGAGTTGAGGTTTTCATGTGAGTAAATGTATGCCAGTTACAGAGAAAACCTATAACCTTCAAAATGAGCATATATACAGTCTCTGCTTGAAGTAATAGAAGTCTTGCTTTAAAATATTTCACATTTTATATATTTCTAGCTTTTACATTTAACCCTGGTATCTCACTATAAAAAACAAAAAACTGAAGTTAATGGCATAAAACCATTCAGTGATGTTTATGGTTAACATATTCTACATATGGAATATGTAAATCATTTGATGTCATATTTGGCTTAAGTTCCTTCAACTGGAGGCTACATAGACATCACTCAGTTCTAATTCCAATCCATGAGAATCTCTGTGTCTTTTAAAACACAGCCTGTGTCTCACCTTTTTCCAGTTTTGAGTGCATGCACCGAAACTGAAATTACTGCCAAGTAATTTAATCAGTGAAAAAAAATGTGGGGGGATACTTTCTGCTATAGGGACAGCTTTGATGTCCACAACGCTGGGTGTGCCCTGGGGCTGAAATTAAATAAATATAAAATATATAAATTCAGAAGCAGGTAAAAATTTAGTCATTAACATTCACATGACCAAAATTCAGATGCCCCAAAATGTCAAAGGAAAACCGTTCTAACTTCCTCTTGTCATTTAATCATCCAAAGGTGGTAGGTCCAGTTTGGCATAACAAGTCTATACTGTTCAATACTGTTCAATAAACAGCAGAGAATCTAGACATAACATTCTCTGAGCAGTATATCCCTACTGTAGATTAAAATGCCTGAGAACTTAAATAAGAATCAAAGAATGTGCTTCCATGTATAAAGAAGTAAAAGGCAAACAAAATAAAGCTATAGTGATACAGAAATGTCAGCTTATACGCCCATGCTGAGTGCTTGCTGAGTTCCTTAAAATTAATTCATGCAAACCCAGATTTTCTTTTTGATGATGTTCGTCATCATCATTATCAAACGGCTTTTTGGAATATCCTTATTTTTGTTTATAGTGCTGGTTATTGAGATACAAGTGCTTAAATATCTCTCTCAGAATTTTGCCTGAAATTTACATTGATACAATCTTCATTTTACATTGATATCCAGACATATCAGTCATGCAACAGTTAGTATGTCAGCTCTTTCTACTCATTTTTTCACATAATAGTATGTCTTTCAATTCTTAAATCAAATTGTTCACTTTAAAATGGTTAACTTTATGTTATGTGAGTTTCTTCTCAATAAATCAAAATCTTTCAATATCTAAACCGAATTCCCAAGCTTTTTTCACTTACATTTCCCATGTTTTTTTCTTAAGTCCACTAGTAATGATTTGATAAAAGTGGCATTTTTAATATACTAATCAAAATTAGAGGTTATAAAACTTGTTTGAATTTTCACAATAGCAAATTGTTAAACAGATTCAGCTTGTGACATTTTTACTTAAATTTGTTGGTGATTACAGCTGATGAGAAACATTAATAAATCCAATAACATTTTTCTACACGGCCATTTTGAAATGTCAGCCATTGCTGATCGATAGACTTCTTTTCTGACTGGTCACAGTGACTCACAAAATGGTCACAATGACTAGTTTTGAGATCTCTTTACAGGTCCTATTCATAAAAAGCTTGATGCAAAGAGTTACTAGTGTTGTGTTATGCTTCTTCACCAAAGAAGGAGCCAACTATATCAGTGGCAATAGCTACATTTGTTTTTAAAATGCAGACGATAGAAGTGTGGGCCTCTTTTAGATTAGCACCCCCAAATTAAAGTGCATCTTAACTGCACTGACATCTGTCATTCAAACAGATGTCAACTCATAAACCTGACAAAGGACAAGTAGCTTATGCAAGTTTGTTGTGTGACGGGTGTTAATCAGTCACAGCTCTGAGCAGTCATCTTTGACTATAAGACATCTAGCGATTTTCCTGTAACCTGTAAACATTCACAAAAGAATTAACACACAAATAAAAAAATCCTATTAAAATTCTAATAAAAAGTCTCAGGAAGATAGTATTAATTTATATAATTTGAAGTTATATGTTGGCATAAAAATTCCCATTGACAAACGGGTTAAACCATCTTCTTAGAAGTTCTACTTGAAAGGCTTCTTCCAAAGAAATGAAAATTATTACAAAGTGTAAATCACCTAAAACAAAGTCATCCTTTCTGTTCACACTATCTTCTTTTACTTATAATTTGATGACAAAAAGATTAAGAGAGATCCAAGAACCAATTAATATATTCATATTTAGCATTTGAAGAGGTTAAGTCTATTTCAGATTTCAAAAAAAGTACATACTTATGTGGTTGTTTTTTATACAATCGCCCGTGCTGGATATGGTGGATGGTTTCTCAAGGAGGAATTAAACGCAAATTAAAAGCTCCTTTGATCTCTGTACAACTGGCCAGTGAGGGAATCACATCCTGAAATCTGTGCTGACAGGATGTGCCCTAACCTCTGAAATGAGGCCCAGCAGGATCCTGTCCAGGAGCTGACTCATGTGGCACCAGCACTGGCCCCAAGAGTGGGCTAGGGGCTAGCTGGCTGGGAGTGGCAGATGGTTTCATTTGTTCTATATTTTCACTCTTCACCAAAATTTAGGGGAACCCTGGCCACAGATGAGAGGAAAGTACTGTTACTGCACCGATTGCTTTTACTTCAAAGAGAACCAACTCCAGTTGGAAGAGAATAAGGAAAACTCTGTTAAGTTTGGCTTTGACTACGTTGTATACGCTGACCACACGACGCTCTCTATTAGTCTTCACATTTTCTTTTAAATTAAAATCATGAAGTTTTAAAAAATATCTATTTAGAAATTATTCTCAGAAAGTATATGTTTATAAATATGTAAGGTCCTTTACATATTTCATGAATTATATGCATTCAATTGCAAATATCTAAAGTTCAAACAATCAAAATATTAATACCAGAGGGCCCTGGATTCTTATTTTTCTATCACAATATAGTACATAAATAATCTTATATGTACCTGATTTACTATACCCTTTTGCTAATTTTAAAACCTGGTAACACAAGATCTAAGTTTTAAATCAAACAAATCAAGCATTTACACATTCTTACGAATACTGCATCAATAAGTATTTGTTAAGAACTTCACAGCACATGCAAAGTCAGAAATAGAAAGTTTTACATATTACTGAGATATACGTGACTTCCTGATAGCCATGGCCAGAGGGTTATATCTACTCCGTCACATGACAATCATCCAGTCAATAAGGACTAAGGTGACCCCTGAAAATCCCGAGGACGATTACTGCTGCCGGTTGCTAATTAAAAATTACGTATCTCCAATGACACTACAACTCAATGCACTTCAAGGATGATTTAAAACCCCTTTGAATGCTTGTAGGTCAGACTCAATACCACAAATTTAAAACTCATTATCTTAAACCTATACTGTCCATAAATACAACATATCCTGATTTCATCAAGGCATCTGAAGAAATCTCTTGGGAGTATAATTATGAACAAGATAGAGAAATCTGAACCGGGTGACATGGCAAAAGGGTTGGTTTGTACTGAGTTGAAAAACCAAACCTATGTAGTCACGTGAGGGCTGGTAACTAGGTTGAGCAGCTCTCTAACCACGTGCTGCAGGAATCTTGTTGAGGCCTGGTCCACAATTAACTAGTTAGCATGTGAAAATGTAGAAGGCTTGTCCATCACATTCATGGAGGACACGGAGCTGGAGGTATAACTAATCCACTAAACAGCAGAGAAAGGATTCCTAGTCTGGAAGATGGGCTGAAGCCAACAAGAAAGAAATCAAAAAAGATAAATATCAAGTCCTGTTTCTAAATTGGGAAGACTTGAATTAACAGCCCTTCATGTAAAAATGGAGCTTAGGTGATTTCATATTTAGTAGCAGTCAAAAATGTGGGATGCCATCTAAAGAAAACCAATTTAATTTCAGAATTATAGAATCCAGGTAAGGGAAAGCAAAAGTCCCATAAAACTTGGACTGGTCTGCTAGCGGTAGCACGGTCAGTTCTGCGTGTTAAGTTCTGAGGAACGTCACTGACAAATGGAGTAGGTACAGAAAACTGGAGGAGGTAAAGGTCTAGAAGTTAGGTCACAGGAAAAACTGTTGAAGAACAAAGAGGACATGGGAGGAGAAATTCTCTCTCTCTCTCTCTCTTTCTCCCCCTCTCTGTCTCTCCCTCTGTCTCTCCCTCTCTCACACACACACAAACAAACAAACAAACAAAATACGGAAGGAATGACAGTGCAAGCAGTGAACCCCGTAACTGGATAAGTGTGTGTGGTGGGAGTACCCTAAAGGTAACCCCCAATGAGTTACGCCCTTGTGTAGGCAGAGATCTGGGACTTTCTTCTAACCAACAGAATACAGCAAAGTAATGGGATGCCACGCCCATAATTAGGTCACATGGTACAGCACTCTCATAATTAGGTTACAATAAGCATGCACTAGAGAGACTCCCCTGCTGACTTTGAAGAAGCAAGCTGCTCTGATGGGAAATGCCCATGGAGAGGGCCACGTGGCATGGAACCGTGGATGGCAGGGAACTGAGGACCTCAGTCCTGCAACTGCGAGGAACTGAACTCTGCCAATAGGCATGTTAAATTGGAAGACCAGACCTAACTCAGACAAGACCTAACTCTGGCCAAGACCCTGACTGCAGCTTTGTGAGACCACAGCAGAGGACACAACTAAGCCGTGCCTGGACTCCCTGACCCTCGGAAACTGTGAGATTATTTTAAAATGCAATATTTGTGGTAGTTTATTATGCAGCAGTAGAATAGTATTATAGTGTGCCATTAGAGGCCGGATAACCTGTAAGTTCACTGATGAGGAATTCCTTGTACTAGGTAAAAGACTGGTCTAGAATCTGGCTACTGGATTACGAATTAGGTCTTTCCAACTCCATGATAATATAGCAGAAATGGGGGGGAGGGGACTTTTGTATGGTACATGAATGACACTAATATTCTCTACACTAAATTCATAATAAAGCACTTATACAGCAACATAAATCATTTTGCTTCAATTGACATTTGTAAATGTAAGCATTCATCCTGCTGGGATGCTCTGTTTTATTGGAATATTAGGTAACAATTAGCTTATTTTAATTGTAAACCTAAAGGATTTTAAATAAGCAGAACATTTTAAATAAACTTAAATACCACTCTAAGAAAAGTGACTTAGAGTGTTAAATTTAGTTCGTTGTTACCTTTCAACATTTGGCCTCCCCTGTAGCATCATCTCTTGTCAGTCCTGGTCCTGCCCCATCCCACACACATACACAGTGAACCACTTACACTTCGCCCAAAATGCTGCACCACTTCTGCCTCTCAGCCTCACAAACCTTGACCCCAGCTTGGAAAGCCTTTCCCTATCCCCTTCCTACCTGGCTAATTCCTTCAAGTGCAAAGATGTTCAACTAGTATGTCATAAGTCCCTCACAGGGACTCTCCCAGGCCTGGCTGGCTACACTGAGGACCATGCTTCTGCAGGGGCAGACATCTGCCAGATACACCACTGTGCTACCAAGAGTAAATGCCACTTTCTGCCCATTAAACAGTAAAAAGTACACTGGGACCTCAAGCCTCTAAAAGACTGTTTGTCTGCTACAATGGGCAGCAATTTCCACATAAATATATATGAGTGACTCAGACACATACCTTAGTATCACAAGTATAACAGGTGCAAGGGGCTGTATCCAGAGATGATTTAGAGGTAGCATGGGAGCACTGACTGCTGCTACTGATGTGTTTCTTTGCTGTCCTGCTGAATCTTGGGCTGCACTGCTGAGATTTGCTTTACAGACTGTTTCCTATTTTTCAGAAGTTCTCTTCCCTAATCCCTAAGTCATTTGATAAATTCGTCATGAGAGAATAATGAGTAAGGCATTAGCAATGATACTTGTGTAAGTAATGACAGTAACAAGTGATGTCAAGCCAAATTCTAAAAAATCCAAATTCATCATGAGAAATAGCTTTCCATGAACAGAATAGCCCATTCCATTGCCCACTATACGCAGTGAAAGCCCACAGTAGAGTATAAAATTCATTTTACGATGAATAGTATACATCTACACCAAAGCAGAAAAATTATTTTAGGTGATGGATAGTAACAAAATCAACACAATTGAAACACTGTGAGAAAAGTCAAGTGTGTGGGAAGGCTCAGGACACCTTGTACTGGTTCTCACATCTTCTTCTAAGTGCTCCTAAATCATATTTTTAAATCCACTGCAAATTTTTGGTATAGTTGAACAGTACACTAACCAATTCAGAGTTTCTTAGATCCAATTTACCCTTATTTTTAAAAATAAAGACTTTTGTTTGTAGATTTTTATTTTCATTCTTCACATTTTCATTTTCAAAATCAACCAACCATCCTGTCTTCACTGCAGCAAGTTCTCATGACCCTTGGACGCTGTTCATTAGATCACGAAAAGAAGCTGACTTAGAAAAACCTACGCTCCCTTGACTCTTCTCCTTACATCAGCTGAGCTTTCTGAATGTCTCTCCCCGCTCTCTTTCCATCTTATACTAGCTCACACCACAGTGTCTCTCTCTCTCTCTCTCTCTCTCTCTCTCTCTCTCTCTCTCTCTCTCGTCTTCCCCTTCTTTGGAACACAGCTGGGAAAAAAGGATGGAAAGGGGGGTGGGCAGAAACACACACTGCTTGTTTCCAGCTCATTCTGGCTTAGACTTGATGACATTATTTCATGTCACTTTTCACTATTACCTTTGGTTATGTGCTCCCTTGTCCTAGTTTTTAAATTTTTTATTTTTACTTTTAAATGTAGTCTTTATTTCATGAAACTCTACCTGTTTAAAGAGTCAAACAGTTCCACAAGTTAGTATAAAAAAGCAACAGCCCCTCAATCCCATCCCCATCTTCCACTCTGCCAAAACAACCACTTTGGGCTCTTTTAGAAAATCCCATGTTGCTACTTCTAATTTTTCAGTTTTAGGCTTATCTTATCTTTAGGCTTATGATTCCCCATTACAGTCAATGAAAACTACGTTCTCCTTCACATATTGCTTACATGTGTCTCATTCATTCACACACACACCCATATTCACTCTCACACGCACACAGATTCACTCACGCACACACCACATTCACACACAGTCTGTCTTCTGCCTTCTTCCTCTGCCTCCCAATTTATCATATCATAATTCTTATTAAAACTATGATATCATCATCAATGCTTACATTTTCATGAAGATGTGCATGCTACTCACAGCTTAACCATGTGGTTGGTCAATCATGATAACTTTTTCAGTACTACTTTTTTTTTCTTCCGTGCAGTTAATAATTATCTTTTGTTGCTGTTCTTAACTTGGTTTTCTATATCTTTCAATAATTTACCTCCAAAATCTCACCCAGTTGTACAAATCTGGAATATAGGGAAACAGGCTAGGGAGGAGAAATCAAGCCAGCCTGGGAAGTAAAACGTGAGCTTGCCAAATATCTAGGACATACCTTTAAAAAGCCTCAGCTAAAACGTAAGCATCCTTTGCAAGTATGACAGCTGCATTAAATGTTTCTCCTTTTTCTTTCTTGGCAAGACTATTAATGACAGTATGTGAAGATTTCCTTTTATCCTTTACGTTTTATCACCTTTTTAAAAATTTTTATTGGAGTATAGTTGATTTACAGTGTTGTGTTCGTTTTATCATCTTTTAAATATGCTTTCCTAAGTCTAGCAGTGACCCTCAGCTCCATGGCTGCATCAGATTCCTCAGAAAGCTTTTCAGCATCACTGTCTCTCTCCCATCCCTCACTGATCACCACTGGCCAAACATGGGTTTGAATATGCAAATTAACTCTCCCTTAGCTACCTTAAGTATCTTCTACAGCTGTCATTATTTCTATTTTATAAATGATTCACTCTTCTCAGTCAGATTCAACTCAGACAATAAATGTGGTAAAAGAAGCCATATAAAAGTGTTTAAGAAAATATAATAATTCATCTGTATTTCATGAGCCAGCTTTTAGGGATTTCTAAAAACATGCACACAAATTTGGATGCAGCTTTTTTCTCTATCTATAAAGTGTAAATTTATCTAGTAATTTTATATCCCTGGGAGTGATGATCAAACTACCTAGAAAAAACATCATCAAGTCATCAGGAAGAACTAATTTATAAATGAGTTATGTTAGTTACAAACCATTTATTCTATTTATTAAAGCGGATCACTTAAGGATGATGGTGGTAATGGGGGGAGAAGGAAGGGAGGGGGCATATAATATTTCTTGAGCACTTATTATGTGCCAATTGTTCTGCTAAGAAGATTACATGCATCATCTCATTTAATCCTCTAACAATCTCACTACCCTCAGATTTCAGGTGAGAAAATTGAGGCTTGGCACGGTCATGTAACTTGCACAAGGCCACACAGTGAGTAAGCAGGGAAGCTGAAATGTGAACACAGAGAATGAGCTATCAGGGCCTATGCTGTAACCGTATTTATTCTAAAAATATTCTAATTACATATTTACTACTGCAGACCCGCTTTTCCTTCAGCTGATTTCACTTTGTTTTCCTGTTTCCATGAAATCTATGGATTCACTCTTAGACATACATATGAAATGCAAGTTTTGCCTCACAGTAACAGGAGTTTATTATACCTTCATGAATAACAGTTCTTCAGGTAAAAATTTCCCAACAAAACAATACACACAACCAGTCATCAGCTGCCCTCTGAAGCATAAACTCCACCCTACACTCAACAACTAGTAAGTACTCAATACCTAGAAGGTGATCAAAACTAACTGTTGAATGAAAAGAAAAACCGTGGGAGTAGAATTAAGCACATTGGGCATGAAGCCGATACCCACCATCAACATCATAAATCCCTTTAATAATAAGCCTTGCTTTAAAGTAACACATAGCACAGGATGTAGAATCTGCTACATTCCACATGAACACACCTGACCTGACATTAGACCCTCCATCCTGGACGGTACTGCCCGGCCATCAGCTCCAGCCTGGCCACTCTTCTCAGCCCTCCACAGAGCCTTCATTTCAAACCAAGTTCTAAACGAACAGCTTTAGCTCAAAAAGTTTTTCTTCCCGTGTCTCTCCACCTCTGTCACAAATGCAGGCTTACCTCAAATGCAATTCCTACCCTTACCTAATCCCCAGTGCTCTGAATTCTCCGACCTAAGGTCTGTCCTCGGTACATGTATGTCATACGTGTGTGTGTGTGTGTGTAGAGCTACGTGTGAATATATAGCCTCTCTGTAAAATTTCACCTTCAGCTTCTCAACTAGGATGCTTGCTCTGTTATATCCTCCCCAGAATGTGCTGATAGAAAAATACAAGGTGCATATTAATGTTTCGTTCAATCAAATTGGATATTCCTCACACTTCTTTCAGGGGATACCAACGACACTGGAAAAAATATGTATATACAAAAAGGGCAAAGAGAGAGTAGCTAATTCGGTTTCTCTGAATCCTTTTAAATTAGGTTTACTTCATTTAATTCATGCATTTTTATTTAGGATATACCATGATCCCACCCCCACCCCCCCAAAAAAAAGAGTAAATATTCTCACTTGATTTTATCCTACCTGTGAGGGAAGGCTCCCCTTTCTAGTGTATTACATCATGTGGAGAAAATACATTCAGATTTATGACTGTCTTCACCTCAAATAGTAAATACTAACTTCCACTTATGATTTAAAATTTCGAATTAAGAATAAAGGCCTTTACGCATGACAACTAATTTTAATCCAAGAAATCATGGGAAAATTCAAGGATAGTAGTCACTTTATCTCTTTGCATACTAAAAGTGACTAGAAAGTATCAGGAAGAAGAACTCTTCAAAATTCCACATCCGTTTTAAAACCTGTTTTTCCCCTTTAACATGGCTTGCACGTAAAAGTAATCATTCACAGGTATGACATAAAGTCTGTGAATTATGAGACATTGCTGTCATTACTTTTGTGAATTACAACTTTTGGTCATACGGGTTTGATATCAATTATAAGGGCAATTCACGTAATATACAGATATATAATAGTGTGCCACAATCTAATGAAATTCATTCTTATCCGTGAGGTATTATTACACAGCTCACAAAAGGCCAAGTTTTAAGTTCATCCTGAAGGTTATTCACTCCCATGGAGGGCTTTTATTTTTTAACAGCTACAACATTCTTATCCAACTAAATATTTCTTCTTTGTTCCTACTGAGTCTAAGTTTATCAAAAAATATATACACTATTAAATCCAAAAACCAAACCTTAAGTCTTTATGATCTAATGTTGTGGACATGTTAGTGTAACTATGTATGTGGTTTTACACAAACATAAAATAATCCTAATTTTATCTAGAAAATATGTAAAATTATCTTCCTATACTAATTATCCATGTTAATTTTTAAGAAAACAGCATGTCTTTTCTACACATTTTGAATATTTCCTTGTACTATGTTAAAAATTAAACTCTATGAAAAATTAAAATAGAACTTTCTATATCACACAAAGAGAAAACGACATGCCATAATGAATATATTTGTTTCTTTTTGTTCTTATATGATTTTTTAAATGATCTGGTTTTGATAATTACTTCCATTTAAGAGCACAAGGTCTAGAGGCAGATGGCCTGGATTCAAATCCTGACTCTGCCATTTCCTATCTGTGGCCTTTATGTGGAAAGTTATTCTATGCCTCATTTCCCTCTCTTGTAAAACAGGAGCAATAATGAGGACAATTACAGTGAGCTGTGAGGATTAAAAAGAGCCTAGCCTGATACTTATTAGGTACTTAGTAAATACTAATGAGCTGTTGTGATAGCTATTAAGTTCCTGATTTTTAAATATGTTATTTTAGAACAGTTTTCTAAGATGGTATCAATTACTGTTTACCTGACCAATCCCTTGCCTAAGTAGTATATGCAGTCAATACACACACATTAAAAAAAATGAAAGTGCTATTATTAGAAAATATCATTATAAAAGATTTGGTGCCAATGTAACAGCTATCTGAAGTAATGTATGTTATAGCACTTCCGATTCTTTATGATATTTAATTCATTTAAATGAATTAAATGACCAAGACCTTTTTGGTCAAAATACATTGATATTAAGCAGATTTTCCATCTATAAGAGTCTAAAAATTGTTTTAAAGTGAAACTGAAGATTCTAATGGTACTTATTAGCCATGTTTTTGTCCTTGTTCTTGCCTCTTCCTTTTGTGCTTTTCTGCAGGCCAGTAACCCCAGGCCAAGCTTTTAAACATAAGCTTAAACACAATAAATCTGGGCATGTTAACTTGCAATTTTCAATGGACAATAAAAAGCAAGTTTTCGTAGTGCTAAATGACTGACTGCAGACACCTGGGGGAATGGCACAAAAACACTACGTGCACCATCACACAACAGGATTCCACACTCTCATTCTTTAGTGGCGTGTGGTTAAATGTCAGGCCTCCTGGAAAAACTCTGTATTTCTCCCCCTCCTGTGAGCATCTCCCCACTTCCCCATCTCTCCCCTACTCCCATACAAGCCACCTTGCTTCTCCAGCGGTGGCGTCCCAAGCCCCAGAGGGATCTCTTGGATAATAGGTACTCTGGTACCTCTAGTTCCAGAAAAAACACAAGAGATTTTTGTTTTCATTGACACAGCTGAGCCTAGAAATGAGGTGGCACAGCTCCCAGGGCAACGGGAGAGACACACCCAGAGGGAAAAGTGTGCCTCAAGAGACAACTCAGACCACTGTTTATAAGCACACTGCCACTGTCTGGTCAGTGCAGGCCACAAAAAGGGAACTCTCTGAGAGTCCTAAGAGTCTGTTTCTCTGCTTATGCTCCTAAATCTTCTCCAAATCTCATTTTCACAAAGTCAAGAGACAGTTTATCCAGAAATAAGCCTATATTCCTTCACTGACCTGTTACAAACACTTTTTGCGCCATTGAATACCCACTAAGGAAAAGTGGGGAGGTTAGGGAGATACATATATATATATTGCATAAGAATAGTAAATATATATAAATAAATAAATATATAGTATATAAGGAATGCTCTTTTTTTTTTTTTTTTTTTTTTTTTTTTGGCGGTACGCGGGCCTCTCACTGTTGTGGCCTCTCCCGTTGCGGAGCACAGGCTCCGGATGCGCAGGCTCAGCGGCCATGGCTCACGGGCCCAGCCGCTCCGCGGCATGTGGGATCTTCCCGGACCGGGGCACGAACCCGCGTCCCCTGCATCGGCAGGCGGACCCTCAACCACTGCGCCACCAGGGAAGCCCAGGAATGCTCTTTGAAATGAGTGATCATATGGCTTCACTAATTCAATCACTCATTCAATAAATTTACTGAGAGGATGCTATGGACCAGGGCACTGTTTTAGTGCTAGAAATATACAGAGGTAAAAGTCATATGCACACACGTGACTCACAGAGGATAAGTAAACGGTCACTTAACAGTGTTACAGAGTGCAACAGCAGAAATGCATACAACGAACTGGGAGATCTTACATAAGGGGGTCCAGGAAGGCTTCGGGAAGATGGTGACACTTACGCTGGCTTTGAAGAGAACTCTCAGAACTTCACCTCACATGTGAGAGAACTGAGAGCATAGCAGCCAGATGGAGGGGCACAGACAAAGTAAGGGTCATGAAACAGCAGGGTACTCTGGAGAAACTAAGTTCAGTTGCTACAGCAGCCATTGAAGCTAGAGCCAGGGGTCAGGTATTCGAAGAGCCCTAGATACCTCCTAAGGTGTTTGGGTTTTGTGCTATAATTAATGGGAAACCATTAAGCAGCAGTTAATGAGGGTGAAAGGTGATGGGCTTCTGAAACTCTCAGAGTAATGAAAGGCATGAACTGGAAGGGGAGGGAATGGAGACAGCAAGATGTTTACCGGAGAATATAATAATAATCCAAAGTAGAAAAAATTAAAGTCTGGGCGTAGGTATTCTCTGTGGAAATGGAGAAGGGGAAAATCATTGGGAGATATTTAAGAGGTATAGTTTACAGGAACTGGTACCAATTACCAGTGGACCCTGTTGGAAAGTAAGAAAGCCAGGATTATTCCTTGGTTTCTGGTTTGGGGTGTTAGGCAGTTGATGGTACCCTCAGTGATGCCTTTTATGAGATATAAATATAAAAGGAGATGAGTTTTAGAAATAAATATGAGCTCACTTTGGACTTGGTATTTAGGTATCTATGGGGCATTTGGGCAGGAGGACATATTAATCTGACACTCAGAACACAAGCCTAGGCTGGAGATACAGATTTGATAGTCTTTAACATGGATGTGGTAGTTAAAACCAAAGAAAAGGGAAAGTCAGTCACCCAGAGTGGAAAATATGAAAAGAGAAAATGAATGACAAAAAGCCATACTTTGGGCTGTATTTTAATATTCCTGTCAACTCTCAAATACCATATTTAGAAATATTCTACTTAACATCCTATCAACGTATAACTAAAACTGAGTATTAAACACTAAACAGCAAAAATATTTTAATTTAAATTTTCTTCTCCCAGATTAAAAACAATGTATACAAAGGTAAATTACTTGAAGACATATTTCAGAAAACTATGAAATTCACACTTATTTTTCTTAAAAAAGAAAAGTGCATGGTAAGTAAACCACAGCACTAGTCGTTTATAATTACCCCAAATCTTAATAACAGTAAACCCATATTGGTAGCTAACATTCTGAAGTCAATCACAAGAGTAGCGGTAACAGTTTAAAACAAACGATTTAAAATTCACATAGATCTGTACTGTTTTTAGACTGTCAGTTATAAATTAAAGAATGAGAAAGGGAAATGGTGCAATGCAGAAAGTCTTACTCTAGTTCACGAATTATAAGGCCTCTGCCTCTCTGCTAAGAAAGTGCTTCTGATTTCTGAATATATAATGCCCTAAATTTTGTTCCTTAGAGCTTATCTTTAACAGGATGAATTCCTATCTTTCAGTCAAAACAAATGTATAAGCATTTTATGAACAGAGCCTCAGTAAATGGTAAAATTAATCAATCAATATTTAGTCTCAGACAAGACGTGCTTTTCAGCTCTAACTTAATATACTAGAAATGTTGACTCTGCTGTGTGAATCTATGTTAAGGTGTCAGTTTTATATTGGTGACTTCAAAAAGCCAGACAGAACAATACAAATTTCATTTTACCTGTATGTAATAACTGTTTAGTAATGAACAGTAACTGTATTTATGGTCTTAACATGATAGCAGTCCTAAATAATTCAAAGAACAAATTTTAAAAGAACATTTAAAGAACAAATACGTGCTGATTTTCCCCCTTAAGGGAGATAATCTCTTGCTCTAAATTTAGAATAACAAGTTTGCCTTCTAGACAATAATATAGCCGGCAAATATCAGGCTTATGCTCGCTATTGTAAGCAATAAAGGTGGATGGTGACATCATCTCCCATTTCAAAAGAAAGTGAAAAGATGCCAAACTTCAATGAGTTGGAGACTATGAGGCAGTGCAGGGTGGTGCTCAAGCCTACACATCAGCTCTGGAGTCAGGCAGGACTCATTTTCAGTCCCATGAACATGACCTCCCCTGAGCTTGTTTCCTCATCTCTGTATCTGGACAAATACACTTGAACACACTTCAAAGAAACGTTGTTAGTGTCAAGAATAAAGTGGTTGGTACAAAGTAAGTTAACAATTGATACTGCTTTCAAGTTCTCTTACTTTTCTCTATTTTTTCTTTTTCCATAGCATTTCTCATCTTTTTTTATAAATTAAATTTAAATGCTACAAAAAATACAACAAATATCGAGTCAACACACCCATCCAAATACATGTATCATCGTTGCATTTGTTGTGAGCAGTTGAATCTGTCCACTGTGCTGCTGATCTAGTATCAAGTTGTCTCTTATTGACAATGTCAGTGGCTCCTGACTATCACTGTTATATGGTCAGTTTGTGTCCTTGCCATATTGAACAAGGGGTAGGACACTATAGTATGACCCACAGGAGAATACAGTGACTTTCTTAAAGGGGTCCATACAGCTTTGTGAGTGAAACCCTTCCCAAATTCTTTTTAACCTGATATTAAGGGAAGATGTTTTAAAATGCCACATTTAGGGGATGTATAGCTTCATCCTCACACAGAATGCCATCCTTTACCTCAATGAAAACTGCATAAAGATAATTAACAAACTCACCTAAAAGGTCTACCTTAAAAAAACAGACAATGATTTATCTAAAATTTTTTCTATGTCTATCAGTTTTTAGTGAGATTTACTCCATTAACATAATTATCACCTCTTCATATTGTAATGAAAATAACATGTTATTTACAAATACTGACTATATATCTACATAAACATTTAAACTGCAATACCAAAAATAAAAGTACACATACAAAAGCAAATGCACAGGTATAGAATAATATTCTTGTGACTCTAAAATGATAAATAATCTAGAAACAATCTTAACGCCGTTCTTTTTACTTTCAAGAAAACACTACTATTGTTGTTAAAATAGATTTTAAATATACAGAGTATTGCAAAACCTGAAACAATTCCCTTGGAGGAGGGAGTATATTTCCCATGCATACTATACAATATTTTTAAAAATGAGGAATAGGTTTTAATATCTTTCCTACATAAAACAGTATTAATCTGTGAAAGTGGCTAATAAGGCTTTGATATGTAATTTAAGACATTTGGTTAAAGGAAAGAATCTGATAAACCTTAGGCTGGAATGCTAAGCACAACCGAGGGTGTGTGTTGACCAAGGCACACTGGCATTACTTTGTAGAGCCGATCAATAGATACTAGCTTTCAAAAGAGAGATTTAGAAAGAAGCTGCAGCATATTTTTTAAATGACAGGCTGAAGGTTTAAATTGTCTCAATCAAGACTCAATTTTTCTTCCCAGTTTTTCCAGCTGTCCTCTTCCAGTTAAGACTCTTCATTTCAAATAAATTTAATTAGTTCCAATTGATCATCGCCAACACTTACACAGCTTTATCCATGCTTCTTTACTTTTATACAGCAAACACAAAGACTGCTCAGATCCAAGTGTCATTAAGACAATATTCATACCTCATTTGCTCTTACTCAAAAGAAAAATTTCAAATATGAAATTCTGCCTATACAAAAGCACTAAATTATACTTCATATTTTAATTGCTATCTTGGTCAGCTGTTGAATTCAGTTAATTGAAGAATTAAGCTCCAGATTACTACAAAAATAAAATTAATACAACTATGTATACTAGCCTAGCTACAGCATTCAAATAAGAATTCATTCAAAATACAAGCAAATATCTGTCATGTTATAATTTCTATTTGGTTTTTTTTGTTGTTGTTGTTTTGTAGTACGTGGGCCTCTCACTGTTGTGGCCTC
Organism: Leucopleurus acutus; assembly: GCF_964270905.1. Taxonomy (NCBI): domain Eukaryota; kingdom Metazoa; phylum Chordata; class Mammalia; order Artiodactyla; family Delphinidae; genus Leucopleurus; species Leucopleurus acutus. Next base: position 18,227,774 of record NC_139155.1, read on the forward strand.
TCCCGTTGCGGAGCACACGCTCTGGACACGCAGGCTCAGCGGCCATGGCTCACGGGCCCAGCTGCTCCGTGGCATGTGGGATCCTCCCGGACCAGGGCACAAACCCGTGTCCCCTGCATCGGCAGGCGGACTCTCAACCACTGCGCCACCAGGGAAGCCCGATTTCTATTTGTTTTGAGGTGATATTATTAGAGGAATTCCTTTTAAACAGCCAGGGGAAAAATCAGATTTTTCAAAGTGAATGGCTAAATTGGCCAGTTTTCCCTTTTGTAGTATCTCTTGTGCTCTACAATGCTGGTTATCCCAAAATAAGATTATTTTGCTTGAAACAGGTTTCTCTCAATGCACCTACCATATTTTTCATAATGCAATTTATATAGGATTCTAGTCAATAAAAAGAAATATGGTTTTCTTCTAAACCCTCACAGAAATCTATACCACATCTTAATCAAGCCACACAATCTAAAGGTAGCCTGAACGATCTACGGGCGGCAGCATGCTCGCTGCTCTGACAACACGTTAAGGGAGCCTTTGGCGTCATTTAAATTCTTTGGCTATTGAGCATTCTTGCTTCTAGTCCTCATGGCATGAAATGAGTAAATCAACTGATAAAAGCCATACATCACATACATTTAACTGAACACTTACAGATTAAAATATAGTTTATGTAGCATTTATTCATTTATTATTATTTTTTTTTTTTGCAGTACGCGGGCCTCTCACTGTTGCGGCCTCTCCCGTTGCGGAGCACAGGCTCCGGATGCCCAGTTTACGTAGCATTAACTGACTCTCCAAACTAGATTTTTCATTTTTTCTTGATTTTTTAACAATAAAATAAGCACACAGTCATATGCTATAATGCTGTCTCGTGACTTCGGCACAGCATAATTCAAAATTTCAAGGTACTGATTTAATAATACTTACTTGAGAGCTCAAAAATTCAGCTTTTATTCTGGAATGCAAATTGAGCTATTCTACTACTGCAAAGGCAACTTCTTTCTATTATTTAAACCACGACTTTTTTTTTTTTTTTTTTTTTTTGCGGTACACGGGCCTCTCACTGTTGTGGCCTCTCCCATTGAGGAGCACAGGCTCCGGACGCGCAGGCTCCGCGGCCATGGCTCACGGGCCCAGCCACTCCGCGGCATGTGGGATCTTCCCGGACCGGGGCACGAACCCGTGTCCCCTGCATCGGCAGGCGGACTCTCAACCACTGCACCACCAGGGAAGCCCTAAACCACGACTTTTTATAGACAAGAAAACCTTTAAAATTTAGAGGGAATAACAAAACATATCTATAGCATTATTTTTAAAAAAGCAGTGAAAACTGAATAAAGCAAGAAATAGTTTTTAAAAATCTTTAAATGAAATAATTTCCTCTAGTAGCTGCTGAAACAAGTTCCATAATTGTGCAGTACAAATGACTTTCAGCAAAGTTGGAAGTTTGCAAAATAATTTATATTTAAGGTGGATGATTTTTTTTTAATCAATGAATTGATACATTAAAAAGTAAAAGCAACCACCATCATCTCATTTTTGCAGAAAACCGGATGCTCCTCAATGTAGTCAACTACTTATTTGCAGCAGTGGCACAAGTCTATAGGTTTTTAAATATAGGCTTTGTAAATTTTCAAGGGAGATCATAAAGCTCCCTCAACTTCTTCCCAGTGAAAGAAATTTAAGGGCAGTCAGGTGAGAACCTGCTACAGAGAGCTTTAAAAGGAAAAAGGGAGAGGAAAAAAAATACAACTTCCCTTTGTTTTGTTTTTTTTTTTCTCCCTTTAATTATTGTTAAAAATTTTACTGATATTTACTGGGCATGCTTCTTTTCAAATTATTGATTATATTAAGTTAATGCTTCTTGCTTCACAATAGTTGTAGATCTATATGGTCAGATTTTACATTTTAACCATACGCACCAAAAATAAGAGTTTATCATTCTTAATACCAATAAAAATATTTATACTAGGTTGTTTTTATCCTCCGTTCATTGAAAGAAATTGAGCTGAATGCATTTGGAGATCCAGTAATTGAAACTGCTTTAAGCCTATAAAAAGATAGGCTGAACATACGCAGTGTACGGCTTTCATAAATTTTACATTATGCCTGATCAGGTGATAAATAATATAGATAAGAATGTTGAATACCCAAACAATGTAAGTAATTTGAAAAAGCAGCATTCATTTCTATAGTATAGGTACAAAGAGTATCTGTAAGTTTCCTCATGTAGCCTGTGTTGCATAAATTGCTATTACAACTTTGATATTTTCAGTTTACCCTACTATAATTGCAAAACTTTTCATAACACAATAAGTGTATTCCTCTACATGTTCCAAGGCTTTAGTAATGATCCTAGCCTCTGAATTAGAAGGTTCTCAGAAAATCAAATGCACATCTAGCAGGTTCACTGTTACAGCAACAATGAGCAAACCTGGACCAAATAAACAGTCTGCTTCTTTCTACTTCAATATCAAAAAGGGCACTAAAGGGTATCAAAAACTAAACACTCCATCAGTGCAAGTTTCCATCCTTTCCATCAACATATTTAACCCCACTGTAAACGACCTAAAAGCATTTTCCAATACTGGACGTTAAAGATATCATGGTTACCAGTGGTGATGTCATCATCCACAAGGTCGTGCTCTTCCTCTTGGACTTTGGCTTCTGGCCCTGAGGCATCAGGAGCAGTGGTAATAGTCTGCATGGCTTCTGCTGAGACCCCAGCTAAAACAAATGGGAAGCACAAGGGTTAGTTTTTAAAAACTAAAAGAAAGGTGGGGCTTCCCTGGTGGCACAGTGGTTGAGAATCCTCCTGCCAATGCAGGGAACATAGGTTCGAGCCCTGGTCCAGGAAGATCCCACATGCCGCGGAGCAACAAAGCCCATGCGCCACAACTACTGAGCCTGCACTCTAGAGCCGGCGAGCCACAACTGCTGAAGCCCATGCGCCTGGAGCCTGTGCTCTGCAACAGTAGCCACAGCAATGAGAAGCCCCGTGCACCGCAGAGAAGAGTAGCCCCTGCTCACTGCAGCTAGAGAAAGCCCCCTCGCAGCAATGAAGACCCAACGCAGCCAAAAATAAATAAATAAAATAAATAAATTTATTAAAAAAAAAAAGAAAGGTGGACCAAAACTCTTAAAGCGTTTTAATTGACTTACTGGGTGCAAATGCAATATGTTAAAAAAAATACAATATATTCACCAAAATTAGGGAGAGACAGAAATTAATGAACAAAATATTCATGTGTGTTCTATTGCTTTATATATATATATGTGTGTGTGTGTGTGTGTATATATATATATATATATATGTACATGGATGCAAACTATACTGACTTTTAACTAAGATCTGGGAACAGAAAAATGATGAAGTAAATTACAGTTTTACTTGATTCCTTTCAATGTTTTTGCTACAGTTACTTTAGCAAATTTAGACATAATTATGCTAAAAAGACGGAGAAAAAAACCTAGAGTGAAGGACTATTTTAAAAGTTTACTTCTCTTTAATATTAGTTTGCTTATAATTTGGGGGTTGGGAAGACGGATGATGACAAAAGAGGGATTTGTGTTCTGATTCTGTGTAAAAGACCTGAAATGCATTGCCCCAAGAGCATAATATCTCTGTCTCTGAAGGAATTAGATATGAGGTCAGATAATTATGGAACTGAAAGAACCTAACTGAAAGCAGACAGGTGAACTAGACCAGGGCACCAAAAACTTCCATTCTGTAAAACACCTGAGAATCTGAAAGTTCATACAAAGGTCTTTTCCTTACTTACCTAGTTTCCCATCTTTGATGATACATAGGTTCCCCCCCTCCACTATCTGAAAGTAGAGCACTGCTGTGAAACCTTTTGTAAGCCAGAATGATATAGAGCAAAGAAGCAATCACCTTAGGACACATCTTCCTAACAAATGCACAGAATTCAAGACAAAGCACAGATGCTCACAGACACAGTTCAAACCAACGGCAGCTTGATGCTGAGATGCTGAGCTAGTTCCCAGGGAAGGAGCTTGGTGGTGCCGCTCTAAGCCGCTCTTGGTGTGCCTGGCTCTGTGACAGCTCACTGCTAGACAAACGCTGAGTGCTATTATTGCCTTTTGTCTTTTTTCATAAAAGCGAAAATCCTCTTGAGCTATCTTTCAATCAGCAAAAACAGGTACTGACGACAATCTTTCATAAAAGTGAAGGGTTGTAAAGCAAACTTTCAAAAAGAGGAGAATGCCTATATTTTGTTGTCAATTTGCATCTAATTAGGCAATGGATAGGAGGGGGTGTCCAATATTTTACACATGGTTACCAAGAGGTATTGCTCAATCATGGTATATAAAAATGTCACCCACTGGAACTTACTTCAGGAGTTGAACATTTTAATCAAATCTTCTTAATAAGTACTTCGATAACTGCACATATAAAATCCAACACAATATTTTTAAAACCAGAAGCTACAAATATTCCAGGATTTCTTTTCTTCCAAGATGCATTAACTGAATTTCTATATGAAATTCAACCTTGCTGCCTCAGGTTTATGAAAGGCACCAAGAGGAAGAATCTTAGTCATTAACCACCATGAATGATCCAGAAGTAGACCTACCAGTAGGCAGTTCCAAGGCCTAACAGTTTAAATTTGGAGAGGAGAACGTCATTTTAGTGCAACCACTTTATTCAGTATTGCTCCAACAAAAGAATGAACAGTGCTAAATGAATGGTCCCCAATAACAAAAAATGACAAAGGCCATCCCTTTACAGCATCACTTTTGTTGTTAGGTTTTCAAGATAAAATTTTAAAATAAAGGGGAATTACTAGAAAAATAATATTATGTTAATTATTTGATTAAAGATGGTTATCAGTAAAATAATCACAAAGAAGAGATAAGAAGGTAAACGCCACATTTCTACAGACTTACTGCTTAAGCACAACATCAAAGATCGTTGTTTCAGATTATTAAACCAAAATATAAATCTCTGAAATCTTTCAGTCTCATTCCATGCTTAACAGTTGATAATTTTGAAAATGATCAGAGAAACAGGGAAATGATATTAAGGAACAGTTTAGATGGCAACAATCATTTATTATTAGTATTTTCCTTTCCTGTAACATTAATGGATTCCATGAAAATAAAGCTAGTATTTATGTGTAACAAGTTTATAAATCCATTTAAATTTATCTCATTTAATCAGAGAGGTCAAGTACGTGCTTGGCATAACACAGTTACTAAATTCAAGAACCAGTATTGATGTGTAGATCTTCCGATTTCAACCCCAATATCCTTCTACCAGTAAGTCCTCCCAGGGACTGAGTTGCTCAGGGCAGGATAGGAGGCATGACAGAATATCACAGCACAAGCATGAGAAGTCATGGAATCACATGATATTGAGTATAATTACTGTGAAGTCCTCCATGGTGTTCTTGGGCTATACTAGACAACTGTTCAACTGAGGGCATTCAGTATTTTGGAACAGAGCTTAAGAAGCAAACGTGGATATCTCAAAGTAACCAAGGTTGAAAGACCAAGAAGTATCTATGCTGAAACTGGTTCTTTGATCGATGCTTTCCAAAACAAAGTAAGGGTTATAAAATCCTATATATCTTGGCAGAAAAAAAGAAAATAGAGTTGATCATTGAACAATGCAGGGGTTAGGGGCACCAAACCTCTGTGTAGTCAAAAATCTGGGTGTAACTTATAGCTGGCCCTCCATATCCATGGATACAACCAACCACAGATCATGTAGTACTGTAGTATTTACTACTGAAAACAATCCACATATAAGTGAACCCACTCAGTTCAAACCCATGTTGTTCAAGGGCCAACTGTACAAACAACAAAAAAAATAAAACTACAAATCAATATCTCTCATGAATATAGTCTCAAAAATTCTTGACAAAATATAAGTATTACATTGATTTTTGAATCAGTGTAACACGATCCTTACATTAATTCAAAAAATCAATCAATGTAAACCAAAATATTAAGAGGTTAAAGAAGAAAAAAAATCATATGAACATGTTAATAACTTGATAAAATTTGACACCAATTCATGATTTAAAAAAACCCTCAGAAAAATACAAATAGAAGAGAGAGAGGAACTTGTTCAAGTTAATAAAAGCACCTACTAAAAGTCTGCAGCTAACATTATACTTAACAGTGCAAGGCTGAATGCTTTCCTCCTGTGATCAAGAATGAGGTAAAGATGTCCACAATGCCACTCTTATTTAACATATATACAATGGAATATTACTCAGCCATAAAAAGAAACAAAATTGAGTTATTTGTAGTGAGGTGGATGGACCTAGAGTCTGTCATACAGAGTGAAGTCAGTCAGAAAGAGAAAAACAAATACCATATGCTAACACATATATATGGAATCTAAAAAAAAAAAATCGTTCTGATGAACCTAGGGGCAGGACAGGAAAAAAGACACAGACGTAGAGAATGGACTTGAGGACACAGGGAGGGGGAAGAGGAAGCTGGGACGAAGTAAGAGTGTGGCATTGACATACATACACTACCAAATGTAAAATAGATAGCTAGTGGGAAGCAGCTGCATAGCACAGGGAGATCAGCTCAATGCTCTGTGACCACCTAGAGGGGTGGGATAGGGAGGGTGGAAGGGAGGTGCAAGAGGGAGGGGATATGGGGATATATGTATACATATAGCACTTCATTATACAGCAGAAACTAACACAACATTGTAAAGCAATTATACTCCAATAAAGATGTAAAAACAAAACAAAACAAAACAAAAACCCCCCACAGCATTCGAAATTTCTAGCCAGTGCAATAAAGCAAGAAAAGAAAACACATACAGTTTGGAATGGATGAGGTAATCCTACTCAATGAAAAAATAACTCTCTATGTGGAAAATCTAAATGAATCTACGAAAAATAAGCGAACTAATACGTGAGTACAGCAAGGCTGCAAAATACAAGAAAAAAATTCTTTATTATATTTCTATATGTTAACAATGAATACGTGGACACCTAAACTTAAAAGAAAAATACTAGTAACGCTGGTTCAAAAAAGACTGAAATACTGTAAAAAAAAGACTGAAAAGATGTAAATACAAAAAAAAAATAGATGAAACCTACAAAACACTGACAAAACATCGAAGGTATAAATAAATGAAATGGAGAGACATACCATGTTCATAGGTTGAAAGATTCTACATAGTAATGATGTCAATTTTCTGTATACAGGTTTAATGTAATTCCTATCAAAATCCCAGCACGATTTTTTGTACATACAGCCAAATATTTCTAAAATTATATAGAAAGACAAAGGAACTAGAATAGCTAAAAGAATTTTTGAAAAAAAAATAAGGTAGGAAAAATCAGCCAGCCCCATTCAAGACTTATCATTTAAAGTTATTAAAACTATTTGGTTTTAGGTTAAGCGAACAGAATGGAAAACCAGAAAAAGACAAACACAAATATGTCCAATGTTATTTGACAGAGGTGCAAAAAGCAAATCAATGGAGGAAAGATAGCCTTTTCAACAAATGGGCTGCTACAACTGGATATCCACACACAAAAAGTATGAACTTTGAACTACGGCTCACACCTTATTTAAAAATCGACTCAAAATGAATCATGGACTTAAATGTAGAACATAAAACTATAAAACTTAAAAAAAAAAATAGTAGGAGAAAATCTTTGGTACCTGAGGCCAGACTTGACACCAAAAGCACAATCCATAAAAGGAAAAACTGGTAAAGTGGACTTCACTAAAATTAAGAACTTTTGCTCTATAAATGACCCTATTATAAGGTTAAAAAGACAAGCCACAGACTTAAGAGAAAAGATTCACAAATCACATACCCATCAAGTGACTAGTACCTAGACTATATAAAGCACTCTCAGCACTCTACAGTAAACAGTCTGGTGGTTCCTCAAAAGGTTAATAAGCATAGAGTTATCCTGTGACCCAGCAATTCCACTGCCAGGGATGAAAACATATGTCCACACAAAGACTTGTACAGGAATGTTCACAGCAGCATTACCCATAAAAGCCAGAGTGTATAAACAATCTGAATGTCCAAAGACTGATGAATAAATGTATAAATATATCACAATTTACTGATGAATAGATAACTGTGATAAAGTCATACAATGGGATATTAATCAGCAATACAAGGAGATGAAGCACTAAGTAAAAGAAACCAGCCACAAAAGAGCACATGTTGCATGACTCCATCTAGTTATACTAATGAGTCTATAGGTTCTTTTTGGTGTAATGAAAATGTTCTGAAATTGATGGTGGTGATAGCTGCACAACTCAGAATATGCTAAAAGCCACTGGATTGTACCGTTTTAAGTGTGAATTTAATGGCATATGAATTATATCTCAAAGAAGCAGTTTTTACAAAGTTTGGGGCTTCCCTGGTGGTGCAGTGTTTGAGAGTCCGCCTGCCCATGCAGGGGACACGGGTTCGTGCCCCGGTCCGGGAAGATCCCACATGCCGCGGAGCGGCTGGGCCCGTGAGCCATGGCCGCTGAGCCTGCGCGTCCGGAGCCTGTGCTCCGCAATGGGAGAGGCCACAACACTGAGAGGCCCGCGTTCTGCAAAAAAAAAAAAAAAGTTTGCTTTTCTACCATTCCAGATCAACCAAGAAATCCATACGGCTTCTGTGTACTCTTTTGGTATCATTTCTGCCGTGTAGCTGAAGAAGACAGGGAGACAAGGGCCACATAGAACACTTATGCAATAAGAAAACAAATTCACCCGGAATGTTTTTCTTGTGTCAGGAAGGAGTAATGTTCCCTTTTTAATTTAAAAAACTAAACTATATTCTTGATTTTGACCATATTTGTAACTCATTCTGTTAGTTCTTATAGTCAAATTCTCTGGGTTATTTTGTTTACAAATCAATACAAAAAGATTGATTTGGTTACTTCAAAATTCTCTATATTTCCATTTTTAAGGATCAGCTAAAATATCTTAACTTGAAGTCTAACTGGGCATTGTCATGATAACAAAATACCTAAGATTCCAACCTTTGTTGGAAGATATAAAGGTAAGAGATACTGAGAATGGAAAGGCCAAATTACTACAATCAAATACAAATGGCACAGATCATTTAAAGCTGATTTTAATAAGTTTGTTTTAAGGAAATGATAGAAGATTTCCTTTTGAACTTTTGGACCATAAAGTTATGGTAAAAGATGAGCAAAACCCATTATTTAACCCTTCTAAGCATGGTAATCATTACCTGCCAAAAAAAAAAGAAATATTTTTTTAAATTCCCAGCCATAACCTCCATATTTCTAATCTCCACAGTTTTTAGTTACATGCTACATTACTATCTTATAATAGGCAGACATAATAGACAGCAGACATTCTGCATAAGGCAAAACTATAGGATACAAATCAAATCAGTGATTGCCAGAGGCTAGGGGTGTGATAGGAAGGCTGACTACAAAATGGTCTAAGCAACTATTTTAGAATAACGAAAATAATCTATATTTTAATCCTGGGAGTAGAAATATGACTATCTACATTTGTTAAAAATTCACAGAACTGTACACTAAAAAGAGTGAATTTTACTACATATAAATTATACTCAATAAACCTAACTTAAAAAAAAAAGATACAATAGAAGGTACTACATCACTGTCACTAAAAAGAATTGAGGTTATGCCACAATACAATGCTATTTGCAATGAAACACAATGACCAGAAAAAAAATGTATCACTTTCTTCCTGGTATTAAAAAACTAAACTTTTTTGAAACATAAAAGTCACCTCATCACTCTCCACTATCAGTAAGATGACGAAATATTCCTGAGAAATATTAGGACACCGACATGGAGGCTTCAGTTTCTTGCATATTGATAATCAAGATTATAAGCACTGTCAATTAAATATATGGTAGTTCTTTGCTATTTTCTTATGTACTTGATGTAAGTGATCTTATCTGTCAAACTGTGCCATAAAATCTAAGACATTCATTTTCTGAATATCCACAAAATACTTGGCAGTAAAGAACATCTCATAAAGATTCAATAAATACATCGCGAATAGAACTCAATACCTTCAATCCCATGACACAAATTATGCTATTTAAATATACTATAAAATAATAGTGATTCAATAAATACATCGTGAATAGAACTCAACACCTTCAATCCCACGACACAAATTATGCTATTTAAATATACTATAAAATAATAGTAAGTGTGCTTTGGTGAAAGACATACAATAAAAAGGTGCAACAAAGAGATACAATAAAAAAAGATACAAAGAAGTCATGGGAAAATGTGAGGTACTTAAAAAACCAAATCCAGATTCACGAAATAAAAAAAATGAACACACATTATGCAGACAATAGGTATAAATGGGTTCTATGCTGTGAATCAGAAGGAGACCAAGGAAAAAATGGAATGGAGGAGAAAACTGTTATCAGTAAGTTTGGACACAGCAGAGAAAGGAAGGAGGCTTGGCCGTGGCAGCAGCAGAAGTAAGAAACAGAGGACAGGGAAGAGTATGATGAGATCTTCACGCCATGTAGATTTCTAAATACTCAGACCACTATTCATTGTGAGAGATGTATATAGACAACTGTCCCATTTGTATGCAATTTTTTTAATCACCTTAGAAAAACATTTTTTAATGTAAATACGGAAATACAGGTTTCAAAATCAATGAGATGAAACTGCACTTGCCTCTTCCCATCTGTAAAATCAGGTCCATTAGTATAAGATTTATCTTTCAAAAGCTTGTAAATTATTGGGTTTCCGTTGTTATGGAAAAATCCCAAGGAAATTCTTGGTCAACCCAATACCTTTATAAACATTTTTTTCCTATTGGCTAATAATATCTGAGTAATGATTAATAATGTGAACTCAGAAGACTTCAGGGTCACGTGATTAACTTAACAATCAAAGACTAAATACTAAATTTTAATAGAACAACATTTAAAACACAGCACTTTAACCAGTACTGCAATATAAAACCATTTAAATTCATTACTATTTTATTGGCGATTAGAGGGAAGTGTTAAACAATATTCCTAGGACTCAGAAAGAAAAATGTATACCAGAATATTTACAAATATTAACAAACGTTATATTTCTGATTCCCATTAAAATATAGATTTCCACTGAGATTGAAAAATGGATCTAAAAGAATAGCAGGTATTTTTATTTCATCAGCTTTTCCCAACTGTGGTTTTCCAGTGGTCCAATTAAAGTACATGAGGCAAGAATCTGATACACACATTTACTCTGAATAAAGTAAAATTTCACAATAAGGAAGGGAGGGGGTGCATATCTAGAATTTATTTTCAGGCAGCAGGCTTGAATTTATTGGAAGCAGATCTCCTCATTGACTGACCACATCGCTCCGCATTCCCCGCAATCCTTATGACAGACAGACGGTCTGCCTCGCATTAATTCACTTCACACCACGTCTATCGATCCGCAGCCAGTTCCCTAGTCTCTCTGCACACATTGCCTGTCTGGCTGCCTACATCCACATCAGCACATACACACAAAGGCCAGAGAAAGATAACCTTTTGCTTTCCATTAAAGACACAGTGTCCACTTTTCCTTCCCCAATAACATCAAAAATATAAAATATAACATTATAGATGTCTCAGAGAAAAGCCTTCCTATAAGAAATGGCGAAGGTATTTATCCCTAAATCTAAATAGAGATCATTTCAATTTATCAGAAACAAGTTAGTTTAATAAAGGCCACAGAGCAATTAGAGAAATGAAAAATATAGTTAAAAATAAAGAAAATGTCTTCAAGCCTGAATACAAATATAATAGTCATTTGGTAACATAAGTTTTGATAGTTATTTTTAATGGGATGAAATACATTTTTCCTAGTTAGCACTTTCTTTTTTTTTTTTTTAAGAAAACTGCTCTCACATGAAATGCAATTATAAACAATTCTGAAAGCAACAGAGGAAACACACTTACTGAAAAATACACAAGGAACAGAAAACATAATTAGGAAGTATACTATAGCAATAGAATATTAATGTAAGGGGATAAAGCTTTATTATTCCTCTTTCCCAACAAGAACCTGAAACACATCCAAGGTAAAAATTACACCTAATGCTTTTAATTCATTGCATGTACTTTTTCAAAGATTTCTGTTTGATTTGCAGGCTATGAGCTGACTCAACAGCAATTTTGGTTTCAGAAGACACAATAAAACGAAGATTTATTGTTCAACCTACAACATGTTGAGAAACAAAGGCAAATCTGTCTTGACACACAACTGTACTGAAGCATAAACTTAAAATAATGACCTCTGGCTGACTGAGAAACCCAAAGTATATATCTCAAAACTGGGTAAAGTATATCCTCCTGGATAAGAAAGTACCTTTGAAACCATTTATGGCTTTTGTTGTTGTTGCTAGGATTACCCAGACAGAGGTTATACCACCACGCGGTAACAAAAAAGAGCACTAAATAAATCAGCATGTTGTTCTTTATCATCACATTAACTTGCTTTAGAAATCAAAGAAAGGTAAACTGATAAAAGCTGCTAAAGCTAAGGACAGCTTTGAAATAGGGAGTGAAGATTTGGGCCTGAAAGATGGGAGGGATCTGAATAAGAAAGAGGCTGGCACTGCCAATCTGAGTAAAGCAAAGCCACAAATATGAAGAAAATGGGTAACCGTGCCAAGTTCCCTCATTCTCTTCAACACCCAGGCTACTACATACCAAGCCCGTGCCAGGAACTAGCCATACCAGGTGACACAAAGTGAAGGAGACACCCTTACCTCCCAAGAAGCTCACATGTGAGGTGAGGCCATTGGGACTCATTAGCAAAATATAAGCATGAGTAATAATTTGATTTGTGTTTTAGAAAGATCGCTCCTGAAACCACATGAAGAATGATGTGGAAGGACTCAAAAACAGACATAGCAACAAGGCCAGTGCAAAACTTTCTACTTTCTAAAGTAGCAGACCTTACTTCTTGGAGCTCTTACAAGTGCCCTAGAAGTGCCAGGAGGAAAACGGAGCCTCCAAAGTCCCCAGCTTTACCTTTTCATCTGTGGGAGTGTGTGCGCAAGCACAGTGTATGCAAGTTTTCATTTGAAGAAAGGACACCATTTTGTTTCAAATGTTTGAAAACCAATGATCTAGATTTTTTAAAAAAATAAAGATGGTATAAATGGGGAGAAAATCAAGAGGTTTTTTTGGGTGGGGGGCATTGAACGTAGGGAAGGACAAGGAGGGAAGAGTCTTCGACTTTTTTTTGGAATGATGGTTGTACTAGGTAAAGGGGATAAAAATGAAAAGGGGAAAACTCAAGGACTTTAGAGAAACGTAGAGCTTTGTGGAAAACATAGATTTTTTAAGTGAAAACACAGTGGGCATCTGAAGAAAAATCAATTAAGTCTGCTTGGGATGGGGCGAGGAAGAGAGCACATGCCAGAAAGCAGCTCATGGAGAGGGGGCATTTGAGCTGCATCTTAAAGTATATATGAGAATTTACCACGGAATGACAAAAAGTGAAAAAAAATTCAAGGAAGACAGGACAATATGCTAAAGGATCCTGACGTAGCTACAGAAGTGGGTAGCGAAAGCATACGAGGTGTGTGGAGAGGCAAAAATGAGGCTAAAAGGTCAGTTAAGGTGAGAGCCCTAAAGGCAATGAGAAACAGGGTGCTAACAGAAAATATGAAGCAGGAAGGGAATGTGTTTTATTCTTTAAGGCTCCAGCATGGTACATGGAGAGAACAGGTCAACAGGTGGTAAATATAACCACAAGACTGCCAGGGTTGGTGGCCGTGCAATGACAGTAAACAAGAACTTTAAGACTTGAGATTTTAGGACAAGTAAGGGTAACCCTATAACTTCTCTTTCTCATTGTCAGCGCAGTCCAGAAATTTAGTTTGTATAGAGCCAGAAGAAGCTGTTTGAAGTCAATTATGAAGGCAGAGAGTTTGATCTATACTTGTAGACAGTCCCAAAAAGGCAACCAGTGAAAAGTAATAACTTCTGGCAACTCAGCCAAGCTGCCTTGTATCCTCGTATGCAACTCAATGAAAACAAGACATGAGAAAGTGGTACATTAGCTATTAAATTCAATAATGGATACAAGTGGTATAGCTTAGTATAGCACCTGGGATATAATAAGTGCTCAATAAACAGCTTTATTAATATCATTAATACTATTACCATTGCTTTTATTATTACTAATTTTGGCTTATTTTATTAAATTATGTTTTTCTCTAGAAGTACTTACTACCTTCAACATTCGACCTTTTTTTCTATTTCATGAACTCATTTAGTTGTCTTTTTTTAAACTTTTATTAAGCGCTGCTTCACTCCTTTTAGAATTACATTGGCAGACACCTTAGGACATCTGTTTATATATAAGCCACTTGCAGTCAAAAACAGAATATTTACATTTCAAAGAACAAATTTATCTTATGATTACTTCTGTTATTGCCAATCCTACACACATAAGTAGGAAAGCTTTTGACCCCTTAATCTCTTAACACACAATGAATAATTGATTTGAAAATAAAGACACAGGACTCATTTTAATACTATCCTAGTAGATGACACATTTAATTCGTAGCAATATTCTGAAGTAAGATCACACAAAAGGCATTTGTGATACGCCAATAATTTCTCACAGTATTAACTTAGATAAATATTGTGATATGCTCTGACTTCATTATTGAGAATATTAAGTTCTTCTACAGATAACAAGAAAAACATTTGGATGGATGAAACCCATTAAGAAGTGATAAGTATAGATAGTAAATAAACAAGGGCTTGTGAGACTAGAGGCAAAACTCCTTAAGCTGTTTTAAGTATGGATAGTAAGTTAACATATGGTAGAAGATATGCTATATGTTAAAAAGGATGAAACAAGCAAGAATGCTACTTATAAACAAACAAATGGAAAAACCAAGTCATAATATAAATGGAAAGCTGTAACACTTCTGGAAGTAAACATCTGCGTGACTTTGGGCTTGCCAATGAGTTTTTAGATGACTAAAAGCGTGAGTCATGAAAGATATAACTGATAAATTGGACTTTATCAAAATTTAAAACTTTTGTTCTATAAATGATGCTGTTAAGAAAATGAAGACAAGCCAAAGACTGAAGAAAAATATTTGAAAAGATTACATATCTATTAAAGGACCTGTATATACGAAGAACTCTAAAGACCCAACGATAAGAAAACAAGCAACCTAAAAGAAAAAGAAACTTGGACAAAAGACCTAAACAGACGTTTCGCCAAAGAGGATATATGGATTGCAAATAATCATGTGAAAACAAGCTCAACATCACTAGTCATTAGGGAAATGCAAATTAAAATCACAATGAGACATCACTACGCATGTCTTAGAATGACCAAAATTTTCAAAAAACATTTTTAATTAAAAAAAAAAAAGGCCTGACTATATCATGCTGGTAAGGATGCAGACCAACAGGAAATACCATTCACTGCTGGCAGGAACGTAAAATTTTGCAGCTACTTTGGAAAACAGTTTGGCAGTTTTTTTTTTATAATTACACTCACATTTACCAAATGACCGAGCAATTCCACAATGAAGATCCCGCGTGCTGCAACTAAGACCCAACGCAGCCAAAAATAAAAAATAAATAAATTTTTAAAAAGTAAAAAAATTTTTTAAATAAATGTAAATAAATAAAAGGTCTATTCCTCAGTTAAGTGCCTGCTAAGAGCTTGGTACTGGGTCATTTGGGAACAAAAAATAAGGTCCTGGACCTTAGCCCGAAGGACATCAAAATGCAGTGCTTACTACATATATTTATTTTTATGAAGACTGTGTTACTTCGTTATCATAATGACACACAAATCATGTCTCAAACTGTAATTATATATTCATTCATGGAATATAAAGAAAGAAGTAAAATGCTAGACCTCAAAGAAAACTAAGTAAGCAGGCGCATGAAATATGTTTACTTCAGCCTGGAAACATGATAAAATGGCATCAAACTGCTGAAGATATAAACATCCCTGCACTGGAATGAGTAGAACGCCTCTAGAGATGCACATCATTATTCTACTACATTACACTGATTAAATCTCACAATTTATTTTAAAGACTATTCATATCTAGCCAATGATTTAGAGGAGGATGGAAAGTTGAATTAACTAAGAGCACCAATCATTGCCTCTGGCAGAGCTTTTAAAGAATTAACTTGCAAACAAAGTTATAAAAAGAATGAAAAATGAGTCAGATGAGTACTAAGATAGCAAAGAAACTACAATGTACGGAGAATATAAACTTTCGTTATTTAATTAATTCCACCAAAAACAAAATTTTAAATATGTTTTAAAATTAAGCAGCCACTCTGAGATTACAAATCACATTTTTTTCCCCTAGTCTGGCAGCAGGCGGTGGGTGCTGGGGGGTGGGAAAGAACCAGGAAAGGAATTACAGAATCACTAAAAAAAAAAAAAAACCAAAAAACAAAAAACTATCATTAAAGAAGCTTGAGAAGATTAACAAAGTAGATCAACCACTCTTGCAGAGAATGCCGACAATACAAAACTGTGCTTTCAAAAGGCTGAATGAATGATTCCGATCCACCTGGTGTCACGAGAATCCAGGAAATCTAATTCTGCAGCCACTCCGCCCTCACCACTAATTTCGCCTGGAAGGTTCCACAGCACATCGTTAAAATATGTTTAATTCTTTCAGCATAAACAGGTATATATCCACAGGTTACCAGGCAGGTTCACACATTCTTTTCAAATGCTCCTTACTTACAATAATAACTGTGATGAAAATAAAATAGAGGCCAATATATAAAAATATAAAATGTTTGGTATGTACCAAGCACTTTTCTAAGAAGTGCTTTATATATTAATGCTTCATTAAATGTTATATGAAACATATGTACAACTATATTATAAATACCTGCACGTTTTCAGCTCTTTTATGACTTCCACAGCACCTAAAAATAGTGCCAGCAATACTGTAATAAGTTTTTGAGTATTTGTAATGAGTATTAAAAAAATCACAGTTCTGATGAATAAAGAAGTAGAACCAAAATATTTGACAAAAACAACACAAATATGTGACCTCAATTAAATTTAATTAAGATATTGTCATTCTGTTCCCTTTATCCTTCTTATTTACTTACGCTGCATAAAAAGAAATTCTCAATTTATATAAAATTAAAATGACTTCATAGAGTTCAAACTGCTCCAACCTTTTAAGTTTTAATACTGCCTTCTAAATACATTCTTTGACATTAGCCCCTGTCATTTCCACATACTGTGATTATCTTCCAGCTGTTGACACGTCATTGCCCTTGGCTACACTGGCCATTCCCACAGTTGTAAACTCTCTCTATAATAGCTCTTACCACCCTGTTTTATTGCTCATTTGGTTACCTGCCTTCCTAAAAGAGACAATAAGCTCCATGAAGACAGGGACCATGACCACCTCGTGTGTCATTATATTCCCCAGGGCCCACAGCTATGTTTAGCACTGAATAAATAGCTACTGAATGAGGAAGGGAACGAAAGAGGGAGAAAAGATAAAAAATAGGCTGTGATATATAGACTGAGGAGGACATTTACTTCCAGTTGTTTTTTAATCTTTTATCATTTAAATATGCAGAGCGTTCATAAAGGAAGTTTTAGCATATGCCCTATGTATGGTATCTATTTTATATACTCTTATTAAGAGTCTAAAAGTCTATCATAGACATTATATAATGTATATATTAAGAAAACTGTTTTTCCTGGGAATTCCCTGGAGGTTCAATGGTTAGGACTCTGTTCTGAGCTTTCACTGCCAAAGGCCTGGGTTCAATCCCTGGTCGGGAAACTAAGATGCCGCAAGTCGCGGAGCAGAAAGAAAGAAAACCGTTTTTCTTAAAAGAAACAGAAAATTCTAAATGCAAAAGAAAATATACTAGGTAATTTAATTTTATATAAACACCATTGAAAAATATTATCTACTCAACTGCTGTATCAACCCCAATCACGTAAGCATATGCATATAATCTTATAAATGTAACTGGAGAGAAGGAAACAAATTTACCGTTTTTAATTACTATAGCCCAGGGTTTCTTAACTTCATCACTACTGATACTTTGCATTGGATAAGCCACTCCATGCCAGTATCACACCCTCCCGCATGTTGGGACAAACAAAAATGCCTCCAAGTGTTGCCAAATGTAGGGGTGGGAGTGTGCAAAATTGTTCCGGGTTAGGAAGCACTGCTCAAGTCTAATGAGTCTCAGAGTTCCTAGTCAAAACCTCCAACTCAGGTGAAGTGAGATATATTTCATCCAAAGAGATCCTATCAACGTCAACTCACCCTGCCCCCGCCGTATAATCACTATTACTGATAGAAATGTGCTGTTCCACACCAAGGCTGATTGAGATGCTTTCTCCATATAGTGATTATTATCTAGTTATTATGATTAAATTTTCTATTATAAAAATAAAATAAAATCATGATATCTTTTAAAATAAAATGCTTTTAACCAAAGAAATATTTTAGTCTTTAATCCATTAATAAACCGTCAATCATCACATAAAAGATTATAGGAACACTTCCAAAATTAGTGCATATTTAGCTAGGAGATACGTATGTATGTAATAAAATGGGTGGCAATGACAAAGAGTGATAGAAAAAAATAGAAAAAAGAACATTTATAGATGAAGATGATAGGTTTAAAGTAGCTACAAACATCCAAGTGGAGATGGAGACCACTGAGTTAAATGGGATATCATTTTTTTTTTAATATCCAGCATCTAGAACAATGTCATACTCTTGAGTATGTGCACAATACAATTTGGTCAAATGACTTAACGCTGCTTTACATTTTTGCTGGCTATATTTTGAGACAGACTGATAAAAGTTTATTCTGATGAAACCAAGAGATGGGGTTATTTCTTTGAGAATGGGAAAAATCTATTACTCTAATGAAGAGATACAGTACCTGCAGAATGATCACCAACCTGGTAAAGAAATTTGAAATTGGAATGTTTTAATGAATTTAGTTTTCAGTCAGAATTAATTGCTTCTTCCCCTTTTCCTATGTATCCTATTTATACCTGTTGTATGTCAATTATATTTTTAAAACCGTGTGGAACTGATTAATTACCAATCAGAGACTAACCCCCTAAATTTTCCATTTATCTCCAATAAACTACTAGAGGGTGACTTTTTCTCCTGCATATAAGATTCCACTATTAAGGTTCAAACAAAGGGAAGGGTCTTCAATCCTTGAAGGTACAACTGCGGTTTGATTTCTTTCCTCTTTCTCTAACTAAAAAACAAGAACAAAACCAAAAAGAAACAAACAAACAAAAAAAACTACTTTAAGAACTACAGCAGAAAATGTGGAGATGGTCTTGATTTTCTTACCTTCCCTTTTAATGCATACCTTTTAGATCACTCATCAGTACATTTTAATCTAATGAAATTGAAGAAAATGTAGAAGCACCTACCACATTGCCTGGATTTAGTAGGCATTTGATTTTTTTCTCCTTTTGTATTATTCAACATAACTACTGAGACAAAGCTATCCTCCTGCAAACTTGATGACAGATGACATATTAGATCATCGTATCTCATTTTTAGTAGTAAAACACTATTAAGTATTTTTGGTGGAAATTTAAATTTTAGAAACGTTAGCATACTTCAAGTGAAACCCTACCATATTATCAATGTAGAAATCTTTTTTATATCAGCTGATTTTTTGTTGAGTTTTCTAAAAAGGTTGACTTTAAAATCAATAGTCTTGAACAAACATACATAATCAGTAGATACATACATATCTGTGATTCAAAGGTACTCCATTTTTAGATGAAAAATAACTAGATTTACTTCCCCAAAGTCATGAGACCACCTGACTAGTAGGGAGAAGGGAGAGTGAGATGGTGGGGTAATAAAGAAATCTTCGAGTGGAGTTGAAAGAGACAGACACTCTCCCGGTGAAGTCCCTCAGTAATCTGAGGCAGGGCACCACTCCCAGTGGTACTATGTGTATAGGTGTCCTACAAATCCCACCAACTGGGAGAATATGAGTCAGCCAAATGGTATAGCTTCAACTGCAAACTAAAAACTTCTACCTTCAAAATACAGAAACTCATTATTACTATATAATAAAATCTTTTTGATAATCACAGTCCCTATTTAACATTGTGTTGGAGGTACTGGCTAATACAACTGTATAGGAGAAAGCAGTCAGAGGCATAGCAGTTGAAAAAGAAGAGGGAAGACTGTCTCTATTTCCAAATGATATAATTATATATATCTGAAAAAACCCCAAAGAATCAATGGAAACACTTATAAAATCAGTAAGAAATTTTTATAATAGTATCAGGTTATGTAACTAACGAAATCAACAGTATTCACGTATACAGACAAAAGCCAGTTAAATGTTATAATGGAAGTACAATAAAATTAACTACCTAAGCAACAACTTAATACATGTCCAAAACTACACAAGGAAAATTTTAAATCTCCCGAATGACAAAAAAGTAGACTTGAATAAAGGACATTCTATATTCTTGGATAGAAATCCAACATTATAAAAAAATCAGTTCTCCCTAAGTTTGTTTATAAATTAGATGGAATCCCAATGAAAATGCCATCAGGTTTTTCCCCTCCTAGAGCTAAATAGGTTGATTACAAAGTTCATTTGGAAAAACAAACAAGCAAGAACAGCCAGGAGAAGCCTCAAAAAGAAGGGCTTGAGCCAAAATTACTAAATATTAAAATATGAATTATCTACAGGCCAATGGAACAAACTAGAAAACAGACAAAACTACACATAGAAACTTGGTAGTTTCTTACCCAGTGCTTTGGAGACAAAAAGCCATATGGACAAAGATAATATCCATTTTTTACACACTTAAGCAGGACCAATTCCAAATGACACGTAAGGAAAAAACTGGAAATGATATGGGGAATTCCAATAGCAAGGAAAACTCCATAATTTTGACACAAAATCCTGAAACAATACGAGAAAGGGTCAATAAATTGGGTGATGAGGAAAAAAAAACATCATAAGCAAAGTAAAAAGAAAAATAACAAACCAGGAAATACTTGAACCATATATCAAAAGCGTTTAATCAAACAACCCCATATAAAAATGAGCCAGAGACATGAACTGTTACTTTAAAAGAAATACAAGACACATATAGGAAAAGATGATAAACTCATTCTTAACAATAAAAATACAAAATAAGACAACACTGACATTTCACTTCTCATCTATCAGAGTCACAACATTCCAAAAGCATGACAGTATACTCTTTTGGAAATGATGTAGAGAAACAGGCCTTCAAATACATCATCATTGAGAATGCAAAATGGTACAGCCTCTATGGCAAAGAACTTGGCAATATCTAACAAACGATTAGACACACATTTATCCTTGGACTCAGCAATCTCACCTCTTGGAATGCAGCCAAGATACACTATCAAAAAATGAAAAGACATATGCACAAGTCTATTTACTGCAGCCCTGTCCATAATATTAAAAATCTGGAAACAACCCAAATGCCCATCAACAGGAAAATTGTTGAATAAAACATGGTCCACCCACAAAATGGAACACCACACAACCAATTAAAAAAATGAGGAGCACACAAAACGGGGAGCATTTCAGACAATACGTTTAAAGCCCACACTCTGCTAGAACTCTACTAGGTACAAGCTACTCTGAAGCTCTATTAAGAACACAGTCATCTGCTGGAGAAGTAGAATATATTTCACAGGTAGCCATACAGAATGGTAAGGGTTATATAGAAACTAAAAGTCATTCTGCATGATAACAGAACTTAGGAATTCTGTTTATCAAGGTAAAGTTTGTAACTCTGCCCTGTACCATTGCGTGTGTTGGTGGTGGTGGCGGGGAGCATGGAGGAGGGGAACCACTGGCTAGAGCAAGAGGCTTTTGGGGAACAGACAGTTAACTAGTTTTCGACGACAAATGTCAGAATACAAATGAAGAGCATGAGGGTTTCAATGCACAAGAAATGATTTTTCAAACACGCACACACAGATTTAAACTGCCTAAAGAAATTTTTTAATTTTTTAAAATGTTTTATAGTTTGGAACTCTGATTAAGATTTCACATAGAAGTTTACTATCAAAAAGGTTTAAAACAACACAGATTTGTTCATTCTTCTCCTTTCACATAAATAGAAACTGTGAAATACATAAGGAAATGTAGAGGCTTAGGGATCTCTCTGGGGTCACGGCTAATGCGTGGTGAAGCAGAAAGAGCTGCCAGACCTTCCAACACCCCTCTTTCCATTGGACTTCCCAACTAATAATCAGCTTCAGTAAATTTGTTGCTTATTCATCATTAGAAAAATCCTTCGAAAAAACAGTATTTTACTACCTAATTAATGTCAACTACAAAGTGAATGATTATAGATTCTTGGTTGAGGAGGAAGTAATGTTTAGGAGAATCACCTTTTGAAACTCATCTCTCCTGCCTCTCACTCCACACCTGTTGAGAATCACTATGCTTGAATATCTTCTCCATAGAAGTGGACACAGAAGGGATGAAATGGAATGGGAAAGGCCTCCGGTCCCAAGTGCCCATCCAACTTCTATATGGGAGAGCTTGGGATGGTCTCAGGATCCTGATCATACCATAAAATAGATTATACCCCAAATTATGTGGTCACTTTCAACCTTATGTAAGAATTTTATGAAAAGCACCATGACACTTCAGATTAAGACTATAAATGCCCAATCCTCTACCCATCACCCAGGTTCAGAGTTTCACTCCTAGTTTAGTTGCTCTGACTCTGATATTATTTATTTTGAAGACTCACCTTTGCTTTAGGAGAAAGAAAACAAGCAAGCAAAAATCAAAACAAAATGAAACAAAACAAAACCTGAGTAAGACCTGCTAGCCACCCCTCAGAAAGTAAAGAAAAAGCCTTCTTTACTTCATGCCTGAGACAGAAAAAATCTCAGAAATAAGCTAAATTTATGTCTTTGTATCCACAAGGTATGCCAGAACTTATTTAATAATGTTTAATTACCAGAGGGATGTAGGTTAATTATATTTCTTAAAAATCAGTGGGAATATTCAAATATTAAGACCCATCCTTCCTCTTCTACTTCCATTCCCCAAAGCTAAGTGTTCTTTAGTCCAGGTACACATTTCAAATGGAAGTCTGTCTCATCATCTTTTCCTAGTAAAATATAAAGTCCTTTCATAAGGATTACAAAAAAGAACTGTGATTAGAACATCGACATTAACTGTAGAGACAATTTTTAAAAACAAAAAGCAATCAAATAGGTGGTTGTGGTTGTTTTCATCTCTAAATCAAGCACGGAGAATCTTTTCAAGTGATGGGTAAGTTTTATAGGACAAACACAGAAAATATGTACAGAAAAATTACAAAAACACTAAGTACTGTTACAGACGACTGGATTGGCATTTAACAGGCTGAAAGAAAGCAGATCAATCTCAATCTTGCTGGGGTCAATCCGGGTGCTCAAACCAATAAAACAATTTTTTTTCTTTATGTTTGTGGACTAGAGGTGCTAAAATACTAACCAAGCCTGCAAATGTCATGCACATGCACAATATTAAAACACATTTAAAATACTTGTTTGTATCAAAACTTGCTTAACAAAAATAGATAGTAGACATAATAAATCTTTGGGACAATATTACTAAGGAGAAATAAAATATAAAATATCATTCTTGGGCTTCCCTGGTGGCGCAGTGGTTAAGAGTCCGCCTGCCAATGCAGGGGGCACCGGTTCGTGCCCCGGTCCGGGAAGATCCCACGTGCCGCGGAGCGGCTGGGCCCGTGAGCCATGGCTGCTGAGCCTGCGCGTCCGGAGCCTGTGCTCCGCAACGGGAGAGGCCCGCGTACCGCAAAAAAAAAAAAAAAAAAAAAAAAAATCATTCTTCCCCCAAAAAGCAGGGAACAGGAAGGAGAATGAATTAGGCAAAAATATTTTAGCATAATTTGATAATTTTAATCCCAGAATTTATAAACAACACTAGAACAAAATCTACCATTTGCTATTACAATATAAATATTACAGGCAAAATAGGTTCACGTAATTTTTTCTTATAATAACTTTAAATTACTGTTTTCCTTCCAGACGGTAAGATCTATTCGGTCACATGCAGATCATAGCAAGGCTTTGAACTAAAATATTAAAACAATGCAATTATACATAATATCCAGTCAAGATAAGGCGATAATAAAATTAGAAATGTGGTGCAAAACTATAAACGCTTCACATCCCATCCAAGTTGGATTTGTTCGTGCATATTCAGTATCTGAAGATTTAATACATCACAAGACCATCAATTCAGCTTTTTGCTCTGTAAAAGCAAGTTCAACAGGACTCTAAGTATCTGTACTGAAATAATCTGTACGAGAATAAAGAAAATTTGTACTCAAAAGCTTACTAGACACTTGTTCTATTACAAAGACATGTGCCAGTATTCGTGCGCAGTGTTTTGTAAAGTACTTTATTTCCATTAGCATTATACATTTTTGTTCTTCAGCAAATCAGCAAGAGACTAACGGCACAAATCAATATCATACTCTTCATAGCAACTAATATTAAGTCATTTATTATAGCAAAGGCCACTAGAACCTCTGCTAAAGGTATACCAGGCATTTCAATTTGAACACCATTTTTGTAAAACAATGTGTCACCAGTTGCATGAGTTTTTCTTTTATAAGTTGTCTGCATAGGCTTAAGTACCTTCAACTTCTTAAAGCAGGTAGTAAGTGTACAAACACCTCAAAGAAAGCCAGCCATGCCTCCTAGGGGCCTTGCCATGGACTACAGCTCTAGCAGAGTTAATTTCTGCATTGAAAGGAGGGAGAGTGGGAGGCCTGTCAAAGAGGAGAAGGCGGGGACATGAGAAAATAACCGAAATTATTTCAAATCCTTTCCACTCCAGAAGCTTTTCCACAGGAGCCAGTTGATAACCAGGGTTCCGTGAACGGAATGGGGAGGAATGGGGAGCAGGCAAGGAGCCTCACACTCGATGGAATCTCAACTCCTCACTGTTCACCAAGGAACGAGTTATTGAATTTCCTCCCGCTCCACTCCTTGCTTTGTTCCACAAGGTGGAAAACTGTCACCAGGCTCCTACTGATAACCTGAAACCGGACTGCTGGCTATATCATTATAGCCTCTTATACAGAGGACTTCACGCTTAATCCTGCGGAGTTCCTAACCCACAGCCTCACTGGGTGACAGAGTTTTCTGTTTATTACTTAGCAGTAAGGTCTAAATAACCAATCAATCCAACAATGCTTTCATTTTTCGTTTACCACTTTACTACTCTAAGTTCCAAAACTTGTTCAAAGGATAATAGGAAAATTACAAAACAATTAAATATCACCTCAAAGAACTCCAGTCACATGAAACAAAAGGATTTTCCTTTAGATAGCTGTGACCGATTAAGAAGAAATTTCACTTATTCTCTTAGGTTAGTAGCCAAATATAGATAAGTAGAACAGTTTAAGCTGTTAAACACAGGATCAGTCTAAAGTACTTAAAAGTAAGCTCAACAGCTCTGGCACTCCGGAAGAAGAAAGAGGAACAAATCCCTTAGGTCTCAGTGAAACGACTGCAAACAGATACATTACAACTACAGTGCGCTGTGCATAATACAGTTTGTCTTAAGACAAACCCTTTCTGCCTCACGATACAGGAACTCCCACAGAACATGAAATACTTTCCACGTACATCGCTTAGGCATAATTTAATACTTTCCCTTTCTAATCACAATGCACAATCATTTCCAACTGGTTTTGTGAACGCCATAAGACAACTGTTATAAAGATTTCTAAGGAAATCTCATGCTTTAATTTCAGCTGATTCACAAAACAGGCATTAGTTATAAAAGGGGTCTTTTCAGAAATATCAGTTCTTCGTGAACAACCAAATGATTTCCACCTTTCTTTCCCCAATTTTATTAAAATATTTTTCTCCAAAAGATACATACACGCAGAATGCCAGAGAAGACCCGAGAAAGCAGTCAAGTAAGCAGAAGGTGGGGTGCCAACAGGGGCTCCCCAAAGCGCTTGCACTAAAGTTTGGGGGTTTCTTTTCATCAGAGAGACCTTACTCTCAGCCAATTTACTCTTATTTTAAATTTAACTGAAATAAGTTTGTTAACTTGGCTTTTCTGCACGCCTCACAACAGTGGAAACGGTAAATCAGGAATCAGGACAGGAGCTACTCAGGGTGAGACAAAACAGCCTGGCCGCAATAAAAATGGGCACCAGTTACTAGACAATCAAAAGAGGAGAAAGAAAAATTATTTTTAAAAATAGAATATGAAATGCAAGAGGCATAGCAATCTGGGTACTCTTACGTTCAGGTAAGTTCAATACTCCCTTTAATAATCAAATGGTGGTAATTTTACAGCCTGGGCCAAAACAACAATGCTGGCTACTGAGAAGATGTTCAATAAGCCAGAGACATTTTGAAATATTTCAACACAAAGGTTACTTTTTTTTTTAGAATCTGCACCTAGTGATTTTTAAACCCTCAGTTATCTAGAAAGTCATTCCTAACAAGACTGTTAGAGAAGTCCAAACAACTGAGTCATACAGAAAAAAGAAGGAAGGATTGCTGCGTAGTTTAAGGCCTTTCGGGAGGAGGGGAGGGGTGGAGAGATTCACTTAAATCAAACCCCCTCACTATCCTTTTCCCCATCCTCTCCCCACCAGCAAACCCTGAAAATACCTGCCTGCCAAAGAATGCACTAATATTTAAATTATTTTTCTAGCTACAAAAGAGTTTTCCACTACCTCTGTAATATATAGTTCCATCTTACCTTCTTGTATGTGTTGGTCCATCCACATTTGTGCTCAGAATGACCACTACTTTATAACCATCAGAAAAGTGACTTCAATTCCAGGTTAAAATAGGTACTACAGTGTAGCTTGTTGACAGTCAAACCCAAAACATTTACTAGGAGTGTCTTTCACTGAACAAAGAAATCCTATTCTGTTTCCAAGGGGGATAAAAAGACTAGCCTAACCCTGGTAACCTTAACACAAAAGGAAGCTAAAAAGGCAGGGACTCGATAAGAACAAAGGATTGTTCTTTCTGATGACATCAATACATATTAAACACGATGTGTTACACATCCTTTTATCAATATCTGAGATGATAAATTTACAAATTAATACTACACCAGCCATAACTGCATAAAATTACAATAGCACCCTCTTTGGAAAAGATTTTGATTTATATAATGGTAGTAACTTTTAGGTATTTAATGTTTCTGAAATTAAAGGAGATGAGCCACTGTGAGCAAGCAGAACACAACGTACAAGAAATAATTACGCTTGTGACCTTATGCCCTGTAAGGTCACCCTGAAACACAGGCCAAAGGAAATCAGGAAGCATCAGCATTTACCTCCAAGTAGTCCCTGCCCGGAATGAAGGGCAAGTGTGGGTGTATTTCATAAACTAGCAGGTGCTTGACCTCATTAAAAAAAAAAAAAAAGTCAATTATCAAAACACTACATGTAGAATGTCACAAATAAGAAAACTATAAAATTGGGTTCTGCAAAATATCTTCCCTTCAAAATAAATCTGAGACAACTCATAACATTTTACCTTCACCTGCATCATAATACAACAGTTTCACAAAATAACAGTAATCCGTCCTTAGTAAGAACAATCAGTAAAATGTTTTAAAAGTGTTCTGGAACTTGCTGAAGAGTGATAACTCAGAAAATATTTACAATATTTATTTAAGTCACTATCACAAGAATGTATGCAGTATTTAGAATTCTGATCCTGTAACCAGAATAAGAATCACAGTGCACTCATCCCCAAATTTCCAATCAGAAATTAGGCATCAAACGTTTACATCCTGGGGCTTCCCTGGCGGCGCAGTGGTTGAGAGTCTGCCTGCTAATGCAGGGGACACGGGTTCGAGCCCTGGTCTGGGAGGATCCTACATGCCACGGAGCAACTAGGCCCGTGAGCCACAACTACTGAGCCTGCGCATCTGGAGCCTGTGCTCCGCAACAAGGGAGGCCACGATAGTGAGAGGCCCGCGCACCGCGATGAAGAGTGGCCCCCAATTGCCACAACTAGAGAAAGCCCTCGCACAGAAACGAAGACCCAACACAGCCAAAATCAATAAATAAACCAAAAAAAAAAAAGTTTACATCCTGGGACTTCCCTGGTGGCGCAGTGGTTAAGAATCCGCCTTCCAACGCAGGGGACGTGGGTTCGATCCCTGGTCAGGGAACTAGATCCCACACACATGCCGCAACTAAGAGTTCACGTGCCACAACGAAGGTTAGGTGGTTAAGAATCCGCCTTCCAACACAGGGGACGTGGGTTTGATCCCTGGTCAGGGAACTAGGTCCCACACACATGCCGCAACTAAGAGTTCACGTGCCACAACTAAGGCGTCCGCGAGCCGCAATTACAGAGCACACATGCCGCAACTAAGGGAGCCGGTGAGCCACAACTAAGGAGCCTGCCTGCTGCAACTAAGGCCTGGTGAAACCAAAGTAAATAAATTGAAGAGAAAAAAGTGTACATCCTGTCTGCATTTGTAAGGGATAAAATGTTCCCTAACAGGTTCAAGGACAGAGCTTCATTATTAGAAGCAAAATTCTCATATCACTCAATTAGGACTTGGCTTTTATAAAAATTTGTGAACTGGATTTTCAGTTAAGGCAGAGTATTGCTCCTTTTTCCTCCCCAGTGATTGTTGGTTTACTGCCAGAATCCCTGGGCAATATAAATTAGAGTGAATTCTGAGGTGGTGACAATAAGGAGAACAAAACTATAGAAACCAATACAGGAAAGAGAAGTGGACTGCCAACCAGCATTCACTACATGTATCATGTACTGTGCTGTATGCTTTACAAAAAGCTTCTCCTCCAATGCTCTCAACAGTCCTAAGAAAAGCAACTGGTTTCTGACCCACTGCTTTCCTTAGGCTCTCAGACAAACCTACAAAAGGCTGTTACTGCATCATATACCTAAATAAAATTCCAGAAGATCCCAGTCAGTAACACCCAGTTGATCTGAATTGTCATCTTGGTCCCAGCTCAATCACCTACTGAGTGTGAAGTCAGAGCAAGTTCCTACCCACTTTAGTTACTACCTCCAGACTCCAGGTCTCTAAGAGGAAGGGCTATCACAGTCCATCAGCCCAGGATGACCTTCTGCTCTTCAGGTAAAAGCAGTTTCTGAGTTTCAGACAAACATCTAACAAAGGGACTCTTAGACCAAACTCGGTCATAACTTAGGAGCTGTCCATATTGCTTAGGCAATTAATGCATATTTTTTAATGCTCGGATGATTAAATTATAAGAAAATATCTGATGTATGGTGTATTTACCAGACGTATTGCTTAATATTTTACCTACTTCAGTGATTAAAAGGATTTCTGTGCTAGAAAGAGGCGTTCAGTCTCTAAAGAACGCTTTACGCTGCCACTTGCCACAGCAATCACTTCCTCAAACATAAATGGCCATGGTAGAGCGATTTCGCTACAAGCAGGTTGATGGCAGGCGTGGGCTGTCCACCAGCTGGCTCCAGAACCTTTTGATCCCTTTGGACAGCAAATCTGTCCAACAGCCCTATGTGGTCATTCCTCATTTTTTGTATGCTTTCTTCTCCTTTCACACATTCAGAATCCCTACTCCTTTAGCTTGACAGCCTTTTATTAAAATAGAAAGCTCTCAGTAAAGCAAACTAAGACTAATTTTACACTCAGTCAATGTAAAAGTTCCAGAATAGACTAACATATTATAGCAGGGGCTGTTAGTATGAGGTGTTTTAGTTACATGCAGAATGCCTATTTGTTTATTCTTTCACTAAAAATACAATTTTATAGTAAGTGATAAGATTAAAGTTTTAAGTTAGCCAGCCTTCTGTTAATTTATAAAGTACTCCTAGATACTGTTGCTAAATACCAAGAACTTTAATTTACGTAAATGGAAAGGTTTAAATTTGACATAAGAACAATCTAGTTTGTGCTTGTTTAAACAGTGATGAAAAAACCATTCTCTTCTTTCCAGGAAAAATAAAATGAAATGGCATCCACCACCATTGCTAATGGCACCTCTCTCCCAAACTGTCAAAAATACAACACTGTACTAACCTCTCATGTTTTCCTTAGACCTTTATATGCAATCTGTAATTTAGGCTTAGAATTGTCTTTTATTCTTCCCCTATCTACATTTTGGTCTGGTCCCATATCCCCCCTTCTGTAACAGCCTCCCATCTACTTATTCTTCTTGAATCAATCTTCCACTCTACACTAGTCCATTCTAAATAAAGCTGTCTTGAAAATGTTTCTCCATATTTCCTAATTTCCATAGTGTTCTCCTCTTAAAAGAATCTCTAGCAATTTGCTATTTAGTTTCACCTTCAGTCTACTTTACAGTACTATACTCATAGTTTGTCCTTAAATTTGAGCATCTTATATTCAATAAGGTTTATGATAAGCTGATGAGCTAATTCTATTTTCTCGAATACTATGAAGTTAATAGCCACAAGATACTGAACAAAGAGCACCAGCCAGACTATCCAAATACTCAAAAGGAGAGCTTTTTTCATCCCAATTTTTTTTTAATATTCTACAAAATTTTAAACCTATACATACTTAAATAAGAACTTTAAGCCGAATACCTTACATAGAGTCCATATGTCTAAAGACCCTGGGATTTTAAACTTAATTTCCTTTTATTAAAATAGAAAAGTTCCCAGTAAGCAAATAAAAACCAATACTCTCTCAGTAAACAGTCTGTTACCTATTTAGGTTAAAGAATTTGTAACTAGAGTTGTTAATGTGTGATGCTTTGGTTATATGTGAAATATATATTTGCATTTTTATAGATTATAAATGTGTTTATTTAACAAATATATAGAGCTTACGACTGCTTAGGTACTGTTCCATGTGCTTAACAAAGATTCACTCACTACATACTCAAAATAATCCTATAAAGTCCTACTATATCATCTTCATTTCATCTGTGACAAAACTGAGGCTGCGAAAGGTTACGTGTCCAAGGTCACATACTAAATTAAACAACCACTACAGTCACCACTGGCAAACACCTGGTAGGCTTATACCAGTTATAACAATTATAACCCTTTTTGAATCTTATCTTCATTTTCTATCTTATACAATCATGTATTGTTTGTCTTGACATGTATAATGAGTATCTCATAAATGAGAATAACTGGTATTGACAAAAGGTCACTTAAAATGAATGCACCTATACCCAGGACAAATTTTCACAGTAAAAAAGTTTTTTTAAAGATTCATTGAGACTTTATCCTTTTAAAAAAGTGAAACTGATTTATCTTATACACAGTATAACAGGCTAAACTTTTAATTCTGAATTCTTCTTTAGAAGAATAAAGAACGAATTAAATGATGAGTTGGGAATGAAGCATACTTTTCCTAAAAAGAAAAAAATTATCACAGTGCACTGTAACTTTTCTTCAATGCACTTTAGACCTAGCAGCATAATTGCAAAGGTTTTACTTTACAAAAGCTATTCCAGAATTTCAACAATTTTTCCCATGATCTTTCCCAGTCCATTGAAATTATACTCTTTTGAAAGATTCTTCAGTCAAAATCCTTGCTATTTTTCTCTTTTTCAACTGGTCTAAACCTACCAGATGATTCTTAAGGATTCACAATTCCAACTTCCACTTGGAATGATCTGCCTTGTATTTGTACTTATATATCAGATCAATATCTAAAAAGTTGGTACCCACAATCATAATAATGAAATAGGCAGAGACAGATGCTAGTGTTAACAGGGTAGAATTTTCAATTCAGGGTTAACTTTATAAGGGGTCAGTGAATTTGTGAATATTTAGATATTTATTTTACATAACTTTTTACAAAACCAAACTCCAAACCGTAAGGATTCAGAAAATGAATGAGCAGAATTTGAGGATCCCCTGTTTTCACCTTAAGGTCAATGATTCACTTTTGGTAATAGGCAGTAGCAAGCATAACTGCAAGTTTTGGTACTTTCCTACACATGCATGAAAAGCTTTGTAGAAAAGCATGAGAGCTCTTACGTGACATGACGTGGTCCATGTACTGAGGTAAGTAAGGAGCCCAGGTATCAATGGCCTCCTTCCGTCCCGCCTGCTCAATTCTCCTCAGTTCTGCTAGAAGCAGGGCCTGTGCGGCTTCTCTGACCTAAGACCACAGAACCAAATGCAAACAACGGAAGCAGACCAGTGAGTGAGGTGTTTAAACACAAGCAAGTTCATAATGAAAGAAAGCTAGAAAATATACAAACCACATTTATTTACATGAGAAACACTACTAACCAAACAATGAAGTAAGTACTAAAGTTGAATAAACTGGATGCAAGCAAATCAAAGATTTTCAGTTAATGATCTCACTTAAAAATACTTTAACACTAACAGAATAATGTTTGAACGTTTAATCAGTTTGGGGTTTAAAACTTCATTTTCCAAGGCTTGCACAAAAATATTCTTGTACTTTAATTTGGCGTTTTAAATTTTTTTAATTTCCATATAAATATTATTGTTAAAAAATCACTGTTAGAATTATTAAATGTTTTCTCTTTCAGCCTGAAGAAATTTAACCTTGTCTAGTGGATTTCTATCTATTATAATGCTAAATAGATATTGCTTACACAAACATATATGTATTAATCCACACAATTCACGTATACCTAAGACTGGCTTAAACAATTTGTTTTCAACAAACAAGCAAATATATTCCTATGAAATGGCATTAATTCTATAAAAGGAAACTATTTTTCAAAATTATATTATCTCAATTTTTCTTTCAACATGGCACACACTTTTATGTTGCAGTTTTAGTTTAGTTTTTTTTATTTTGGCCAAAGTGCCACACCCATTGGTTCAAAGAAGCTAGACAACTGTCAAGGTATGTACCGATCAATTTATTGAGTATTTATAATTGAAGAGATAACTCGGTAGCACCTGATAAGAATTCAAATAAAAATTGTTTTTAACTATAACTAACTTTTGAAGTGAATTCAAACATTATTCAAATGCAAAACCATGAAAATTTCAGTATGTTGCAATTCCACTTGGAGTTGAGGGAAGGGACAGGATGCTATTTAAATTTGGTAAATTAAAACTTTTGAATGACATAAACTGCTATAGCGATACGGGTCAAATGCTATAATAAGCAAAATCTCCATAAAACATTTCCAAATCCCTGGTGACATTATATTGCAAGCAATATCTAATACCACACAGTCCATTAACACAAAATAATAGCTACCATTTACTGAGCTCCTACCATGTGTCAGGCTCTGTACTTACTGTGCTACTTGCATTATCTTATTTGATCCTGACAGCAATCCTGTGAGGAATATATTATTATCCCCACTTTACAAATGAGCTTCAAATAGGTTAAGTACATCGCCTAGGGTCACAAAGTTAATAACTGGCAGAACTGATTTTTAGACCCAGGTCTGTTCTAATTCCAAAGACCTTCCCCTTCTATTATAACACAGGACCTTCCACTGGACTACGGTTATTCACTTAGAATTTGATTGATGTGATTATACCTGAATGTGCAATCTGGGGGGGAGGTGGGCTGTATGTATGTGTGTGTATATGTATGTGCATGATCTGTACAGAAATCAATACTTAAGAAACTGTTCCATAAGTATATAAAACTTTTGGTCAGATACTCACTAGATTAAAAAAAAAAGTAAACAAATAATGCAAGTTGAAACATTACTGTTTAGAATCATTGGATCCATATTTTCTATCACATAATAAACAGGTGATAAGAAGTTAGATAAAAATAACATTTCTGTTTCAAATTTACACTTGTCCAGTGCCTTTTTAATGTTTTTGTTTTCTATCCACATCACCTCGATATTACCTCCAAGCATCGATCTTGCCATCTCCGAGCCAGCATCTCTAGAAGCGGGGGCCTAAATTTGTCCAATCCCAGCAGGTCTGGCAGCATAACACAGTGCATAGCAGCCAACTGACTCCATCCTGTTAAAATGTAATATATTATAAATGCTTTGGTATTCCCCCTAATTCCAATATTTTTCTGCATGTAAGTATACCAAACCTAAACCAAAAAGGGGAGATCTGCTCAATTATGTTATGATTTCAATTTATTATTAGATAGTTTGTACAAAGATATAACAAATGTATTTCATTTCTAAATGTATTTCCTCTCGAATTTCAGCTCTAAGAACTCTAAAAGTTTAAAAAAAAATAAAAATAAATTTCCACATTAAGTATATACCAATTCCACAAGAAAAACACATTTCTAAACATTCCCTCTAAAATAAGACATATATTCAGGTTTAGAAAAGCACAGAAATAAACACATACCAGAGCTCTAGATTTGAACCTACTGACAGTTAAAAGGGCACTCACACAGATATTCAAAGATAAGTTCATGTCACTTAAGGCCTGGCCATCTGGTATTACCTTCGTATCAGTCAACAGAGATGTTTTCTATTCTCTGTCAGAGGGCCTTTAATTAACGTACTTATTGATCCCTTTTCTTACAAAATGAATCAGAAGTTTAGTCACAATCATAACTTAAGTAAACTAACACCAAGTTTGAGAGGAAAGAATGAATTCCTACATTCCCCAAAATAAAAACAATCTAAAATTTATAAAATTTTAAGTATCATTAACTCTAATCTATGGGAACAAAAGTTGTTTTTTCCAAAATTCTATTCCACAATATGGAAACTGATTATATAAAGATAACAATGTAAACCACTGTAATACTTAAAAGAACTAGTATCCAGACATTCTCAAGTAATCATTTCCACCCTATTTTAAAAGTGTTCATATTACAGGGTGAGTTATCTGTGACCACAAAATTTTAGCAAATCAGTGTTCTGAAATAATCTAAGCTGTAGTATTCTAAAACAAAAACAACAAAAACCCTACCATAAAACTCAAAATGATTATTGGGATTGTTAAAGAGGGTATGAGTGAGAGAGAGCGAGAGAGACAAGCTACCTATGTAAAGATTCACCTTTTCAGTAAGGAAATTCTCAACAACTAAGAATATATAATTACGTTAATTAAGGTGATGAGCACACACATTTTAGATTATAATTTATTTTCAACAGAGGAATATATATACATACATACATACACACACAAATATATATAAACAAATTACTACCTAGTAACGTCTTAAATGTTTTAATGTCTCATAAAAGTATGGAGTGTATTAATGAGCTAAATTTTAATATGAAGATGATTCTCACCATGGTCCAAAGTCAACAGCTTGTTTTTGAATCAACGAATTACTACCTTTCACAATAGCTTAACAAATATGACCCTAATTATTTTTGCTAAAATCAAATCTTAACATACAAACCTTAGTACAGGTCTATGACAAGGAAACCAAACAAAAAATGTGTTATACTTCTACGGTACCATGTTTTCTTTCCGAAGGAATGATACTTAGAACATGGGCTCTGTATTTTATAGATATTATATCATTCTTTCTGTTTGAATAGACTGGTATTATTGCTTTTAGTGAACAGTTAGAATCATTCTGGGTTACATATGAGATTTTGTAAATTTACTCATTTTTATATTATATAAACTGGTGACGATTGAGCCCACAATGAAGAGACTGGATATAACTCACAGCTCACAAGTTCCGTTAAGCTTCCGGTCAGTATAAATAATCCTAGATAGCTCTTGGGGAATAAAGATTTGTAGATTCCATTAACATTTTCAGAGCTCCAAAAATACTTTCCCCTCTAACCAGGGCACATGTTGTGTGTACAGAGAATAAAGAGTGTCTGTCACAGAGTAATGATACATGTAAAATAAATTAATTAGCTCTAACACCAGAGATCACATGGCAAACATCATCATGAAAACCAACCCCCTTTTTAATGCCTACTTCATATCATAGATTAGCATCTTTGCACTCCTTTAATAGCCTTCTAGATTACAGGAAACATGGTTTATACCAACCAGGAATAACATTACATTTTTATAATCGACCCTTATTACTGACATTAGCAAATCAAGTTATAAAATGGAAACTTTAGGATCTCACACATAACAAAGCAGATGAATGTATAAATTAGATAAAAAGAACATATACTAGAATAAAGCACAGATTGAAAGAAAGTTGTTAGAAAGTTGAGAGAGAATACCTTCATTTACTAAGAAACAGGTATGTAAAGCAGGAGTAGAAGCAGGGTCAGAGCCAGAGTGATCAGCATCAGACCGAGCAGAAACGACAGGTGCAGCAACTTGCAGCAGAAAATAGAAGAAATAAAAGGGGAGAGAATTGAGATACAGCGGTTTCTGAAAAAAAGCTCAGTGTTAGTGAATACTAAAGAACAAGGTTGGCAAAATATAGTAAATGTAGAACTGAAAAATGATGCTTTAATCAGAAAGGTATGATTATTAAGGATTATGGCAGTAAAATGATATATTTTATTGAATAGCAATCACAGTGTAGTTCAAACCAAAATCTATTTGTAGTTGAATGATGTGTCATCTAATATAAAAAGAAGTTCTAAAATAACTAAGGCTACAATGAAAAAAATGACAATAAACATATTAAGAATTCACAAAAATGTAATTCAATGTTTAAAATGTATCACATGATGAAAAGTTTATTTTGGTCTTCGGATTGTCAGTTACATTTTTTTCTAATAATTTATTTCCTAACATTATGTCTAAATTATTTTGTAATCTCTCCAACCAATATTCACTGAGATCATTTCAATTTATTACTCATTTTATAAAAACTCAATTTAAATTATACCAACTTGTAAAATACAACTTTTAAAATATAACAATTTAAAGTTAAATTAAATATACTTAACTCTTGTTAGAAGACTCCTAACATAGCTCCATTCTTCAGTTTAAAAAAAATTTTTATGATACAAATGCTTTATATTCTAAAATAATTACTGTGCATGTTATAATCCTTATAGAATAGGTAGAACAACACCCACCCTCCCCCCAAAAAAGTTATGTTACCAGGAAAATGTTCAGCTTAAATTATCACATGAAAAGGCAAAAGGACCGTATGGTGCACACATTCTACAACTGAAGGTCAACATTAAGATTTAGAGGTCACCATTTGACACTTCCTTCCTATGGAGAAATTACCATATGTCATGCACAAGCATCTTCAAATTAATCCCTCTCCTTTCTTCTGTCATTGAACAGCAATAGGTTTGGGCTCCTGAACAGATTAAGCATTGTCTGCTGAATGATATGTTTGCTTTTCATGCAGTGAAGTTCTTTTGTAACTACAGGACAGTTGCATGAAAACAACTTTTCATAATTTCCTCACGAATGCATCATAATGTCAATCAGACACGTGTGAGGTAAACCGGAGAACTAAAAGAAGTATATAAGCAGTAATAAAAAACAGAAAATCCAACTCCATAAACCCTAAGAAGCACCTCTTGCACACATGAAAATTTTATCTGGGAAATTATCATTCTTTTTATTATAACAGACCTGTTTTTTGTTCCTTATGAAATTACAAGTACTTTATAATGTTATACTTATGAAAGGATTAGAATTACTCTCAATTGTATATTTCATAAGATCTAAGAATTCCATTGTAATCTTGCAAAGAAATCCGCAATATTTCTACATATTCCATTGAATAATTTCTCATTTTTAAATCATTTTTAAATACAAACTCAGTAATTATGGCCTATAAGATATTCAATTCCCCATGCAAAAAGTTGGTAAGCCTTTGGTGGCAAGGAGTAAATTTACAGGTTTTAGCTTTCATGCCACCAAAATTGTTAAGCAAGTTCCTCTGGTGGTTTCCAACAGTTGGGGTTTTCTATAATTTCACTTTAAATAAAGGAGAAATTATTATTCCTGAAAAGTCTGGGTTAACTTCGTCTGACTTTATCATTAATTCTGAAAGGACACTAGAATGGTAAGGTGAAAAAATTCAATACAAACAAACCAAAGTTTAGGAATGAGTGATCATTTCCCTAGCTAGGTCAAATAAGGAGTGGGATTAAACTATAATGTTTTCCCTAAATCACAAGTTGAAAGGACACTAGAAATGCTACTGGCAAAACTGCTAGAATATGTCTTAATAGAATAATGTTCAATATATATAGCTTTATTTGTAATGAGAGAAATAAATAGATGCTCTGAGTATTATATTTCTGGAGTCCTGTTTAAATGGTATTGCAGGGCTTCCCTGGTGGCGCAGTGGTTGCGAGTCCGCCTGCCGATGCAGGGGACACGGGTTCGTGCCCCGGTCCGGGAAGATCCCACGTGCCGCGGAGCGGCTGGGCCCATGAGCCATGGCCGCTGAACCTGCGCGTCCGGAGCCTCTGCTCCGCAGCGGGAGGGGCCACAACAGTGAGAGGCCCGCGTGACGCAAAAAAAAAAAAAAAAAAAAAAAAAGATAAATAAATGGTATTGCAATGTAGAAAAAGCCTTTTACACTTTCCTTTAATAAATTCTGTGGGCACTTAAAATAAAAAAAATACTGTAACAGAAATCAAGGAATCAGATTTACTATGCTTTAAAAATCTCTGCATCATCATCAAGAAATACTTTATTCAGATTACCTCATAACTGAAACTGCAGAATCTAGAACTGTTTTCATAATTCATTGAGAATACTGAAATTAAACTCTACTACGGCTTTAAAAACTGTCCACATATAGAAAAGTCAGCAATAGAAATTAGAAGAAAAAAGTACACTACCATAATAAAAAGCTCAAGATTTAATGACACATAATAAATCTGAATAATTTATGTATGGCACTGAACATCGAAGATTTATACCATAAAACATAAGCAAGCATTTAATTTCTTGAAATAGAAAAGCTGCCATGCCAACTTTTTGCTCCTCTTACCAATGTGCTCCTCTTATTAAGGATCAGCAAAACACAAGGGAAAATAGTCTCAGCACAGCTTCAAATGGTGACGGAACTGACACAAGTTCTCTTATTTTACCTGAGAAAGTTCTTTAGGTAATGTTGCAGCTAAGAGCCTCTCCACAACGGCTTACTCTCACATGAAAAGAAAGATGAAGATAAACATGTGTGACAACA
Source organism: Leucopleurus acutus (assembly GCF_964270905.1). Classification (NCBI taxonomy): domain Eukaryota; kingdom Metazoa; phylum Chordata; class Mammalia; order Artiodactyla; family Delphinidae; genus Leucopleurus; species Leucopleurus acutus. Next base: position 18,266,790 of record NC_139155.1, read on the forward strand.
TATATGTGCACACATATGCTCTGGTTTCCCTTTAAATGGCATATATAGAAGTACTCAAAATGACAATAGCCATGGTTTCTGTCTTTGAACAGGTCTACCTCAGTCTTCCTTTGAAATCTAAATCTAAGCTCCATTTTTGCCAATCGCCATTGTGATATGAAAAATCTATATAGGGAAGAAAGCAAACATACTTTTGGTAGCAAGTGCTCCCTACATATTGGTTTAAACCTCATTACCCTCCCGGCAGATATACACAAATAGCCCTCTCAATACACTTTTCAGAAGAAAAAAAAAGATAACCTAGAAGGTACAGAAAACCAAATGCAATGCTGAAAAAGGAAGTTTTTTCAAAGCTAAACACTAAAAAGATAAATAAAATTATTTTACAATGAATCACTTTATCTGAAGTGTTATATGAGAATCATGAAGCTTTGAGAGGGAGAGGATAGAGGAGGAGAAAACATGAAAAAATTAGAAATGAGGAAACAGAGTCAATCACCATGTACTTAATACAAAGGCCTTCCACACGGGGTATGCCATCTAATACAGAGATCTTAGAGCAACATCTGCCTTTCTGTAAACTTCTTTTATGTCTACACTTTTATCTTAGGTAGACAGGCATTCTCATCATCTTTTAAATCAACATGAAGCATCAGGATAAGTCATTAACCAAACATCATAAGGAAAAAAGGATACCCTTAAAACACGGTAAGAGAAGAGCACAAATAGCTAAGGGCACTAAGGGAACACAAAGCTCCAGGAAGGAGAAAGGAGGAGGAGCTACCGTAAATCAGAATGAGTAAGAAGCCCAAGATGGTACTCTGACAAACAGACAGATATGCGTCAAGGCAAAATACGAAAGTGTTGATAATGTTTAAAAAATACAGTAACGCTACTTCGCCTCTAGATCACCACTGGATTACATTAGAATTGGAGTAAGTTCAGAGGGAGGGATAGTTTTATGTTGGCCTATAACTTCAATCAAAGAGTCAAAACAAAGAAAAACCAAAAGAAACACAACCTTTTGTAAAAGGTCTCCATTAACATGCAAAATAAATAAATGAGCAAGATAAAACCATGTGGAGAGAGTTCATCATAGTGAAAGATAAAATTATAATATAAAGACTAACTTGAATTAGACATATGAAGGCTATCAAAATTTTCTTTCATTTGATTAATGTAATCCGTGCCTACTCCATGCCAGGTACTAAGCTAAGCATATAAAAACATAAAGGTTAGACCAAGATGCTGCTCTCAAAGTACTCAGAGTCTGGCAGGAAAAGCAAATAAGCAGCCAGCTAAAGTCATAAACTGCACTCCTCTGGATCTCCTCCACTAGATATAAGCTCCCTGAAGGCAGGGATCTCTTGTCAGCCCTTACAGCCTCAGCTCCTAGATATTGACATATTGACTCTAGAAGCATAAAGAGTAGGTATCTATAGATTCATTCAATCGACAAATATTTACTGAGCTCCTTCTATGTACCAGCCACTGTTCCAAGCACTTGTGACAGATCAGTGGACAAAAAAGAAAAAACAGCCCTGCCCTCTGAGCTTCCAAAGCAGACCGAAGTTAGAGCTTCTGCAATTAAATTATAGCTATAGCAATTTTTTTTAAAGGGCACATAAGTTCAAACACAAAATTTTAAGGGATTCGCAGGCCTCTTCGTTAGCCTGACATGGGTACTCCTAGTTTTTTGCTATAGATCCTGGAAAAGGATGGTGAGTAACTATTGGTTATAATTTAGGAACAACTACTTCTTACTTCTAAGTTTAGACAACCTAAATTGGATCCACTTCTTAAAAATAAAATTGCAAATAATGTAGCATAACTTTAAGTTGCCTAGACTTACCTCCACACCTACCCCTGAGTAAAGATCTAACCATTAACATAAAGATATGGTCACAGTCAAAATAAGCACAAGAGGCACAGACCAAAGACTTTCGCCGTGAAATTACTGAATTGATAAAGAGAAGTACAATATGTCAGAATATAGAGAAGCCTAAAGCCATGGGCAGACTCAGGGATGTATGACCATGAACAAAAATTTACTTGGTTGACATCTCTGATCCCCTCCTCAAGTGAGATATTTTATAAACTGCAAAATCAAGTATCTAATAAATGAATACTGTCTCTATCAAAAAGTACGACTGTCAGTAAATGTTAATTATTGTAAAACACTGAATTAACAAGCCAACTGCTAGACAAAATAAACTTCTTGTGAAGAAATTATTTGCCATGAAATACCCTGATATTGTTTATGAGAAATTATGTTAGCAAAACTATTTATATCATTTTTATTCTCAGACCCAAATGCCTGTAAAAGGTCCAATTCCCAGCTAAAGTCTTTATTCCATATAGATTATTTTGGAGCTGAACAAGTATTAACCAACATAAAGTGACAGTTTATCGAAAAGAAGCATATTCATGTTTGCAATCCAACTTGAAAATAGATTGTGAGTCGATGTGGGCTACAGTGGGAGTCAGGAAAAGAAAACATAAGGAAAGATGAAAATGTTTAAAAGAAAACCAGTGTAAAAGAAGTCAGAGTAGAGAGATGAGACTAAATAATACTCTGCTGAAGAGCAGTCAAGGAATCAAAGCCCTTTATCTGTACAGCACCACCTCCTACCCTACATTGGTTATGTTCGTGTGTTATCTTCTAGACAGACATAAACTATTCAAGACAGTATACACTAGACTAATCCCTCTGTACCCCAAATAGAGTTGTTTGGAGGAAAAACAAAAGTGCTTAACAAATATATGTTAAAGAAATATTACATTTTAATATTGAAATAGAAAATGAGTTTTATAATGCCATCCTAAAGCATTTTACTATGTAATTCTCAGTACAGATTGCTAACCTTCATTTACTTTATAAGACAAGCGTCTGTGCTGTTCTAAATGGAAATTCCTAAATCTATCACCTTAAGTAAATGCTTTAGAAAAAGACAATTTTTAGTTCCTTCTTCGCTGCTCTCAAGACTCAAGGCTTTTCCAAGAGGAGCAACATTAAAGCACTCCAACTTTAAAATCCTCAGATCTGGCCAAGGGGGCAAATTCAATACCATCATGGTGGTGAAATATATAATGCATCATTGATCAATAAGAAATAACAATTCTAAAGGTTTATGCACCCAATAAAGAGAGCTTCAAAATATATTAAGCAAAAACTGATAGAAATGCAGGGAGGGATAAACATATCCACAATTGCTGCAGAATTCAATACCCTTTCTAAACGATAGAACCAAGTGGGCAGAAAAATCAGCTAATAATATGCTAAACTTGAATACTCTTAAGCAACGTGACCTGATATTTATAAAACACTCCACCCAACAAGAGCAGAATACACAGTCATCTGAAGTGCACACACTATACTGACCAAGAAAGACCATATTTAGGGCCATAAAACAAGTCTCAATATTCAAAGAATCCAAACCATACAAAGTATATTATCTGACCATAAATTAGAAATCAATAGCAGACAGATCCTTGGAAAGTTCCCAAATGTTTGCAAATTTAACTCAATAATAAATTACCCAGGGATAAAAGAAAAAGTCGAAAGAAAAAGGAAAAGGAAAACATATCGAAATATGTGGGATGCTACTAAAGCTGTACTTAGGGTAAATTTGTAGTGCTGACTGCCTATATTAGGAAAGAAGAAAAGTTTTATATCCATGACCTCAGGTTCTACTCTAAAAAAATAAAAATAAAAAATACAAGCAAATTTAAAGCAAAAGAAGTGAAATAATAACAAGCAAAGCAGAAATAAATGAAATAGAAAACAGAATAACAACATTAAAAACTGATGAAACCCAAAGCTGATTAAAAACTACAAAACTGCTAAGTTACTAGCTAGACTGATCAGGAAAAAAGAGAAAAAACATAAGTTATGAATAATAGAAATGAGATAGGGGATGTCATTTCAAATCCTACAGATATGATATTGAAAGGAAAATAAGAGAATATTAAACAACTTTTTGCCAATATATTTGACACAAACTACCAAAGTTCACCCAAGATGCATTTAAAAAAAAAAAACACCTAAATAGCTCTGTATCTATTAAAGCATTTAAATTTGTAGTTAAAAAAATCTTCCCATAAAGAAAACCCTATGCCCACATATTTTCACTGGTGAAACAGATCAAACAAGTAAAAAATAGTATCAATTCTACAGATGCCCTTCCAGAAAACACAAGAAAAGGGATAACATCCTAAGTCATTCTGTGAGACCAGCATTATCCTGTTACCAAAACTGAGCAAACACATTATTGAAATGAAAAACTCTAGACCCAAATCCCTCATGATCATACACATAAAAACTCTTAACAAAATTTTAGCAAATTATATCCAATAATCTATAAAAAGGATAATTCATCATGACCAAGTGTGATCTACTCCAGGATTGCAAGGTTTCTTAAAATTCAGAAGTCAATGTTCTTGGACTTACTGAGAAAATAAAGGAGAAAATTCATTTGATAATTTCAATGGATGCAGAAAAATCATCTGACAAAATCTAACATCCGTTCATAATTTTAAAATATCAGCAAACTAGGAATAGGAGGGAACTTCCTCAACATCCAGCTCATCTAAGAAAAACTTATAGCTAACATCATACTTAATAGTAAAAGACTGAATGCTTTATCCCTAAGATTGGGAATGAGGCAAGGATGTCTGCTCTAACTTCAATTCAACATCAGTAAGTAACCATCAATCGTAAAAAGTTTTTAAAAATTAATCATAACTGGACTTCCCTGGTGGTGCAGTGGTTAAGAATCCGCCTGCCAATGCAGGGGACATGAGTTTGAACCCTGGTCCGGGAAGATCCCACATGCCACAGAGCAACTAAGCCCATGTGCCACAACTACTGAGTCTGTGTTCTAGAGCCCGCGAGCCACAACTACTTAAGCCCGCGTGCCTAGAGCCCGTGCTCTGCAACAAGAGAAGCCACCACAATGAGAAGCCCGCGCACCGCAATGAAGAGTAGCCCCCGCTCGCCATAACTAGAGAAAGCCCACACACAGCAACAAAGACCCAATGCAGTCAGAAATAAATAAAATAAATAAACTTATTAAAAAAAGTAATAATAACAGCATATTGAATCCCAAGGAAGTGGGAGAAGAGCAGAATTTAGTGAAACAGGAAAAAATATGCATTCGAAAGGCTAAACAAAGGCACTACGGATTAAAAAGACTGATAAAGCCCCAGTAAGACTGATCAAGAAAAAAGAAAGCTACAAATGATTAATATCAGGAATAAAAATGGAGACATCACCACAGATACTACAGAAATTAAAAAGATAAGATGTTATCTTTTCAAATGCAAACACATTTGAAAATTTAGAACTAGAAAAATCCCTAAATATATACTACTTAATGAAACTGACACAAAAAGAAACAGAAAATCTGAAGTTCTATAACAATGAGAGAAACTGAACCCAGAATTTTACAACTCCCCACAAAGAAAATTCTAAGTCTAACCCCAGCAAATTCCACTGCACATTTATGAAATAATTAATGCCAATCTCACACAAATTCTACCTAAAAATGGAAAAGGAAGATTCCCCAATCCATTTGCCAAAACTTGAATAAAGTAAAACCTTACATAAATATTAGAAGAAAACGTTTTCCTAAATAAAAAATATTAAATTAAATGCAACAATATATAAGATAATAATACATCACAAGATTGGTTTTATTCTGGAATGCAAAATTGGGTTGTAAATTCATCACATTAATAGAGTAAAAAAATTATATAGTCACCTCAATAGATACAGAAAAAGCATGATAAAATCCAACATACACTGATGATAAACACTTAGCAAAGGAACAGAAGAGTTAATTTCTTAAATTATCTGTAAAAGCATACAGGAATTATCATAATTATGAAATCTTAAAAGTTCTCCCTTTGATACTGGGAATAAAAAAGTTGTTCCATATGATTGTCCATATGATCAAAAGAATCTACAGGGGGCTTCCCTGGTGGCGCAGTGGTTGAGAGTCCGCCTGCCGATGCAGGGGATACGGGTTCGTGCCCGGTCTGGGAGGATCCCACATGCCGCGGAGCGGCTGGGCCCCTGAGCCATGGCCGCTGAGCCTGCGCGTCAGGAGCCTGTGCTCCGCAACGGGAGAGGCCACAGCAGTGAGAGGCCCGCGTACCATTAAAAAAAAAAAAAAAAAAAAAAAAGAATCTACAGAAAAGTATTACCTTTAATAGGTGAATTTAGCAAGATTCTTTGATATAAGGTCAATATACAAAAGTCAACTGCATTTCTATATCAGGGACACAGAAAATGAAGAAATTTAATATCAATTAGATATTAAATAGAGTATTTTAAAAATCTAATATCTAGGAATAAATCTAACAAAAGAAATATAAGACCTCTATATAGAAAACTATACAGAGTTTTGATAGCTAAATAAGACCTAAATAAATGTAGAGATATATCAAGTTGATGGATTAAATGAGTGAACCCCATTAAGAAAATAATTCTCCCCCAAATGATCTACAAATTCAATAAAATCAAAGTTAAAATCACAATAGGCCTTTGTGATAATAATAAAACAGTTCTAACGTTTATACTGAAATTCAAAAGGACAAGAATAGTCAAGACATTCTTTAAGAAAAACGGGTGGAAAGACTTGATCTATTAAATATCAAGTCTTATTACAGAGCTACAGTAATTAAGGCACAATGATACACAAACAAATCAAAGTGCTCAAACAGCTCAGAAATAGACTACCATATATAAGGACATTATATTTATGACAAAAATGGCACTGCAAAGCAGTGGGGAAAGAATCCTCTCTTTAATAAATCATGCTGTACCAATTTGGTATATGGAAGTAAAATCAAAACAGGACCCCTGCTTCACATAATACACAAAATTAAGGTCTAGGGGGACTATAGACCTAAATGAGAAAAGTAAAATAAGAAAGCTTCCAAAAGAAAATAAAGAAGAATATCCTCATATCAGAGTAGAAATATCAGGGGAATTTCTTAAATAGGACACAAAAATATTAATCAGGAATGAAAATACTGATATGTCAGATATACTAGCCATACCAAAATGGCTAAAGTGAAAAACATGGAAAATATTAAGTGTTGGCTAGGATATCTTACCAGCTATATATGAGAGGTCTCACTGATCCATATCCCAGCTAACACAACAATTTCCATCTTTTTCCCCTTAGCCAGTTTGATGGATGCATATGTCTCTCACTTAGGAAAACATGTTAACATTATCCACAATTAAAGCTGAAGATAAATATATGCAGAAATTCCACTTTTGGTTACATACACAACAGAAACGCTTCTAATATACACTAAGATTCAAATAAAGAATGTTCATAGCAGAATTATTTATGAAAATGAAACACTGGAAGTAATCCAAGTGTCTATTGACCAAGAAATGGATGAAAAAATTGTGGTCTATTCATTCATCAGAATAGTATACAGCAATAAAATGAACAATGAAAATGAACAAACTATAGTCACGTGCAACAACACTAATAAATCTCACAAAAGTAGCCAAACACAAAAGAACGCATGCTCCATGACTAACTGAACACATATAAAATTCAAAACACAGGCAAAACTAAACCATAGTGTTTAGGGATTTAAACTTAGGTGGTACAACCATAAAGGAAAGCAAGGAAATGATTTCCTAAAAGTCAAGATAGTCGTTACCTTTGGAAGAGGAAGGTATACTGATTGGGAGGGAACATGTAGGAGGTTTCAGGAGTACTGGCAATGTTCTATTTCTTGTCCAGGGATATAGTTACATGGGTGTTCAGCTTGTAAAAATCACTGAGCTGCATATTTGTTTTGTGCACTTTTCTGTGTGTATTTCACACATACACAAGTATAAGTTATCTAATTAAAACTTTTATATATATTCATATAGACTATTATAAAATGAGTATAAAGGCTTGATGAGAAGACAGGGGAGTAAGAGAGGTGACCACATGGGGCTGGAAATGAAGGATAGGAGTGGCATAGAGAGTGGGATAGCTTATCTTCCATAATGAGAAGCTACGACACAGTACCTAAAACTAAAAACCAAGTATACCATTTAAGGATATTAAAGTTAGGACAAACAATCAGCTAAGAGAGCAGAGGACTTGTTCTAGGAAAGAGGAAAACTGTAGGCATGAAGTTGGAGGCCTATTGTTCACCAAACAAATTTTGCGGAACTGTTCACTGACTCTTTAACACCTTAAACAAATTTTTTGAAAAAAGAACATCCTACAATGTCACCATTTACAAGCACAACCTTCAACTTAGCCTAAAGGAAAGCTCTCTAAGCAGAAGTGACTCCCCCCTGAACTCTCTTGTCAAGTCCTAAAATTAGTGTAAAAGAAAATAAAGGAAGAAAAACTCAATCTTTCTTCTATCCCCTAACAAAACAAAAGCTATGAACAAAAAGTTAAAGTATATAATGACTAAATAAAAAGAAACTATTTCCACTGTGGATTACAATGCATGAACTACTGGCAAATGACACAAGAATAGCTATAGTATGGAAATATGAATTTAAACATTTCTAAATGTAGTTTAAAAAATAGACATAACTTATAGACTCAAGATACACACATTAAGGCACTAGTGTTGTCAAGTTAAGGTGCCCCTAATGCATAAAAATTAGGCCAAAGACAGTACAATAAAATTATGTGAAATATGCTCATTTATCAATTTCTAAATAAATCTGATTTATTTTTAACTAACATCTTAATTATCCATATTTACATCTGGAATATAACAACTTTTCTCTATTTAACAATCTGAGACAAACAAAATGTTATGATTATACATTAGCTATGCCTCCTCAGTTTCTAGAGCTGAAATGTCATGTCAATTACTTAATAAGATTTAATTTTACCTTGTTTAATCTGTCCTTGCACAATATTACTGGAAGTTGGAGGAGAACCCCTTGTCTTAGAAAGGTCTGGGGTGCCTGGTCTAGGTGGCCTTTAAAAAGAAGAAGAAAATACATGTATATACACACATTCATAGTTTCATAATTCCAGAGCCATTTAAAATATTAAGCTTTCTAGTTCCAAATGAATTGCAAAAGAAACACATAACAGAACATTTTCAATTTGCTGTTCCAAAAAGATAGGGTTTTTTTGTTTTGTACCTATTAACATTTTCCGTTTCAGATTTTAATACAGAAAATTAAATGATTAACAAATAGCAAGTAAAAATTTTACATCTACAGTTTATGCTTTAAACTAGTTTAAGAAATATTTATGAACACTTTAATCTACTACCACTGACAGATAAATATCATAATTAACCCTTCATTCTTCAGTATTAGCATGCTGATATTTCAGCCCACTCCACATCATTGGTCCAAATGAACTTATGGAACAATATACTGAGTTTCAAAAAATTCAGCCCTATAATCTGAAAAAGGTAATAAGGCATTAAGAAATCTTCCACTCCACAGGCAGACTGTCCCCTTTTGAATTCCAGCCCTACCATTTTACTACTTGTGTGACCCTGGGCAAGTTACTTCACCTCTCTGTGTCTCAGCTCTATCATCTGTAGCAAAAGGATAATAAAAGTACCTACCTTATAGGGGTAAGGGCATTATGGAGATAACATCTGTAAAGTGCTTACAACAGAGCCAGACACTAGGTAAGTGCTACTTTAGTACGTTAGATTTTAAAAAATCCTAAATGTAGTCGGCTCTCAATAAAGTATAATAAAACCAGAGTTTAAAAAGTTGTCTTCATGACTTCTGGAAAATGAGAAATAGCAACTCAGGTTAAATACGTAGAAATATTACAAGAATACTCTCCTGCACTTTAAAAAGTTGTTTCCTCTTTTCCCAGAGAAATTCTGACTATACTTCTCACAAAATGCTGAAGCCAGCCACTGAACACTTACCATTCATCACCGTGGGTCACACATTTTAACCAAATATACAATTTGAATTAAATGTTAGTGCAAACTGTAAATAGATACAATCTAAGATTATATTTACTGAAGAGCTAGTCTATAATTTGTTAAAGCTAAACTCTGACCTACTCCCTCATTCTAAGTTTTTTTAAAATAGCTACTAAGTATGTCTGAGTATAGATAAAACTGTACAATTTGATTATATTTTGTCATGCATGTTGTATTTAAAATTTAAAGGGGAAACACTGAGATGACACAAAAATGCCAAGGTGTGTAGAGCGCCCCACCCCCCAAAAAAAGGTAGTAAGTGACAAAAATAAAACAGGTTTCTTTTTTTTTGAAACATAAGAATAAAATCAAACTATCATGGTCACACCTGGTAGGGCCCTTCTTCATATGATCACCAATAAAAGTTGCATTGGTCATACTCATTAAGGTATTTGCCAAAGATATGATAGACAGGAGATGTTGTGTGGTGACGGCCCGGGACACTCCGTAAGTTCCCTTTCCTACTCCCTCCGTCGCCAGCAGCTTTCTTCCTACTTCTGCTTTCCCATGTGATAGTTTACAAGCAGCCTGATTATAACCAGGAAGCATCAGTGACATATGACCCCCTCTCGATAAGAGGCCGAACGATACTGTGCAGTGGGGTTTCAGCATTCCAAGGCGATCAAGACAGACTTCATCCAGAACATCATTCAAACCCCAGGCATGAAGGCAGGACATGAACAATTTTGCTGTGTCCATAGTCAGATTATACTCTAACAGGGTCAGTGGCTTAGATTTGCTGGCTCGATATTCGGGATCACCTTCTTCCCGCCTCTGTCTCATTATCTCCTCATCCTCCTCTTCATCATCAAGGAGATGTTCCTTTATGTTCTCTTTGATAGTTTCTTTCACTTGTTGGAAGAGAACTGCTGCTCGTTTTCCAGTTAGAAAAGAGCCCCCTTTGTCTGAACCGCCAGATGCTTTTTGCAGATTCTCTGGGGAAATAAGCGCAGTATTCGGCCTAGAGGCTTCTTCAGTCAGGAGCTGAATAATCAACGCTTCCACATCAAAGAAAAGCACATGTATGTCCGGGTCTGTTAGGTTTGTCTTTATTGCTTGAACCATCAGGGAGTTATGAGAATATTTAGGTAAATTTCCCTGCAACAAATATTTTTAAAAGATGGCTATAATTCAAAGTATTTAATTTCATGCATTCATTAATGAACAATAAATAATCAAAGGGATTTAAATGCTTATTAAGCTGTCTTTTTAGGTATCTATATCATTAAAAGTAACATACTAACTCTGCCAATCAGCAGCATATAAAAGATATGAACTTAAACAATTAGAAGAACTTTGAAACAATTATAAGACTGTCAATTAATCTTTTAAAAAAAAGAAAATGAAAGTTAATTATTGAAGCAGGGAGTCTTTTTACTCATAGAACAGATTAAAAATTGTTTCAATAACTTATATGCAAATTCTATCTCTGCGAATGTAATACTACTTGTTCCACCTGAAAGAATAATGCATTCATCACAGCTACACATCCTTTTAAGTTGCTGCACCATCAAATTCCTCCTTTTTTACTTTACCTTCAATCTCTCCCTCTCCATAAAGTCTTTTCCCTCAATAGAGAACATGTTCAAGTCTACTTAGTCTTTAAAAGTGTTATCCTTTGACCATGTTCCTTCTTCTATTTCTTTCCCAGTCTACTGCCCCTTTTAGCCACATTTAAGGAAAGTAGTAGACTAATCCAGTGGAAACTTTTCAGTCCCTCTCCTCGTTAATCTCTTTGCAGTATCTCTGACCATATCCATAATCTCTGACATTGCTGATTTTGCTAAGAGAGACAGAAAGAGAGAGAAAGTATAAAAAGAGCTTCCCAGAGAACACCTTCTTAATGAGCCTTCTAGTTCTGACCACCCTTCTCAGTCAGCTGCCCTGAAAAGTCATTCTTTCTCCCATATTAGAACTATCACCTATATGCAGGTGGCTCCCTAATCTCCATCACCAGCCAGACCAGCTCCTGAAAGAGTTTCAATCCTACAATTCCCACTGCTTATATCTGGATGTCCCATAGAACCTTGTACTTAATCTGTCCTAATCTCCACCCTCCCACTAAACCTGCTGCATCTCCCAAATCATTGGTTGAGAATCATTCTTCTAATCTATCCCCACCATCACCATCACTATGTTCAGACCCTTATCTCCTCTCCTCTAAACAGACGTCACTGCCCCTGGTCTCTCCTTACTCCCATCCAGCCTTCAGAGGCCACAAGACTGCTTTCTGAAGAACAAATCTAATTATGTCACTCTTCTGCCAAACACTGCCATTATCATGGGTTATTAAGAGAAATGGAAAATACAAAATTAAAACTAAATCAGAGTATAGGTGACTAGATCTCAAGATGAGAAAGGACTTGCCAAACACACTTAAATTTAAAATTCACTACTATAAAAAGTTAAGGCAAGTAAGAAATAGGAAGAAAAATGTGCCAGAAATAGGACTAATGAAGTTATAATCTATATAAAAAATAGTAATACCAAAATAAAAGAAAAGGGAAAAATACCATAAAGGTCAAGGGCAATTCACAGTAAAAGAGACAAATAGTCAAGGAATATAAGGGAAAACCTACTCAAATGAATTGTCGAGGAAATAACAATAACCACAAGATACCACTTATAAAATTAGCAAACAGTAAACACACAAAAAATACTTAGCCAGGAGTACAATGAAAGTCAGACCCACACACTGCAGGCATGAATTTAAATAGAGCCTTTTGGAAGAGCAATTTGGCAAAATACAGCATGAGCCCTTAAGATTGTTTGATCCAGTACATTTATTTCTAGAACCCTATCCTAAATAGTCAGAAATACAAAGACGTTCAGTGAAACAGTGTCCATTATTTTAGATTGAAAACAACCTAAATAATCCAACAATAAAGAAATAAATAAGCATACCCATGTGATAAATATTGTAATCACTATAAATCATGCTTCCTGGGCACATTTAACCACATGGCAAAATGCCCATGTTCCAATTTTAAGTGAGATAAGATTACATATGTGCACATACGTACACACACACACACACACACACACACACACACACTATACAACAGAGTGTAATTCTGATTTCATTTATTTAACGTCCAAGTATGCATTTGAGCACAGTGACAAACACTGGAAAGAAATACATGAAAATGTTCATAGCAACCACTTTTTGTGATGGAGTCATATCAGATTTACATTTTCTTCATATTTCCATATATTTCTTAAATTGTATATAATCAATATGTATTATTTTCATAATTAGAAAATAATGCTCTAGGATAAAATACAAAATCCTTCAGCACAACATTCAAGGCCCATTACAATTTGATACCAGATATTTTCCAGCTATAACAAACAGGCTCTAGCACCATAACCACACTCCCTCACCCATTAATCCCTTTATTTATGTCTTTACCCAAAATATTCTTCTTTGCTCTACTCCAATCCCTTCTCTTCCATCAAGACCCTAATTCTCCTGGGAAAGTTAGCCCACAATGAACCCAGTTCCCATAACATTTTCTGTACTATATATCACAAACCTGTAAGCCTTGGCTATATTTATATAATTAGTTCTTTTATGTATTTACATTTTCCTGTACTCTACAGGAACTATACCTTACTCATCTTGTGTAACCCCATGCGTATCAGAGTACCTGGCAGAATGAACAAAGAACATAAAAATCTTCATAAAATTATTTTAAGTGGCTAATCAACTCTTCACTCGTAAAATTACACTAAGTCCCTTTAAATGGTCTATCTTCTGTCTCAGTCCTCCTCCCATGTGACTATGTTCCTTTCCAGCTTAAGAGGCTTCAACAGCATTTTATAACCCAAGGATAAAATCTTTGCAAAGACTTCTTTGCAAAGCACAAAACAGCCTCCAAAATAGACTGCTGCCGACTCCCCCAATTCCATGTCTAACCACAACCCTGCATCTTCTACTGAAACCAAATTAAACCACTTGTGCCTTCCAGAACCATGCAGTTGCAGACATTTGTACCTTTGCATTTCTTATGCCAGGATCATGCTCCTTTCTCATTCTCACTGCTGCCACTCAAGTCATACTTCTATTCAAACTTCAAGAAGTATCTCAAGTGGCTGCTCTTTCAAAAATTATTTCCAGAATTACCACTAATTCTGCTTCCTTTGTATAAACCTCTGCTCTGAATTGAATAAATGGTGTTTAAAGGAAGGTAGAAAATAAATATTATTTCCATACTATAGCTTAAGAACCTAAGGTGCATAAGCAGTACAGATCAATTTACACTACACAAAATATGAAGTAAAAAAAAAAAATCAAGGCTTTCTGAATTTCATTCCTCTGTTTAACTCATTCATTCCACATTTACCTATGTTTGTGCAAGGCACTAAGGATACAAAGATAAATAAGACGATTTTCTAGTCATGCAACTCAAAACTAATGAATAATGAAATTACTATTAGGATGAATGGTGCTACAAATAAAGGGCAGTTGGAAGGTACAATAAGAAACACAACAAAAAGGGACTTCCCTGGTAGCTCAGTGGTTAAGAATCTGCCTGCCAATGCAGGGGACACAGGCTCGAGCCCTGGTCTGGGAAGATCCCGCATGCCACGGAGCAACTAAGCCCATGTGCCACAACTACTGAGCCTGCACGTCACAACTACTGAAGCCCACACACCTAGAGCCTGTGCTCTGCAACAAGAGAAGCCACCGCAATGAAAAGCCTGCGCACCACAACGAAGAGTAGCCCTTGCTCACCGCAACAAGAGAAAGCCTGTGCACGGCAACGAAGACTTGATGCAGCCAAAAAGCAAAAAGAAACACAACAGAGAAAGAGAGAGTACCAGCTCCACCTTGGGTGATCAGGGAGAACCTCACCAAAGGGATAACTTGAGGTATGAAAGGGCAGAAAGATAGCAGGATGTGAAAAAGGATAAAGGCAGTAAACATCACAGGATGGGTGTTGATGTTGATGACCAAGACAAAGAATGCGAGGCATGGTTCACTGAGAGCACAGATGTCCACACTAAGGCTTTTGAACTTTCTCTTGCAGGCTTAGGAGCCATTAAAACAGTGCTTCTCTCAGAACACCAGGGATGTTTGTTAAAGTACGGGTTCCTGGGCCTGATATCAGACCTGAATCAATGTCTCTTGGAATGGATCAGAATCTGCCTAATGAAACCCTAGATGGCTTTATACAGTAAAGTATGAGAGCTCCTATCTAACGGCTTTAATAAGGGGAGTAACATGATCAAATTTAATTTTATAACTATTTAACCACCAGCAATGTTGGCTGAAAAGAAGCAAGATCAGGATTATGAATATAAACCTGGAGGAAACAGAAGCCATCCAGATGAGGGAAGATAAAAGTATGCAATAGTACTGAAAATGTAGATGGGATGGGTTGAAGGACGCATACGCTAATGTTTTATTTCTCACACCACCATGCTTAGTATTTCCTTTTTCAAACACTAAATGTGTAATGTCAAACACTATGTTTAGAAGATGGCAGTGTGGGAATACGCCAAGTTAGCATCTCTCCACAACTAGGGCGCCTGCCGGCCGGTGGAGAACTCTGACACCCAAGGAGGTGGGAGGAACCCCCAAGTGAACTGGTAGGAAATGGGGGACTGAATGGGGAGGAGAAGGAGAGACCAGACAGGATTGGTGCCCCTGAGGCTGGGGAAATCAGGAGAGGCAGGCGGGAGGGGCCCTCAGGAGGAGTGGGAGAGGAGCAGAGGGTGTTTGCGCCACACACCTAGGCACAGGGAGCCTGCTGAGCTCCCAGGCTGGTCCCCTGCCCTCCAAGGCCCCACCCAGGCCGCGTGGGTCCTTTGGGGCACAGGAGGTAGGCAAGAGAGATCAGCAGAGGCAGGGAGAGGGGCCCTCCCGGAGGAGTGGGAGAGGAGTGGAAGGCATTTGCCCTGCCCACTCCAGCCCAGGAAACCTAGTGGTCTCCGAGGTGAGGTCCTCCCACGCCCTGAGACCAGGGGTGGGGGGCACACCTGGGCCCCTTCTGTTCCTTGAGCCTAAGCCCCACCCCCAACAGCCCCCAGGGTCTCTTCCAGCCCTGTGGCTCCGGAGCATAGGCCCCGCCCACCACCAAACCTCACCCTTGCTTACACCCTGCCCTCCACAGCCAAGGTGTTCCCCCCTCCCCCCCCCCGCCCCACCTTTTCTTTTTTTTTTTTTTTTTGCGGTACGCGGGCCTCTCACTGTTGTGGCCTCTCCCATTGCGGAGCACAGGCTCTGGATGCGCAGGCTCAGCGGCCACGCCTCACGGGCCCAGCCACTCCGCGGCATGTGGGATCTTCCCGAACCAGGGCACAAACCCGTGTCCCCTGCATCGGCAGGCGGACTCTCAACCACTGTGCCACCAAGGAAGCCCTCCCCCCCTTGTTTTTAAAAAACTTTTTTTTTCCTTTTTTTTTAATTTCCCTCCTCTCTTTTACTATTGTGGCACCAATGTACCTTCTGGTTGTTGATTCGTATACATTTTCATTTTTATATTCTTTCTAACGTATCTGTTAGTTTCATAGACTAATTTTATTTTTTACTTTGTTATTGTTCTTTTTTTTTTTCTTTTTGCCACCCCACATGGCTTGCGGGATCTTGGTTCACCACCTGAGAGTCAGGCCAAAGCTCCTGCGGTGGGAGCTCCAAGTCCGAACCACTGGACTAACAGAGAACCTCAGACCACAGGGAATATTCATTGGAGTGAGGTCTCACGGAGGTCATCATCTCAGCACCAAGACCCAGCTCTACCCAACAGCCTACAAACTCCAGTGTTGGAAACCTCAGGCCAAACAACGAGTAAGACAGGAACACAATCCCACTCAGTAAAAAAAATTAAAAAAACAATGAGACAGCAAAAAAATACATCACAGATGAAGGAGCAAGGTAAAAACCTACAAGACCAAATAAATGAAGAGGAAATAGGCAATCTACCTGAAAAAGAATTCAGAGTAATGACTAAAAATGATCCAGAATCTCAGAAATAGAGTGGAGGCAGGGACTGAGAAAATACAAGAAATGTTTAACAAAGATCTAGAAGAACTAAAGAACAAACAAACAGAGATGAAGAACACAATAACTGAAATGAAAACTACACTAGAAGGAATCAATAACAGAATAACTGAGGCAGAAGAACGGATAAGTGAGCTGGAAGACAGAATGGTAGAAATAACTGCCAAGGAGCAGAATAAAGAAAGAAGAATGAAAAGAATTGAAGACAATCTCAGAGACCTTGGGGACAACAGTAAACACACCAACATTCGAATTATAGGGGTCCCAGAAGAAGAAGAGAAAACGAAAGGGACTGAGAAAATATTTGAAGAGATTATAGTGGAAAACTTCCCTAACATGGGAAAGGAAAAAGTCACCCAAGTCCAGGAAGCACAGAGAGTCCTATACAGGATAAACCCTAGGAAAAACACACCAAGACACATATTAATCAAACTAACAAAAATTAAATTCAAAGAAAAAATATTAAAAGTAGCAAGGGAAAAACAAAAAATAACATACAAAGGAATCCCCATAAGGTTATCAGCTTATTTTTCAGCAGAAACTCTGCAGACCAGAAGGGAGTGGCAGGATATACTTAAAGTGATGAAAGAGAAAAACCTACAACCAAGATTACTCTACCCAGCAAGGATCTCATTCAGATTTCATGGAAAAATCAAAAGCTTTCCAGACAAGCAAAAGCTAAGAGAATTCAGCACCATCAAACCAGCTTTACAACAAATGCTAAAGAAATTTCTCTAGGCAGGAAACACAAGAGAAGAAAAAGACCCACAAAAGCAAACCCAAAACAATTAAGAAAATGGTAATAGGAACATACATATTGATAATAACCTTGAATGTAAATGGATTAAATACCCCAACCAAAAGACAGAGACTGGCTCAATGGATACAAAAACAAGACCCATATATGTGCTGTCTACAAGAGACCCACTTCAGACCTAAGGACACATACAGACTGAAAGTGAAGGGTTGGAACAAGACATTCCATGCAAATGGAAATCAAAAGAAAGCTGGAGTAGCAATATTCGTATCAGATAAAATAGACTTTAAAATAAAGACTGTTACAAGAGATAAGGAGGGACACTACATATAGTGTTCAAAGGATCAATCCAAGAAGAAGATATAACAATTATAAATGTTTATGCACCCAACACAGGAGCACCTCAATACATAAAGCAAATGCTAACAACCATGAAAGGAGAAATCGACAGTAACACAATAATAGAAGGGGACTTTAACACCCCACTTTCACCAATGGACAGATCATCCAAAATGAAAATAAATAAGGAAACACAAGCTTTACATGACACAATAGACCAGATAGATTTAATTGATATTTATAGAACATTCCACCCCAAAGTGGCAGAATACACTTTCAAGTGCACACAGACCATTCTCCAGGATAGATCACATCTTGGGTCACAAATCAAGTCTTGGAAAATTTAAGAAAACTGAAATCACATCAAACATCTTTTCTGACCACAACACTATTAGATTGGAAATCAATTACAGGAAAAAAAAACTGTAAAAAACACAAATACATGGAGTGTAAACAGTGAGCTACTAAATAACCAAGAGATCACTAAAGGAATTAAAAAATACATAGAAACAAATGACAACAAAAACACGATGACCCCAAACCTATGGGACACAGCAAAAGCAGTTCTAAGAGGGAATTTTATAGCAATTCAATCTCACCTCAAGAAACAAGAAAAATCTCAAATAAATAATCTAATCCTACACTTAAAACAACCTGAGAAAGAAGAACAAAGAAAACCCAAAATCAGTAGAAGGAAAGAAATCATAAAGATTAGAGCAGAAATAAATGAGACAGAAATGAAGAAAACAATAGCAAAGATCAATAAAAGTAAAAGCTGGTTCTTTGAGAAGATAAACAAAATTGATAAACGCTTAGCCAGACTCATCAAGAAAAAGAGGGAGAGGACACAAATCAATAAAATTAGAAATGAAAAAGGAGAAAATCACCACTAACACTGAAGAAATACAAAGGTTTATAAGAGACTACTACAAACAACTATATGCCAATAAAATGGACAACCATGAAGAAATGGACAAATTTTTGGACAGGTTCAATTTTTCCAAGACTAAACCAGGAAGAATTAGAAAATATAAACAGACCTATCACAAGTAATGAAATTGAAACCATAATTGAAAAACTTCCAACAAACAAAAGTCCAGGACCAGATAGCTTCACAGGGGAATTCTATCAAACACAGAGAAGAGCTAACACTGATCCTTCTCAAACTCTTCCAAAAAACTGCAGAGGGAGAAACATTCCCAAATTCATTCTGTGAAGTCACCATCACCCTAATACCAAAACTAGAAAAAGATATCACACAAAAAAGAAAATTATAGACCAATGTCACTGATGAACATAGATGCAAAAATCCTGAACAAAATACTAGCAAACAGAATCAAACAGCACATTAAAAGGATCATACACCATGATCAAGTGGGATTTAACCCAGGGATGCAAGGATTCTTCAATATACACAAATCAATCAATGTGATATGTCACATTAACAAATTAAGGAAAAAAACCATATGATCATCTCAATAGATGCAGAAAAAGCTTTTGACAAAATTCAACACCCATTTACGATAAAAACTCTCCAGAAAATGGGCATAGAGAGAACCTACCTCAACAAAATAAAGGCTATATATGACAAACCCACAGCCAACATCATACTCAATGGTGAAAAACTGAAACCATTTCCACTAAGATCAGGAACAAGACAAGGATGTCTACTCTCGCCACTCTTATTCAACATAGTTTAGGAAGTCCTAGCCATGGCAATCAGAGAAGAAAAAGAAATAAAAGGAATACAAATTGGAAAAGAAGAAGTAAAACTGTCACTGTTTGCAGATGACATGATACTATACATAGAAAATCCTAAATATGCTACCAGAAAACTACTAGAACGAATCAATGAATTTGGTAAGGTTGCAGGTAAGGTTGCAAAATTTGGTAAGGTTGCAAAATTAATGCACAGAAATCTCTGGCATTCCTATACACTAACAATGAAATATCAGAAAGAGAAATTAAGGAAACAATCCCATTTACCATCACAACAAAAAAGAATAAAATACCTAGGAATAAACCTACCTAAGGAGGTGACAGACTTGTACTCAGAAAACTATAAAACACTGATGAAAGAAATCAAAAATGACATAAACAGATGTAGAAATATACAATGTTTTTGGATTGGAAGAATCAATATTGTGAAAATGACTATACCACCCAAAGCAATCTACAGATTCAATGAAATCCCGATCAAACTACCAATGGCATTCTTCACAGAATTAGAACAAAAAATTTTACAATTTATATGGAAACACAAAAGACCCTGAATAGCCAAAGCAATCTTGAGAAAGAAAAACGGAGCTGGAAGAATCAGGCTCCCTGACTTCAAACTACACTACAAAGCTACAGTAATCAAGACAGTATGGTACTGGCACAGAAACAGAAATATAGATCAATGGTAGAGGATAGAATGCCCAGAGATAAACCCACATATGGGTACTTAATTTATGACAAAGGAGGCAAGAACATACAATGGAGAAAAGACAGCCGCTTCAAAAAGTGGTGCTGGGAAAACTGGACAGCTACATGTAAAAGAATTAAATTAGAAGATTGCCTAACACCATACACAAAAATAAACTCCAAATGGATTAAAGACTTAAATGTAAGACCAGACACTATAACACTCTTAGAGGAAAACATAGGAAAAACACTCTTTGACATAAACCACAGCACGATCTTTTTTGACCCACCGGCTAGAGTAATGGAAATAAAAACAAATATTAAAAAATGGAACTTCATTAAACTTAAAAGCTTTTGCACAGCAAAAGAAACCATTAACAAGACAAAGAGACAACCCTCAGAATGGGAGAAAATATTTGTAAATGAAACAACAGACAAAGGATTAATCTCCAAAGTACACAAACAGCTCATGGAGCTCAATATCAAAAAAACAAACAATCCAGTTTAAAAATGGGCAGAAGGGGGGCTTCCCTGGTGGTGCAGTGGTTGAGGGTCCGCCTGCCGATGCAGGGGACGCGGGTTTGTGCCCCAGTCCAGGAGGGTCCCGCATGCCGCGGAGTGGCTGGGCCCATGAGCTATGGCCGCTGAGCCTGCGCGTCCAGAGCCTGTGCTCCACGACGGGAGAGGCCCCAATAGTGAGAGGCCCGTGTACCGCAAAAATAAATAAATAAATAAAAATAAAAATGGGCAGAAGACCTAAATAGACATTTCACAAGGAGGGCATTCAGATGGCCAAGAGGCACATGAAAAGATGCTCAACATCACTAATTATTAGAGAAATGCAAATCAAAACTACAATGAGGTATCACCTCACACAGGTCAGAATGGCCATTACCAAAAAAGCTAGAAACAATAAATGCTGGAAAGGGTGTGATGAAAAGGGAACCCTCCTGCACTGTTGGTGGGAATATAAATTGATACAACCACTATGGAAAACAGTATGGAGGTTCCTTAAAAAACTAAAAATAGAACTACCATGTGACCCAGCAATCCTACTACTGGGCATATACCCTGAGAAAACCATAATTGAGAAAGAGACATGCACCACAATGTTCATTGCAGCACTATTTACAATAGCCAGGACATGGAACCAACCTAAACGTCCATCAACAGATGAATGGATAAAGAAGATGTGGCACTTGTGTACAATGGAATATTACTCAGCCATAAAAAGAAACGAAATTGAGTTATTTGTAGTGAGGTGGATGGACCTAGAGTCTATCATACAGAGTAAAGACAGAAAGAGAAAAACAAATACCATATGTTAACGCATATATATGGAATCTAAAAGAAAAAACAAAAAAAAAGGTACTGATGAACCTAGTTGCAGGGCAGAAATAAAGATGTAGACATAGAGAATGGACTTGAGGACATGGCGTGGGAGGGAGGGAAGCTGGGGTGAAGTGAGAGTAGCATCGATGTATATACACTACCAAATGTAAAACAGATAGCTAGTGGGAAGCAGCTGCATAGCACAGGGAGATCAGGTCGGTGCTTTGCGATGACCTAGAGGGGTGGTATAGGGAGGATGGGAGGTAGGCTCAAGAGGGAGGGGATATGGGGACATATGTATGCATGTGGCTGATTCACTTTGTTGTACAACAGAAACTAACATAGTATTGTGAAGCAACTGGACTCCAATAAAGATTTATTAAAACAAAAAACACTACGCTTAATGCTTTGTACCTGCCGACACTAACTGGACTGAATGATACATTAAATTATATATTTATAATAAATACATTATATCTAATATACTACTAATATAAAAATTATTACTAACAATGATAGCTGCCACATACTAATCTGTTGCTATGACCTAGGTACTATGCTAGGCATTAGGGTTGGTTATGTCACAGCAAAGGGTAAAATATTAGGTAGACAGACATGACACTTGGTCTGAGGGAATAATAACAACAACATTAGGTAAACACAGTGCTTTAGTAAATACTGTCTTTCCAGAAAAAATCTACAAAATTTTTTTAGGAGAAAAAGAAACCATTACTACCAAAGAGTAAAAGAAATTAGACATGTTTGATAAGGAAATTATTGAAGCAGCAAGAGTAGCTTGAAGAAAAAAAGGCCAGAGTGAGGACACAAGGTTGGCTTTTAAGCTCCCTCCTCTGACGTCAACCACAGTGTGCCCCTGTCAGCACCCCGGGATCACCCCAGGTGTCCGCCTCTTTCTGGGAGGTGTGCCAGCAGACAGCCTGTGTGCTCAGACAACTGAAAGGTTATCTAGCGTCTGGTACCACGGTATCTGGGTGTGACTGTGTGCAACTCCTCTTATCAGCCTCTTGGTCCTACTGATTGTGTCACTGGGGCAAAAAATGTATCAATAGCAATCCACAGCCAGAAAAGAGAGGGGAAAAAGAAAGAAAGAAGGAATACAACAATGAAAGCAGATGAGAAGAGAACAGAGGGAGACTGAAGGAAAGGAGAGAAAATGTCTCATCCCCACGTCCTGCAGGTCAACTATAATTTCTAACTAACTCCTGCATATGACCTGTAATGCCTGACAATGGATTTTACTGACTTCCCAATAATAAAGTCTCACTACCACAAAACACAGATATCCAGCAAAGTTGTGAGGGTAACATTTTAGCTACATACATGAAGATGACAGAGTTGATCACTGATATGTGTGGTATCTAGTGTGTTACACTAAGATTAGCTAATGGAAAATGAACAGAAACATCTACCAAACGCCAAGGGTCTCTTGGCTTAATCATAAGATATACACATCTAGAGCAAACTAACTCATTCAATCATCTTATATTCCTAACAACTTCAAGGACAGGCCATCTGATCCTGGAAATTCTTTAACAGGAATGTTAGTATATTTGCTCTGCCACCTTTATTAAAGAACATCTGAAATGTGTGCTCACAAACTCATGTTTGCATTATCACGGAGAAAGATTCAATTCAATTCAATAAATATTTGTGAAGTACCCATTTTATGCAATATGCTTGGGAGAAAATAAAGCCTCTGTACTTAAGGCTATAACTTAAAAACTTACTTGAAAAAGGCCAGCAGAAAAGCTAAATCATAAGGTATATACAAATGAAATGGTCTCAAATTTGCTAGTAAAACTCAATGGTAAATGTAAAACACATATACACACACTTTAGAAGCTAATAAGACAGATATATTTGACATTTTCATTGCCAGTACTAAGCCTATTCTAACCTTATGTTTTCTGTGTAGAAGAAAACACAGATTTAGCCATTTCAGATACTAAATAAGGAACCTGACTTAAAATATTACAGAAATGCAAAAAGAGGAAAAAATTATTGGATTGCTTGCTCATCACTGAAAGTGAACCTGTGACAATCACAGAAAGAGTAGCAGGTAAAATTGTGTCTCAAGTGAAAACCCAAGCAAAGTGACAGAACCATGATCATGAGCCTAGTCCTTATTCAAGCACGGGTATCTTTCAGCACACGCACACACATGCGCAGCATAGGCAGAAGCCTCCAGCAACAATAACAAACGAAACAAAGCGATACCATACAATCTGCAGAGGAGAAAAGGTTGATATAGCTTTGCTATAGCATGTATTGTTATTAAATATTTGAATATATGCTAGGTTAAGTCATGTCTGCTGAAACACCTGATAGCTTTGTCCCCTAAAACCAGTGTTACAATAATATTTTAGCCTTATTTCATCTTATCCAATGACTAAGAGATATTTAAAAAATAGGCAATAATTTTACTCTTGCACCATTCACTTCAATGGTCCCAACTTAAAAGCTTACTTATTTCTGAATTGTTTTTTAATGCCATAGTTTCGGGGACTATTTTTAAGGTTACCTGGTAAGATAATTTATTATTTTTCCTTAAAGAGCCTTGAGACCTACCTATAATTATACCAAACAGTTCAGATCTCTACCTAAAGTTGATTTATGAAGTGAGCATTAAATATCGGCTGATTTTGATGCTAAAGTGTAAAGAAGAAAAGTGGATGATTTTTTAAAAATCTGAATCCGCTTTGAAACCAGAGATCAAGGATACTAATAATAAGACTAGGAAATGTTACATATCTAACACACACACACACATATACACACACACACACACACACACACACACATACACACACACTTCTATAAATATCAATACTGAGTTCTAAAATAGAATACAAGAAAAAATATGTATTGAAAAATATTAAATAATATTTTATAAAATAATTAGGTAGATATCATTTATAATGCATGTTCTAAATAATTTTTAATTTCCTAAGTACAGTGTAAAGAACTAGTTTATTACCTACAAATATAGTGGTAAGAAAAATAATTTTACCCTTGATTATGGATAGGATATTTTATTGAATAAGAATCTTTAAAAGAACTTCTGAAATTCTGACGCATAATGTTAAATTTCAACAAATAAAAACACACTGATGTCTTAATGTACTTCTAAAACATTCTAAAATTAGCTAAGGGGAAAAATCCCATCATCTGCTATAAAAAAAAAAAGTATGGTTTTAATGTTAATGATTTTAAGTATTAGGAAAAAGGAAGGAAGGGAGGGAATAAGGAAGAGAAGGAGGCAGGGGAGAGTGGAGAGGGAAACACAAAAAGTGTAACTATCAAGAAAATGTCTAAGACTGAAATGGATATTTGGTGCCCTCTGCTGCCATACTGCTGTTACTGAATACTAATGGTTAGGAAAACACAGCGAGATGAGCTCTCTCAGAGAATCCATTTTTAAGATGGAATTAGACAATATACTTATTCTAAATATTTGATTTTGGATAGAAAAGGATTTTATGATTAGGTATGAATTACAATATACTCATTAGATTTGACGTTATTTCACTTCCTGTCATGTGTTTTCATTAACAAGTATATTAATAAGCATAAACCAAAGAGAGGTAGTTTAGCTATTGAAAGGTTTTAAGGTTTTATACTGTACTGTAATTTATTTCATATGACATAAATGAAATGTAAATTACTCAAAAGGTAATTATAAGTGTTAAATATAAACACTTTTTGTATTTCTTTTTTTTTTTTTTTTTCTTTTTGGCCACACTGTGCAGCTGGTGGGATCATAGTTCCCTGGGACTAAGGAATATTCACACCCAAGCAGATCCTAGCTTGTTTCTAACCCTCTTCTCCCACCACTGCTGGCCTCGGCACACGCTGCACCATCTCACTATGCCCACACACCATCCCCACCCACATCTGCACGTGGTGTTGTCTTTGCCTGGGATGTTCTTGCCCACTTTTCCTCCTGATGTCAAGCCTCTACACAAATGGCTCTTCGGAAGAGCCTTCCCAACAACTCTGCAGGTCAGCTCGTCTTCCTAGGTCTCTGTCGCACTCAGCGCATACAGTCTAGTCGAGCGCTCGCCACAATGAACCGCACGCTTGTCCCCCACATCAGAGCAGGAACTCCTCAGTGCCACAGTCTGGTGGGTGTGGGTGTGATTAACGCACTCTCCAACTGCTCTCGCGCATGGCATGGTTTATCGTGCGCACTCAGTATGTGCTGAATGAATGCAGCCAATCCATCGAGCAGGAGTATTAAACAAGTGTGTGCTGAATACCTATTGAGATAAATGTTTTCAAACATGTTGCTCATTTAACTTCATTACAACCTTATTACACCCCTTCCCCACCTTAAAGTTAAAAACTAATGGAAGCTCAGAGGTCAGTCAGTCACACAGGTCTCACAGTTCGCCAATGGTTAAGTTATGGGAGGAAGCCCAGGTCCTCCTGTACCTGCCTGGCGTTTGATTCTAGACATCAAGAGGTTCTCAGCGTTCGTTCTGTAGAGACTCTAGAGATGGAGGGGTGGGGGTGAGGGAAAAAGTGAGTCCACCCGACATTAATCAACCTTCGAACACTGCTTCATTCACAGTAGTTCAGTGAACACTCTGTGCTGGGCACTGGAAGCACAAGGAGGAATATCAAATGGTCCTTGGAGGAGCTCTTAGTCTGATATAAAGCAGTGGATCTCAGCCAGGGGTGATGTTTTCCCCCAGCCCCAAAGGACATTTGGCCACGTCTGCAGACATCATTGTTAGTCACAATTAGGAGAGGGTGCTAATGGCCAGTGGGTAGAGGCCAGGGATGCTGAGAAACATGTTACAGTGCACAGGGCAGCCCCCAGAGCAAAGAATTATCCAGCACAAAATGTCAGTAATACTAAAGTCAAGAAACCCTGATACAGAGAAATAGCCACGTAAACAAGTATATGTCCTTGCTTCCATATACTGGTACAAGACAATAAGTACCAGGATGGAAACATAAGCCAAGTGCCAGAGAATCTGAGAAGATTCAACTGACTCTGCTAAACTTAGCAGCATCACCTGAAAAAATTCAGGACCTTTGTGGAGATAATGGGCATAGAACTGAGGCTCCTGAGATGAGTGGGAGTTAGCTAGGTGATGGGCTCAGAGGGCAGGGGGCATGGAACAAGGCCACTCCAGACACAACAAATAGTAAGTACAGCTGACCCTTGAAAAACTCGGAGGTTACATGCATCGACCCATCCGTGCAGTCAAAACTCTGTGTGTAATTTATAGTCGGCCCTCCAATATCTGCAGTTCCTCCATGTCCACAAATACAACCAACGCTGGATTGTGTTGTACTGTGGTGCTTACGACTGAAAAGAAATCCACATATAAGTGGACCCACACAGTTCAAACCCGTGTTGTTCAAGGGTCAACTGTATATACTACATTTACTGAAATACAGGTGAAAAAGACTGGGAACCAATTTACATTAGACTGTAAAAAACTAAAATCCTGATTTATGATGATGAATCCCCTCCTTTTGTCTCTTTTTTCTACCTCTTCCTTTATACCCATCCACTCCCCTGAGAAAATGTAAGTTTCACCAAGGCTAATTGCTGCTAGGTGATTGTTATTGAGGTGTGACTGTGATTAAGAAAAACAGGTATCTTTACACAAACTAAGAAGAGAGAGATGTGTGGAAGGCAACGGAAAGATCTCTGAATATACAGGCACACCTCAGAGACACTGTGGGTTCGGTTCCAGACCACCACAATAAAGCGAATAAGATCACAATAAAGTGAGTCACATGAATTTCTTGGTTTCCCGGTGCATATACAACTTATGTTTACACTATTCTGTAGTCTATTAACTGTGCAATAGCATGTCTAAAAAATGCACCTACCTTAATTAAAAATACTTTATTGCTAAAAGATTGTTAACCATCATCTAAGCCCTCAGGAAGTCGAAATCTTTTTGCTGGTGGAGGGTCTCCTCAACATCGGTGGCTGCTGACTTTATCAAGGTGACGGCTGCTGAAGGCTGGGGCAGCTGGGGCAGTCTCTTAAAATAAGACAACAGTGCAGTTTGCTGCGTCGAATGACTCTTCCTTCCATTAACGATCCCTCTGGAGCAGGCTATGCTGTTTAATAGTATTTTACCCACAGAACTTCTTTCAAAATTGGAGTCAATCCTCTCAAACCCTGCTGCTGCTGTATCAACTAAGTGTATGTCCTAGTCGAAATTGTTTGTTGTCATTTCAACAATCTTCAAAGCATCTTCACCAGCAGATTTCCTATGAAGAAACCACTCCTTCCTCATCTGTTGAAGTTCTATCATGAGGTTGCAGCAATTCAGTCATATCTTCAGGCTACACTTCTAATTCTAGTTCTCTTGCTATTTCCACCACATCTATAGTTACTTCCTCCACTGAAGTCTTGAACCTCTCAAAGTCATCCAGGAGGGTTGGAATTAACTTCTTCCAAATTCCTATTAATGCTGATATTCCGACCTCTTCCCATGAATCACAAACGTCCTATGGCATCTAGAATGGTGAAACCTTTTCAATTTACTCTGCCCAGATCCATCAGAGGAATCACCATCCGTGACGGCTATATCCTCACAAAATGTATTTCTTAAATAATAAGACTTAAAAGTCGAAATTACCCCTTGATCCGTGGGCTGCACAATGGATGTTGTGTTAGCAGGCAGGAAAACAACATGAATCTCACTGTCCACCTCCATCAGAGCTCCTAGGTAACCACCAGGTGCACTGTCAACGAGCAGCCATGTTTTGAAAGGAATGATTTTTTTCTGAGCAACATGACTTAATGGCGGGCTTAAAATATTCAGTAAACCTTGTTGTAGACAGATGTGCTTTGTTGTTCCATTTACAGAGCACAGGCAGAGTAGATTTAGCCTATTTCTTAAGGGCACTAGGGTTTTCAGAATGGTATATGAGCTCTGGCTTCAGCTTCAAGTCACCAGCTGCACCAGCCCCGATCAAGAGAACCAGCCTGTCCTTTGGCACTTCGTTTTTTTTTAAACACATGCCTGTAATCACTTTTATTTATTTACTTATTTATTTTTGGCTGTGTTGGGTCTTCCGCTGCTGCACGCGGGCTTTCTCGAGTTGCGGTGAGCGGGGGCTACTCTTCTTTGCGGTGCACGGGCTTCTCACTGTGGTGGCTTCTCTTGTTCAGAGCACGGGCTCTAGAGCGCAGGCTCAGTAGTTGTGGCACGTGGGCTCAGTAGTTGTGGCGCACGGGCTTAGTTGCTCCGCGGCATGTGGGATCTTCCTGGACCAGGGCTCGAACCCATATTCCCTGCATTGGCAGGCAGATTCTTAACCACGGCGCCACCAGGGAAGTCCTCCTCTGGCACTTTGAAGCCAAGGTACTAAGTTCTCCTCTCCAGCTATGAAAGTCCTAGATGACGTCTTCTTCCAAAAGAAGGCTGTTTCATGTGTTGGAAATCCATCGTTTAGTGTAGCCACCTTTGTAAATGATCTAGAGAACCTTCTGCAGCGTCTACATCAGTACTTGCACTTTTATTTTATGGAGATGGCTTCTTTCCTTAAATCTCAGTTTGAGGAAATGAAGTTGTCCTTCTCCACGTCAAAGCCAAGTGCCTTCCCTCTGCCACCCTGTCACCCGCTGTGGAGCCCAGCTTCATCAGCTGTCTCCTCCCCACCTTGATCATGAACCTGCCTCTCTCCACTGGCTCTTTACCCTTGATCCACAGACACTCTAACCTGTCTTCAAGACTGGATTTCCCTCTGGCTATTCTCCTTCTACTTCCCTTATCATACCAACTTTTCAAAAGTATTCCGCACTGGCTCCTTCTATTTTCACACCTCCCATTCACTCCTTAACCCACCACAGTCAAGCTGCTGCCCCCCACATCGTGGGGAGACAGTTCTGAAAAAGGATACTGATGATCTCACTGACACACACGTTTCAATCCTTCTAACACTCAGCTCTTGCGTTTGACACAATTGATCGCTCCACCCTTCTTGAAACACCCGATTCCCTGTTTGCAAGTCAGCACATCCTCCTGGGTCTCCTCACACCACTTCCTCTCCGCATCGTTTCCTCTCCCTCTCCTTCAGGTGGTATCCCGAGAGTCTATCTCAGCCCATTGGCTATCTCTGAAGGATCTTGTCTGCTTCCATGGTTTTAAATGCCAGGTGTACGCTGGAGATTCCTCAATTTGTAGACCCATCGCCACAAGCCTCCCTCAAGTCCCCCCTCCACTGTATGCAAAGCAACTCATCGTCACCCACACAAAACCTGTCCCTACAATCAACCTCACACTGGAGAGAGCCATTTCTAGTCAGTCATCCAATCAGAAAGCCTGTGAGTCAGCCTCCCTTACCGCCTCTACCTGATGAATCATTAGGTCCTGCCAAATATGGCCCACAAACAGTTCTTCAATTTAAAGTCTCCTCTACATTTCCTCATATCTGTTATACATACTGGCTTCCAGATAAAATTCTTTTTGAGGGAAGAATTCTAATGCTAATTTTTTAAGTTTGAAAGCCACTGAGAGAATGCTTTAGCGCCGTCACATGGTACGCATGGACCGGCCTCACCTCCCACCTCTGCCTGTCTCTCCTCAGCTGACCCTCCAGCCCTACAGAGCACACATGGCACTCCCCAGCTCCCTCCCTGCATCTGCCACCCGCTACTCCCAGAACACACTGCAAGCCACCTCCACCCGCCACCTGACTATACTCCATTCATTCTTCAATGTCTCCTCCTCCAAGAGTCCAGTCCTGATCACCTCAAGCTAGGCCAGGTTTCTGCAATACTTTCTGCATTTCCTCAGCCACCTCACTTACTTCACTGCATCGTATTTATCTGTTGATATCTCCAGAGGGTAAATATCATGTCTTATTCATTTGGACTCTCAAGGGCCTAACACAGCACCTAAGCGCCAATAAATGTTTACTGAACTAGACTGATTCAATTATTTTCTAACAGAGGCTATAAAAGTCAGGAAGTATGAAAATCTTTTATATGGTCCAATAAAGAGCAGATTTTTCAAGCACATTAGAAGAAATTATTTCTTACCAGAAGTACTAACATATTAATTTTTAGTCACAAATCTTTACACTTCTATCAAATTACTTCAAAATACCTTTAGGTTCCCAAATAAGAGTTAGATATAAAGTACCACACACAAGGGCTAGAAAGTTCTGGCTGCCGAGGTCATGGGGTTTGATCTAGCTAGTGTTCCTATTCTCTCAGCAGTCTGCCATTGGATTTATTATGTGAGATAGTGAAATGATGGGGAAATGATGGTGAAGGAAATTTTTCCTTTGCTGTTTCTCACATTCCAAGGAAAAACAAAACTGTTCAGAATTTAAAACCATCACAGAACAAGATGGCTTTTTCTCGGTTCAGAATAATATGATGAATTATATTTAATATGAACTCTGAATTCCATTTATAAATCCGTTGAACACCTATTGTGCGCAAGGCACAGGGCCAATAAGGCACTAGAGCCATGGGGCTGGTTAAGTTTCAGGAAGGCAAGTTCCCCTGTATGTGTCATTATTTGATGGTGTTATACAATGATCACCATAAATCCAGTTGTTTCTAATTCAAGAATCCTTAAAAAGGAAAGAGAGCTAAATAAAAACCCTGTAGTCACCAAAAAATTTAGTAAATATGAACTAAATATGTAGTTAGTTTTGAGAGTTTAGTTTCATTCCTTAATGGAATAAGTCGTATTATATTCACAGTAACCTAACACTCATTTCCCCCAAACTGGAGAAAAAGTTGGTAGAAAATCAACCTGAGTTGGAAATCTTCAAAGCATTCATCCCAAACTCTATGAAATATGCGTGCCTGGTGAGTGCACACGCGCGCGCGCACACACACACACACACACACACACACACACCAAGGAGCACATGTACTTACAACCTACATAGACTGTACTTTCCTGTGCGTGTGAGAGTACTGTGAAAGTGAGGCAAATATGAAGAAAGAAAAACAGAATTAGGACATAAATACATTAGAGGAATGTGAACCATTTTTACAGAGATGAGGATGAATGATTAATTTAATATAATGAATAGCCTGTGGAAGGGAGGAAAAGATGGAGAAAGAGAGGAAAAGAGGGAGGGGGCGGAGAGGCAGGCCAACAGGACTTCATGGACTGCCCTGTGTTTGCCTGTGTCTGTGATAACAGCAACTAATGCAATAATGTACATCCAGAAATTAACCCTATTACTTGCCCTATATACCTGTGCCTCCTTAATTACTTTAAATCTTTTAATTTTACATTTGTGGTTCCAAAAAACTTTTCTTAAGCTCATTCCTTAAGGCATCTCTTTACCAAAGCTTCATGTTAAATTCTAAAATTTTCATTCTAGAACTTTTAAAGTTCCAAATGACAAACAACAGAGAGGGAAGTAATGGCAAAACAAAGTCACTGACTGCTCATTGTAGACCTTAAAAGTCAGTCTCACTAACCACCATGTGATGAGATTGCGGCAGCACAGGAGGAGAAGTTCAATCCAGGCTGATGGACTCAGGGCAACTGTCACCCGCCAAGAGGTTAAGGATCTTCTTGCATAAATAAAGTACGCTTCCTTTCAATTCAAAACCACACTGGTATCTTACCAGTGTAATCCAGAAAAACGATAGATATTTACAAACATGCTTCATCTAGGGCAAATGAAGCATGTTTGTAAACATGCTTACTTGTAAGTAAAATTTTTAAATGAATGATTTTTAAATGAATGTTTAATATTTCTCCTTAACTAATTCATTTCACTGAATTCTACACTTAACATTGAGACTATAGAGACCCAAAGGGAAGATCATAGCAACAACGCCAGCATAGTTACTGGATTTTCCCAAACCCCCTCATAAGAAGAGACAGAGCAACTAGGCAGCATAACCAAAACCCACTGAGAACATTTTCAACAAAATTAAGTGATGAAGAAATCCCAAAATTCAAGTGGATGGGAAAACCCACCAACAGCTACAAAATCCACCTGGTATCAGGCATCCCTGTAGTAAGGAGGAAGGAGAAGCAGGAAGTATCTGACAGCTCTGACAGGAAAACTCCAGAAGAGCCAACAGATACTTAACCAAAAATTAAACCTGAAAACAGCAGCTGAACCCGGGAGGAGCTTACTTACCTCAACAGCAAGTGAACACAAGGGCCTGCAGTTGTGAGACCTGAGGGTGCTGGCACATCAGATTCCCAGGGCCCTTACCACACTGATGTATCCACACTCCCTTCTAGGAAAAGATCCCGCAATAAGGAGAAACTACTAAGAATGCAGTCAAGATTGACAGGTAATTTAAAAAACAAAAATAAATAAATAAAAAAGGGAGGATAGGAACAGTGCCAGAAACTACCAGAAAGCAAGTCACCATATTATTGAACCACATGAAACAACAGAAGGAGTTCTGTGAAGTTAGAAAAGCTCTCTGAATTAATCATTAAAAAAATCCAGGAAAAATCATTTCACAAAGTGAGCAACAAAAAGTATTGAGGTCAAAATTATTGCAAGTAAAAAGAGTAAGAACAGGGATTCCCTAGAGGTCCAGTGGTTACGACTCTGCACTTCTACTGCACGGGGTATGGGATCGATCCCTGGTTGGGGAACTAAGATCCTGCATGCCGGATCTTAAATAAAAATCGGGCCTCTATTAAAAAAAGAGAGAGACAGAATACGAACCAGAAAAAAAAACAGACATGTTGAAGCAGCAGATCGAAATGAATGTACTATTTCAAACAAGCTAAAAAGCATTTTAAAAATGATACTCAACATGAAAGAACAATACAAATGAGAATTAGAAAAATCAGAAATGAAATGACTGAACTCAAGAAAGAATTAAAGGGGAGGAGCTTCAAGATGGCGGAAGAGTAAGACGCGGAGATCACCTTCCTCCCCACAAATACATCAGAAATACATCTACATGTGGAACAGCTCCTATAGAACACCTACTGAACGCTGGCAGAAGACCTCAGACCTCCCAAAAGGCAAGAAACTCCCCACGTGCCTGGGTAGGGCAAAAGAAAGAAGAAAAAACAGAGACAAAAGAATAGGGACGGGACCTGCACCTCGGGGAAGGAGCTGTGAAGGAGGAAAGGTTTCCACACACTAGGAAGCCCCTTCACTGGCGGAGACTGCAGGTGGTGGAGGGGGGAGCTTTGGAGCCGTGGAGGAGAGCGCAGCAACAGGGGTGCGGAGGGCAAAGCGGTGAGATTCCCGCACAGAGGATCGGTGCCGACCAGCACTCACCAGCCCGAGAGGCTTGTCTGCTCACCTGCCGGGGTGGGCGGGGGCTGAGAGCTGAGGCTCGGGCTTCCGTCGGATCGCAGGGAGAGGACTGGGGATGGCTGCGTGAACACAGCCTGAAGGGGTTAGTGTGCCACGGCTAGCCGGGAGAGAGTCTGGGAAAAGGTCTGGACCTGCCTAAGAGGCAAGAGACCATTGTTTCGGGGTGCGCGAGGAGAGGGGATTCACAGCGCAGCTTAAAGGAGCTCCAGAGACGGGCGCGAACTGCGGCTATCAGCGCACACCCCAGAGACAGGCATGAGACGCTAAGGCTGCTGCTGCCGCCACCAAGAAGCTTGTGTGCAAGCACAGGTCACTCTCCACACCTCCCCTCCCAGGAACCTGTGCAGCCCGCCACTGCCAGGGTCCCGGGATCCAGGAACAACGCACGGCGCGCCTCAAGCTGGTGAAACGTCACTGTGGCCTCTGCCACCGCAGGCTTGCCCCGCATCCGTACCCCTCCCTCCCCCGGCCTGAGTGAGCCAGAGCCCCCCGCATCAGCTGCTTCCTTAACCCCGTCCTGTCTGAGCAAAGAACAGACGCCTTCAGGCGACCTACACGCAGAGGCGGGGCCAAATCCAAAGCTGAACCCTGGGAGTTGTGTGAACAAAGAAGAGAAAGGGAAATATCTCCCAGCAGCCTCAGAAGCAGCGGATTAAATCTCCAGAATCAACATGATGTACCCTGCATCTGTGGAATACCTGAAGAAACAACGAATCATCCCAAATTGAGGAGGTGGACTTTGGGAGCAACGACATATATATATATTTTTTCCCTTTTTCTCTTTTTGTCAGTGTGTATGTGTATGCTTCTCTGTGTGATATTGTCTGTATAGCTTTGCTTTTACCATTTGTCCTAGGGTTCTGTCTGTCTGTTTCTTTTTGGGGTTTTTTTATTACTTAAAAAAATTTGTTTCTTAATAATTATTTTTTATTTTAATAACTTAATTTATTTTACTATATTTTATTTTATCTTCTTCTTTCCTTCTTTCTTTTCTTCTCCCTTTTGTTCTGAGCCGTGGGGAGGACGGGCTCTTGGTGCTGCAGCCAGGTGTCAGGGCTGTGCCTCTGAGGTGGGAGAGCCAACTTCAGGACACTGGTCCACAAGAGACCTCCCAGCTCCACGTAATATCAAACGATGAAAATCTCCCAGAGATCTCCATCTCAATGCCAAGACCCAGCTCCACTCAACGACCAGCAAACTACAGTGCAGGACACCCTATGCCAAACAACTAGCAAGACAGGAACACAACCCCACCCATTAGCAGAGAGGCTGCCTAAAAGCATAATAAGGCCACAGACACCCTCAAAACACACCACCAGATGTGGACCTGCCCACCAGAAAGACAAGATCCACCCTCATCCACCAGAAAACAGGCACTAGACCCCTCCACCAGGAAGCCTACACAACCCACTGAACCAACATTAACCACTGGGGACAGACACCAAAAACAACGGGAACTACGAACCTGCAGCCTGCGAAAAGGAGATCCCAAACACAGTAAGTTAAACAAAATGAGAAGACAGAGAAACACACAGCAGATGAAGGAGCAAGGTAAAAACCCACCAGACGAAACAAATGAAGAGGAAATAGGCAGTCTACCCAAAAAATAATTCAGAATAATGATAGTAAAGATGATCCAAAATCTTGGAAATAGAAAGGAGAAAATACAAGAAACGTTCAACAAGGACCTAGAAGAACTAAAGAACAAACAAACAGTGATGAACAACACAATGAATGAAATTAAAAATTCTCTAGAAGGGATCAATAGCAGAATAACTGAGGCAGAGGAACGGATAAGTGACCTGGAAGATAAAATACTGGAAATAACTACCGCAGAGCAGAATAAAGAAAAAAGAATGAAAACAATGGAGGACAGCCTCAGAGACCTCTGGGACAACATTAAACACACCAACTTCAAATTATAGGGGTCCCAGAAGAAGAGGAAAAGAAAGGTACTGAGGAAATATTTGAAGAGATTATAGTTGAATACTTCCCTAATAAGGGAAAGGATATAGTTAATCAAGTCCAGGAAGCAGAGAGAGTCCATACAGGATAAATCAGGGGAGAAACACGCCAAGACACATATTAATCAAACTACCAAAAATTAAATACAAAGAACAAATATTAAAAGCAGCAAGGGAAAAACAACAAATAACACATAAGGGAATCCCCATACGGTTAACAGCTGATCTTTCAGCAGAAACTCTGCAAGCCAGAAGGGAGTGTCAAGACATATTTAAAGTGATGAAGGAGAAAAACCTACAGCCAAAATTACTCTACCCAGCCAGGATCTCATTCAGGTTTGATGGAGAAATTAAGACCTTTACAGACAAGCAAAAGCTAAGG
Organism: Leucopleurus acutus; assembly: GCF_964270905.1. Classification (NCBI taxonomy): domain Eukaryota; kingdom Metazoa; phylum Chordata; class Mammalia; order Artiodactyla; family Delphinidae; genus Leucopleurus; species Leucopleurus acutus. Next base: position 18,303,209 of record NC_139155.1, read on the forward strand.
GAATTCAGCACCACCAAACCACTTCTACAACAAATGCTAAAGGAACTTCTCTAGGCAGGAAACACAAGAGAAGGAAAAGACCTACAATAGTAAACCCAAAACAATTAAGAAAATGGTAATAGGAACATACATATCAATAATTACCTTAGATGTAAATGGATTAAATGCTCCAACCAAAAGACACAGATTGGCTGAATGGATACAAAAACAAGACCCATATATATGCTGTCTACAAGAGACCCATTTCAAACCTAGGGACACATACAGACTGAAAGTGAGGGGATGGAAAAAGATACTCCATGCAAATGGAAATCAAAAGAAACCTGGAGTAGCAATTCTCGTATCAGACAAAATAGATTTTAAAACAAAGACTATTAAAAGAGACAAAGAAGGACAGTACATAATGATCAAGGGATTGATCCAAGAAGAAGATATAAAAATTGTAAATATTTATGCACCCAACATAGGAGCACCTCAATACATAAGGCAAATACTAACAGCCATAAAAGGGGAAATCGACGGTAACACAATCATAATAGGGGAGTTTAACACCCCAGTTTCACCAATGGACAGATCATTCAAAATGAAAATAAATAAGGAAACACAAGCTTTAAATGATACATTAAACAAGATGGACTTAATGTATATTTATAGGACATTCCATCCAAAAACAAAAGAATACACATTTTTCTCAAGCGCTCATGGAACATCCTCCAGGATACATCATATCTTGGGTCACAAATCAAGCCTTGGTAAATTTAAGAAAATTGAAATCGTATCAAGTATCTTTCCCAACCACAACGCTATGAGACTACATATCAATTACAGGAAAAACTCTGTAAGAAATACAAACATATGGAGGCTAAACAACACACTACTTAATGAGCAAGAGATCACTGAAGAAATCAAAGAGGAAATCAAAAAATACCTAGAAACAAATGACAATGAAAACACAACAACCCAAAACCTATGGGATGCAGCAAAAGCAGTTCTAAGAGGGAACTTTATAGCAATACAATCCTAACTTAAGAAACAAGAAACACCTCAAATAAACAACCTAATCTTACACCTAAAGCAATTAGAGAAAGAAGAACAAAATACCCCAAAGTTAGCAGAAGGAAAGAAATCATAAAGATCAGATCAGAAATAAATGAAAAAGAAATGAAGGAAACGATAGCAAAGATCAATAAAACTAAAAACTGGTTCTTTGAGAAGATAAACAAAGTGGATAAACCATTAGCCAGACTCATCAAGAAAAAAAGGGAGAAGACTCAAATCAATAGAATTAGAAATGAAAAAGGAGAAGTAAGTACTGACTCTGCAGAAATACAAAGGATCATGAGAGATTACTACAAGCAACTGCATGCCAATAAAATGGACAACTTGGAACAAATGGACAAATTCTTAGAAAGGCACAACCTTCTGAGACTGAACCAGGAGGAAACAGAAAATATGAACAGACCAATCACAAGCACTGAAATTGAAAGTGTGATTAAAAATCTTCCAACAAACAAAAGCTCAGGACCAGATGCTTCACAGGCAAATTCTATCAAACATTTAGAGAAGAGCAAACACCTATCCTTCTCAAACTCTTCCAAAATATAGCAGAGGGAGGAACACTCTCAAACTCATTCTACAAGGCCACCATCACTCTGATACCAAAACCAGACAAAGATGTCACAAAGAAAGAAAACTACTGGCCAATATCACTGATGAACATAGATGCAAAAATCCTCAACAAAGTACTAGCAAACAGAATCCAACAGCATATTAAAAGGATCATACACTATGATCAAGTGGGGTTTATCCCAGGAATGCAAGGATTCTTCGATATACACAAATCAATCAACGTGATACAGCATATTAACAAACTGAAGGAGAAAAATCATATGATCCTCTCAATAGATGCAGAGAAAGCCTTAGACAAAATTCAACACCCATTTATGATAAAAACTCTCCAGAAAGGAGGCATAGAGGGAACTTTCCTCAACATAATAAAGGCCATATATGACAAACCCACAGCTAACATCATCCTCAATGGTGAAAAACTGAAACCATTTCCACTAAGATCAGGAACAAGACAAGGTTGCCCACTCTCACCACTATTATTAAACATAGTTTTGGAAGTTTCAGCCATAGCACTCAGAGAAGAAAAAGAAATAAAAGGAATCCAAATCGGAAAAGAAGAAGTAAAGCTGTCACTGTCTGCAGATGACATGATACTATCCACAGAGAATCCTAAAGATGCTACCAGAAAACTACTAAAGCTAATCAATGAATTTGGTAAAGCAGCATGATACAACATGAATGCACAGAAATCTCTTGCATTCCTATACAGTAATGATGAAAAATTTGAAAGAGAAATTAAGGAAACACTCCCATTTACCATTGCAACAAAAAGAATAAAATACCTAGGAATAAATCTACCTAAGGAGACAAAAGACCTGTATGCAGAAAATTATAAGACACTGATGAAAGAAACTACAGATGATACAAATAGATGGAGAGATATACCATGTTCTTGGATTGGAGGAATCAACATTGTGAAAATGACTCTATTACCCAAAGCAATCTACAGATTCAATGCAATCCCTATCAAACTACCACTGGCATTTTTCACAGAACTACAAGAGAAAATTTCTCAATTTGTATGGAAACACTAAAGACCCCGAACAGCCAAAGCAATCTTGAGAAAGAAAAACGGAGCTGGAGGAATCAGGCTCCCTGACTTTAGACTATACTACAAAGATACAGTAATCAAGACAGTATGGTACTGGCACAGAAACAGAAGTATAGATCAATGGAACAGGATAGAAAGCCCAGAGATAAACCCATCCACATATGGTCACCTTATCTTTGATAAAGGAGGCAAGAATATACAGTGGCGAAAAGACAGCCTCTTCAAAAAGTGGTGCTGGGAAAACTGGACAGCTACATGTAAAAGAATGAAGTTAGAACATTGCCTAACACCATACACAAAAATAAACTCCAAATGGATTAAAGACCTAAATGTAAGGCCAGACACCATCAAACTCTTAGAGGAAAACATAGGCAGAAAACTCTATGACATAAATCACAGCAAGATCCTTTTTGACCCACCTCCTAGAGAAATGGAACTAAAAACAAAAATAAACAAATCCCATTTGTTTATTTTATCTAATGAAACTTAAAAGCTTTTGCACAGCAAAGTAAACCATAAACAAGACCAAAAGACAACCCTCAGAATGGGAGAAAATATTTGCAAATGAAGCAAGTGACAAAGGATTAATCTCCAAAATTTACAAGCAGCTCATGCAGCTCAATATCAAAGAAACAAACAACCCAATCCAAAAATGGCCAGAAGACCTAAATAGACATTTCTCCAAAGAAGATATACAAATTCCCAACAAGCACATGAAAGAATGCTCAACATCATTAATCATTAGAGAAATGCAAATCAAAACTACAATGAGATATCATCTCACACCGCTCAGAATGGCCATCATCAAAACATCTACAAACAATAAATGCTGGAGAGGGTGTGGAGAAAAGGGAACCCTCTTGCACTGTTGGTGGGAATGTAAATTGATACAGCCATTAGGGAGAACAGTATGGAGGTTCCTTAAAAATCTAAAAACAGAACTACCATATGACCCAGCAATCCCACTACTGGGCATATACCCTGAGAAAACCATAATTCAAAAAGAGTCATGTACCAAAATGTTCATTGCAGCTCTGTTTACAATAGCCAGGACATGGAAGCAACCAAAGTGTCCATCAACAGATGAATGGATAAAGAAGATGTGGCACATATATACGATGGAATATTACTCAGCCATAAAACGGAACGAAACTGAGTTAACTGTACTGAGGTGGATGCACCTAGAGACTGTCATACAGAGTAAAGTAAGTTAGAAAGAGAAAAACAAATACAGTATGCTAACACATATATATGGAATGTAAAGAAAAAAAACAAAACGAAAAACTGGTCATGAAAAACCTAGGGGCAAGATGGGAATAAAGATGCAGACCTACTAGAGAATGGACTTGAGGATACTGGGAGGGGCAAGGGTAAGTTGGGACAAAGTGAGAGAGTGGCATGGACATACATACACTACCAAACGTAAAATAGATAGCTAGGGGGAAGCAGCCACATAGCACAGGGAGATCAGCTCGGTGCTTTGTGACCACCTTGTGGCGGGGGTAGGGAGGGTGGGCGGGAGGGAGATGCAAGAGGGAAGAAGTACGGGGACATATGTATATGTATAACTGATTCACTCTGCTATAAAGCAGAAACTAACACACCATTGTAAAGCAATTATACTCCAATAAAGATGTTAAAAAAAGAATTAAAAATAAAAAAGAAAACATCACTTTAGCAAAGAAGCTTCAATGGAAAGAAACACAAAAATGAATGAATACAATTCATAATGCCTAAGAGAAGCAGAAGGTGGAAAGAAAGAAAATGTTAACAAGAAGAAATGAAATTTCTTTTCCTTTGTGGGAGGCAAGCTTTTGGTGGGCACACCTAAAAAGAGATTTGGAGTGAAGGGGAAATTGTTTACACAAAGGGAGAACCGAGCAAATAAATACACTGAAAATACTGGGAGAGGTTTCTCACAGGTGAAGAAGAGAGTTACAACAAGCCAGGAGGGGAGGCTACAGCCAACACTATGGTGTTTGGTTGGAATTGGAGGTAATGGTGCTAACCCAAGGTATTTAATATATTTAGGAAGACAGAGAGACACTTAAAGACGTACATGTTTGGGTAAGTGTGTATTCATGTAAACATACCTAATACTACCTAGCTCTATCTACTGAAAGGGCCCGGATGCAACGTCATCCCAGGAGCAATGAGTGCACACAGTATCTGGATTCAGTTTCTAATTATTATCCTCCATCAAAGGGAATCACTGGTCACAAAGGCATTTAATAAACGTTTATTCTCCTCCTACAGAGACATTCACTCCTTTGTTTTCTTAAGGCCTGGCAGCTTAGCTAAGTCTCCTTAATTTTATTAACAATTAGACAACAATTAGTGTAATATAAAATTTTTGTCTTAATTACCATTTAGAAGAATCCAAAACTGAACTCATATATACTTCAAAGTATATAATAAATATACCATTAACATATTCATATTTTCTTTTAAAATATTCATTAAACTTTTGGAGCAGAAGGTTAAGCAAGTTTAATTGATACTTCAAAGGTCAGGCTTATCATAAGAATTTTTCTAAGGCTGAAAACAGTTCACCAGACAAGGCCTGGTACGCTGTACATAACGTCGTTTGGCTTGTCTCTGGCTGTACCTTATAAGTGCCCTTTTCACAGTGAATCATAAAGTCAGTTCAATCAGTACAATTTTTTTTTTAACAGAGTGAATTCTGCAAGCAAAAAACACAGAGTATGTTCTCAGCAGGTTATATTTGACTTGTAAATTCCATTCTCTTGCCTAGTTACACAGAATACAAACTTACTGACCTTTGCATATATAGTCCATTCATTTTTTTCAGGGTTTTGACTAATTAGACGACAGAGAGAAATGGAAGGTAAAAGATAAATCATCCTGGTCAATTTTCAATTTCTTCAACCTCATCATTTTTCAATATAAATAGGGTGATTCTTATTGATACAACAATGCCCAAGATGTAACCCGGCCCAATAAAAAATTACACACAGTAGGCCTAAAAAATGAATTCCATGGCTGCAAGGGCTTTCTAGCTTTACTAATAAAATCCCATTGGCCCAAGGCGTCCACCAAGATCTCCTCACCAAGAACCAATGTCTGGCAAATACTCTGTAGAAAAACTTGTCAAAAAGATCACCTGATATGCCCAGACATCCTTCTTGACATATTCATTTATGCATTCCTCAAATGCCATGATATGCCAGCTATGATCTCCTAGTTATTTATATCTTACAAGTCCTCAAACTTCTAATCCAATATACCACTTATTCTGAGTTTAATGAGGGATTAAAAGAAAAGAAGAAGATGACTCTACCTTCAAGGGATTATAACCACTTCCTTTTTTTAAAACAGATTACACGGCTTACTCTTCTCTTCTTCCACTGAAAATAATTTGCTATATTCACCTCCCTCTTTTCATCACTACAGATTAAACGGAGACAATTTCTAATAAGGGTGAACTTTCCAACTCTATTCTCAACACCATGTCCTCTTCCATGACCCCACCAATCACTCCCTCCACCAACAAAAGTGTTCAGTGAGCTCCCAAAGCATAAACTCTGCTCTTAACCCTGCAGCCACTGAAGCTACTAATCCTTTATTTCTCCAAAAGCAAACTTCTTCCACACACTGTGCCTCCACTTCACCTCATGCTCATTCCTAGCTCGCTGTATCCTGACTTCTGACCCAACTAATTCTACCCAAACAGTTCTTAATGATGACCAATGACTTTACTAACTCCATACGCTCTTTTTTATTCCCCAGGTCTTGATGTTATTTCATTGCTCTGATCAACTGTCAACCTTTACTTCCTTTACAAAGATTTGTTTTCAATTATATGTGTAAGCTAGGCCACTGGAGGTTACTTGTCCAAGGTCACCAACAGGCAGGAAGTTACAGAGATGCAATTGGAACACAGATACGCCTGTGACTAGAACTTGGGCTCTAAACCACTCCTTTGAACTACTTTTCAAAAATGAAGCAAAGGCCATTCCATGGGGGAACTGTACCCACAACCTTGATATTAATAATGCCATCTTCAGATGCAGGGGTCAGCAAACTATGACCCAGGGGCCAAATCCAGCCCATTGCCTGTTTTCATAAATAAAGTTTTTTTGGGAGCCAGTCCATTTACATAGTGTCTATAGCTGCTTTAATGCCATTGTAATGGCAGAGTTGAATCATTGTGACAGAGCAATATGGTCTACAAAGCCTAATTTTTTTTTACTATCTAACCCTTTACAGAAAAACATTTGCCAATCTCTGTTCTAACCAAATGTCCTTTAGGTTCATCATTTGCAAATCTGAGGATAACTAACTCATCTATTTGTAATGAGAATTAAGGAGAACAGCATATCTGGAATAATCTAATGATAGTAGGCACCCCAAAATGTCAGCTGCAGTCTAGTTCAGGCACTCCATTACAGTGTTCATTTAGGAAATAAAATCCCATCCCTACTCTACCCCAGCATCATATCATTCCTTTCTTGGAGGTTGTTTGCTCCCGCCACATGTACCCCATCTCTCAACACTACACAGAAGAGGCAAATGTCTCCTGTTACAATCAACTTCAAAGCCTATGCCATGAGTTGTTTATTTCTGTTAACAGCTCCACCATTCTCCCTTTACCTAGGCTTGGATCTTGGAAATCAACCTGTTATGTCTCAAATCTTCTCTTGCTCATTTGTGAAGTCCTATTTATTCAACCTAAACAACAGCTTACAAGTTATCCCTCGTCTACATTTCCACTGCCTAATCTTTTCCAGTTCCCACACCTCTCACTATATCATCCCAGGAACATCACAATTCATTTCCCAAGTCAACATTTATAAAGTGGTCTGCATATAAGTGTCAGACATGGCAAAATCATTCTTAAACAAACAAATATCTCCTTTTAAGACTACCCAATATCGTGTCATTACTCATTGAGTTAAGTCCTCGGCTTTGCATTCGAGTTGATTCCACATGACTCCAATCTACACTTGCAAACTAACTTCACACTACATTTCCTGGGTACTTGCTATGCTCCATATACTATGTTAAGCACTGGAAATAAAAGGGGGAGAAACTCAACTCCTGTCCTCAAGAAGCTCAACAAACAAACAAAAAAATACCACACACAGGGCTTCCCTGGTGGCACAGTGGTTAAGAATCCGCCTGCCAATGCAGGGGACACGGGTTCGTGCCCCGGTCCGGGAAGATCCCACATGCCGCGGAGCAACTAAGCCCGTGTGCCACAACTGCTGAGCCTGCGCTGTAGAGCCTGTGCTCCATAAGAGAAACCATCACAATGAGAGGCCCACGCACCGCAAGGAAGAGTAGCCCCCGCTCGCCGCAACTAGAGAAAAGCCCGCACACAGCAGCCAAGACCCAACGCAGCCAAAAATAAATAAACAAAAAAAAAATTAAAAAAAAAATACCACACACAAAGTGAAGTGTTTTAGGAAAGGTCTGAACCGAAAGGTGTGAGCCCAGAGAGAATGCAAGAACTATTTCTGCCACAGTGGGCAGAAGGGATGAGGGTTGAGGCTGACTTCACCATTCACAAAGAAGAGAGACATTAAAGAAGAAAACTGAGGAGGGGAAAAGAAAGACACAAAAAGAGGATGTAGGATCTTTACCATTTCTCAACTTTTTTTCTCCAAAGCAGTGCTTTTAATCCAGAGGCAATTTTGCCGCCCAGCAAGCATTTGTCAATGTCTAAAAACCTTTTTGACTGTCATGCTTAGGGGAGAGGGGGTGCTATTTGCATGCAGTGGGTAAAGGAAAAATACTTCTCTGACATCCTACAATACAAAGGACAGTCCGCCGCAGCAAAAAATTATCCAGCCCAAAAGGTCAATAGTGCTGGGGTTAAGCAACACTAGCCTAGAGCCACAAGAAACAGGAGTAAAGGAGGGGGTGGAAGTTGAGATAATTTCAGGATGTTTGAAAATACAGAGATGGCAAGGAAGGAGAATGAGTTATGCTGGGACCAACTTGCCCACCAAAACCAAACGGACAGAATGCAAAACTGAACAGAGGGCAAAGTACCTAATAAACACTCCACATCTAGAGTCTCATGAATAGGGAGAGATTTGACTGTCAAGTCAAAACAATCAACTGTGAGAGGAATGAAGAAGAGGTGGGCAAAGAGGGTGAAGCAGAGGCTATCAGCACTTTGTTACACATGATCCAATTCAACAAATATTTATTGCACAGCTGCTACGAGATGTCATGGGGAAAACACAGAGATAAGATAAATAAGTCATAATTCCTGTCTGCAAGAAGACTGGATTTCATAGAGTCACAGATGTATAAAACAAACTTACAGTTACCGAGGAGGAAAGGACGGGGGGTGGGGATAAATTGGGAGATTGGGATTGACATATATACACTACTATATATAAAATAGATAACTAATAAGAACCTACTGTATAGCACAGGGAACTCTACTCAATACTCTCTAATGACCTATGTGGGAAAAGAATCTAAAAAAAGAGTGTAGGGCTTCCCTGGTGGTGAAGTGGTTGAGAGTCTGCTTGCCGATGCAGGGGACACGGGTTCGTGCCCCGGTCCGGGAGGAACCCACATGCCGCGGAGCGGCTGGGCCCGTGAGCCATGGCCGCTGAGCCTGCACGTCCGGAGCCTGTGCTCCGCAACAGGAGAGGCCACAACAGTGAGAGGCCCGCGTACCACAAAAAAATAAAAAAAGAGTGTATATATGTATAAATGATTCACTTTGCTGTATACCTGAAACTAACACAACATTGTAAATCAACTATACTCCAATAAAAATTAATTTAAAAAAAAAGAAGACTGGATTTCAGTAGGGAGAATTAGGTAAGTATATATGTTATTATAATACAAGGAGAAATATAAGATACGTGTCATAAATGGAATACACAGGGTTTTGAGTACACACACCTTCCAAAGATTAGATGCAATAATAAAGGATAATTCTACTTAACACCTTCTTGCTCTTCCAGTGAAAGAAAAAACAAAAATCACAGGACAGTAAATTATCTTTGCTTGTAAAGCTGTATATGTCTGGCATAATTAACCTAATTAACAATGTAAAATATTTGTTTCCAAATAGTCCAGTTGCTAACACTACTCTAACAAGGGAAAACAAGGATACTTTATATAGAGTATTCCCATAGAGGTTTCACTTTCCGTTGAGAGATCCATGAAAAAAAATGAGATCCAATACCCTAGAGTAAGTCCTGTACCACAGAGAGGCTCTTAGTTATGTTTGGTTACTTTTTTTTTAACTTTGCGTGGGCTTCATTTCTCTTGAGGTTAGAAAGCCATCCAGAGGATGGCTCTTTAAATATTCCCCTCAGAAGGAGACTCTAAGTCAACATGAGAAAATAGTTAGAGAAATCCTTAATGGTCCAGCCAACATACATTTTTCATAAAGTGATTATCCTCCTGCAGCCTCAGCTTCCTAAGCCTTTTCCCCTCCTATAATTGTTTTCCTTGTAGGCCAGGCAACAATTACCACTGCTACAAGACTGAGGAGGTTCACGAGCAATATATTTTACAATACATAAGTGTACTGTCCCTGATATCTGGTGCTTTTATCACTAATTGCACTATAAAATATGCTATTAAAACAGGGACAAACAAGATTGTAAAAATCACATAATGGACCATGACCACTTACAAAAGCCATTCATAAATGTTACTGTACCACTTATTTTTCTTTAATTTTCTAGTTATATAATTATTTTTCCAAATTTTTACTTCTAGGGGATACCAACAAGAAAAAGAATAAATTTGTGAATAAAACATACATGCTTGCGCTTGAATGTATTGTTTTATAAGTTTGCTCAATATTAAAATTATATAGAACATCAGACAATGTGCCATGAACACTGAATTCCTAGGGAACATCCACATGACCTCTTCAAAGAAATTATAGGCATGGCAAATGCATTTAAGCCTGATTTCTATTCAAACTTTAGAGCATGGAACAGAAAGCACGAAAAAATATCACAGAAGGATTTCACAATTCTAATCTATGAAAATACAACATAACAAAGCCAATAGAACATTAATATTTGGGGGAAAGACAGAATGATCAAATATTACTGCCAATTACTGGAGGATATGGGTCAGTGGAGCTGCCTATAGTATTTCGTATGTCATTAGCACTCGCTAATTCATGAGCAAATTTTCAAGTTTGTAGATGACCCTTTCAACCTCTTTGTTATTTATTCCACATCTCATCATCTAAAAAATAGGAATCAGAAGAGAGAATGAAAATAAAGGTATTTGGTTACCCATTCATAATTCTAATGAATTCTAAGATGGAAGTAGGAATTTTAGTAGTGATTCAGATAAAATACTGGGATGGTCTTTAGGATTCATTTATCCATTACCAGAGACAAACTAGTTCTAATAATACCACAGAACACAAATACCACAAACAAAATAGTGACTAGTCTCTACAAAACTAAACACAAGTAGTCAATTAACGAATTGGGGTTGACTGTTCTTCTTTTAGTAGGAAAATCTTCTGTTAACTAAAGAAGTTAACAGATGCATTGATTTTAAGTGTCAGTAAGGAAAGTGTGATTGAGCTTCAGTCTTGCAGAAAAATGCCAGCACTTGTGCAACCTCACCATACTTACTCTCACATATTTTCTTAAATCTTTAAATGGTCCCACCTTAATAAAATCAGAACGTACTTTTAAAATAAAAGATAAGCCACAATTAGAAACATCCGAATTATGCCTAAATTGTTACTTTTTCCTCCTGAAGATATTAGCTCGTGCTCAACCTTTCTACAGGAAGACCATCAGAAAGTCAGAAAGACAGATTATACATAAAACGTTTCCTCTAATTTCAGAAACTGAAGTCACATAAGTCTGTTGGAATCATTTTAAAACAGTTTGAATGGTAAGAACAAGTCACTTTTTCAGACTGCCAAATACGTGAAATACTTAAAAACTGTGTTGGAAAACCTAAATAAAAACCAGAAGCTTATTTTTCACCAGTGTCATCTTCCAAAAATTATTCCCTAAGACGTGCCAAAGCTGCATTATTAAATGAAGTTGAATGGACATGAGCCCACATACAAAACTTACTTTGTCAGATGCCTCAGAAGCCAAGAGGTTAGTCGCAAGAGTTTGTAGCTTATGATGGGCCATGTTTTTAAGAGCAGCAAGACTGCGTCGTGTCATGGCTTGTTTTAAGTTGACTGCTGGGTGACTAAGTGAATCAACGGCAGCAGGAGCTGCTTCATCACAAGCATTCAGTATCTCTACTGCTGTGATCCCCATCACACACCGGTCCAGTGCACCTGGAAGACATATATATTCACAATCATTACACAACTCTGGAAGACTCTAAGTCAATTTTTAAGAAAGGAAAATGCATGGACATTTTTAAATGTAGGAATATGTTTTATCAGTGCCTCCCAGAAACATTTTCTTGTTTATTTCCTTCCTCTAATGATCTTCCATGTAGCATTACCTTAATCATTTCCTTTTCCGTAAGGCCCTACCACAACTTCTCAATAAACTCAAGTTCAGAGCCAAGATTTCAACAATTTCCTCCAGGCTTTTCTACTTTCTTTCCACTTCCAAGATGGTCTCCTTGATCATGCCACATCATTAGTCTATTACAAACAGCAATTTCTATAATTTTACCTTCCTCTAAAACTATATGTCAATCTTATAGAATCAATTCAACACTAGTTGAATTCAACTCTCGACCTACTCTGCACCTTACAATGAAGATGGACATGAATGATGAACATACTAAAAGATCCACTTGAATTTCCTGACCACTGATCTTGGTGGGCCCTTAATAGTGACCACATTTCCACAGACCTTTCGTTTTCCTACTCTCCTAGTTCATTATTCCACTTTCTTTCTCTTCCAATCCCACCATTCCATTTCCTGCCCTCATCTGGATGAAAGTTTTGTTTCCTATTTCATAGAGAAAGAAGCAATTAAAAAAGAAGTTCCACAAACTCCCATTACCACATCTCCAGTGACATTACTCAATAATTATGAATGAACTATCCAGGCTCCTACCTAACACACCTGTGGCTTACACCCCATCCTTCTCTTGTCTGCCCAAAGACACCATGTCAACAATTCTCCTCTTTCTCTTCATCAGTTTTCCCTATCTACCAGATCATTCCCATCAGTTTATAAACATGCAATTATTTCACCTGTTTAAAACACACACACACACACACACACACACACACACACACACACACACACACACACACATTAACCCAGGTGGGTTAACTAGGTATGTATCCCATTTTTCATAATCATACTCTAAAGAGCTGCCTATTTTTACCACCTCCAAATTTTTCTCCTCCCATCTTCCTTTGAACTTACTCAAATCAGATTTTACACCAAATGTGCACAGAACCTACTCTCCACATTGCTAAATCTAATAGCCAGTTCTCAGTCCTCATTTTACTATCATTTACTGTCAGCAGCTCTCGATCTTCCTCTCCACTCCTTGAAACACATTTTGTCACTTGGCTTCCAGGCAACCATATCCTTTATTTTCTTCTTTTTTCTGGTAGGTCCATTTTAGTCTCCTTTGCTGGTTTTTTACATCACAGAAGCACATTTAAACCCTGGAGTGCCCCAACCATTATCAACCTACATTCCCTTGGTGATATATCCAGTGTCATGACTTTACATATCTTCTATATGCTAAGATTTCCCACATTTGTACCACCCACTCTGACTTCCCTCCTTTGAACTACAGACTCGTATATACAGTTGACCCTCATATATACAGTTGACTCATATATACAGTTGTCCCTTGAATAACACAAGGATTAGGGGCAACCAACCTTCCATGCTGTTGAAAATCCACATGTAACTATATAGTCAGCTCACCGTATCCACAGTTATACCTGCAGATTCAACCAACTGCAGATCATGTAGTATTGTGGTATTTACTATAGAAAAAAATACCCAGGCAGTTCAAACCTGTGTTGTTCAAGCATCAACTGTACAATTTACAAATCAACATCTCTACTTGAATATCTAATATTCAACTCCACTTAATATACCCAAAATCGAATTCCTGATATTCCCAAACTCTACTCCTCCTTCTGGCTTCTCAATATCTTAAAATGAATTGCATCCTTCAAGTTTCTCATGATTGAAACCCTGGAGTCATCTTTGGCCCATCTCATTCTTTTATGCTCCTCATCCAACTATCAGCAAATCCTGTTGGTTCTACCTTCAAAATATACTCATACTTCAACCACTTTTCACCAGCTCCACTGCCATCACTCTAGTGTAATAATCCACCATTGTTTATTGCCTAGGGACAACAGCATACAAGCTAATCTCCCTGCTTCCACCCTAGAGCCACCTTTACGCTATTCTGGAGAAAAGCAGGAAAATATAATCTATAATGAATGAGGGGAAAAATAAAATCAATAAAAACCACTGAAACAGATCTTTTTTTTAAATTAGCAGACAAAACCATTAAAAGTTATTATAATTGTACTCCAGATGTTCAAAAAGTTTGAATAGAGAGACATGGGAGATATCCAAAATCAAACCTGTAGTTTTCAAAGATGAAAACTACAATGTCTGAGATGAAAAATACACTCAATGGGAACAAAAGCATATTAGACATTGTAGAAGAAAAGCTCAGTAAACTTGAAAACATAGACTAGAAATTATAAAATGAGACACAGAAAAAATAACATTAAAAATGAAAAAATAATCCTAGAGTTGTGGGCAATTTCAAGTAGCCTAATAGGCATATAACTGGAGTCTCCAAAGAGAGAAAAGAGGGGGGATATCAAACATCAAAAACATATTTGAATAAATAATGGCCAAAAGCTTCCAAATTTGTTGAGAACTATACACCCACAGATCCAAGAAGTACAACAAACCTTAAGCACAAGAAACATGCAGAAAACTATAACTAAATGGCTCAAAACTAATAATAAAGAGAAAAACTTTTAAAAGTCAGAAAAAAACAGACACAGCATATATAGAGGAACAAAGATAAGGATGACAGCAGATTTTTTTTTTACTGGAAATAATACTAGCAAGAAGATAGTGGAATATTGAAAGGAAAAAAACAAAAAACTATCCACCTAGAATTCTATACCCAGAAAAAAAAATCTTCAAAATAATGGTGAAATAAAAAATTTTTCAGATATACAGAAGCTGAAAGAATCACCCACAGTCATGCACTACAAGAAATATTAAATATTAGGCAAAAGGGAAATCATTCCAGATGGAAATCTGGATCTACACAAAGCAATGAAGAGCAATAGGAATGGTAACTACAGGGGAAAATATGTAAAATTTTGTTTCTATATTCAAATTTCCTTAAAAGATAATATACTGTTTAAACAAATAAGCAAATAGAAAGAAATAATGTTCCAAATGAATGAAAACCATGAGCAACAATATGGGTGGTACAAAAGACAAGAAGTGGTAGACAGTGACCCAATTATTCTTGATTACAACTATTCTTCACACGAGTAACATGTCTGTGTAAAAGAACAGTAAGAGATAAGACAAAGGTAGGAGTGTACCACACTGCGGAGGGCCTTTTCTTAAAGGCTACGTGAACTAAAATTACTTATGTTTTTTTCATTAAGACAGTGGCATGAACCAAGTGTGATTGTTATTGTTTTACTTCCTATGATTAATTTGCCAACAGAGTACAGGATGGATTAGAAGGTAGAAATTAGAGGACAGAGAAACCAATAAAGATAGCATAGGTGTGAAAAAATATAGCCCGATATAAGAATAGTACACTGGAAAGAAAAAAGGGAGGGGAGGAGTACCTAATGGGAAGGACTTAGTAATTAACTGCACAGAGGACTTATGAGGAGGAAAGTAGAAAAGATAGTCATATTTCCACTCTAACAACCTCTTCCTTCAAAATTTCAAAGTGAATCCGAAGGGAAAAAAGAAACTGATTATACTTAGTTTTACTGAGATTTTAGAAAAGTACCAATTTTTTCTTAACCATTTCATCCTTTGTGTCTTTGCCTATCCTACCTTATGGTATTGTTGTAATCGAATGAAAAACAAAAACATAGAAGATATAGAAAAGTTGATGATGTAATGCCATATGCTGTGAAACAGAAACATAAAATCAAATCTCTATTGTATTAAACCCTGCAGGCAAAAGGTCAAATATGTGAAGAAAATACTTGCTACTAAACCCTTTATTAATAAAAAAAGACTGGACTGAAGTACCACCTCCTGATTCTCTTTGGTTATTTTAGTAACAAAACCATCAATATAAATAAATCAAAATTATTTTTTTTGATATCCATACTTTATATATGTTGCTTTATACATGTTGTACCAGTAGACAAATATACATTAGTTCATATTCTCTGTTATATTTTATTGGATAACTAAGTTTTAAAAAATGATTCAAACACATATTTCATGAAGTTATTGCAAAAACAGGAATATTTAAGAAAACTTGGAGGGACAGAAAATAAATGAAAAGAAAAAAGATAACAGAACAAATTAAATTGGTTAAGACTTCATACACTAATTTCTAATAATATTTGGCAATCACTACTGGTGTTTGCATTTGTACAAGAACACCTAATAACTGTCCCTCTAGGAATAGGTATATGATGAATCACTTTTATTATGTAGCAAAGATGATAAAAATGTGCAGATAAGAATGGTGTTAAGGCTTGGAAATAGTCATATAAGAAGAACGTCTTGTAGCACCAGTCATTACTTTAAAGCATGCCACTGTTTCCCAAATAGACAAGATTTTGACCTTGTCATAGGCCTGTGAGAACACCACCGCATGCTTACTGGGAACATCAAATGTGAAGAATGGAGAGTTGATCCCTACAGAACGTAACTCCATGGAGAAGCAGCCACTATCTAGGTCAGCTGACCCACTTTTAATAAGTTCCTAAATAGGAGTCAAGAGGTCCAGCCAGCCAAATCTTGTTGCTAGTTGTTTGACTAATTTTCTAACTACCCAGAGACGTGAAAGAATAATAATTTCCATGGCCTCTACAACACTATTTAGCACTATTGCATATAATTAAGATGGTACAATAAAAGAACAAAAGACTCTGGACCTCTACCTCTGTAATTAAGTTTTATATTACTAGCTTCAACTTCATGTCATTAGGAAATAAACACTGAAAATAAAAACTACCCATTTGAAGGGAAAAACAACTAAAAGAAAATGCTGCATAAAAGCATAGTCAAGACATTTTTAAGTGTTTTTAAGCTAGAAACATCAGTATAATTCAAAATGGCAAACAGAAAACTGCACAAAATGCATGTGTAATTTTAATGTAATATGGCTTCACTTGTAAAAATACATTCCCAAAACACTAAGTAGAGGGGCAAAGTATCTTCTCAGAGTTTAAATACATTTCATACATCAAACCTTGGCCAAATCTGATTTATTTTGCTTCATTTTTTATTTATTTAATAAATAAATAATGTCAATACCTTCAGGACGTGCCTTACTGGCTCCTCAGGGACCTTTATATCACTAGCTAAAGCCTGAACAGCAAGAAGGAAAAAGAGTGTACACCTCCTATTATGGTTGAAGTCCAAAATTTATTCTGCTTCTCTATCTTTATCTTGATTTAAGAATGCCATTACTGACTGATCATTTACCAAAATCCTCCTGAAGGTCAGACGATAATTGTTAAATTGCAATATTATGTATTGGGCTTAATTATAATAAACTGGTTATAAAAATAACATCCTCCAGTACACATACAGTCAGGAGCTATTTGTCATTTCCTACTAGGGAAACTACTGAAAAAGTAACTTTGTCTTCCAGTAAGGTCTCATTTGTAAAGAAGTTCATATTCTTTGTAGATGTATTTAAAGTATCTGAAGTAGTCAAGTATCATATATTTAAGCACCTAAGAAATTCAGGAAAATGATACTCTTCCTTTATCATATTAATTTAATGTTTTAAGTCCTACACATGTTTACCATACTCTTGTATTTAAAATATATCAATTGCTAATTTAATATGTATAGTATTTTAAAATAGTGTTTTATAACTATCATCACTATAACTTACTTTCTTTAATACTAATTCTCATAGAAAATATTTCTTTGTAAGTAAGGTCATATCCCCAAGCTCAATAAAGTAACAAGCATATTTGTTAAATAACAATAATAGGAAATATACACATATGCAAGTATACACATGAACTTAAAGTACGCAAACATACATGGATACACATTTACATTACATCTACTATACACAAGGTAAATATTCTCTCATTTTATTCTCCCAGAAACACTATAAAACGGCAACTATTATTATCTTTATTTTACAGATGAGTAAATTGAAAGACTTGCCATAGATCACAGTGCTATCAAATGGTTGATCTTGAAGATTTTTTTCTTTTTTGATGTGGACCATTTTTAAAGTCTTTATTGAATTTGTCACAATACCGTTTCTGCTTTATGTTTTGGCTCCTCAGCCATGAGGCATGTGGGATGCCAGCTCGCCGACCAGGGATGGAACCCACACCCCCTGCATTGGAAGGCGAAGTCTTAACCACTGGACCAACAGGGAAGGCCCTCAAATGGTTGATCTTAAATTCAAACCAAGGAGTCTGACTCCAGAGCCCAAGACAAACTCTGTATGTAGTTGACCTTGAACAACACAGGTGTGAACTGCACGGGTCCACATACACACAGATTTTTTTCAACAGTAAATACTACAGTACCACAAAATCCACGGTCATTTGAATCCAAGGATGGGAAATGTCGGATATGGAGGAAACATGGGAATGGAGGGCCGCCTTTAAGTTATACACGGTTTTTCAACTATGCAGAAGGTGAGTGCCCTAACCCTCACATTGTTCAAGGGTCAACTGTATTTAGTTTGTAG
Organism: Leucopleurus acutus; assembly: GCF_964270905.1. Lineage (NCBI taxonomy): Eukaryota > Metazoa > Chordata > Mammalia > Artiodactyla > Delphinidae > Leucopleurus > Leucopleurus acutus. The sequence goes on from NC_139155.1 coordinate 18,321,732, forward strand.
GGTGGACCAAACCAGCAAACATGAAACAGTGCTGCTCAGCAGACAGGATGAAACAAAAAGGAACACAAAAGCAAGATACAAAATTATACATGTAATATGACAGCAATTCTGTTTTTAAAAATGCACAGAAATGAGACTAAAGAGAAACATGCCAAAATTTGCCACTGAGTAATGGGATTTGAGTTCATCTTTCTTTTCTAACACTTTTGTGCTTTCAAAATTTGACAAAAAAGTAAGAAACTCTTTTACAATCAGACGAGAAAAAGAAATGTTAAACACAAAAGCAAAGAAATTTGACACTCTTCAAGAACGCTTCCTCTGGTCAAAATTGCCTACGTAGTACCAGATAAAACCAGAACTATAAATGAAAGATACCTGAAGATTATGGCTACTTGCTCCAAAAAGACCTAGGAACACTCCCTCCTGCACCACAGCACAAGCAAAAAAATATATATACTCTGATTTCAAAAAGGACTATTTAAAAACAAAAATGAAAAAAGCTTCATGAAGAAAAAAATAGTAGAAATATTATATAGCACAGTTAGGAATGTAAAGAAAGGTTTTAATCACTGATAGATGATGACTCAGGAGAGTAAAACTAGAATAAGCTGTGTTTTTAAAAGCCCAAACTAATAAACATTTAGTTACATACTTTAAAATTTCTCAGGAAAACCATAAGATTCTGTGTATAAATCTTATATATCATGGCCTATACCTTTAAGCTAAACACTACTTGTTCTGTATTATGCCACATACATAAAATTTCTGAACTTGAAATTTTAAATGTTCTCTCTAGAACTTAAAACTTTCATTTCAATTACCTCCTTCCATTAACGGCCCTGTATGGTTTTTCTGCTTTTCAAATAGAAGATAATTTTATCTTTTTCCACTGTTTCTGAACTTGAGACAAAAATGGTTCCTTGATCTTACAATTTGCCCATGAATTATATAGAAATCACTTACTTGTCTGGTGTCTGCATGCCTGTCCTAATCTGTATACTGTCATCAACCACATTCCTCTAAAGATCAGTGAACTACTCTACAAGTGTTCCAGATAGTACAACAAATAAGAGGACATCTAAACATTTCTTTCTTGATAATGATAAGAACACTTATAAAAAGCAGTGGTGAGAAATAAAAGTAGCAAACTTTTGACATCTCAGGGGTTTTTTCCTCATATAAAAGATTTTTCATTTAGGAAGTCAAATATACTCATTTAATTTTCTAGTCTCTCTCAACATTTTTCTTACCGGTATCCATTTGCCAGACATACACGGAGCCGTCTGAACATCCCACTACTAGGTAATCGTCAGAAGGCCTCCACTTGATGACTTGAATGGGGAAAAGATGACGAGATGCCAGCATAATGCATTTTTTCTCTCGCAAACTTAGAAGTCCTACCGAGTGGTCACTGGCTACAGAGCAGATGCAGTGCTGCACTCTTGCCTGAAAAGAAGAATAAATCCTAATTACACTTAGATTAAATTCAGAAGAAAATGGATCTTGTCCTAATTAAATCAAAATTAATTATACATTCACTGCTGCTGAAAACACTAACCACGACATTAGGATGTGTCGACAATTTTCTTCTTTTATATTATACATAAAACGCCTAGTTCAATCATCACAACACTTTGAAAAATACTAAATTAACACTAGATTAAAGAAGAGAAAGACGCCTAGGAAAATCTGCTGTTCAAATTTGAAGATGACCTTACTAAAAATAATTGCTATATATGAACAGGCAAAGCTGGAAAAAAACTGATCTGTTATTATGTGTTCCCTTTCCACTGTCTGAACTTCCCTTTGCTAGCAGCTAGAGCTGCTTTCTGCAGTGCTTCTTTCTGTTTGTGACTCTATCATTTAGACCCATGCTCTTCCCTGCTCCTTTGCTCAAAAACAAGACCCCCAAGGTCCCTCTGCCACAATCATTTCCTAAGAGCCACCGATAGTTTGTATCACCTGTAGATGTGTTTCACAGCTTCTATCTCTAATGCCAGCAGGCACACCACCTCAGCTAACATACAAGAGCCCAATAAACATCCTGCTCTGTACTTCCTGCTCATCTCTAGTTTGCGCCCTTCCATTCCTTTTTAGAACAAGATGGAATATAATAGAAATAATCAAAGATGGTAAAGATTTTCACTAGCATCAGAGAACTGAATCCATAACCTAGAAAATTAAAAATTAACGTCTTTATAGGTTTGGAAGACAATTTACAAGCAACTTACAACTTTGTAGTGATTTATTAGACTGTGCTTCCGGTTCACACTGAGGTGAAACCATATGAAAACAGCCATCTAAGCTCCGTATTGTGTAAATGGTGGCTATTTACTGAGGATGAGGCCCACGGCACCACATACATATTATCCCTTCTGTGGGATCCAGAGGAGAAACTTCTCAAACGTGACCCAGCTGGGCTTTGCCTAAGCAGACGTTTTTTAGCTAAAGAATGATATATCTCCCTGACTGGTCCATCTCAATGGGAAACGTTGACACGTATCAGATGAAAAAGAGTGGGGCGGGGGCGGGGGGGGCGTGTGTGTGTGACCACATGTGCATGGGAAATACGTTACAGTTGTTTTTGTCCATAGAACTTCTAAGAAACTTTAACATGCTAACATGAATATAATTTCATTTGACCATCATAATCTTTTTTTTGGTAACATCTTTATGGCATATAATTGCTTTACAATGGTGTGTTAGTTGCTGCTGTATAACAAAGTGTATCAGCTACATATACATATATCCCCATATCTCCTCCCTCTTGCATCTCCCTCCCACCCTCCCTATCCCACCCCTGTTCTATGCGGCTGCTTCCCACTAGCTATCTATGTTACACTTGGTAGTGTATATATGTCGATGCTACTCTCTCACTTCGTCCCAGCTTACCCTTCCCCCTCTCCGTGTCCTCAAGTCCATTCTCTACATCTGCATCTTTATTCCTGTCTGGGGCAGGACAGGAATAAAGACCATCATAATCTTATAAGACGTAGTTTTTGAGGAACAGACTTTGGGGAAAGCTGCTACAATGGATTCCTTCAATGTTTTGGATACTAAGAAACTTAGGACTGAATTTTCTATCCATGACTGTGGGGTGTGTGGGCTTACATTTCTGAATGTGGACTCTAGGTGGTCTCGTCTACTTTTTCTTTCATTTTCTCTTCACCATGATTTAGCTTTATTTTTAACTAACTGAATAATGTTTATTTTTGTAAACAACCTAAAATCAATTTTTGAATGAGGCAGAACATTAATTTTAAAAAAGAGAGTCGGATTTAACTGTTTACTTTGTTCTTAAATTCAGGTGTTTTAATCTTTGGTTCTGATAGCTTGTACGTTTTCTTTCATAATGATTTAAAAACTATAATCAGCATAGTAGGTATTTATTAATTTTAAAAGTTAAGAAAACTAAGTTCAGGAAGATCATGTTATAAACTTTTACTAAAACAACATATAGAATTTTCTTAAGCATTTGTTAAGCTTATTTATTTCATGCTCCCTGATAAGCATTCAATGGAAACATAAAACGTGATTTCTTTCTTTAAAAAGACATTAAGGACTGAGGAGTAGCTGACTATGGCATGCAAAACTTTGCTTTGTAATTAAGCAATAAGTCAAAATAAAGTGGCAAACGACAAAAATATCACTTAAATATAGGCAATGTTAGAATAAAACGTGGCAGAAATACAACATGATGCCTTTATTTTCAGTTATTATACTTCACACCAAATAAAATACTTTTGAGTGGGCTTCTCTGGTGGCGCAGTGGTTAAGAATCCACCTGCCAATGTTCAAGCCCTGGTCCGGGAAGATCCCACATGCCGCAGAGCAACTAAACCCATGCCATGCGCCACAACTACTGAGGCTACACTCTAGAGCCTGAGAGCCACAACTACTGAGCCCGCGTGCCACAACTACTGAAGCCCACGCGCCTAGAGCCCGTGCTCCACAACAAGAGAAGCCACTGCAATGAGAAGCCTGCACACCTCTACGAAGAGTAGCCCACGCTCACTGCAACTAGAGAAAGCCCGTGTGCAGCAACAAAGACCCAACACAGCCAAAAATAAATAAATAAAATAAATATTAAAATAAATAAAAATATTTTTGAGTTTCACCAGATGTACGTTGCTAAGCAAGGATAACAGACAGTCTAATACGATGGAGGCTTTGCATTTCTACAGATAATCATTAATACTGACTTTGTATTTATCATATATATCCATCACTCAATATACAAAAAAGGATGATTGCTACGTTAATGGTTAACTATTTTCTATTTTCCAACACGAGTCTGCTAAAAAATGGTCATTTTATTTATTTCTCTCATCAGAGAAATAAATCTAATAGTAATCTTTTTCTCTGTGTATGAGTCACTAAAAAGAATGAGTCCTAAACGGCATTCCTTTTCATCTATTCACATCTCTTAATCAGGCACTGATCTGCCACAGTACTCACCCCTGTCACTACTTTTGATTCTGCTACTATGACTCACAAGCTCTCTGAAATCTTTAAAATGAGTTAATCCTTAATTAATGCGGTAGACCTAACTAGCCGACTTGCCAGTCCCCAAGTTGACAATCATTTCATTAATGTTCACATAATTCTTGTCATTCCTTTTCATAGAGAAAACGAGGCATGAGTCAGGGTGAAGTATGTTTGTTTTTAAAAGGTGATTTTTTACCAATCTTCTTTACTACGTTTGGTGTTTTTCAAATTATGTTCTGCTGGTAGATCTCAACACCTGAGGTGACAACAAAGCTACTGAGAAGCACTGACCCACGCGTTCTCTCTCTGCCAAATATCTCATACTGCAGTTTATAACCTACCAGAGAGAGGACTGCAGACTTAAGCAAACAAAAAAGGCTTCCCTATTCCCACGAGGAACTTGACCTCCGGCATCAACGCCTCATAAGTTTCGCCTTCAGAACTTTCACCCTTGCCATTTATATGAGGTGGATAATTTTTTAAAATTCAAGAAAATGCAATCCAACCTCATAAAAAGATTTAAAAGCTCTACTTCATGTTATCTCTCTTATTAGTAAAAACAAAGAACATACAAAGCTAATATTAAATAATATTATAGGGTGTATTTTAAAAAGTAGATTATGGGATGTAATTTTCTGAAGGAAAAAATGACTGAATTCCAAAAATTCTAGCTTTTCAGTCCCACATGATGCGTTCTCTTCTAACATATATATTTACATCAATATCTTTTAAAGAATAGTTCTGTTCTTCATTCGTATAGTGCAATAATGATGAAAACTGACAAATGACATGCCTCATCCGCAAAAAAATGTTTGGCCCCAAACAAAAATGTTATACCTTCCATGTAAATGAAAATAAGCATCTGAAGAGTTAAGTCTAGCTTTACTGTAATGAACAACGGTCTGGAAATAGCCAAAATAATCAAGACTGAAAACAAACAAAAAAAATCAATATTACTAAGTCCAAGAAAGCACAGTTATTAGAGGTACTTAACTCACAAGAAAAGATGGTTCTCTGCTTTTTAAATATGGATTTAAATAAATCTAATTTTTCTTCTTTCAAGAAACTGCTAGTCCAACTCGTGTGAAGAAAACTGGCCTAGAGTAGAAATGGCCCAATACAGTAAATCCTCATTAATTTTGATTCCCCTAATTAATTCTGAGTTGATGGTTACCTTCACAGGCTCTGTGAAAACAAATTAATGGTATAAACAAAGCAAATGTCTAGCTTATTTAAATGTAAAAGGGAAAAAGACCATTCTCAAGCACCACTTTGGTATTAATTTTAATTCAAACAATGAACAGAGTAATGATAAATAATTCTCAGCTACCTGTTAAATGAAAGCACTTAAAAGATTTGCTGAAACACAATTAACTTGGTTTCTCCTTATCTGTGCTCAAAACTATTGAAGAAGCACTTCTTAAAGAATATTAGATAACACCAAACTCTCTTTGATTTAGATGCAGCTTCCTCACAAATGAGTTGAATTAGCATAATTCTTTTATTATTAAATTATTAAATTCTAGACATCTTGGTTACTGAACACTTACTTCACCCACAATGACTGATTCTATAATTTGATTAATTCCATTCTACTTCGCTTTCTTCCATCTCAACCTGAAAAAGTTACCTAAACATGACTTAACATTGAGGATATTTTTATAAGACATTTAAATTGTGTAATTAGGGACTTCCGGGAAGATGGCGGAAGAGTAAGACGCGGAGATCACCTTCCTCCCCACAGATACACCAGAAATACATCTACGCGTGGAACAACTCCTACGGAGCACCTACTGAACACTGGCAGAAGACCTCAGACCTCCCAAAAGGCAAGGAACCCCCCACGTACCTGGTTAGGGCAAAAGAAAAAACTAAACAGAGACAAAAGGATAGGGACGGGTCCTGCACCAGAGGGAGAGAGCTGTGAAGGAGGAAAAGTGTCCACACACTAGGAAGCCCCTTCGCGGGTGGAGACTTCGGGAGGCGGAGTGGGGGAGCTTGGGAGCCGCGGAGGAGAGCACAGCAACAGGGGTGCGGAGGGCAAAGCTGACAGATTCCAGCGCAGAGGATCGGGCCGACCGGCACTCACCAGCCGAGAGGCCTGTCTGCTCGCCGGGGCGGGCGGGACTGGGAGCTGAGGCTCCGGCTTTTGTCGGAGCGCCGGGAGAGGACTGAGGTTGGCGGCGTGAGCACAGCCTGCAGGGCGTTGGTGCGCCGCGGCTGGCCGGGAGAGAGTCCGGGGAGGGGTCTGGACCTGCCGAAGAGGCAAGAGACTTTTACGTCCCTCTTTGTTTCCTGGTGCACGAGGAGGGGGGATTGGGAACGCTGCTTGGGAGAGCTCAGGGGACGGGCGCGAGCCGCGGCTAAGAGTGCGGAGCCCAGAGACGGACATGGGACGCTAAGGCCGCTGCTGCCGCCGCCAGGAGGCCTGTGTGCGAGCGCAGGTCACTAGCCACACGCCCTTCCGGGGAGCCTGTGCAGCCCGCCGCTGCCGGGGTCCCGGGATCCGGGGACGGCTCCCCCGGGAGAGCGCACGGCGCGCCTCAGGCTGCAGCGTCACGCCGGCCTCTGCCGCTGCAGGCCCGCCCCGCACTCCGTGACCCTCCCTACCCCCCGGCCTGGGTGAGCCAGAGCCTCCGAATCAGCGGCTCCTTTAACCCCGTCCTGTCTGAGCAAAGAACAGACGCCCTCCGGCGACCTACACGCACAGGCGGGGCCAAATCCAAAGCTGAGCCCCTGTAAGCTGTGAGAACAAAGAAGAGAAAGGGAAATCTCTCCCAGCAGCCTCAGGAGCAGCGGATTAAAGCTCCACAATCAACTTGATGTACCTGCATCTGTGGAATACCTGAATAGACAACGAATCATCCCAAATGAAGGAGCCCTGTGGATGAAAGGCTCTTGGTGCTGCAGCCAGGACTCAGTGCTGTGCCTCTGAGGTGTGAGACCCAACTTCAGGACACTGGTCCACAAGAGGCCTCCCAGCTGCACATAATATCAAACAGCAAAAATCTCCGAGAGATCTCCATCTCAACGCCAGCACCCAGCTTCACTCAACGACCAGCAAGCTACAGTGCTGGACATCCTATGCCAAACAACTAGCAAGACAGGAACACAACCCCACCCATTAGCAGAGAGGCTGCCCAAAATCATAATAAGTCTACAGACACCCCAAAACACACCACCAGACGTGGACCTGCCCACCAGAAAGACAAGATCCAGCCTCATACACCAGAACACAGGCACTAGTACCCTCCACCAGGAAGCCTACACAACCCACTGAACCAACCTTAGCCACTGGGGACAGACACAAAAAACAACAGGAACTACGAACCTTCAGCCTGCAAAAAAAAAAAAGGAGACCCCAAACACAGTAAGATAAGCAAAATGAAAAGACAGAAAAACACACAGCAGATGAAGGAGCAAGATAAAAACCCACCAGACCTAACAAATGAAGAGGAAATAGGCAGTCTACCTGAAAAAGAATTCAGAATAATGATAGTAAGGTTGATCCGAAATCTTGGAGATAGAATGGACAATAGAAAGGACAAATTGCAAGAATCAGTTAACAAGGACCTAGAAGAACTAAAGATGAAACAAGCAACGATGAACAACACAATAAATGAAATTAAAAGTACTCTAGATGGGATCAATAGCAGAATAACTGAGGCAGAAGAACGGATAAGTGACCTGGAAGATAAAATAGTGGAAATAACTACTGCAGAGCAGAATAAAGAAAAAAGAATGAAAAGAACAGAGGACAGTCTCAGAGACCTCTGGGACAACATTAAACGCACCAACATTCGAATTATAGGGGTTCCAGAAGAAGAAGAGAAAAAGAAAGGGACTGAGAAAATATTTGAAGAGATTATAGTTGAAAACTTCCCTAATATGGGAAAGGAAATAGTTAATCAAGTCCAGGAAGCACAGAGAGTCCCATACAGGATAAATCCAAGGAGAAATACGCCAAGACACATATTAATCAAACTGTCAAAAATTAAATACAAAGAAAACATATTAAAAGCAGCAAGGGAAAAACAACAAATAACACACAAGGGAATCCCCATAAGGTTAACAGCTGATCTTTCAGCAGAAACTCTGCAAGCCAGAAGGGAGTGGCAGGACATATTGAAAGTGTTGAAGGAGAAAAACCTGCAACCAAGATTACTCTACCCAGCAAGGATCTCATTCAGATTTGACAGAGAAATTAAAACCTTTACAGACAAGCAAAAGCTGAGAGAGTTCAGCACCACCAAACCAGCTCTACAACAACTGCTAAAGGAACTTCTCTAGGCAAGAAACACAAAAGAAGGAAAGGACCTACAATAACGAACCCAAAACAATTAATAAAATGGGAATAGGAACACACATATCGATAATTACCTTAAATGTAAATGGACTAAATGCTCCCACCAAAAGACACAGATTGGCTGAATGGATACAAAAACAAGACCCATATATTTGCTGTCTACAAGAGACCCACTTCAGACCTAGAGACACATACAGACTGAAAGTAAGGGGATGGAAAAAGGTATTTCATGCAAATGGAAACCAAAAGAAAGCTGGAGTAGCAATTCTCATATCAGACAAAATAGACTTTAAAACAAAGACTATTAGAAGAGACAAAGAAGGACACTACATAATGATCAAGGGATCAATCCAAGAGGAAGATATAACAATTGTAAATATTTATGCACCCAACATAGGTGCACCTCAATACATAAGGCAAATACTGACAACCATAAAAGGGGAAATCGACAGTAACACATTCATAGTAGGGGACTTTAACACCCCACTTTCACCAATGGACAGATCATCCAAAATGAAAATAAATAAGGAAACACAAGCTTTAAATGATACATTAAACGAGATGGAGTTAATTGATATTTATAGGACATTCCATCCAAAAACAACAGAATACACATTTTTCTCAAGTGCTCATGGAACATTCTCCAGAATAGATCATATCTTGGGTCACAAATCAAGCCTTGGTAAATTTAAGAAAATTGAAATTGTATCAAGTATCTTTTCTGACCACAACGCCATGAGACTAGATATCAATTACAGGAAAAGATCTGTAAAAAATACAAACACATGGAGGCTAAACAATACACTACTTAATAATGAAGTGATCACTGAAGAAATCAAAGAGGAAATCAAAAAATACCTAGAAACAAATGACAATGGAGACACAACGACCCAAAACCTGTGGGATGCAGCAAAAGCAGTTCTAAGGGGGAAGTTTATAGCAATACAAGCCCACCTTAAGAAGCAGGAAACATCTCGAATAAACAACCTAACCTTGCACCTCAAGCAATTAGAGAAAGAAGAACAAAAAAACCCCAAAGCTAGCAGAAGGAAAGAAATCATAAAAATCAGATCAGAAATAAATGAAAAAGAAATGAAGGAAACAATAGCAAAGATCAATAAAACTAAAAGCTGGTTCTTTGAGAAGATAAACAAAATAGATAAACCACTAGCCAGACTCATCAAGAAAAAAAGGGAGAAGACTCAAATCAATAGAATTAGAAATGAAAAAGGAGAGGTAACAACTGACACTGCAGAAATAAAAGAGATCATGAGAGATTACTACAAGCAACTCTATGCCAATAAAATGGACAATCTGGAAGAAATGGACAAATTCTTAGAAATGCACAACCTGCCAAGACTGAATCAGGAAGAAATAGAAAATATGAACAGACCAATCACAAGCACTGAAATTGAAACTGTGATTAAAAATCTTCCAACAAAGAAAAGCCCAGGACCAGATGGCTTCACAGGCGAATTCTATCAAACATTTAGAGAAGAGCTAACACCTATCCTTCTCAAACTCTTCCAAAATATAGCAGAGGGAGGAACACTCCCAAACTCCTTCTACGAGGCCACCATCACCTTGATACCAAAACCAGACAAGGATGTCACAAAGAAAGAAAACTACAGGCCAATATCACTGATGAACATAGATGCAAAAATCCTCAACAAAATACTAGCAAACAGAATCCAACAGCACATTAAAAGGATCATACACCATGATCAAGTGGGGTTTATTCCAGGAATGCAAGGATTCTTCAATATACGCAAATCTATCAATGTGATAAACCATATTAACAAACTGAAGGAGAAAAACCATATGATCATCTCAATAGATGCAGAGAAAGCTTTTGACAAAATTCAACACCCATTTATGATAAAAACCCTGCAGAAAGTAGGCATAGAGGGAACTTTCCTCAACATAATAAAGGCCATATATGACAAGCCCACAGCAAACATCATCCTCAATGGTGAAAAACTGAAAGCATTTCCACTAAGATCAGGAACAAGACAAGGTTGCCCACTCTCACCAGTCTTATTCAACATAGTTTTCGAAGTTTTAGCCACAGCAATCAGAGAAGAAAAGGAAATAAAAGGAATCCAAATCGGAAAAGAAGAAGTAAAGCTGTCACTGTTTGCAGATGACATGATCCTATACATAGAGAACCCTAAAGATGCTACCAGAAAACTACTAGAGCTAATCAATGAATTTGGTAAAGTGGCAGGATACAAAATTAATGCACAGAAATCTCTGGCATTCCTATATACTAATGATGAAAAATCTGAAAGTGAAATCAAGAAAACACTCCCATTTACCACTGCAACAAAAAGAATAAAATATCTAGGAATAAACCTACCTAAGGAGACAAAAGACCTGTATGCAGAAAATTATAAGACACTGATGAAAGAAATTAAAGATGATACAAATAGATGGAGAGATATACCATGTTCTTGGATTGGAAGAATCAACATTGTGAAAATGACTCTACTACCGAAAGCAATCTATAGATTCAATGCAATCCCTATCAAACTACCACTGGCATTTTTCACAGAACTAGAACAAAAAATTTTGCAATTTGTATGGAAACACAAAAGACCCCGAATAGCCAAAGCAATCTTGAGAACGAAAGAAGGAACTGGAGGAATCAGGCTCCCAGACTTCAGACTATACTACAAAGCTACAGTTATCAAGACGGTATGGTACTGGCACAAAAACAGAAAGATAGATCAATGGAACAGGATAGAAAGCCCAGAGATAAATCCACGCACATATGGTCACCTTATCTTTGACAAAGGAGGCAGAAATGTACAGTGGAGAAAGGACAGCCTATTCAATAAGTGGTGCTGGGAAAACTGGACAGCTACATGTAAAAGTATGAAATTAGATCACTCCCTAACACCATACACAAAAATAAGCTCAAAATGGATTAAAGACCTAAATGTAAGGCCAGAAACTATCAAACTCTTAGAGGAAAACATAGGCAGAACATTCTATGACATAAATCACAGCAAGGTCCTTTTTGACCCACCTCCTAGAGAAATGGAAATAAAAACAAGAGTAAACAAATGGGACCTAATGAAACTTAAAAGCTTTTGCGCAGCAAAGGAAACCATAAAGAAGACCAAAAGACAACCCTCAGAATGGGAGAAAATATTTGCAAATGAAGCAACTGACAAAGGATTGATCTCCAAAATTTATAAGCAGCTCATGCAGCTTAATAACAAAAAAACAAACAACCCAATCCAAAAATGGGCAGAAGACCTAAATAGACATTTCTCCAAAGAAGATATACAGAGTGCCAACAAACACATGAAAGAATGCTCAACATCACTAATCATGAGAGAAATGCAAATCAAAACTACAATGAGATATCATCTCACACCAGTCAGAATGGCCATCATCAAAAAATCTAGAAACAATAAATGCTGGAGAGGGTGTGGAGAAAAGGGAACCCTCTTACACTGTTGGTGGGAATGTAAATTGATACAGCCACTGTGGAGAACAGTATGGAGGTTCCTTAAAAAGCTACAAATAGAACTACCATATGACCCAGCAATCCCACTACTGGGCATATACCCTGAGAAAACCATAATTCAAAAAGAGTCATGTACCAAAATGTTCATTGCAGCTCTATTTACAATAGCCCAGAGATGGAAACAACCTAAGTGTCCATCATCGGATGAATGGATAAAGAAGATGTGGCACATATATACAATGGAATATTACTCAGCCATAAAAAGAGACGAAATTGAGCTATTTGTAATGAGGTGGATAGACCTAGAGTCTGTCATACAGAGTGAAGTAAGTCAGAAAGAGAGAGACAAATACCGTATGCTAACACATATATATGGAATTTAAAAAAAAAATGTCATGAAAAACCTAGGGGTTAACCAGGAATAAAGACACAGACTTACTAGAGAATGGACTTGAGGCTATGGGGAGGGGGAAGGGTAAACGGTGACAAAGCGATAAAGAGGCATGGACATATATACACTACCAAACGTAAGGTAGATAGCTAGTGGGAAGCAGCCGCATAGCACAGGGAGATCAGCTCGGTGCTTTGTGACCGCATGGAGGGGTGGGATAGGGAGGGTGGGAGGGAGGGAGACGCAAGCGGGAAGAGATATGGGAATATATGTATATATATAACTGATTCATTTTGTTGTGAAGCTGAAACTAACATACCATTGTAAAGCAATTATACTCCAATAAAGACGTTAAAAAAAAAATTGTGTAATTAGAATAATAATACAAGAAATAAAAAATGTGAACCTCATATCTTTAACTAAATTATCTGAAAAGTATTTATGTTCCAAACGTGTTCAATCACACACCTATTTATTTAAAAAACTCTGTAATATATTCTCACTATACATATATTTATACATTGTATATGTACTTTGTGCCAATATATCATGTACACTGTAAAACATGCACAGAATATATACTTTAAAAGGATGACTCAGTTTAAATAAACAAATTTAAGATAAAATGAAATATTTTCTTAAGTGTCTTGCTAATGTTAATAACTTTATATTAGCATTAGCCAATACCTCAAAGCACTGTATCTTTAGAAAGTTTTCACTGTTAACAATAGTAGATGTAAACACATATTTTATATAATCATGAATTTTGTGGCTGCCTTCTTGCCAGATTGATCAAATGATCATTGTTTGAACCTCGTTACATGGTTAATGAAAGGATATTTCATTTTCATCGGAAAGACTTCCATCACTATTTTCTCTGCCCATTTTGTGATGGTTAGGTTAAGACCTATACAGTATAATCTGCAACTCTCCGAAGCAAACATATTTTCATTGGAAGCACACCTGGTGAGGGCACTGAGGTCGCCCTCCTGGAGGTGGCAGGCCCACTCTTGGCCCAGGTGATATGTGCCCATCTGATGTATGAAGCAAGTGAGGCACCAATGTCCTTCCATCTAGTAAATGTTCATAAGCTCAATTTGTTAAGGTTTAAAAAAAAAGAAAGAAGAGCTTTAATATTTTATTCCCATGCCCCAGTTAACTGTCTCACAGATTCCACTTTAACACCCACTGCTATCAACTGACTTAAAGAGTGTAACATACATATACCATTAAAAAAAATTTTTTGTTGTTATGGAACAGAACTTGTACAGCACGGATTGAGCATCTGATCAACTTGGTCAGTACTTTACAGGTGAAAATTATTCAAAATCATGTTCCAAACACTGTATTAGTTCTTCCCTAGAAGGAAAATGCACCAATGTTATCAAAAGGTAATTAAAAGCAGGAGAAATAAAAAGCAACAGAATATTTAACCATATTTAATATTTACTTTGATTTGGTAAAAAAATTAATTGGGGCAGGGAAAGTGAGGAAGATACCAGATCAAAACAAATACATTCCAAGACCAATTATTATTTTTCAAGCAATTCTGATCCTCAACCAAGTAAGCACTCACTGAATTTGCCAGTAAATAATCCTCACGGTACATTAGTGCTGAGCAGGGGAATGCCACAAGCTATCACAAGATCTGACAGAGTCAGAATGTACCACCTAGGTCATCCAGCCTGACCTTACACATTTTACAAGACTTCATTTTAAACCATTCCCAGAAACCTCTTATGTAACCTGTTCCTAAGCATTTGCCATGAATTACAGAAACTAGAGACAGCTAGTTTATCCCACACACTAGCTCTCTGGGGAGATGATTCTGCTTTCCAACAGTTCCCAGTGTAAATTATATATATATATATATATGTGTGTGTGTATATATATATATATATATATATATATAATTTTCTACTTTTGCCAATTTGTTTCCTAAACTAAATTATTCTTTTCTTCATATCATTCCAGGAGCAATCTCCTGCCCAAAACAATGTTTCTCTTTGAATATTCTCTAAATCTATGAACACTAACTATTGTCTCTCCTTTTAAATACGCCCATCATTAGACAAGCTATAAATGACCAGCTTCTTTCACTCATAAATCAATCCTACTATTCTTTTAATCATTATTTCTTGACTTCTCAGAACTCCTTCTCTGGAACATAAATATGCAGTTAAGATGCATCATTTATCACTTTTAAATATTCTACCTGAAGGGGAAAAAAGAGCCTACAAATGTTAGTGCCGTGTCCACACTTTCACAAAACTAGATAAAAAAAAATTTTTTTTTTGTCAGAAATCCATAGCTCATCCTTCTTTTAAAAAGAAGGGGGTGGGGTGGGGTAGACAGCTGTTTCTTTAATAGCTATTTTAGAAAATAAGACCATGTGGTCCAACCGAAACACTTACTAACCATCTATTAGGATAGTTATGTTCTACATAAAAATAAGACTTTTAGGGACCAGTTTTAATATCTTCGTCCATTCACTACATACAAAAGACAACAGTGAAGAAATAGCGGGCTAGTCAGGGCTCCATCTTTCTTCAACTGCTTCCTTCTTAATAAAGCAGCAAATAAATATGAAGAATTTAGTGTAAGATTAAGAAGACATTACCTATCAAAGAAAATTTTATTTAATAAATGATGTTGAGATAATCCGTTACTTTAGGGAAGAACAGATGATTTTTATCCTTTCCTCACCCCACATGCATAAATAAATTTCAGATAGATTAAAGTATTTGATGTTTGTTTTAATCCAGCCATTGCTTTTTAATCAAATTTCACCAAATTTCTGGGGGGGCGGGTAAGATCCCAGGATTCAAAAATATGAAAGAAGCTAAATAGGAAAAAGATAAACTAGATTACATAGGAATGTAAATTATCTGTAGATTAAAAAATCAAAGTAAATAATAAACCAGAAAATTTCAACAACAGTAATAGAAAGCACATCAGCTTAATATTTCAATTAAGTTAAGCACTCATACAGGCACTAATATCCCCAACAGAAACAAATGAGCAAAGGACAATCTATGTCTCAAATGAAAAAAACAAACACAGTCATTAAAATCCTCATAGAAAAACTTCATCACCTCTAGTAATCAAAGAAATGCAAATTCGAACAATAAAATACTCTTTCCACCTATCAATTTAGCCAAAGACTGTAGAAATTATATAATACGAAACAACCAACGTTTATTGGGTTCTTACTCTGTGCTAGGTATTATTCTAAATACTTGGCAGTAATTTATCATAGTCTCACAACAACCCTTTGAAGTAGATACTATTATTATTTCCATCTTACAGATGTGGAAACTGAGTCATGGAAGTAAATAAAAACATCTTGTGTTGGCAAGGGACAATGAAATAGGCACTGAGGGTAGAAAATAATTAGGTAATCGATCTCAACAGACTTAAAAATGTTAATAACCTATTACCCCAAAATTCTGAGGTTCTAATCCAAAAAATATTCATGGAATCTACCCAAGGAAATAATCATAAATGAAAACAAGTTTTACAAAGATATTCAGTATTATTTACAATAGTTCAAATTGGGACCAATCTACACATCCAAAGGAGGAGAATTGCTAAGTAAATATTGTATGCTCACATAATGTAATGTTATATAATTACTAAAAATTACTTTCATGAATAAGAATAACTTGAGAAAGTATTTGTTAAAATATTAAATGAAGATGCAATGTGCATAGATAACTATACAATATAATCACAAGTGCATAGTAAGTGAATTTTACAAGGCTAGAGGAAAAAATATCAAAATGTTAACTGTGTTTCTCTTTTATGTAGAAGGATAACAGGTGACCTTTTACCTTCTTAGCTACCTCTGTTTTCAAAAAATTTTAACTGTGTATATGTTAAATTTATAAAATTGCAGTTAAATCTTACATCATATTCTTAAAAGCAAGTAATGTGTGACAAGTAAAAGGTGAAAGGGGGCTAAAACTAAGAAAATCCAAACCTAAATAATCGAAGGTTGAAAAACTAAAACATAAATTACTGAAGAACTGAGCCATGCACAATTCTCTAAAGAAAAATTTGAAATACAGGAATTGAAAAGAATGGCTGTGTTTTGTTCTACAAATTGAAAGATACTAAATAAATTAGGCATTTAAAATTAAGTATGTATCAAAATCATATTTACTTATGTAAATCAGTAATAAAACATATATAGTCAAAGTTGGAGAAATGCAACTATTTTTAAATACACAATTACACCTAGTAGGAGGTGGTATGCTTGGTGGTCAAGTTCAGGCCCTCAGGTTGGACTATGTAGGATCAAATTCCAGCTCTGCCACTTGCTAACTGTGTGACTTGAGCAAGTTACTTAACCTCTCTGAGCCTCACCTCTCTGTACAATGAGGTTAACAGCAATTACTAGGCCTCACAGAAGCACTGGGTGAATTAAATGAAACATATGTAAAGAAATCAGCACAGTGACTAATACATCATGCATACAAAAGATGATGGTAGTTAGTATTCTCCTTACCATTATTAGTATTATGTCATTATATACCATAAATTCTACTTTTTATAATGTAGTTGTATCATTTTCTGAGGGAGTTGCCAACGTTTAGGTATTCACCAGGAAATACAGAGACATTCATAATTTTTCTATTAGGTTAGTTTCCCCTTTTCAATGTTTTCTTCTCATATTAATAGCTCTGCTTTAATTTAATCTGAATAGTTCCACCTACATGATCATTACCATCACTCACGTATTACCTTAAAATCACATTAATGAAGTTTTTAGCACTTTTAACAATTTGAGTCAATAAAAGTTCTCAATCCAACAACTCAGTGACCACCTTCCACTGTTCCTTGAATATTTCTTCACACATCTTTTTCCATTGAATTTACTTGACAATTTTTTACTTCATGCCTTTAAAACATCAAAGTGCTTTCTTTAATTTCAATTACATATTTATGGCTTTTAGACACTGAGATAGTCACATCTGCAGACTCTGAAGATAGTCTAAGGTTGTTTAAGGAACTCAAAAGTGCTACCCTTTTGCCCTCTCCCCACAGCAGTCAGCTGTCCCCAGTTATTGCCCACCCCACACCCAAACCTCGGCTGCACACGTTCAGGGACTAACATCTTCCATCACAAAGGGCCTCACTTCTCAGCATGCACTGAATTACGATTCCCAGTGGCTGCTGGTCCCACACTTCTACTTCTAGCTCCTACTCTGAACTTGAATGGCCCCATCCATCTGACCTAGTAACTCTCAATCTGCCTGCTTGGCTTCAACCTATTTATTCCGCTCACACCAGTATCCTTACAAGAAATAAACACTGAATTTACAATACCTCTGACATAACTATGGAATATCTTTTTTTTCCTTTCTCATGAAAACAAACGGGTTGATACTGTCCCCATTTTTCTAACCGGAGATTTTCTAACTGAAAGAGTCTGTGTATCTTTCCTAGAGATAAATTACTAGAATATATATTCTAAAAATACCTCTTTGTTTACAAAGGATGCTGGCTTGCTTTTTAAGTCTATATCAAAGAACACAAGGGAAACCTAACCCCCACTATTATACACCCAGCTCTTGAAGGCACCTGGAAAATGGTCGGCACTCAAATATATATTGCATCTAATTGAACATTCACCTTAAAAAGTCATTAATTTTTTTCTAACAATTTCTGCCATCTTAAAATAAATTTTAACTCATTTTAAAATTGCTTTATGATTAAGTTACTGAAGAAAAATTGTCTTTGCTCTGTGCCATACTAACTCTCTTCAACCACTGAGTCAATTTAATCAACCGCTTCATTTACAATGCTTAGCACCAAATCATTTCTATTACTAAAAATAAATTTCATACCCAATGTAATCTTCTTTGCTACCAAGAATATGACTAAAGATCTAAAGAAACCTCTCCAAACAGAGGAATATCTAAATTTCTGTGGAGTGGGGGAGGGATAAATTAGGGGTTTGGGATTAACGTATATACACTATTATATATATAAACAACAAGGACCTACTCTATAACACAGGGAGCTATACTCAATATCTTGTAATAACCTATAATGGAAAAGAATCTGAAAAGAATATATACATACATATATATGTATATATGTGTGTGTGTGTGTATATATATATATATATATATATACACACACACACATATATTTAAAAAAACTGGGGACTTCCCTGGTGGTGCAGTGGTTAAGAATCCGCCTGCCAAAGCAGAAGACACAGGCTCGAGCCCTGGTCGGGGAAGATCCCACATGTCGCGGAGCAACTTAGCCCGTGCGCCGCAACTACTGAGCCTGCGCTCTACAGCCCGTGAGCCACAACTACTGAAGCCCGCGCACCTAGAGCCCGTGCTCTGCAACAAGAGAAGCCACCGCAATGAGAAGCCTGCGCACTGCAATGAAGAGTAGCCCCTGCTCACCTCAACTAGAGAAAGCCCACACGCAGCAACGAAGACCCAATGCAGCCAAACAAATAAATAAATAAATTTATTAAAAATAAAAACGGAGTCACTTTGCTATACACTTAAAACTAATACAACATTGTAAATCAACTATACTTCAATAAACCAACCTAAGGCAAAAGAAAAAGGTAATAAATAAATGAATTTCTAAAATGTTTGACACAATATTAGCACAGCCAGAATAGGGAGGCAATCTGTCTCATTACTGTTGAAGGGATCCTCACTGACAGTCTCTTGGTATATTATAGATTCTCTTGGCTTCCTACACGAGAGACAGGGTATACTATGATATTTGAATATTTAGACACTATCCATAATAGGAAAAAATAATTTTTTATCTTGAATAAAATATGACAGTAGTAAAAATTTGGAAAACATGCAGCAATCAGAATGGATAACCAATACAGCCTTGGTATATTAAAGCATTTGTGCTTTCAAAATGAGAATGAGTGCTATACGCTTATACATACTCTTCATACAGCTACTTATAAGTCTAGAAAGTTACCCACATTTGAAAGATTATAAACAGGATGATGAAGAATTATGAAGGTAAATAGGTGGTACAAACCTATTCCTAAGCTTCTGAAGGACAATTTGGTAATATGTATTCAAAAGACTTTAAAAATTAATATACCCTTTTATAAAGCAATTTCACATTTAAGAATTTACCCTAAGAATCATTCCAGACGTGCAAAATTATTTAGTTATCTTAATTCTCAACCCCCACTGTTGATAAGAGAAAAAAAAATTAGGAAGTAAAATTCTGACATTTCTGAGTAAAATTAAATGACAGACTATCATTCAAAATGTTGGAACACACTTAGACCATCTTTAGAAAATATCTGTATTTTCCATAACAATGTGTTATGTAATTTTTTTAAATAAAAATTAATTTCAAAAAGATGATGCTGCATATATAAAACATATGAAAGTAGTCTCAAAATCTAAGAGAATTAAGTGTTATGGGAAAAAAGAATATTACAGAACATTATGTACACTGTGATATATTTTAGAAAAAGATTACTTCTGCTTTCTGCTTTTGTTTCCTTTCCATCACCAAAGTTTACTCTGGCTTCAGAGACTATGCCATAATTCTAGACATTGCTTTTTAAATGTAACATCCAATTAAACTGGTAACACAAGTCCAAATTCAAAACGGTAAGATAAGAGCTAATTCAGGCAGAAGCTTAGGTACTTTTTCAGAAAGAAAGGATAATATATTAAAAAGAAAACCTAATTTGTTAACTGTTCTTACTGGTAGCGAACATTACGCACTAACAAACATATAGTCACATATACCATATATATTATCATATCTGCCCCAAGAGCTAGGAATTTATTAACATTGTCAGATGAAGGAACAAACAGGTTAGGTGCCTGATATTCCCATTTTCACAAACCCATGCTGCCCCCTTCTGGAAAATTTTGGAGGCATGTGACAATACAAGTTTAATAAGATATAATGAAAAGTAATCATTTTTAACTAATCTATTAGAGAACTTAGGCTACATGTTCACACTGAGAAACATATATATTATATACGCTTCAAAATTTATTTTGAAACATTTTCGAAAAATTCTGTTCTGAATAAAATTCTAGCAGCAGCAAAAAGCTGTAATAATCTAATCATCCATGCCAATGGGAGAGGGAAGTAATATTAGATATATATTTACTAAAAGTAAATAAAACACAACACTTTAAAAAGTTACATTTTTTGTTCCCTTCAGTACTCATTCGCGTCACTCTCAAAAGCAAACAGAATCTGAATTTGGTATTTATCTTTCCAATTCAATTTTAATAATTTTACTACCAGCAGCCTTAAAAATATCTGCCCTCCCTTTCAGCTGCTCTCTTCCTCAGACTCCGCAGGCATTGGGCACACTCTTTTGGCCTCCCCTAGCCTAGAGTTCAGATTTTGGAAATTCACCCAAGCCTACCTCTGACAGCTATTCAAATCTGGAAATCATTCTATCTCTAACCTCTCAGTGTTGCTTAAATGTCTCAGTTATTAGAATAAGATTAAACTAAAATGCTATAGTTCTGAAGTATTAAAACATAGTATAGGGATTTCCCTGGTGACACAGTGGTTAAGACTCTGCACTCCCAATGCAGGAGGCCTGGGTTCAATCCCTGGTCAGGGAACTAGATCCCACACGCATGTCACAACTAAGAGTTTACATGCCAACTAAGGAGCCTGCGAGCCACAACTAAGGAGGCTGAGAGCCACAAGTAAGGAGCCCACCTGCCGCAACTAAGCCCAGCGCAACCAAACAAATAAATAAATATTTTAAAAAATAGTATAAGATATAGAGAACAAACTAGTGGTTACCAGTGGGCAGGGGGACGGAGGGGCAATATAGGAGTGAGGGAGTGGAAGGTACATACTATTGAGTGTTAAGATAGGCTTAAGCATATATTGTACAACAAGGGGAATATAGCCAATATTTTGTAGTGACTGTAAATGGAAAGTAACCTTTAAAAACTGTATAAAAGTTTAAAAATTTTTCAAAAACAGTATAGAAAGTCTCTGTAGGATTATAAAATATTGCACTCAGGATGAAGGGAATGACATAGCTGGAGAACAAGAGGGAAAAAGAGACTTGCTTTTTATTGATAACCTTTAATACCTTTTGCATTTTACATACCTATTTATAAAATATTTTAAGACATTACAGTAAATAATATTCCAAGTGCAGATGAAAACTGAAAACAGTAAGGCACTTAAAATTTTAACAAGCCTGTTTTTAAAAAGAATTTTCTAAAAAGTCTTCTATATGAGTATTTGAAGTGGCAGTCTTATTTAATAATAATATGGAGGTTCCATTTTAAATTTGAATCCTATTAAAACTGCCTAAGAACCATCACATCTGAATACCAATATATAAGATCAAAACCACTCATTTAAAAGCAATAAGCACAACTTGGAATGACAAACAAAAATGGCACAGAACTTTCTTTTATATTTATATTTATAGTATATATTTTGTATTGTTATATAATATTCAAATACTATTTTAGTAGATAGTTTCATTTCCTTTCATATATATTTCATATATATATATAGTACACATACCTTTCATACCTATATACATTATATGTATATATTTCTTTCATATGTATGGATAGTACATTTTGTTTTCTTAAGAAACCGAACTACAAAAAAAAAAAAAAAGCCACCTCAAACTTAATTTTTTCCTCTACATTCCATAATCTTAAGGAGAAAGAAATAGAGCCAGCACATAGCCTAATAATAGAGATCTCAAAACTGCAAGTTCTACCACCCCTCATGAAGTCAATATACAGTTAGTCAAATCTCACAGGATTTTTTGAGAGTTTACCAAAGCTCTTTGTTTCTCTGAGTACCTATGATATGCCCCTGCCCTTATCCACCAAAGCATTTGGTTAGGATCTCTCCTTTACCATTTATAGTCAGCCTTGTAACAGGCTTACTTAAATACTTGCCTGACTCTCCTCCTAAAATATAAGTTTATATTTCTTGGAACACTGAAATGCATTACTTGGCAGATAGTAATACTGCCAAAAAAACTCGTAGAATTTTTGTCAATAACTCTTCGGCACTATACAATCCTGAATTACTTCAATATTTCCTATCTCAAAGGATATTTTCAGGAAACTTTTAAATTTTCTTACTGTATTTTAATTCTCTAAAATAATCTGTATCATATGAAAGTTAAATCTCAGTTAACTAGACTATTCAGGGAATCAAACTCAATTTCAAAGCACTTTGACTAAATGGAGCTTTACTATTTGGGAAAAAATAAATAAATAAAATTCCTCTAAAAAATGAAAAACAAAAACCTTCAATGTACAATAAACATAAAATCTATTCAATGCAGGTACTCTACATAACACTATAGGAAATGTTTATCATCTATGAACATGTCAAAATTCTTAAATAATTAAAACTCCCATTAATAAAAGAATAGAGAAATAGTTTATTAAAAATAAAGTGTATAGAACCACTGAGTCTGGCACTAAAGTAATACTAATCTATAGCAAGAATTTGGAAAGATTTCAGGTAAAAAAAAATGCTAAAAGAGCACAAAAATGAAGGAGTCGGGAAAGAAAGGATGACAAAGAAACACCTAGACAGTAGACAAGTAAGATGTACATGTGTGTGGAGTTGTGAAAGGGCGTACAGTCTGTCCTCAAAGCTCATCTCCAGCCGCAGCATCCTTTCTACCCAGCAGGCAGGATTTCATTTTTCATTCACTGTCTACCAAAGCCAGGAGACAATGATTTTGCTCAGTTTTAACAACTTCCTATATTTTGGTAAACATGAAATGACCACAAATAAAGAAGGGAAAATTCATCATAATTGTACATTCTTAACTACAATTTAAGTCATTTTTAAAATGCAACCAACATTTCTCTGTTTTAGAATATCTTTTCCTGGGGTAAAAAAAAAATTGCAAGAAATCAAAACTCAACTTCTTTCCCAATCTACCCAAGATAAAAACCAAAACCCTATTCTAATCAAAAAAGCAGATGACAAACTTTTCAGTATTTATCTTTAATCATTACAGTTGGTAAATATTTATAATCTTCCAACTACCAGATCATTTTTAAGTAAAAGTTTTTTTTGCTAAAAGAAAATGACATTGGATCAATTTATGAGGACAATTCTAGTATTAAAATCAGCATATGATGTTAACTCTAATCTCAGCAAAATAGTCATCTGCTAAACATTTAGCAAATATCAAATTCTTAGCTTTTTATTAATCAGTTAGGCTCTTTGATTTTCAAACATATTAGCTGCTGGACCTAAAACTACCAGCTAAATGAACAGCTTAATAACTAGGCAGGCATTATTTACTGTCAAATTATCACAAAGCTAAAAGCAAATTTGTCTTAATCAGTACTTTTGAAAGTTAATTAAAAACAAGAAAATTCTACTGTTAAGCCTATAATGAATAAATTATTTTCCAAGTACCAGGCTTCCTTGTCTGTGTCTCTCTTCTTTGTATTTCCCAGGCAACTAGCACCTCTGGTGAGCACCTAGTCTAGTAAGGAGACCATTCTCTATTTAGTTGCATGTATGTCTATTAGGTAGCTTTTACTCACTACAGATTATTTCTAAATGCAGTTGATCAAAAAAATTTTATTATATTAAATACCCACTTGAATTTTTTTAAAAAGAAACCAGAAAATGTTCTCATATAAATATGTAAGCTAAAAAATATATTAATGTAGTTCAAAAAGAAAACATGACCTTATGGAAACCACTCAAAAAAACTTTCCTTTTAATATCTGTAATTAAAAAAATACACACACACACACACACACACACACACACACACTCTAGTTAATTTTCAGTGTTTTATTCTTATGGAAACAAAAACCAGCCAAATTAGAAATGGTTGCACTAAACTGAAATAAAATAATCTAAATTATCAATGTCAGCATCAAAAAATTAGATATTTCCCCAAATTTGCAGTCAGAGATCAAAAAACTCATGTTTTAGTATGGGGCATTAAGTACTGTTAAATAAAGTTTAGGGCAGGGGTTCTAACAGTGCTATAACTTAGTATAATGACAATGATATGTATTTCACTAAAATAGACATACAATTGGTTATTTAAATAAATACACAATAATTTTTCTCAATGATGAAGATTAAAAGAAATGAACAACCAACTGGGAAGCAAGAAAAAGGCAAAAAAATTTTAAAAAGAAGGAAGAGGATAATTAAGTATCTGAATTTTCAAATCTGGCAGGGGAAAAAAAGAGAGAGAGAGACACTGGTACTAGAACCTCCTATAACATCACCAGTATCAAGTCAAATGAAATCTAGCACTGGCAGAACATGGCAGATAACACACATTACCAGGAAGACTAAGTAAGTAGAAAGGCCAAGGAAGATTTTCTGAGCTTTGAAATGAGACTCCTTGTGAATACTGGATCAGATACAGAAGTCAAATGCTTTTCATTTCAGTAAAACCATAACTGGTGATGCTGTAGGGATTATGATAAGCATGAAATATGTGTGCAAGAAGACGGTGTCTGTGTGTTTGTGTATGTGTGTGCACACACACGTGTGAATGTGTGGGCATAGTGATGATGCCAACAGAAGTGGCTAATCACATGAACAAGTTCATGATTAACAAACAGTAATATAAATTATGGGTCTGTTATTCATCCATCCTAAGTTCTCCTAAAATCTCCTATTTCTAAAATTATTAGGCTGTTTATATTTGACATCATGGCCTAACCTACACGCACATCACTAAGAAAGCAATCTGCTTTCACAAAGGTATGTACAAAATTTTCCAAAATCATTTTCAGTGCCTGTTATACTTTCTCTTGTCACAATAATTGTTTATTTAAACGAACTCTAGGGAATTTCCTGGCAGTCCAGTGGTTAGGACTCAGTGCTTTCACTGCCGGGGCCCAGGTTTGACCCTTGGTCAGGAAACTAAGATCCCACAAGCTGCACGGCACAGCCACAAAAAAATATCAAAATAAACGAACTCTACTTATAAGTAATGAAAAGTATTTTGCTTCAAACTACCAAAGTATACATTTACTATCTTTTTGCTCAGATGAAGCTGAAAATAATGAGATTAGAGAATGACTTTGGGGATACTTAAACTACTTTAGAACAAAAAATTGAAACTTCAGTAAACATATTCTAAATTACTACTACATTTCGGGGACAAGCTATTTAGGAGCTAATAACAGGAAAAAAACTATGTGCATCTTCTACGTCTATGTGCCCAACGGTAACAACTGTAACTTTGTCTAAACATCACATTACCAGTGTTTAGTTTTTAAATTAAAAGGATTTTTTAATTCTCCTGTCACATTTTAAGTTACTCTGGATTTCACTTATATTAAGCCTGATAGCAACACAACTTGACTCTACCACAGTGAAATAATCTTTCATGATCAACTTACACTGCAGTTTTCAGGTGGAACCAGAAGCTGAGTAATCTCGCCACCATGGACACAGAAGATGTGTTTCATTTCTCCAGAAAAAATGTCCCAAATTATGACCGAAAAATCCACGCCTCCAGATATCAGATATCTTTGATCATAACGAGCTGAGACCTGATGCGGATACAACAAACATGTGACTTTGTTCCGATGACCACGGAGTGTCCTGTGAGGTGGCCAACCTGTGAACGAGGTTTTGGATTTAGCTATACATTTTATCATTGAAAAGGCTTCTAGTTTTCTAGAACTGCTCTGTAGTTCTAGGAATACAGTAGCTACATACCACATGAGACTACTGAACTCTTGCAGTGTGGCTAGAGTGGATTCATATGTGCTACGAATGTAAAATATACCTGAGATTTCAAAGACTTAGCACCGAAAAAATGTAAAATATCTCATTAGTAATTTTTATATTGATTACAAGTTGAAATGAAAATAGTTTTGCTGTACTAGGTTAAAGAAAATATATTATTAAAATTAATTTCTCCTGCTTCATTTTTACTTTTCTTAATGTGCCTATTAGAAAATCACCTATATTGTTACATATATAGTTCTACTGGACAGCATTGTTCTAAAAGATTACCAGTATTACTGATAATATGATAATTACTACCACACTATATAGGTACCCAATAATAAATGGAATTATTAACACATATCAAAGAGATAAAATTAGATACCTCTTTATTTACAGTCATTACATGGTGTTTATTCCAATAACAGACACTAAGTACAGTTGATCCTTGAACAACAGAGGTTTGAACTGCACAGGTCCACTTATATGCAGATTTTTTTCAATAAGTATTTACTATAGTACTACACAGGGGCAGCTGATTGAATCCAAGGATACAGAGGGCCAACTGTAAAGTAACATGCAGATTTTCAACTGTGCAGAGGGTCAGTGCCCCTAACCCCCTGAGTTGTTCAAGGGTCAACTGGAGTGTATTTTATTAACTGCACATTAAATTCTCCCAACTACATTGCACACTAACAACTACACGGATTCATTGTATTTGTTAAAAACAAAGAGTGTAGACATTGTCAAGTTCATGGTTACAGAGCTCTCAAAACACTTTAGACACTAGGAGATCTTCAGGATACCTCTGCGGAGCATGTGCTCCCCTTGCAGCAGTTGCACTATGGCTGTCTGCGTGGCAGGTACAATAACGATGCTTCCATCTTCACGGCCACAAACGAGTCGCCCGTGGGCTGGTATGTACACACTTGCAGTCACCTTCAGAGGTTCATTACTATTGGGAATGACACTCAGCTGATCTATAATTCCGGCAGGACAAGGATTCAGTTTATCAAATGCCTCTTGCAAACTAACAGAAGTTGTCATTTCCAGCTCTGTGGAGGTTTTGTTTGGTACAAAAGGAAAACATTTAAGTATTTTAGAAAAAACATTAAACATATAAAAATAAATGTGCTTACAGATGATTCAGTAATATACCAAAGAATAACTGTCATCAACTATAATTCTAAGAAGAAAATGACATATGTACATTATGAATTTGCTACACAGTGGCCGGTATTTAGGTTGTTAAATTTAAAAAATTGAGAAATTACTGCAAGTGATTTACTAGTACTTCCTGTACCTTCCTGTTTATCAGGTGTGTCTGATATGTTCCAAATATTCAATCTTCCAGAAGAATCACCCTGAATCAATAGTTTGTGGAAGTATTCCTTACATCCATAGAAGAACCGAGTAACAGGAGGACAAATTAGCAACTGTAAAAAAAAAAATTTGTTCAAATACCCTTAGCTATCTTTTTAAACAAAACATTCCACACATTAACATTTTTTCAGATTAGGGTGTTAAGTACTTTGCCTCGGTACCAGAGGAAAAAAAAAAGTCCATTTATAGAATGAGTATTCAATAATATTTTAATTAATTTTGTAGCACTGAAACACATATCAACTAATACCCAAATCCGGTACATAGAACACAAATGAAAACTAAATTTATAGTCTTTCTCTAGAATTAATATTTTTATTCTTTTTCTCCACTTTATAAAAACCACAATGCAATTATTTGTCTGCTATTAAGCAATTAATACAAAGATATACCCCACGTTACCAAAAAGAAAATTCTCCACTTAAAAAGTCAAAGGGGGAGAACAGGCTAATCTGAGCTTTCTGCCCATCCCCGATTAGTCTCCAAGAGTAGATGCAAAACTAAACTACCAAGCTTGTACAACTAGAGGACTCTTTTTTTTTTTTATGAGAATATTTTTCAACTAATGGCATGAAACTTGATGACATTTACATAATCCACTTGAACCTAGCCTGATATGTTTGCTATAAACTACTAGGAACAAAAACCATTCATTAGGGTGTTGTGCATACTTTCATTTTTAAAACAAATTATTTTTCTGCTTAAGATCCTGCGCCTTCATTGAGACCACTTATTTGAAAATACTAAATAGTGATGGACTCCTAAATTTAAAGTTTAGATTATTAATATACTAAAACTGGAGCATTAAAGCATAGAAGCTCATCCTAAAAAGCAGTAAAAAATAGACTTCAGGGGGCTTCCCTGGTGGCGCAGTGCTTGAGAGTCCACCTGCCAATGCAGGGGACACGGGTTCGTGCCCCGGTCCGGGAAGATCCCACATGCCGCGAAGCAGCTGGGCCTGTGAGCCATGGCCGTTGGGCCTGCGTGTCCGGAGCCTGTGCTCCGCAACGGGAGAGGCCAAAACAGTGAGAGGCCCGTGTACCGCCAAAAAAAAAAAAAAAAATAGACTTCAGTGTTTAAACATATTGTTAACAAATAATCCGTATTCGGTATCAGTTGTTTCCTAAAAAGCATTATCCTATAGAAATTATATGCATTAAGTGTAGTTAATTACTTGATTTAACTTAAAGCCTGAAAATTACTAAAAGTTTTAATTGATAAACAACATGCTTAACTAGGAAAAGTTGCTACAACAGCTGTAATAACCAGTATTTCATATTTCAATGTGTATCTAACACCACACAGTACATATATTTTAATTTAAAATGCATTGGGGAGCTGATACATAAAGAAACATGGCATGTATTTGTTTTGTTTCATGGTTTGTTTTTTTTTTTTTTTGGCTGGGCCAAGCAGCTTGCAAGATCTGAGTTCCCTGACCAGGGACTGAACCCAGGCCCCAGCAGTGAAAGTGCTGAGTCCAAACCACTGGACCACCAGGGAAATCCCATCATGTATGTTTTTTACATAAGTCATTATCTCTTGATTTAAATAGAAGTGACTATCTCGTTTGGAGAGCAGTAAGTAGGAGTTTAAGTTAAGAGACTAAAGGACAGGTCATAGAGGATCTTAATTGTACATGGATATATAAATTCTATATATTCAAAATATTCATGTAAAAATTAATTCCCTTCTACTCGCCATCTCTCCACATAAAGATGGAACAAAATGTTCAGAATGAAAAAGCTGTGGAAACCTAGAACTTGAGTAAAGGAAACTTTATTTCCAAATGCAAAGCTTCTTTCTTAATGCTCAAAGAATAGAGAGTTGAAAACCCAGTACTACGTGCATTTCAACTTTAAATTGATATTAAGTAGGTTCTTAGAAGTCATAATAAATTTGGTTTTTATAGGGAAAAAATGTCTTTTTTCTTTATTTCTAATGCCTAATGATTTAAATCACTACATGGTTTTGGGGAGATACTGCAATACCTTGTTCAAATAATAATCAGTCAGCATTATTACATAATTATCTTTGTGCTTCTAAAATTACATCTCTCACTATGTTTATAACTGCATGAGTATAAAATCAATTTATACCATCAATATGAATTTTATCAAAAAGTCATTGCCACTTTGTAATCAGTATAAGACCATTTTTATTCCTGGAGAAAAGTGACTGCTACATTACAGGCATATTATAAGCAAATCTGAAAACTGTGCTTATAATAACTGACCATGTCAAAATGTTTTAGAGTATCTAACACACAGCCTTGAGTTGTACTGAATCTTTCAAATGCTTAGCTACCAAAGACACCAATAAATATAGTTGTAAAAATTTTTCAACATAACTACCAATTATAAATGATACCTGAAGAATTTTACCTCTTTATCTGTTCGATCCAAGAGGCTATGTTGTGCCGGAGGAACTAAATTTTCAACTGCTTTCCCCACATCACTGCGGAATGAATCACTAGCTGGAAGGCAACTGAAAATGAGAAAACTACAACATTCAGTAAAAATACTGACATTAACTATTTTGTCATACCATATGATGACTTTTTTTGACAATGGACAAAATATGGATGTTTTATAGTTAATTTAGTATCGGCATGAAATTAAATAATTAATGTTACTAACATACCCTACTTCAAATAAAAACTCTACAAATCTAACTTAAGTTCTCAAGTTTTTTACCTAAATTAAATATTTATACTTTCTACATTTTCATACTTTCAGGTTATACCCCAAATTTGGAAACTTTTGCTTTCAATTAAAGTCCTAACATTATTTATTGAATACCTGGCAGGTAGTTTGTAAATATAACTTTGCCCATTTTCAGTCCAAATGATGACTTTATCTGCCGAGACAAAGTCACCTCCAGTCCACGTCTGTCCATTTTCACTCGGACCTGAGCACAACAGGGAGTAGTCCCCAGCATCAAATACCTACGAGGAATAAGAGATTCGCAATCGTTTTAAAAACCATAAAACAAAATAAGACAATTTAACCATATAAAAACTGAAAACCTCTTTTTGGCAGTAACTGAGAAAGTCATGCTGGTGGGTTGCAATACCATCTACATGTTGTTTTCGTATGCATTTCCCTGACGATTAATGAAACTGAACACCTGTCTATACATTTACTGGTCACCTGGCTTTCCTCTCTTGTGAAATGTTTTTGTTCGTTTTCCTATTGGGTTGTCGGTGTTTTTCTTCTTGACCTGTAGAAGTTGTTTTTTACCAATAATAGACGAGTGCCTCATCATAGTGTACACCATAGCTATCTTCTCTCACTCATTGGTTGTCTTTTTTTTTTTTAATACATCTTTACTGGAGTATAATTGCTTCACAATACCATGTTAGTTTCTGTTGCACAACAAAGCAAGTCAGCCATATACATACACATGTCCCCATATCCCCTCTCTCTTAAGCCTCCCTCCCTGTGCTATGCTGCTGCTTCCCACCAGCCAACTATTTTACATTCCGTAGTGTATATACGTCGATGCTATTCTCACTTCACCCCAGCTTCACCCTCCCACCCCATGTCATCAAGTCCATTCTCTATGTCTACCTCTTTATTCCTGCCCTGCAACTAGGTTCATCAGTACCACTTTTTTTTTTTTTAGATTCCATATATATGCATTAGCATATGGTATTTGTTTCTCTCTTTCTTTCTTACTTCACTCTGTATGACAGACTCTAGGTCCATCCACCTCACTACAAATAACTCAATTTCATTTCTTTTTATGGCTGAGTAATATTCCATTGTATATATGTGCCACATCTTCTTTATCCATTCATCTGATGATGGACACTTAGGTTGCTTCCATCTCCTGGCTATTGTAAATAGAGCTGCAATGAACATTGTGGTACATGAGTCTTTTTGAATTATGGTTTTCTCAGGGTATATGCCCAGTAGTAGGATTGCTGGGTCATATGGTAGTTCTATTTTTCGTTTTATTAAGGAACCTCCATACTGTTTTCCACAGTGGTTGTATCAATTTATATTCCCACCAACAGTGTAGGAGGGTTCCGTTTTCAACACACCCTTTCCAGTATTTATTGTTTCTAGCTTTTTTGATAATGGCCATTCTGATCAGTGTGAGGTGATACCTCATTGTAGTTTTGATTTGCATTTTTCTAATAATTAGTGATGCTGAGCATCTTTTCATGTGCCTCTTGGCCATCTGTATGCCTTCCTTGTGAAATGTCTATTTAGGTCTTCTGCCCATTTTTTAACTGGATTGTTTGTTTTTTTGATATTGAGCTCCATGAGCTGTTTGTATATTTTGGAGATTAATCCTTTGTCTGTTGTTTCATTTGCAAATATTTTCTCCCATTCTGAGGGTTGTCTCTTTGTCTTGTTAATGGTTTCTTTTGCTGTGCAAAAGCTTTTAAGTTTAATTAAGTCCCATTTTTTAATATTTGTTTTTATTTCCGTTACTCTAGCAGGTGGGTCAAAAAAGATTTTGCTGTGGTTTATGTCAAAGAGTGTTTTTCCTATGTTTTCCTCTAAGAGTTTTATAGTATCTGGTCTTACATTTAAGTCTTTAATCCATTTGGAGTTTATTTTTGTGTATGGTGTTAGGTAGTGTTCTAATTTCATTCTTTTACATGTAGTTGTCCAGTTTTCCTAGCACCACTTATTGAAGCACTGTCTTTTCTCCATTGTATGTTCTTGCCTCCTGTGTCGTAAATTAGGTGCCCATATGTGCGTGGGTTTATCTCTGGGCATTCTATCCTGTACCATTCATCTAGTCTTTTCACTCTTGTGTGTGCACTTAAGAGAAGGCTGATCTCACATGATTATAAAATGCTGACAATGCGCACACAAGAAACTGGTATTAGCTACTGCCTCTGGGGACGGGAAGGGAAGTGCCCTGGGGGAAAAGGGTGTATATGTTTCACTGTATCCTCTTGCACTTTGTTTTATTTCTATTTGGATGTGTTTTAAGTTTTAAGACAAAGGAAGGATCCCATATGGCCTACTACAACTAAGCAGCTGCTAGCTTTTCTTCTCTAATCTTATTCCCAAACAACAATCATATGGTAAGGCTGTCCACTCTGAGACAGGATAGCGCAGGAGGAATGAGAGCAGCTGCTGCAGTCAGGCTGCCTAAGTTGTATAACCTTAGTCACTTGTATAACCACCGCCACTTGTATAACCTTAGCCAAGTTATTTATCCCCTCTACGCCTCAGTTGCCTCATCTGCAAAATGGGCAAAGCCACAATCCCTGCCGTGGCAGGCGGCCTCTAAAATGGCCCCACCGATCCCTGGCTCCTGGTAGTATTAGGATCCTCAGGTAATCCTCCCCCTTGAGTACAGGCGGCATTTTGTGAACTGAATGTGGCAGAGGTAATGGGGTCTCAGCTCTAAGATTAGGTGGGTCTTGGCTACACCTTCTCTTGCTCACTTTTTTTTTTTTTTTTTGCCACGTTGTGCAGCATGTGTGGCATCTAGTTCCCCGGCCACGGATTGAACCTGTGCCCCCTGAATTGGGAGCATGAAGTCTTAACCACAGGACCACCAAGGAAGTCCCTCTGACTCACTTATTCTGAGGAAGGGCAGCTCCTGTTTTGTGAGCTGTCCTAATGGAGAGGCCCACATAGCAAAGAACTAAGGTCTCAGCCAACAGTCAGTAGGACCTGAGGCCTGTCAACCACCAGGTAGGTTTGGAAGCAGGACCCTCTCCTAGGTGAGCCGTGGGATGAGGTAGTCATCCCGGTCGAAACCTTCAACACAGTCTGCGTGAGACCCTGGGCCAGAGGTACCCAGCCAAGCCATGCCCAGATTCCTGACCAAAAACAGATGATTCATATTTGTTGTTTTAAGTGACTAACTTTTGAAGTAATTTGTTACACAGGATTAGATAACTAATATACCACCCCTTGGAGAGTTATTTCCAAATAATACATGGAAAGCTTTGAAAAGTATGCTAGGCACAGAGCAGAGCAAGTGACCAGTACCTGATGGCTCTTTTCCTATTATGGAAATATTAAAGTCTGGCAATGTGAAAGTAATATATACCTTCCATCATTAGCTCTTTAGTGACAGAAGAAGACCTTGCCAACTCCAAAATGTCAGAAAAGAATGGCAATTGGGATAATAACAACCTACAAAGATACAGCCAACTTGCAGAAAACTCACCACCATTGCCCATGCTGTACTGACAAGACAATGAAAAATATGGTAGCAAAAGGCAGAAATTAAAATCAATAGAACTAACAACCATTAACTGAATCATTCTATGAACCAAAACAAAACAGACAACTATATACAGCCAAATTCCATACCTCAAAATATGATATCAAAATCAGACCAAATGTTTCAAATATTCTAACACCAAGCTCCGCCTTACAATTTTCTTCGGAAGTCTGATAAACCAATATCACGAAGGGCAAAAATACAATTTCTTACTTATGTAGTTATCTTACCCTCCAATACTTGGAGCACACAACCAGAAGCGACCTCTGTGTGAATGCACAAAAAGAGATGCTTTGGCAATTCTGACAATAAATTGGTTTGGATTCCTCTTCAAATATTGGCTCAGTATCCTGAAAAGAGAAAGATCTGTAAAACTTTAGGATTGGCTGGGTCATCAGTTAAAATTATCACACAATGATAAAGAAAACAAAATGAAATAAAGGCATCTCTTGATATGTTCACCAATTTAGCCCCTCACGTGAGAACCAAGGTAGTAAAAAGCAGCAAAGATATACTCTAAAATCATCTGGGTACAACATCTTTGCTACAAAGCTACTTAAGATTAAAATACTAATGTGAGTCAGAGTGTCATCACTGGCAATGACAGATGATAAAAATTTGAGTCAATCCTAATTTTTATAGTTACATGTGCTTGTAGGTTAAAAAAAACTCATCAATTCCTGCACTTTCTCCCAGATTCAATGTCTAAAATTTCCCTAACTGAAGATATTACTATCTATATTGCCAGAAAATTGATCTGCCTTTCTTATTGCTAAAAAGTAACAAGGAATTCAAGTCCAAAGAACTCAGAGGACTAAAACCTGCTTTATATCTTCTTTGTGGTCGTTTGCCTTTTTTTTTTCCCCCTCAAGCAAACTACCTTTTAACTTCAAATTTAAACAGAAGCAGTTGAGGAAAATCCTCTTCTGTGTTTCTCTACTTCAGATCCTGCACTGCATGTTTCTCTGCTTTGCATCCTTGATAAGGCAGATATCTACCTTCAAAAGGGAAAAAAAAATTCACGTACAGAGAGAGCATACTAGGGGACTCTTCTATACTATTTCAATAAGACTATTGAAAAGAATAGCTTTTTCCTTCCTCTTTAAGTAAAAAAGAGAAGGGGCCTAATATGTAAGACTCCATAAGAACAGAAACAGAGAACTGACTTCCAGCCTCATTTGTCTCACCTGCAGGCCACTTATTTCCGAGGTAACAATCCACACCTTCAAGATGCCCGTCACTGAGAGTGCCACCACAGTGTCTTCTACACCAAGAAGGAAGAAGCAGCCAGTTACAAGCACAACATGCTTTCTTTTTAAACAATAATATGGTTACAACAGTGACATGGACATGGTTTGCTTTTTGTGTTGTTTTGTTTTCTTCCATCACCCTCCCTATCCCACTCCACCCCTCTAGGTGGTCACAAAGAACCGAGCTGATCTCCCTGTGCTATGCAGCTGCTTTCCCCTAGTTTTCTCAGGGTATATGCCCAGCAGTGGGATTGCTGGGTCATATGGTAGTTCTATTCTTAGTTTTTTAAGGAGCCTCCATACTGTTCTCCATAGTGGCTGCACCAATTCACATTCCCACCAACAGTGCAAGAGGGTTCCCTTTTCTCCACCCTCTCCAGCATTTATTGTTTGCAGATTTTTTTGATGATGGCCATTCTGAGAGGTGTGAGATGATAACTCATTGTAGTTTTGATTTGCATTTCTCTAATGATTAGTGATGTTGAGCATTCTTTCATGTGTTTGTTAGCAATCTGTGTATCTTCTTTGGAGAAATGCCTATTTAGGTCTTCTGCCCATTTTTGGATTGGGTTGTTTGTTTCTTTGATATTGAGCTGCATGAGTTGCTTGTATGTTTTGGAGATTAATCCTTTGTCCGTTGCTTCATTTGCAAATATTTTCTCCCATTCTGAGGGTTGTCTTTTGGTCTTCTTTATGGTTTACTTTGCTGTGCAAAAGCTTTTAAGTTTCATTAGGTCCCATTTGTTTATTTTTGTTTTTATTTCCATTTCTCTAGGAGGTGGGTCAAAAAGGATCTTGCTGTGATTTATGTCATAGAGTGTTCTGCCTATGTTTTCCTCTAAGAGTTTGATGGTGTCTAGCCTTACATTTAGGTCTTTAATCCATTTGGAGTTTATTTTTGTGTATGGCGTTAGGCAGTGTTCTAATTTCATTCTTTTACATGCAGCTTTCGAGTTTTCCCAGAACCACTTATTGAAGAGGCTGTCTTTTCTCCACTGTATATTCTTGCCTCCTTAATCAAAGGTAAGGTGACCATGTGTGCATGGGTTTATCTCTGGGCTTTCTATCCTGTTCCATTGATCTATACATCTATTTCTGTGCCAGTACCATACTGTCTTGATTACTGTATCTTTGTAGTATAGTCTAAAATCAGGGAGTCTGATTCCTCCAGCTCCATTTTTCTCTCTCAAGATTGCTTTGGTTATTCGAGGTCTTTTGTGTTTCCATACAAATTGAGAAATTTTTTTCTTGTAGTTCTGTGAAAAATGCCCGTGGTAGTTTGATAGGAATTGCATTGAATTTGTAGATTGCTTTGAGTAGTAGAGTCATTTTCACAATGTTGATTTCTCCAATCCAAGAACATGGTATATCTCTCCATCTATTTGTATCATCTTTAATTTCTTGCATCAGTGTCTTATAATTTTCTGCATACAGGTCTTTTGTCTCCTTAGGTAGGTTTATTCCTAGATATTTTATTCTTTTTGTTGCAATGGTAAATGGGAGTGTTTTCTTAATTTCACTTTCAGATTTTTCATCATTAGTGTATAGGTATGCCAGAGAATTCTGTGCATTAATTTTGTATCCTGCCACTTTACCAAATTCATTGATTAGCTCTAGTAGTTTTCTGGTAGCATCTTTAGGATTCTCTATGTATAGTATCATGTCATCTGCAAACAGTGAAAGCTTTACTTCTTCTTTTCCGATTTGGATTCCTTTTATTTCTTTTTCTTCTCTGAGTGCTGTGGCTGAAACTTCCAAAACTATGTTTAATAATAGTGGTGAGAGTGGGCAACCTTGTCTTGTTCCTGATCTTAGTGGAAATGCTTTCAGTTTTTCAACATTGAGGACGATGTTGGCTGTGGGTTTGTCATATATGGCCTTTATTGTGTTGAGGAAAGTTCCCTCTATGCCTACTTTCTGCACGGTTTTTATCATAAATGGGTGTTGAATTTTGTCGAAAGCTGTCTCTGCATCTATTGAGATGATCATATGGTTTTTCTGCTTCAATTTGTTAAAATGGTGTATCACATTGACTGATTTGCATATATTGAAGAAGCCTTGCATTCCTGGGATAAACCCCACTTAATCATGGTGTATGATTCTTTTAATGTGCTGTTGGAGTCTGTTTGCTAGCACTTTGTTGAGGATTTTTGCATCTATGTTCATCAGTGATATTGGCCAGTAGTTTTCTTTCTTTGTGACATCTTTGTCTGGTTTTGGTATCAGAGTGATGGTGGCCTCGTAGAATGAGTTTGGGAGTGTTCCTCCCCCTGCTATATTTTGGAAGAGTTTGAGAAGGATAAGTGTTAGCTCTTCTCTAAATGTTTGATAGAATTCGCCTGTGAAGCCATCTGGTCCTGGGCTTTTGTTTGTTGGAAGATTTTTAATCACACTTTCAATTTCAGTGCTTGTGATTGGTCTATTCATATTTTCTATTTCTTCCTGGTACAGTCTCAGAAGGTTTTGCATTTCTAAGAATTTGTCCATTTGTTCCAAGTTGTCCATTTTATTGGCATATAGTTGCTTATAGTGATCTCTCATGATATTTTGTATTTCTGCAGTGTCAGTTGTTACTTCTCCTTTTTCATTTCTAATTCTATTGATTTGAGTCTTCTCCATTTTTTTCTTGATAAGTCTGGCTAATGGTTTACCAATTTTGTTTATCTTCTCAAAGAACCAGCTTTTAGTTTTATTGATCTTTGCTATCATTTCCTTCATTTCTTTTTCATTTATCTCTGATCTCATCTTTATGATTTCTTTCCTTCTGCTAACTTTGGGTTTTTTTTTTCTTCTTTCTCTAATTGATTTAGGTATAAGGTTAGATTGTTTATTTGAGATATTTCTTGTTTCTTAAGGTAGGATTGTATTGCTATAAAGTTCCCTCTTAGAACTGCTTTTGCTGCATCCCATAGGTTGTTGTGCTTTCATTGTCATTTGTTTCTAGGTTTTTTTTGATTTCCTCTGATTTCTTCAGTGATCTCTTGCTCATTAAGTAGTGTGTTGTTTATCCTCCATGTGTTTGTATTTCTTACAGTTTTTCCTGTAATTGATATCTAGTCTCATAGTGTTGTGGTCAGGAAATATACCTGATACGATTTCAATTTTCTTAAATTTACCAAGGCTTGATCTGTGACCCAAGATATAATCTATCCTGGAGAATGTTCCACGAGCACTTGAGAAGAATATGTATTTTGTTGTTTTTGGATGGAATGTCCTATAAATATTAATTAAGTCCATCTTGTTTAATGTATCATTTAAAGCTTGTGGTTCCTTATTTATTTTCATTTTGGATGATCTGTCCATTGGTGAAAGTGGGGTGTTAAAGTCCCCTACTATGATTGTGTTACTGTTGATTTCCCCTTTATGGCTGCTAGTATTTGCCTTATGTATTGAGGTGCTCCTATGGTGGGTGCATAAATATTTACAATTGCTACATCTTCTTCTTGGATGGATCCCTTGATCATTATGTAGTGTCCTTCTTTGTCTCTTGTAATAGTCTTTGTGTTAAAGTCTATTTTGTTTGATACAGGAATTGCTACTCCAGGTTTCTTTTGATTTCCATTTGCATGGAGTATCTTTTTCCATCCCCTCACTTTCAGTCTGTATGTGTCCCTAGGTTTGAAGTGGATCTCTGGTAGACAGCATATATACAGGTCTTGTTTTTGTATCCATTCAGCCAATCTATGTCTTCTGGTGGGAACATTTAATCCATTTACATTTAAGGTAATTATCGATATGTATGTTCCTATTACCGTTTTCTTAATTGTTTTGGGTTTACTATTGTAGGTCTTTTCCTTCTCTTGTGTTTCCTGCCTAGAGAAGTTCCTTTAGCATTTGTTGTAAAGCTGGTTTGGTGGGGCTGAATTCTCTTAGCTTTTGCTTGTCTGCAAAGGTTTTAATTTCTCTGTCAAATCTGAATGAGATCCTTGCTGGGTAGAGTAATCCTGGTTGTAGTTTCTTCTCCTTCATCACTTTAAATATGTCCTGCCACTCCCTTCTGGCTTGCAGAGTTTCTGCTGAAAGATCAACTGTTAACCTTATGGGGATTCCCTTGTGTGGTTTGCTTTAATGAAATTAAATAATAGCATGTTTTACAATGAGCATGAAAACCTAATTCTATATTTTAAGAAATAACAGAGAACTGATTTCAAAACAGGTTAATGAAGATGATCAAAAATTTGGAGTTCAAGGAAAAGTTTTTTTTAGCTGCTTCATTTATTTCTAACTTACAAGTTTTAATGATTTCAAGTGTTCTTGATTACTATGCTAAAAAATTACTTTTTAAAAAAAATTTAAGAATTTAAAAAACTAAAAATCAAACACACAACTTTTATTCTTCGAAGTTCACTTTTATTTATTCGTCATGGGGGAGCACAGTCACTTTCTTTCTTCAGGGCACACATTTCCCCTTTCCCCACCTCCCTTGCCCGCCATTTTATTGCACACCACACCGTCCACAGGCCATGATCAAGAGAAAGACATGACATAAAACCCAAATTCATCAGCTTCGGGTGAGGGAGCAGTCACAGCACGACAGTAATATTCGTGAACTCCGAGAGGAGGGGCATTAGACAGCAGTCTAATGCAGGCTCCAGAGTGAGGGAGTATGCATTAAAATCACATTTTCTTCACTAATTAACCAACGAACTGTGCATAACTTAACTAACCTATGCTAAATTCAATTTGCTTATCTGTAAGCAAATGTAAATGAATAAAGTAATGACAGCACCTACGTTAATGGTCTGTTATGAGAATTAAGACACACCACAGGTATAGCCCTCAACACATCAATAAAAATAAGTTATTACTGTTATTTAAAAAACAGTGTTTGCTACATTTCAGTATAAACTTTATTTGTACTGCCTGGCTCCATAGGCAAGGTAAAGCACTGAAATGCACTGATTACAATTCCACAATCTCTGTACGAAGAAGCTAGAACAACTACTCACAAGTCTGTCAATTACTGTAAAAGTGCAACATACCAATATATCTAAAATTCTCAAGTATCTACACACTAGAATAGGGTAAAGCAGATTAAAAATTGTGTATGGTAGCAACATTATAAACTGACAACACTTAGAAATGCATGCACAGCACAAAATTTTCCATTAAAGTTACATTCTATCCTATTCAGACCAGTGTGTACATGTATATTTCACATGTGGATATTTCCCACACACACCTAGGTAATGCTTTTTGTACCTATGTACAAACTATTTTTAGAGACTTCATCTAATCTGGGCAGCCTTCCTACTTGCCCTCAAAGCCCCTTCACTGCCTTCACTAATTCTAGCCTCTGTGCTATTTCTCTATCTCATCACATTTCACACCCTGAACTGCCATTTGTTTATATATCATCCTCCCTTACTAGAATTTGAGTCCCTTCAGTAGTTCAATCCTTCGTGCCTAGAAGACAGTAGGCACTCAATAAATATCTGCTGAATGGCTGTTGAATAAAAAGCTATGTGCTGATTTCCAACCATAAGAGATAATAAAGGAAATCTCCCATGAAACTGAAGGCAGTTCACCAATGGAGGTGGTGTAACACAGTGGTAAAGTAACTGCTCTGGGGTCCATCTGGGCACCAGTAAGCCACAGACTTGCTCTGTGATCTTAAGTAAAGACTCCACCATGCTACACTTCACCCATCTCCGCACCCACACATCCTAAGACAACTGTACCTATCCCACTGGGTGCTGTGAGAACTGTTACCACACGTA
This sequence comes from Leucopleurus acutus, assembly GCF_964270905.1. Classification (NCBI taxonomy): domain Eukaryota; kingdom Metazoa; phylum Chordata; class Mammalia; order Artiodactyla; family Delphinidae; genus Leucopleurus; species Leucopleurus acutus. The sequence goes on from NC_139155.1 coordinate 18,362,674, forward strand.
AACGCTCAGCATGCGCCCGATACTGTGAGCACTCAGTAAATGAAGTCTCACGGCGGTGGCAGTGGTGCTAATTACAGGTCAGCCTTTACAGAAGAGCACACAACTATGAGGCATTTGGGAGGAAAAAAAATGCTCCAAAAGAGACATATAGGAATATACATGTTCAGTATTAATTACTGTTCTTGTCCTGAACAATTTTACTTTCGTTCTCACAATTGTTACTGAAAGGTTTCAACGGAAATGAAGAAAACATACTTGTATTTGTTTGAGCATCAACTACACACCAAGCACTTACCAGGACCTTTCATTAAATTTAATTGTGTGTAATCCCCTCCATTTTCATCATCTCCACAAAAAATGGAAACACTTCCTATGCCTCTTCAGCAAGTGACAAAACCGGGCCCAAGAAATACACAGATAAACTACAGTTCCTCCCACCATACCTCCAAGGGGTTAAGACATTCTTCTTCCACGTCAGAAAATCACTGACACACTCTAAGACAGCCAAAAACTAGTGATCTATTCCATGGAATGGAGATAATGTAACACTTTAAATCTTAATTCAATCAAAGACTCCTTTATGAAAGTAGAGACAGACCATAAATCATGAGAGAAGTCATTTCTTAAACCTAAGAATATAATATAACAAAGTCTATTAACATGTGACACATCATACAACTCTACAGTAAACTAACCATTAAGTCATAGTGTAGAAATTCCTAAAGGGCACACTGACCTTGTGTTCGATGGGATCGAATAATACTCATGGAGCTAATCCAATCTGGAGAGATCTTTGATACTAAGGAGTACAACACCTCAAGGCTGGTGGCATCCACCACGAGGATTTCAGGATAATGGCCATGGCACAGAAGCCTTCCTTCTCTCTGATTTCCAACAGAGAACTGGTAGAACTAAAAGGAAGAAGATTTTTAAATGTTCTTTACTTGAGATACTTGATTCACATGGATTCACCAAGCTTATTATGATGCTCAATTTCTCCAGTAATATTTCCAGACATGTACTATATGGTATATATTACATGCGTCTACATATACACATGTCTACACATGTGCAGACATCAAGTTACATTAATATTTCAAAATATCTAACAAAATTATTTTCTTCCTAATATCTTATCTTCCTTTTTGAACTATTTTGGAGCAGAATTCATGATAGTTCTTTTTTGTCCTCCTGTAGCATCTAAAACAGAGTTGTTGAATGAATTAATAAAACACCTGAATAAAATCAGCTTCACAAATCAAAGCAAAAGTGTAGCCCACGTGGGTCACAAAAATTATATGAGTTCGAGATGAATGAGAATCAGTGAGTATAGGTTTATAATTACTAGTTATGACCAAATAAAATTTAGAAGCAAGGATGATTCTGTTCAAATATTCTCAGAAGTAAATTCTGAGTAATCTAAGTGTGTTATTTTAGATTAGAGTGTGAAACAACCATTACAAACCATTCTCATAGTGCACATTCATACTTTGTGGAAGAAAAATAGAGGAAGAACCAGTACAATGGTGTTACTCATGCCAAGAATAAAAGGATAAGATGAGTTTCCATCAAGTAAAGAGCAGAGAAAGAATGACTCTAAGACCAACAACTTATGAAAGGTTCTGAATTCCCTTAGCCTCAAAAAAAAAAAAACAAAAGTGATTCTCTTAGTGGAATGATTCTCCTAGAGGATTTTTAGAAAGCAGACTACTACCTTCCAAGGGATTGGACCTTATATAAATCACATGAGGGCAAGCTAGACACCGCACAAGGGGCAATGCTGTAACCACTCCACAACTGGGTAGATAAGTAAGAAACCCAGGTCCAGTCTGCTCCCACACTCATCCACCCACTGCTCAGAGCTCAACGTTGCATGTGAAGGAAGACAATCTCTTCTCAACTATGAAGTCCCCTGCACAAGGAGCACAACTTCTTAAACATGAGCACTGAGCACGGAGCACATTAACTAAGTGCAAGGTAGCACCACTAAACCCCAGAGAGGGGTCTAATAAAATGCAGACTATCATAGGGGGGACCTCTAGATCTCAGGTTGATCCATAACACACGATCTGGGCTCCCAGGGACTGCCAGGCTCTCGCATGCATATAATAATGTGACCATAGGTAGCCTTGACCCACAGAAGGGGAGGATGTGTGAAGGAGAAAGGGACAGGTGCACGTAAGCAAACTTTGTCAGCGCTCACTCAGCGCCAGCCAGGAAAGCCATTGCACTGCAGTCACTAGAGAAGAGCTCTGTCCTGAGGGCAGGGGTATTTTATTAGATATGCCTGACTAAATGCCTCTCACTTTTGCTTGAAAGTTATATTCTCAAACCATCTTCTGGATGCTGATTTAGCTTCCAAGACACTTTGATACGGGCAAGAAAGGTGCCCCTAATGGAGAAACAGGTTTTCCAAACATTAAAAAGGGACGCCCCCACGTGATAATTTAATAAGCTAGCACTTCCTTATGATTTCAGTAAGTGCCAATGCCATCAAGGTTCATCATTTCTACATATATAAGAACAACCTGGGGACTTCCCTGGTGGCACAGTGGTTAAGAATCTGCCTGCCAATGCAGGGGACACAGGTTCAAGTCCTGGTCCAGGAACATCCCACATGCCACGGAGCAGCTATGCCCGTGCGCCACAACTACTGAGCCTGCGCTCTAGAGCCCACGAGCCACAGCTACTGAGCCCACGCGCCTAAAGCCTGTGCTCTGCAACAAGAGAAGCCACTGCCATGAGAAGCCCGCGCACTGGAACGAAGAGTAGCCCCCACTCGCCGCAACTAGAGAAAACCCGCGCACAGCAAAGAAGACCCAACGCAGCCAAAAAGAAATAAATAAATAAACAATTTTTTTTTTTAAAAAAACCTGCTTCTGAACCTGAGAGGGTGAGGATCACCCAGGAAACACCTGTCACACACATTAGTAAATGCTAGAAAGCATCTTCTACTTAGAGATGGCTGCCAATCTAAATACAGAAGGCCTAATACAGGATCCGATAAATAGCAGGCACTGAAAATATGTTGAATAAAGATAATTTTTCCTAAAATATAAACCAAAAGTGTTTAAATCATAAAATTATACAACAGTTAAAATATTTATATCCAATGAGTTTGATACTTATACATAATTTTCCAATTAAATTATTTATAAAGTCAATGAATCTAAATGATTTTATTATCCCTTTTCTCTTTATAAATCTTGATGATTCTTCATATGATAAAAAATAAATACTACAGGCCCTTTAAATAAAAAGTATATGCCGTAACAGCATTGAAGAAGCAATTTTTAAAAGGACTTTGCCAGGGTAATAAGTAGTCACTAAAGATTTATATCACACTAACCATCTGTGAAAATTTTCCTTTGCTTGTCTAACTTGTGTTAGCACAGAATGTTTTCTTTCTCAACAAATGATTTTACTTGTTTTAAGGGAGGCAGTATGATATAACAGAAAGAACACAGTCCCTAGAGTCAGATAAAGCTGATTTGGGATCCTAGTGCCAGGAATGACTCACTGTGAGACTGGGGCAAGGCATTTAATCACTCCGGCTATCAGCTTCCTTATACATAAAAGGATATACTCCTACCTAATTTGTAAGGATGTGGGGAGGCCTAAATGAGAAACCATACAAGAAACACCTATATAATATTTGCTATAAATGTGAGTTCTCTTCTCTTCCCTCTTCTTCCCCATTGAGAACATAAATCACATTTTTCTATATACATTGTAATTTCCCAACACTCAACACAGTAAATGATGAGTAATTTGAAGCACAAAGAATTTGACAGTTATGAAAGAATAAGGAAGAATACCAGGAATGTAAGTGAGAAGCTATAAATTCCTGTGCAAATTCCTGTGTCAGCCAGGCATATGAAATGGTCCTTTCTTTTACAGAGTTGTGAAGTCAAAACACGAACTCAAGAACCAACTGCACAAGCAAGGAAAAGGGTATCATCCCCAAAATGGACTGTGTCGATCATGAGTGGAATCACCAAGGCTTTAGCAAGAGAGAATTCCATTATTTAGGATCCAGAACACTTACCCAACCAGTAAAAGATCTCTCACCTGGGTAACCAGGATAGAGAGAGCAGAAGCAGCAGTGACAATGGCTTACCTTACATCTTTCAACATTAGTCTCCTCGTCTTTGTTTTCCTCCCCCACTACACTGTCTTATGAAAAATACTTTTACTACTCTAATTCTAGTCTTCCTGTCCTATTACCCATCCCCACCCACTTCTCATATAAAAATATAGACTCAATGTTTAAAAAACATTTTTTCAATTGTACACCTATAATAAATTGTGCTGACTTGGCCAGTTACAGAAATTGATACTAACCTGTATGCCAGTGTGTGTGCAAGCTAATTTTGTAAATTCAATACATCTGCCGTCATTCACGTCCCAGAGGCACATCTCTCTATAAAATAAGATAACAGCTGACTTTAAATCTGAGTTTTGGAAGCACTGTTCAACTTTGTCACAGTGGTTTAAAATTAATCTTCCATTAAAACTGACATATTTCTGAAAAAGTATTGATAGTATATAGTCATTATTGCTGTTCATCAAAAATTCTGGTCCTCCCACCCACTGTCCTAAACTCCCCTCCAACCTAACCACCCCCACCTTGATCCACATTCTTTCTGGGCACCTGGGAGGACTGCACCTCCTGGTTCCCTTTTAGTTGGTGGAGTCTTCTGAGTAGTTCTGACCAGAACTGATATGAGACCCTCCAGAACTCTCCTCCTCTGCCTCTATACCAGATAGCGGCGGCTCCTTCACCCTCAGCCTCAAAGTAAGGAGAATTATGAAGCAGAGCACAGCCCTAAGTGATATATGAAGGGCAAGTGGCAAAAACTAGAAATAAACTTTTAATTTAAACCACAGCGATTTTCCATCGGTTATCAACCTGCTAGAAAACTTAGCACTGCAAAAAGCAAAACTTAAGGTCCACTGAATTCCAAATCTTTGCAAATTAAATATAATATTCCAGTTTTAATTCCATATTTATTGCAGAAGTTTTATTGCATGCATACCAAAAGAAAAAAGCTTTATCTCACACTAAAGATACGACATTTGAAATTAGAAATGTCAATATGCCTTGTATTTTAAAGAAATAAATTTAAGATTTATTTAACAGAAGACAACATTAATAAAATGCAATGATCCTGATATTAGGGTATTCTTTAAGATGTCTTTTCCTATATCTCATATGGTATAAATTTTTCAAAGGAAATTCACCCGATCTATTTAGAATATTCACTCTAATATGAATTATCCTTTAATTGGCCAAAAGGTACTATATTTTCACCTGCTGCTGCCTTTCAGTTATACAAGGTTCTTTTTAAATTCATAAATTATGAGGAGTAGAAGGGACAAGTTCTTAAATAATTCTCTTCCAGTTCCCCAACTCCCTTCAATAACATTGTGTAAATATACAATTTTCTAAACACTCTAAAAGTTTTTCTTTTAATTCCCCACACTCTAGACCCTACAAATACCGTTCAATGACTTACGTCTCTAAAAGCAAGCTCTATTCTGAGCCTTAGGAATACATGTAGCCATATTAGTGCATTAATGTACATCAATATAACTGTTTAAACTTTTGTGTGGCTTCGTCTTCCAAATTTATGCTAGCCTAGCATCACTGAGGTTTTTTAAAACTCTCAGAGTTGTCGGCCAATTCAGCAAAAATGTCTTGGGGATTAATGATCATTCTTTAAATTTTATGGTATTCTGAGTTTCTCAAAAGCAAGGCAAAAACATAACCATAAATTACAATAAAATACAAAGTATTATAAAAATCATTAATAAAGATAAAATTCATTTTGAAAACCATATTTCAAATATCTTTATGTTGAAACAACTGAGGCATTTATTTAAAAGACAGCCCAAAAGAAAAACAAAAATTCCTACTTACTAATACAGTGGTACTATTTGCAGTACAGACTTATGAGGAGAAAAGTGAATAAGAAAATACTTACCCACTCTCGGATGCGCTCACAATATACTGTTTGTCACTAGAAGCACAAGCTTTAGATAAACAGGTGATTGAAGCTGTGTGACCAAACAACAGTGCTCGAGGATTAACCTAGAAATACACAAATATGTTGATACTAGTACCAAATTTTTTAAGTAATCAGTTTTAGGAATCCTGTTAAATATTCAGTACAATATACAGATACAGATTTGAGAAGAACTGCTCAGAACATCAAAAACTAAGACTGCAAAACACTGACGCCCACCAATTTAATGCGCACAATCATCCCACCACGCAGTTCTAAAGTCAAAAGTGGAAAACCAAGAGGTGCTATTACTTGCCCAATATCACGCAGAGAATGATGGAACCAGGATTTAAAGCAGGGCAGCGTTTAGCACTAAGCTCCAATACACTGAGAAATCAGGTTAAGAATGTGTATTAGTATATAAAATAATTTAACCTCACCTATTTTTAAAATAATACTTTGCATGATTTGAAAGTACATTTAGAGTCTCTAGACTGACATCCCCAAACACAAAAAATAGAGAATAGGTACCCTACCAAAAGCTGATATCAATGTTGACTATCAGGAACCAGACTGACCTTCACAGACTAATGATTTAGTGCCATAGTGCCTTATGAAAGGACGGCTTAATACCCACTATTCTAAAATAGTCTAGCAATCAGCCCCCAAATTCATCTACTCTGTACCAAACTGCATGCTATCATTTCAGGTTACTTCAAGGCCTTAAGTAATTTCAGGATATCTTTCTTAAACATTTAATACATACAAATAATATTTGTAACACATGTACAAGACATAAAAAAATACATAACCACATACTCAATACCCAGTTTAAAAAAACGGAATATGATTAATACCTGTAAAGCCCCTTTCATGATATCCATTTTGCAAAGAATCAAAATCACTTTAGCCTTATTTTGCATAATTATAATTAAAAGAAAAATACAATCCTTGTTTATGGTTAGAACAGGCCTAGAATGTTTTCTCATACATCCAAAATTTTCTCATACATCCAACCCCATTTCTATACAGAGACTCTGTGTTCCTCCACTGGAAAAAAAAAAAAAAATGCTCTTGGTCAATTCTTTAATTTCTCCCAAGAAAATCAAATTTACCAATTGTTAGTTTTATTTTCAATGTACATGGCTTTGCTAGAAAATCCCATTTTCAGTCATAATAGAGTAACTAGAACTGACTGTACTCCCACCAAAATCTAGAAAAATGAACAAAAATAATTGAATGAAGTATAAAAATCACATAATCATCTCAATAGAGGCAATAAAAGCATTTGACAAAACTCAATATCTTTTCATGATTAAAAACTCTCAACAAATTGGGTATAGAAGGAATGTACCCCAACATAATAAAGGCCATATACAACAAGCCCACAGATAACATCATATTCAACAGTAAAAAGCTAACAGCCTTTTCTCTAAGATCAAGAACAAGACAAAGATAGCTACTCTTGACATTTCTAATCAACATAATACTGGAAGTCTTAGCCAGAGCAATTGGGCAAAAAACTAAACAAACAAAGCATCCAAATTGAAAAGGAAGAAGTAAAATTGTCTCTGTTGTAGGTGACATGATCTTATATGTAGAAAATCCTAAAGACTCCAACCAAAAGACTGTTAGAACTAATGAACAAATTCAGAAAAGTTGCATGATACAAAATAAACATACAAAAATCAGTTGTTTCTATAACGACAAGGTACCTGACAGAGAAATTAAGAAAGCAATCCCACTTACAATAGCATCAAAAAGAATAAATTACTTAGAAATAAATTTAACCAAGGAGGTGAAACACCTGTATTCTGAAAATTATAAGACACTAATGAAAGAAGTGGAAGAAGAAATAAATAACGTGGGAAAGATGTCCCACGTTCTTGGGTTGGAAGAATTAATGTTATTAAAAGGTCCATACCACCCAAAGCAATCTACAGAGTGAACGCAATCCTATCAAAATTCCAACGGTGTTTTTCAGAAATAGAGAAATAGAAAAAACCATGATAAAATTTGTGTGGAACCATAAAAGACACCAAATAGCCAAAGCAATTTTGAGAAAGAACAAAGTTGGAGGCTTCACACAATAAGTATTAATATAACTGGAGGAAAAATAAAAATATGGCATATTGTTACATTTATACCTTTTATCTATACCTCACCATATCCCATAAAAATTTATGTCATAGTTACTAACTAATAAACATTTCACACATAATCAGTACAAAGATAATCTGTTCAACATATTCAAAAAACCATCCATCATCAAAGACCACAGTTCAAAAGTGACAGTTATCAGTGGCAAGGTGTGATGTTTAGAATAAAAGGATGTGATGTGTCAGTTCTTAAGAGTAAACACTAACATCAATGTTCCAATCTGGAACTTTGAGGCTACTAGTTCTATAGTCAGCCAACAATCAGCACTCCTTTTGTTTCCCCCTTTAGCAATTTTTTCTTTCTACTACCTGAGATGCTACAATTACATTCATTAACTAAATCCTTACCATGTACAAGCACTGTGATAACTGCTTAATACACATTCCTTCATAGAATCCTTACCACAACCTTGTGTAGTTGATCCTATTTGAAAAATGGCAAGACTTAGGCATCAAATGGTTAAAAACTGCCAAAAGTCACACAGCTAGACACTACAGTAGCCAAGAATGAAGCCAACTTCACCCACCTGCAACATCTGAGCTCTTACCACAATGTTTCACTTCGTTCATTAATGCCATGTATTATACTATTCTTTGCAATTATAGTTTAATTCTCTGCAATTACAGCTTTATAGGTAGTTGAAGCAATAAAACACTATACTGTAGACAATACCTGCATTAACAGGTTCCCTCCTTTACTCTTATCACCATCTGTCTAGGTACTCACTAAACTACTGCTTCTGCAATCTCTCTCAGATATTTTATTGCCACCATGTTAGGCCAGGCTGCCCTTTTCCACAGGTAAAAGGAGACCAAGATATGCATGGCAAAAGTTCTAGCTACAGTTCTGAATCCTTTCCTAACAAAAGAAGGGAAGACACCATGACCTCAAGAGAAGGTATTTTGTGCCCTCCCCACTCTGTATGTTATATGAATTATTGGTCCTTCATAGGCATAAATGACTGCTATAAAGTACATTAAGAAGGCCCTCTATATGAATCAAAAGACAATAACCAAGCCACTTTTTATTCAGCCTTCTTTTCCCTTGGGTAAACAGTCCAATTCTCTTAATATCTTTCAAAGGATGTATTTCTCTCCTAGTCAGTCTCCTCTCCCCCTTTAATCCCTCTTACTTGAATTTAAATAAATATAACATTCTAGTGAAATCCATGCAAAAAATTCAGTAAAAGAATGGTTTCTAAGATCTTACAAGTAAATCTTATTGCTTGTATAACTCCAATAAAATGTGGTGGGATTTTGTTCTCCTCGTCACTACACTGCTGATTCCTATTTAGTTTGCTATCAATCCTGAAGGCATATCACGTTCTACAACACTCATTTCCAGTCACTTTCCAAACTGTAACCCTAGCCTTGACATGTCATCCAAGTGTGTGGATCATTTTTTCAGTTCTAGCAATTCCATGCCTAGGTGAATACCTAAGAGCAACGAAAACATTATGTCCACACAAAAACTCACACACAAATGTTCAAAGCAGCATTATTCACTATGGTCAAAAGTAAAAACAATCCAAATGCCCATTAACTGATCAACAGACAAATAAAATGCAGTATACCTATACAATGGAATATCATTTGGCCATTAAAAGAAATGAAATATTGATACATGCTACAACATGGATGAACCTTGAAAATATTATGCTAAGTGAAAAAAGCCAATCACAGAAGATCACATACTAAATGATTCTATTTACATAAAGTGTCCAGAATAGGCAGATCTATAGAGACAGGAAATAGATTTGTGGTTGCCCAGGGGACATGGGGGTATATTGGGTGTAACTGCTACAAAGTACAAGGTTTGCTTCCAAGGTGATGAAAATGTTCTAAAATTGACTGTGGTAATGGCTGCACAACTCTGTGAACAGAGTAAAAAAACATTAAATTGTACACTTTAAAGAGTATATTGTATGGCGTGTAAATTTTATCTCAATAAGGCTGTTAAAAAAAATGTTTAGTTAAAAAAATCAACTTTCTTGCCTCTACATTCCATGCCAGCTACCGCCCCATTTTCTCTGTTCCCCCTTACAGAAAAATTCCTGGGGAGAGTTGTCAGAGATTGGAGGTTAAAATATGGAAAAAGACAGTCTCTCCACAGACAGCCAGCGCCCAGAAGCAGAGTACACTGAGCATTCCACACCAGTAAAGGATGGCAAAAAATACACAGCGACTTTTAAAATAAATATGACAAAATTTACAAACAGTTTTACAAAAAGTTTTGCCCTCTTCAAGATATTGACCTTAGAAGGTATAAATGCTCAAAATTGTTTTTTAATATCTTTTTTGGAAACCTCCTTCAATATGGTTAGAAATTTTCTGAAAAATGTTAAATGTAACATATTAAGCCAGGTAGGATAGATATTATAATTGAAAATCAAGCCAAAAGCCAGCAGAAGTCAACTCTGATGAATCATGTAAATAATCATTCTGAATACCAATTTTAGTCAAAATATATCTCACAGAAGATATATTATGAGGTCAAATTATTCTGGAACTGTGTTATTTTTTGTTAAGTAGTTTATTATATGTGAAAAGTACAATAGGCACTTCAAACACTCACTTCCAAGTCTACTGAAAGATCCCAGAGACATATTTGCCCATCATGGCATCCAGTCACGATTGTGGCCCCATCATCTGTTAAAAGTACTGCTGAGATGCAGTGGGTTGGTGCTTTGCGACCCCAAAGAACAATGGGTAGAACAAGGCTGTTTCCTGCCATTGTGCTTTCAAACCTGGAAATGTTATAAGAATAATGTCAAATGTTATATTTCCTTCTAAAACATATTACACATTTTTCTTATGAAGCCAACTTGAACTTCCTAAGTGCCAAGAATTCCTCTAAACATTATATATATAAATAAAACAGATACATACATAAAAGTATATAAAATCTAATTAAAATCTCAATTAATCCCCACAACAAATCACACGGTAAGTACTATTAGCACTCTTCTTTCACATGTAAAGACAGTGAGTCATAAAGAGTTGCAAAGTGTAAATGGAAGAAATGGAGCCCCAGTCAAGACCCAGGCAGCCTGACTTAGAACCCGGGGTCTTACTCACTCTGCTATGCTACCAAGGCAAGTGAGGTCTCCAAATCTTGTTAAGTCTCCAAACCAATAATAGTTAGCAATGTCCAAGAAAAACTGAGAGTTTTTGACAGTGTCCTAAACATTAAAAAGAATATTGCCCACTGAGAAACTCATTCACCGTATTTAGTACAAACCTATTATGTCTCAAAGTCACGAATGTCTTTTATTCTAAACTCTGAAACCTGAGGGATAAAGAACTTTAAACTCATTTCTGAATAATAAAAATTTAGTTCTGGTAAAGGTGTTTAAATTTGAGATGAATAATCAATTAAGCAGTGTATATTAGAGTACCTTGTTTGTAGCACAAATATAATGAATTATTCCTTCATATGACAAAATTAAGATCTAGTTAGTGAAACAACTAGATTTAGGTGTTACAAGCTGTGTGATTAAAAACTTAAATACTAGTTCAGAGAAGTTCAAGAGACATGAAAACTGGCATAATCAGAGAGGGCTCCATATAAGACAGAGACTGCCAGACTTTATGAGACACTAGGAGTCACTCATAGGCTCGGTTTCTACGTAGCAACAAAAGATATACGTATAATGTAGACTCTTTAGAACGCTAAGATTGTCCTAAGAAATTTTCAGAGACACTTAAAGGAGTAACCACTTTCTATGAAAGAAACTAGTTTAATACCCATGGTCCTACTGCTGGTTGCTTTTAGCAAAAGTCTTTTCTTTAATCCACTACTTACACTCTTTAAACAAATAAATAAAACTAAAACTAAAATCCCTTTCCCTGGAAAGAAAATTAGGCAAGTAAAACATTATGAATGATGTTTACCAAAAGCAGTCTATGTATATTACATCTTTTATTTTTTGTTAGAATTCATGGCTTTCATCAATTTGCCTCCCCCAAAACTTCATCTGTTTGCTACAGGTAAAAGTTGTTTGCTACAACTTGGGAAAAATTCCAAGTTCCCTTCCTATTTATAAAACCATTTATGTATCATGTTCAGCAGTTCATAGACTACTATGACATTAACAATTCTTTCCATATTCCTATTTAATATCAGAAAATGAAACAAAGCACTGAGCCAACTTTAACAAATTTGGTACAGCATGTTCCTGGCTGAATAACATATCCAACAGTGACTTTCTCAAAAAGAGAATCTGGAAGGAGTTCATTCTTCCATGGTGACAGCATTCATTTTTAAGCTATATCACCAAAGGTTTCTCCCAATTAAATAAGCTCACAGCATCTAACATAATATGGTGAGATCTGGAAAGAATATTTATCTCGATATTTGAGCACTCGTATTCGATGCATATACCTAGCTCGAAGAGAATGCAAATACACAGATTCAGCACTAAGGAATATGTGTGTGACAGGGAGATGTGTCTGTCCTGATGCAACAGGAAAGAAATTTCTTGTATTCAAGTGACAAGGAGCTCAAGGAAACCTGGAAGAAGAATACATTTCATAGCTCTTAAAACAAGTGAAAATAATCGCCCATAACATGATAAAGGTATTGGAAAACACAAGAAAACACATCCAGCTCTAACTCAGCTTCTCCAGAAACTAAAACAAATCCACATTCTAACGAAAATCAGGAACTGACAGTCAATCAGAATCTGAGAAGAATTCTCATTAAGGGCAATTAAGAATCTTCATAAGGGAATACATTGTATTAGTTTCCTAAAAACTGCCCTGACCACAAACTGAGTGGCTTAAAAAACAGAATTTGTTGTCTCATAGCTCTTGAGCTAGAAGTCTGAAAGTAGGTGGTGTCACAGTTAGTTCCTTTTGAGGGTTGTGAAGGGAAAGATCTGATCCACGCCTCTCTCCTTGGCTGGTAGAAGGCCAACTTCACGCTCACATGGTGTTCTCCTATGTATACGTCTCTCCCTTTTTTTATAAGGACACAGCCATGTTGGGTTAGGGCCCACCCCGATGACCTCATTTAACTTGATTACCTTTATAAAGACTTCCAAATAAGGGCACATTCTCAGGTACTAGAGGTTAAGACTTCAACATACGAATTTTAGGGGAACACAATTCAACTCATAGCAGGGACATGCCCTTTTAAAAGAACATAGCCTAGGGCTTCCCTGGTGGCGCAGTGGTTGAGAGTCCACCTGCCGATGCAGGGGACACAGTTCGTGCCCCGGTCTGGGAGGATCCCACGTGCCCCGGAGCGGCTGGGCCCGTGAGCCATGGCCGCTGAGCCTGTGCGTCCGGAGCCTGTGCTCCGCAACGGGAGAGGCCACAGCAGTGAGAGGCCCGCGTACCGCAAAAAAATAAATAAAATAAAAGAACATAGCCTAAAATTAATCATCCAAAAAGCAATTCTCCCTTAGGAAATAATGTTACAGAACTTCACTATATCTTTTCCAGGGGATCATACTACATCAGCTTATCTGCTATTACAACTGCTTATCTGAGGAATTAGGTAAGTAGTTCTGTCCAACCAAGGTGGGGGGGAGGGGGGATCGAATTCAAAATTCACTGCTCTATATCCAAGGACATTAGGGATTCACTGGGATAAAAAAAAAAAAAAATCACATTTTTCTGGAAAAGGCCCAACTCAAAAGTGACTGAATAAATGATTAGTGCCATATAGTATTAACTGTAATAGAAACTCTGAAGAAAATTCTTACTAACTCTCCAAAATATTGTGTACAATATACTCATATTTTGTAACTAATACATTAAGGGGAAATACCACCTTTCAAATTTTAGAGTTATAAATAAATATGCTATACGACTAGATACTCCTAAAAACAGAAGAATACTAAGAACATTCAATTTTCATCTATGTTTGTATCAAATCTGACTTAAAATTATACTTAGACATTGGCTATTAAATAAAACTCTTTTACTGAAAAAGCTTTAGAGTCAAATAATAGATGTTCTAGATTCTACCCCTCATTTTGCCACCAACCAGGCAGGCTTTGAGCATATCATCTCACTTCTGAGGCTTGGTTTTCTCATCAAGAGGTAGTTATAAAATTAACTTTGAATCATTTTGAAGTCAAAGAAATCAAATCATAAAGAGCAGGGGTCTGAGAGATAAAAAAATCAAGTCATCTCTTTTGGTTACCTTAATTGCATGTATTTCTATTTCACCTAATTGCACCTATTTCTCAGTTCTATACAGAAATAAAACCATACTTCAGTTAAAAACAACAACAAAAATAATAGTTGAAAAAACACTGAACTTACAGTCAGAAGAACTATATTCAAATCCTGACTCTTCTATGCAGTCTTGAAAAAGTTACCCCTCTAGGTCTCAGCTTCCCCATCTGTAAAAGATGGACGATAATACCCTCCTTTCAGAAAGCTGTCATAAAGGTTAAGAGAGATCATATATGTAATGCAACTAGCAAAATATCCATCACATGGCAGATGATCAGCAACTATTAATTTTTTTAAAACACAGATTCTGCTATTCTTCACATGCTGCTTCCACATCTACTGATTTCTTTCATCACTGTAGCTTAACATTTAATAAAGTTGTACCTTTTCAAGAGGGTACTATCTTTCACTGACTTTTTGACACAATATAAAAGTACTACTACTGTATATGCCTGTCAAACAATTCTATCTGCAAATATGACAATTCAATTCTGCATGACGTTATTAGAAATAATATTACAAACTCCAATCCCAATACTAAGACAGCTTTCAAATTAAATTCTGATCTCATTTCCCAAGTTTCCATTCTGTGTCTATACCATGGAATTACAACAGGAGATAAAATAGACACATTGACCTACACAATGGGGCTTACACACATGCAAACAACTACCACAGAGTGTGATACAGGAGGAATCTCAAGACCTAATGGAGACACAAAAGATGGATACCCTAACCTATACTTCAGGAAGGGTTCTTGGAAGAAATGATGAGTGAGAATGAGTAGTAATTACCCAAGGAAGAGGCTCAAGGAATCACATATTCTAAGTCCCCAAGGTGAGAGATCTCAGTTCTTTCTGGACAGTGAAAATAGCAGGGCTGGCATTCAGAGCACAAAGACAGAATGAGACAAGAAACAACAAGCCCACATGCACCAAATCATAAGAACTTGGTAACCCACCTCAAGGAATTTGGAGTTTAACCTGATAGCAATGGAAAACAGGTCAACTGTTTTAAATCTGATTAGCTTTTCAGAAAGATCCCTCTAGCTACAATACAAAAGGGAGGGAGAAAACTCTGGGTTTGAAGACCAGTGGGGCTACTGCAGTACCGCTGGTAAGAGAGATGGTGCCTAAATGTATCACAACTTCATTACTATTTCTGGATTTCTCTGTCTAATGGCTGTCTCCCCTACTAGTCTTTAAGCTCCCTAAGAACAAGAACCACATCGATGTATTTCCCACCATATGATGTGGATGGAGCATAGTGTCTGCCATATGGGACATCTTTAATAAATATATGATGAAGGGTAGCAGTGGTGAAAATGGTAATAATAAGATGAATATGAGAGCTATTTTAGATATACAATAGATAGGACTTGGTGTTCAACACACCAAATTGATAAAAACACAACATAGATTTCGATACAGTTTTTTTACACAAAGGTACTCCAAGAACAAAAGAGAAAACAATTTAAAATACTAAACGCCCTCTACATAAAGAATAGGCACTATTATTATGATACTGATGCCCAGTGAAGTCATCAATAATTTCAGATTCTCATATGTGAGATAAATTATTATACACCTAACCAGAATTTACAAATTTAGGTTTTGAGAAGTAAGAAGATACTACAAGGTTTCACAATGGTCTTGAGCAGGACCAGAGTTTAAAGAGACTTAATGGTCCCATAACTATATATCCATCTAAGCAGAGAAGCAGTATGCTAAGACTATTTGAGATAGTATACAGGAAAAGCAAATGGGATGCTACTGCAATAAGCCTGGCTGCAGTGATAAGAACCTGGCTAAAATGACGAGAGTTTTGAAAGAAAAAGAAAATATAAGGCATTATAGAAGAACAGTAAATCATCGGGTTTGATGAAATATGTAAGGCGTGAGGCAAGAAAAAGACATGAATGACTATTACTGTTGCAACAAAAATAGAAATGAGGTTTTTCCTCTCCTGATAACCAGGAAAATAAAGGGAACAGTGAACAGGCTAGAGAAGAAACATAAACTGGCATGAGTTAATCAATCCTAGTTTTATTTTAACTGTTACTAATCTGTAGTGTCTATAGTTAGATTTGTCCTTCACAAAACTAACCTGTCACCCCTAATCCTGTGTAATTTAGGTAATTTACACCCTGCACCTGGTATTTACTCTTTACTCTCCCTATAAACTCTTGAAGCAAATAACCCCTTGTAGCTGTTTGCATTTCAGAAAGGAGGTCATATGTAGACCGATAACCCAGAGGCTAACGGACCCAATTACCAGGTTGCCTGACTCCAGCAATGACTGTTTTGAAATAATGCAAGAAGAAGAATGCAAGACCTTCACCATTTTGATCCTTATCAGAACTCCCCTATAAGAATCCCTGTAATTCCCCAGGAAGCGGGGGGGCACAGTTCTTGAGGCACTAGCCTGCTATGCCTTCCCTTTGCCTGGCAAAGAAAATAAAAAGCCTCTCTATTTCTTATCTTCCATTTCTCTGTCTCCGTATTTTTATTCAGCATTGGTGCACAGGGAGCCAGATTTGGCAACATTACTTTCCAAGCAGAGTGATAAGAGAAAGTAAGCAAGCATGGGGGTGGGGGGAGGAGGGAGGAGGGAGAGAGGAAAATAAGAACGTAATGAGGCAACAGAGAAACAGAGGCATAATCTGGTCTCAGAGAAATTAGAGCTCAGGAAATATGTTCACAAAATGGCACCAGAGAACTCAACAAAAATCATCCCACGTGAACGGGAAAAATCCAGTCACCCTTTGCCTGTATCAGTGAACCAAGTCATTGCAAAAGTTGATGAAATATGGGTCAACCTCCTGCTGTTTTGCTTTTGGTTTTGATATTTAAGCAGTTGTAAAAGAAAGGCTTTTGTAACTGACCAAAAAAAAAAAAAAACTGCCTTCCTAATATAGAAATGGAGAGAAGTATATAGCTCGTTACCATCTTATAGAGATCTATTTGAGTGGATATTTATTTATTTATTCTTTATAAACACAAGTACATAATATTTGAAATTCCAATTATCACAACTTTACCCTTCAATGGGGCCCTTCCTCCTTAAAGATAATTTTAAAAACAACAAACAACCCAGGTGTCACTAAAGTGGGAACACGGACTTCTCACTGTTACCAAGAACAGACTGGCTCCAGGGTAAGAGGCAAGGAAGGTGTTGGTGACTGGACTGTGAAACTGTAACATCAGCGCTGACTCCAAGCCTGGGGGAGCCAGAACGGTAAACCTATCCAGCAGCCCCTGGAGCAAACCCCACTTTAAGAGGTTTTATTCTCAGGTTCTGTGAGCGGCAATCCCCTTAGTGGATTTTTTTTTCCCTTAATTTAAATAGGCACAGAAGAGCTTAGTTGCTCACATTTTCCAAATTCAAAGTTGATAGAAAAGAAAATTAAACCCTGTTTCGCAGTTTTATCAAAATCTGCCATAAAAGGGAAAGAAGACTACAAAGTTTTGCCTAAACATAACTACTCACTATGGGAAGGGGCCGCTGAGCCCCTCCTCCCGCCCACCACATTTAGGTCCTTCAGCAATTCTCTCAAAATTACACTGCAAGCTCATCTCAGAGCTCAGAGGCACAGACATCCTGATTCCTAATGAAGTAAATACCCTTCCTTATTCTGTGTTGTCTGCATTTACCACAAAATTCCATTTACCAGAAAACTTCATTCTCCAGTCAATCTGGTTAATCAAGATTTTACTAAAACACATTACTCAAAGGTAAGTAGACCTGTAGTATTTAGGGATGAAATGATCTGATGTCTGGGGTCTGGCATGTGGGAGATGGTGGAGGGGAAGAGGGGGTAAGAGGTATTGGAAGGGATGAAGATGAAACAGGAACATAAGTGTGATGGGTGGTACGCATTCAGATGCACCTCGGGAATAAAGGACTTATTACCCCAGCCGCTGAGAGCACTGGGCTGTCAGCCCCCACTAACGACTGCCCCAGCCAAAGGGAGACACCTTGCCGCCTTCCAGTAGGACAGCCCACATGCAACAACTGATCAATCCAGGGATAAACAGTAAAGGCCAGGCCCCCTCATATCAATTCAGTATAGTTCTGAAGGGTCATTCCATCTTTGGAACTACCCCCAGGCTCAACTGAGATTCCTTCCGCTGAGACTCATTACAGCTCAACTTCTCCCTCTGGCCAAACCTGCTTCCTTTCCCCAGGTGTCTGACTAAAAGCACTCCCTTATAAACCTCAGTGCTAATCTCCATCTCAGAATCTGCTTGCCAGGGAACCCAAACTGTAAAAATAAACGTTGAAGTTCCTTTTAGTACAAGAGTGTTCATTACATTGTTCTTACTGTTTCTATGTGCTTGAAAATTTCTCTAATTGTTAATGGGTACATGGAAAGAACTTTAGTGTCCATAAATCAGGGATTAAATAAATTTTTAGAGTCTTACAATGGAACACTGCACCATGAGATATGAAATAATCTCCAAAATATATAGTGGGATGAAAAGGTGCAGTACAGTGTATAAAATACATTCCCATTTTAGGTTCTAAAAGGGGTATATATATGTATCTACACACATCTGTAATACACACACACACACAAACGTTTAGAATAATTCTGTAATGATACCAAATTTAAAAAAAAAAAAAACAGTAATGAAAACTACCTCTGAAAAGGAAGAGTAAGAGAAGTAAGAGACTGGATTGTGTGGGAATCCTGATTCTCAAGATAAATCCTTTGGTCTTAAGGGGTTTTTTCCCCCGGCCTTTGGGTATTTCACTGTATTCCAAAAGACAGTTTAATAAATAAATTAAATGGCCCACGGGACTTCTCTGGTGGTCCGGCAGTTAGGACGCCACACTTCCACTGCAAGGGGCCCAGGCTCGATCCCTGGTAGGGGAACCAAGATCCCACAAGATGTGCAGGGCCAAAATAAATAAACAAATAAAATAAAATCCATGGCCGTGATTCACCAGGTTCTTTTATTTTAAAGATGCACATACACACACAACATGGAGTTTTCAAAAAACCGTTTAACTTTAACAAGTATTTGTCTTTAGCCTATAACCTGTTCCAACACTAGCTCCTCTCTGCTGTGAGTGCCCTGTCCCAAAACCTGTGATTCACTGCTCCTGCAACCACGTTTTCACAAGATTTTCTACACACTGGTGCAGAACACTCGTCACTTTGTGTGTAGTTATTTGTTTACAAATGCATCCATTCCACTAAAATCTGTTTCCCTGAAGAGTAAAACCAAATCATCGACGTAAGCCCCACCATCTTTGTTATTTAATCATTATCAAGCAAACTGCATTTCACTGGGATTTGAGGTGACTTACCAGCACCTAGAATAGTTATAGACTTTTACTAGTGACCAATATGTACTTACTGAATGAAAAAACAGAGAATAACAATAACTAGCATTTATTAAGCTTTCACTGTGTGCCAAGCAAGACATTTCTGAGGAAGGAATATCTCATCTTTTTTGCTAAATCTAATTCTTCCTGGACTCTTTGAAGGATTTTACTCCCTTAATTATCCTTTCACTGTCTACCATTTCATCTGTCTTTCAGTTAAATTAGGCTTTGTCCTTCAAACATGTTCACGTCTCATTTTTGTCCAAAACACTTTCACTTGTTAATAGCCTCTGCTTGTAAATCTAGTAATCGCGCGCGCGCTCTCTCTCTCTCTCTCTCATTCATTCTTTCTCTCATTTTCTCTCTCTGTTTCTCTCACTGTAATTACAATCAACATCTTGAAACCCACGGTCTTAAACATAGTGTTTCCATTTCCTTACTACAAAAGGCCTCATGTAATCTAGGTTCTATCTTCAAACACACCTAATCTAAGGCTGCTCAAGATTGCCCTCCCTCTACATGAAGAGGTCAACATTTCTCTAATATGATACTCCAGGAAAGAACTCTCCAATATTGCAGAGAGAAGCAAGGCCTTAGGAGAGAAGTGAGGAAAGAGAGGATTCTTTAACATTAATGGACTGTTGATACCTACTCTTTCTAACCATCTTACTCAGTCCTTACATTATATTCAGTCTTACACAGCTACTAGTTTGACACGGCTGATCATTTGCTAATTCTCAACCCTCTCTCTTTGGTTTCTGGTACAGCGTACTCTCCCAATTATCTTCTTCCTATTTTTTCAGCTTTATTCTGCCTAGCTATGTGAAGGCCTAGAAAGCTCTAAGAAAATTTCAAGGAACAAGGGAGGATCTTTCATCCCTGTTTTTCACTAGATTTGGACTTTTTTTTTTTTCTTCTTTTTGGCTGCACCTTGCAGCGGCCTGTGGAATCTCAGTTCCCCTATCAGGGATTGAATGACACAGCAGTAAAAGCCTAGAATACTAACCACTAGGCAACCACAGAATTCCCAAGGGAATTTTTTTTTTTTTTGACAGCTGACTTCTCAATTAAAGCCAAAAGACCATGCAATGATATTTTCAAGTGCTGAGGAAAAAATAAATTGTACACCCAGCAAAATTTTTATCAAGAATGGGGGTGAAACTTTCAGATGAAAATTGATACAAGTGTCATCAAAAGACCTTCACAGTGCCAGTTATCAATTTATTGTTTCTCAGCTCCAAATTCACCCTTCTGCTCTACAAAAGTGGAGATGAGCTCTTTATTTTTTTTTAACATCTTTATTGGAGTATAATTGCTTTACAATGGTGTGTTAGTTTCTGCTTTATAACGAAGTGAATCAGCTATACATATACATATGTTCCCATATCTCTCCCCTCTTGCGTCTCCCTCCCTCCCACCCTCCCTATCCCGCCCCTCTAGGTGGTCACAAAGCACCGAGCTGATCTCCCTGTGCTATGCGGCTGCTTCCCACTAGCTATCTATTTTACATTTGGTAGTGTATATATGTCCATGCCACTCTCTCACTTTGTCACAGCTTACCCTTCCCCCCCCATATCCTCAAGTCCATTCTCTAGTAGGTCTGTGTCTTTATTCCCGTCTTAGCCCTAGGTTCTTCATGACCTTTTTTTTTTTTCTTAGATTCCATATATATGTGTTAGCATACGGTATTTGTTTTTCTCTTTCTGACTTACTTCACTCTGTATGACAGAGTCATACAGAGTCCATCCACCTCACTACAAATAACTCAATTTCATTTCTTTTTATGGCTGAGTAATATTCCATTGTATATATGTGCCACATCTTCTTTATCCATTCATCCAATGATGGACACTCAGGTTGTTTCCATCTCCTGGCTATTGTAAATAGAGCTGAAATGAACATTTTGGTACATGACTCTTTTTGAATTATGGTTTGCTCAGGGTATATGCCCAGCAGTGGGATTGTTGGGTCGTATGGTAGTTCTATTTGTAGTTTTTTAAGGAACCTCCATACTGTTTTCCATAGTGACTGTATCAATTTACATTCCCACCAGCAGTGCAAGAGTGTTCCCTTTTCTCCACACCCTCTCCAGCATTTATTGTTTCTAGATTTTTTGATGATGGCCATTCTGACCGGTGTGAGATGATATCTCATTGTAGTTTTGATTTGCATTTCTCTAATGATTAATGATGTTGAGCATCCTTTCATGTGTTTGTTGGCAATCTGTATATCTTCTTTGGAGAAATGTCTATTTAGGTCTTCTGCCTATTTTTGGATTGGGTTGTTTGTTTTTTTGATATTGAGCTGCATGAGTTGCTTGTATGTTTTGGAGATTAATCCTTTTTTGTGGCTGCACCGTGTGACATGCGGGATCCTAGTTCCCGGACCAGGGATAGAACCTGTGTTCCCTGCAGTGGAAGTGCAGAGTCTTAACCACTGGACTGCCAGGGAAGTCCCCCAAGGGAATATTTTTGAAATTTGATTGTTCTTTTAATAAAAGGCTTAAGATGATATTTACTTTTCCCCTTGTGATTCTCCCCAACGTTTTATTACAAAAAATGCTGAATATACAAAAAGTTTGAAAATAGTATAAAGATCACTCAAGATCACTCCATAAATAATATTTTGTCAAATTTCCTTTGTCATACATGTGTATATAAAGAGAGAGATTTTTTTTTGCTGAGCCATTTGAAAATAACCTACACATATCATGACAATTCACCCCTAAACACCAAGTTTAAAAATAAGAACATTTTCCTTCATAAACACAATGCCATTATCACAATCACCATTATCAATACCATAATAATCCTCTAATAGTATCTAAAATCCAGTCCATATTCAAATTACTTCAACTGTCTAAAAAATATCTTTTATAATTTTTTTAAAACCAGTAAGTAAAATATTCAAGTTTTACTGACTGCATTTGGTTGTGATGCCTCTTTACTCTTTAGTTCTAGAAGAGTCCTACTTCATTTTTCATATTAACTTTCACTCTTCGTATTAACTTTAAATAAACAAAACCAACTGCTTGTAGAATGTTCCAGATTTTAGATTTGTCTGATTTTATTTACAATGTCATTTATCACATGTTCATCTATCTCCTCTTCTTCCTATAAACTGGAAGTTGGATCTAAAGGCATCATCGAACTCAAGTGAAACATGTTTGGCAAGTATCCTTCATAGCTGATGTACACTTCACACTGCATCACCACAGGAGACGTAACATCACACTGTCCCACTAACAGTGATGCCACCTATGACCACTTGACTAAGGCTATTTTCCCCTTTAAAACCATGAATAACCTATGGAGTGATACTCTGATAAGACCATACTGTTCTGCAAAATCTCATGGGATACTGGTATCCCATGTGATTTCTAAAAGCTATAAAAAAAGATTACATATGAAAAATCTAGTATCAGATCAATGTTCATTTCTCTATATTGCCTTTCTAATGCTCAAATGCAAAAGCAAGATGTATTTCTAGCCCAGGAATACAGGCATTTTCACCACAGAGTCAATACTGTCTTGGTCTGTTTGCTTCCTGTGCCCCAAGGCAGGCCCTCTGAGACCTGCAGACAAACTCAAATTCTCTCTCATGAGAACAGGCACACATGAACAAGAGCAAGCAGGCCTCCACTACCCACCTACCAATGGGGATTATGAAAAGCAGGGACTACAGACTAAATAACTAAACCTACTTGCCACCATTGCAATGAATGAAGAAAGAAATCTTTAAAGGTTTATTCAAATTCTCAGAACATCCCTACATCATTTGTTAAAAAAGTGTGTTCAAGTCAAATTCATGGTTTGATGAAGGAAGTAGTCATTAATATTATGAATTTTCTTTGTGCTTGTGCCTTTGCTATCAACTCATTGAAGACTTAGAAAACACTGAATCAGGTAATGAAGACTGTTTATTATAATGCAATGAGATAGCTAGATCATAAAATGCATGAAGGAATTACTGAGCTGCTTCCTCAGAACAAAGGGTGTCTGGAATTAAACAGCTGTGAGGGACACCACCTTCTGAACACCAAGCTTGTCGCTAAGTTGACAAGATAATCCTCTCTTATTTGAGTGGCAAGAAATCTCCTCCCAGTGAACTTGACACTTTAGGATGGCTTTGCTAAAGGAAGTCCCAGTATTCTGTTTCAAAAGAACATGTGGCATGAGCAGATGGCAACAGAAGGCTACACTTACTTCTCATCGCTAATTCAGCCCTGAGCAAGCAAGAGCTGGGTTTTGAAGAACTGTAGAGCTATCTGGTCAAAAATAAATCACAATTTTAACAATGATTCATAGATTTTGAGGCATATGAATCACGTTTTAAATTTCTGCAGCTACTTATGCTCTATCCGTCACCAACCTGCCTCAGTTTCAAGAGTTACTGATTAACCTAAAAGCAAACTATGCCCACCAAGCCCCTACATTTTAGGTAAACAGATCCCATCTGGTAGAACCAACTTCAACCTTATCTCCCGGACCACCTCTAATCTCACCTCCATCCCCAACCATTCCTACTGCTTTCCCTCACACTGTCATCAAAACTCTAAACTGAGCACTGAAGCTTCTCATTGTTCATAAATTAAAATACCCAGAAGAAAAAACAAACATGCTTTCCCAAATAGAAGATGAACTGTCACAATATGGGGATCAGTAAGCTGTGTTGAGTAAGTATGAAGATTTGAGACTCACACTAACTAGGGCAGACCCAGCTCCCCCATTTATTAACTGTAACCTTAAGGAAATATGTACCTCTTTCCAAATCAGAATGTCCTCATTTGTAACATTATCCCCCTCCTTATATCAATGCATAGATCATAGAAAAGTTTCCACCTGTCACACAAATGCTCTTGACAAGGTCACCAAAACCTCCCCATTGCTAAACCCAGTGTCAAGTCATAATCCACATCTTTCTTGACCTACCAACAGCATTTGGCATAGTTCATACTTCCTCCTCCTTGAAACACTTTTTCACTTGGCCCCCAAGTCTTCACACTTTCCTGCTACCTTTAGTAGCAGGCTAAAGTCCATGGCTTTAGTCTCTATTTCTCCTCATTTTCTGACCTTTAAATATTGGCATACCCAGAGCTTAGTCCTTGGACTTGTCTCCTCTGGCAATACTCCCTCACTCCCTCCCTCAGTGATCTCACCAAGTCTCGCAGCTTTAAATACCAGCTATACATTAACAATTTCCCAATTTCTAGCTGGTGGCTCTCTTCTGATTCCACATATGCAGTTTCCTACTCAACATTTCCATCTGGATAGCTAATAAGCTTCTCAAACTTGACATGTTCAAAAGTGAGTCTCTGGTCTTCTTCCCCAAATCTGCCCCTCCCACAGTCTTCCGCATCTCAAGTAATGGCAAGTCCATCTTTAGAGCTCCTTCAACCACTTTAGGTCTCTGCTAAAATGTCATCTTCTCAGTGAGGCCTTTCCTGACCAGCATAAATTGCAAACTCCACCACTCCCATGGTATTTTATTATACTTCTCCAGAGCACTTACAGTCATTTAACATACCAAGTGTCATACTTATTTATATCCTGTCTGAATCTGCCACTATAACACAAGCTCCAAGAAGGTGATGATTTTTGTTTTGTTCTATACTGTATTCCCAGCGCCTAGAATTTCTGCCACATATGAGGTACCCAAATATTTACTGAATAAATGAACAAAGTAATGAATGACGTTCATTTGCTTGGCTTTAAAAATGTTGTACCCATCAATAAATTAAAATACATCTTGATTTTACATGCTTCGGATTTCAGAGTTTCTTTTCAATGAATTTTTCTATAATAGTGCCAACAATTAATACAAGTCTCCTTAATCAACTCCCTGTTAATGTACTAATTGCTTTTCCCCAGCTGCAGGTTGCACCTATATTCTAGCCTCTTTTACTCTGTGACACATACACAACAAGACATGTCTTAGGACCTATGCAGCAAATCACCTAACATGGTTTACTTTAACTAATCGCTAGCACACTCACCAAGGCCTGTTAGTGAATCACAAAACTGTTTCAAACTAAGTAAACTGATATTGCATTAGAGCGAACTTTTCATTCCCATTAATGGTGGTTTTTTACTGTTTGTTTGTATTTGAAATGTTTAGAAAAAAGAAGAGCCCTTAAGGAAGACAGCCAAATAAACAACTTGAATGTGAGAACAGAAGGTAACTGGCACATTCTATCAATCTGTTATCATTGACATATACTAACTACCAACATTCAGAGAGAAATATGTATGTGCAAAACACTAGTAAAATGTTTTCAGTGAGTTTGAAGGGTCATAAATTACAATTGCTAACTGAATGGGAGGCAGTGGTTAAAAAGCCACGTCTTTCCAGTAGTTTTCTTTTCTACAAGAGCCTACAGAATAACTCCCAGTACTTCAGAAATTTTCTCCGCCCTGAACTGACCAGGGCCCTAACTCTTTATTGTTCCAACATTTTTTGACGACTACTAACACAAGAAACCATCAGCCCAAAAAAACCTACATTTTCATTAAACATCACCAACACATTTTGGAAAAGATGCCTAATTTTATTTAGAATATTTACTATTTTATGAATATCGTGTATATGTTACTTAATAGAAAACAAAAAAATTCCACTTGGACAGGACTTTCTGAATGCAGTCATGGTGTAGGACTTCTTCCAATAATACCTTTTGTGCTCTTATCAGCAAAGTGGCTTTAAATATCAGATACAGATCAAGGCAAATGAATGTGCACAGAGTTCGAATTCTAAGTTAACATCACAATCATAGTATCTATAAGTAGAAAGGTAAGGTATGCTCTTATTGATGACAGGATCTCACTGAGCCACACATAAGCTCTCAGTTGGTTTTGCCCACGATCACTGGCATGCATATATGGAAGATTACGAACTCTCTGTAAAGTGCAACAATGAATGGACAAAATGGGACTAGAACCTATAAACCCCCATACTCTAATCATTGAGTTTATCCATCGCAACAAACAAAACAGTGTCACAGAGAAATGTAACAGATAAACCAGGAATAAAAGCACTACCTAGTTCCAGGCCTAACTCTACAAGTACCAAACCTATTTCAAGATTTATACTATGGATTTTGATCTCTGTCTAGTAGAACACACACACACAAAGGTAGAATATCAATATATGAAAATCAGTAGCATTTTCTTCTATCAGCAATAAGCTACTTTAAATTAGTATCTATTCACGATATTTTTTAAAACTGCAAAGAGTTTCTTCCTGCTCAGTCATAAATGGAAAGCCATCCCATGCTCTTGGATAGGGTGATCTAATATTATAAAAATGTCAATTGTCCCCAAAATAAACCTATAAATTCAATGCATACTAAATCAAAATTCTAGTTGTGCTGTCTTTAGAAACTCAAGCTCCAAAATATATAGAAAAGAATAAAAATCCACAAATAGCTAAGCCAACTTTGAAAATGGAAAAAGAATGGAAAACTTGCCTTACCAGAAATTTAACATCATTAGCCATTTGGGAAACATAAATTAAGACCACAGTGAATTATAGTGACAATTACCAAACGCTGGCGAGGATGCAAAGAAACTCAATCTCTCATACATTGCTGGTGGGAATGTATAATGGTGCAGCCACTCTGGAAAACAGTTTGGCAAGTTCTTCAAAAACTAAACGTACACTCACCATACCACCTAGCAATCACATTCCTAGGCATTTATCCCAGAAGATGTGAAAAATTATATCCACAAAAAAAACTGTACAAGCATGTCCATAGGCAGCTTTATTTGTAATAGCAAAAAACTGAAAACAGCCCCAATGTCCCAGTGAATGTTTAAACAAACTGTGGTACATACATACCATGGAATACTACCCAAATTACACAACAGTTTGGATGAGTCTCAAAAATTGTCTCACCCAACAATTCAGATGAGTCTCAATCTCAAAGAGTCACATGCTGTCTAATTCCATTTATACAGCACACTTGTAATGATCAAAGTATAGATGGAAAATTGACTAGTGAACAGGGGTTAGAGATAATAGAGGAAGGGAGACGGAACTGACTTGAAAGGGGTGGCACAAAGGAGGTCTTAGTGGTGATAGAGTAGTTCTGTATCTTGACTGCAGTGGTAGTTACAGGTATCTACCTACACAGGTGATAAAATGGCATAGAACTATATACAGGTATTGTACCAATGTCAATTTCTTGGTTTTGCTATTTCACCATAGTTGTATAAAATGTAACAGTTGAGGGAAATTGGGTGAAGTTATATGAAATGTAACCATTGGGGAACCCAGACCTCTCTGTACTAGTTTTGCAACTTCTTTAATCTATAATTATTTCAAAATAAAGCTAAAACAAAATAAATAGGAAAACTTACTCATGTAGGAAAAAATAATCATACAAAGCCACAGTACTAAAACAGCATGATATTAGAGCAAGAGCAAACAAATAAGCCAAAGGAACAGAAGGCAGTTTTCAGAGCTTCTATGAGAGGTTAATATACAGTAAGTGTGGTACCACTTATCTGTGGGAAAAGGAGAGAATGACACTAGGAAAACTGGCACACTATATGGAAAATAAACTGGATCTCTGCCTTGTGACATGTAAAAAGACACTCTGGATGTATTCAATACCTATAAATTTAAAGGAAAACTATAAAGTTAGTAGTACATAAAGTAGGTAACTTTGTGACACAGAATTGGGGAAAGATTTCTTAAACAAAACCCCCAAAACACAAACCATAGGCAAAAAAATTTTAATATGATTATATCAAGTAGAAAATTTCTGTTCAATGAAGGACATCATAAAAAAAAGTTATAGACAAATGACAGAATAGGAACAGATACAATATTTAAAGGACTAGTATCTAGGAAATAGAAGGAGCTTGTGAAGGTCAACAAGGCATGAAACCTCAGAATAAAAATGGGTAAAGGAATAAACAATTTTACAAAAGGGAAAACCCAAAAGGATAAAATGCCCATGAAGAAAGGCTCAAACTCATAAGTAATAGTGAAATGTAATTTAAAATGAGATTTCACTTTGCATCTATTCGTCTGGAAAAAGCAGGGGGCTGGATAACACTAAGCATTGGTGGGGTTACAAGGATATAGAAACTTTCCTGAACCACCTGCAGGTGTAGAGACCACAGCAGCTTGTTCTGGAACACAATCTGGCAATCCTTCAATAAAATATATGAAAACCCTATGATCCAGAAATCACATTGCTGGATATGTATCTCAAAGAAAGCATCACAGAGGTCTAAAAGGTATGTTTATCACAGTATTGCCTAAAGTGGTAGGAAAATGAACGTTACATGGGTATCCACAAATAGGACAGTTGGCATATAAACTGTAGTAGATGGAAATTCTGAAGTACTGTGTATCAGTTAGAAGCAATGGACAGCAACACAAATAGATCCTTAAATAGTAGAGAGTAGGGAGCGAAAAAACTTTAATGAGATCATGCATGATATCACCTCTATAAATTTTAAATTTGGGTGCCCAGGGGGACTTCCCTGGTGGCGCAGTGGTTGGGAGTCGGTCTGCCAGTGCAGGGGACACAGGTTCAAGCCCTGGTCCGGGACGGTCCCACATGCCGCAGAGGCCCGTGCGACAGAACTGCTGAGTCTGTGCTCTAGAGGCTGCGAGCCACAACTACTGAGGCCCGCGCACATGGAGCCCACGCTTCACAGCAGGAAAGGCCACCGCAATGAGAAGCCCGCGCACCGCAATGAAGAGTAGCCCCCCCACCCCCCGCTCGCCGCGGCGGAGAGGGCCCTGGCGCAGCAACAAAGACCCAATGTAGCCAAAAATAAAATAAACAAATAATTAAATAAATTTATATAAAATGTGGGCACCCAAAACAACACACATTTAATAACATACCAACAGAAGGATACACATCCTACACGTCAGAATGGCTGTCTATGGGTTGGTGGGCAAGGGGAGGGAGTGGAAACTGGGTATAAAAGACAATGAATGGAAAAAAACCGGAGATACACGTTGAACAGCCCAATGATGATGACTGAATTGAAAAAATTAACTCAATCCTCTGCATTTGAGGTACAAAACAAACTTTAAGGACTCACCTAACATAGAGGACACCACTAAGGCTAAATGTCACCCTACCTTCCGATGGCAAAGGCACAAAACCAGCTCGCTACCTTTAGAGTCTGCGATGCTAAGCCTGTCACACAGATAGACCACCTCGCTTCCTCTGCCTCAAAACATAGCTTATATCCAAATGAAAACCAAAGGAAATTGTAAGATCTCACTCAGTCCTTGAACCAGTCCACGTTCCTGTTTCTTGCCTTTGGTGAAATGTCTTGGAGTGAGGGGCTACCTCCGAGGTTCAGTAACTCACTGAGTCCCACCCTAATCACTGAGCTGAGACCTGCAGAGCCCACACTCTCTTAGCTGAGCTGCCTCTGAGGTGGAGTACCCAGGGTGGACACTGGGGCAGAGGCAGCCATGATAGCTGCTAGAAGCTGGGGTGATGCTCTCCCCACTTTACTGAAGAGACTGTGGGTAACATTTGCCAGTTATCACTTACTTATTATTCTGTGTTGGAATATGAAACTTAGTCCCAGGATCTGTGCTTTTTACCACTTCGCTATACTAAGAAGGCTCTGAACTTGAACCCAAGTGTAAATAAAGGTTGGTATTCCCCCCTATTAAAAAAAAAAAAAGAAAGAAAAGGCTAACTATCTCAAAATTTAAGTTCCCACAGTGGTATTCAAACAAGGCAAAGCCCAGTCCCTTTGAGTTATCCAATTATCAAGATCTTTTAAAATTTAGCTACAGGTGGCAATAAGAAAAAACAAAGTGTACACTCCGGTCTTGCTGTTAAGTAGGGTTTGAAGCATTTTTAAAATAAAGATAGACACTTAAATGAATTTCTCACAATAATCTCTGAAAATTAACAATCTCTGAAAATTAACAAAATTTAAAATAAAGATAGACACTTAAATGAATTTCTCACAATCTCTGAAAATTAACAAGGCATGTGTGGAATCTAAAATATGACACAAATGAACTTATCTACAAAGCAGATACAGACTCACAAACATAGAGAATAGACTTGTGATTGCACAGAGGGAGGGTGGGGGGAGGGATAGATTGGGAATTTGGGATTAGCAAATGCAAACTATTATATATATGTACAACTGAATCACTTTTCTGTACACCAGAAACTAACACAACATTATAAATCAACTGTACTTCAATAAAAAAAATTTTTTTTTTTCTGGTCGCACCGCGCGGCATGCAGGACCTTAGTTCCCCGACCAGGGATCGAACCCGCGCCCCCTCCAGTGGAAACAGGGAGTCTTAACCATTGGACCACCAGGGAAGTCCCTTAATAAAATACATTTTTTAAAAAAAGGAAATTAACAAGGCATTTACTACGTATTTATACTGTTCTGTTTGCCCGATTTGAAATAATAAAGGCATTTCAACACATTATTTTCACTTTTAAGCTGTCCTCCACCTCCATATTGTCACAAATTACTTATAAAGAAGTGTGTGTGTATATTTCAAAAACTCAATCAATTTCTCTCATATAACAGGCAATTCTTGACATCCTGCCCATAAAGCCCTAAACAATAAACGTCGGGAAGAGTCACAGCTTGCCTTTTTTGGCTCCTGGCAAATGCTAATGCAAAAGCAAGTAGCTCTCACTGAACCCTAAAATCAGCAGCATCAACAATTCCAGTGCTGTCTGTGATGCAACTGTAGCTGCCATAGTTTCAAATGCTAGGACCTAAGAAACTGACACAGCAAGTGAATCAAAACATAAAACGCAATTTTTGAATCCAAGGCAGGGTATTGCTAACTCCAAACATATAGTTTCAGAACGCTGGGACCCAATAGTAAGGGAGCAGGCATAGCAGGAACCCTCTTAGACCAAGTCTTAGGGCAAAGGGATGAGAGCGGGCAGGTGTACTAACAGACGTCTCAGTACCTTAGGCAAGGGCAAACTAAAGAGTACCAGGAGAGGCTATGTGTACCCCAAAAGCAAGCACAGCATTTCCCAAAAGCACTGTTAAGAACCACCCACCCATCAACATTAAGCATCTCACCCCGTTTAGATGGGCAAGGCGGTCCCGTCTCAAGACCAAAGCCAGTGTCACCAGTAGCAAATGTCACTCACTAGGCCAAGGAGTCCCAGAGACCCCTGGCAGGACCCACGCTCCAGGCACAGGAGCCTAGTCGTGGGCCTGAACCTGCAGGCGCCGCACAGACCAGAGCTTCCAGCAGCTGCGCTCTGACAGCTGGCACCGCCCCCAGTTGGAGCGGAGCTGTGACCCTTGAACCCCGGCCTCTGACCTTCACGTTGAGGGCACATTCCGCGCTGGGGTCCCCCCCGCCCCGGGGAAGCTCGAAAGCCCTTTACCTGTCACAGCTTCATCTTATGCCTCGATATTTTCTGTCCCACCACCTGCAGGCGTCCTGGCAACAAGGACAAGGCGAGGACGTATCCAGAGAGGAGGTGGGGTGGGCAAATCCTCGTGGGAAAACTTTGGACTGTAACCCCAGCCCAGCCTCTGTCTCTCCAGAGAGGCTGCAAGCTGCCGTTGCCGCCGCCACCGCCACCGCCGCTGCAGTAAATCAGCTGACACCAGCCAACTGCCGTGACTTTCCCGGCAACTGTCGCAAAAATGAGGGGGAGGGAAACTCCCCTCATTTCCCTACAAGCCTGGCCTAGGCCGGCTCGAAAAGAGCGGCCTGCGTTACCATGGAGACCAAACGGAGGCTACCATGTCAGCTGTGGGCAGGGAGTGTATGGCGGCCATTTT
This sequence comes from Leucopleurus acutus, assembly GCF_964270905.1. Lineage (NCBI taxonomy): Eukaryota > Metazoa > Chordata > Mammalia > Artiodactyla > Delphinidae > Leucopleurus > Leucopleurus acutus. Next base: position 18,395,140 of record NC_139155.1, read on the forward strand.
TGTTATGGGAAGGCTTGTCTAGGCTTTCTTCTCGCCTCGGAGTCCCATGCTGGGAGGACCAAGATGGAGGGATGGATGAAATGGCAAGTCTAGGTGTTTGTGTCCTGTGACCAGGATGTTGCAGATTTAGTCTTCTGCTCCCGAGACTCGGTCCAGACTCCTGGAAAGTGTTAGCTCTGGGACTTGGTTACTGTTTTCCTCTGACCCCGATCTTGGCTGTTGGCCCCGATGCACAGGGCCAGAGGAGGAACTCGGCTACTTAACTAGGGGAAGTCTGACCTTGTGCAACATTCCTGTACAGGGGAGAGAATGAATGTACACTCGTGTGGGCGGCAAAGAGTGGTGGACGTAAGTTCTGCATTCAGAGAGGCATGTATTCGGATGCCGGTTCCCCCACTGCACACTGTTAGTGTCATCTGGGGCATCTTGCTTTTTCTCTTTTTTCTCCTCAATATCCCCACATACGAAATAAGCATAATAACCTCGTGGATGTCTAGAAGGTTAAACAAGCTCAATAGATGTTAATTACTTATTATGCTTGCTTATCTGCCTCCCAAATATTTGGTGAATGAGTGAATGAATGAATGGTAACCAAGGAAAAAACTCGTGCTATGCTGGTGACCAACAGTCAGTTGTGTTAAAAAGATAGACAATATATTCATTCCCTGGCTTTGTTTTTCCTTTGTAATCTCACTAATGGGTTTATAGGACAAGTAAGAATTCTATTGCAGTCCTCAGAAGTTACTGTGTGTATGAATCACCTGGGGAGCTTGTTGAAATGAAGTTTCTGATTCCGTAGGTCTGGAGTGGGGTCTGAGATTCTCCCATTCTAACAAGCTCCCAGGTAATGCCCATTCCTGCTGGTCCTTGGATCACACCTTGATTAGCAAAGTCCTCTTGGATGGGCCCTGAAGCAGCCAATTAAGGCATCAGAACAGAGAAACAACTCCTTCAGACTGGATCATTTCTTTGTTAATTTACCAAAAGAGAGCTAAGTGTTGGTTTGGTCAAAAACCAACAAAAGGAATGTTTTATTATTCCTGCTCTATGCACAACGTAGAAATTGTGAGTTAAGTTTCATTCAAGGAACTTATGAGGACTATAGACCTGGAAATAGCCTCTCAGTAGCTCTGAGGGGACTGCTCCTAAGAGGTTGGGGAGTAGCCAGTTTATAAGAATGAAATTTTGGGGACTTCCCGGGCGGTCCAGTGGTTAGGACTCGGTGCTTTCACTGCAATGACCCGGGTTCAATCCCTGGTCAGGGAACTAAGACCGCACAAGCCTAAGATCTCGCAAGCTACGCAGCGAGGGGGGCAGGGGACAGGGGGTGGAGGGGTGGCTGAGTGCACCTTGTCTGGGGAATACATGGGTCAAGCATACATCTTCCTAAAAGGTTATTGCTAATCACACACACACACACACACACACAAAGGTATCTCAAGTTAATGATTTTAGTGCTTTTCTATGTATGGGAAGATGCAAGAATCTTCCTTAGAAATGCATCTTTATTATTTAGGGTCCATACATCCAAAGCACAGAATGCTCCATCCTATTTTTCTCCACTCTGAATTCCCCTCAGGGCAGTGGGTTATATTAACCCTTAATATAACTGGATGATGAGAAAGACTCTTCTTTTTTTTTCTTTTTTTTTTTTTCCAGTACGCGGGCCTCTCACTGTTGTGGCCTCTCCCGTTGCGGAGCACAGGCTCCGGACGCGCAGGCTCAGCGGCCATGGCCCAAGGGCCCAGCCGCTCCGCAGCATGTGGGATCTTCCCGGAGCGGGGCACAAACCCGTGTCCCCTGCATCGGCAGGCGGACTCTCAACCACTGCGCCACCAGGGTAGCCCCAAGACTCTTCTTTTTGTTTAGATATTCCCTCCTTTTGGTCATAAAGTTGACCATGTTTTGGGAGGCATTTTGTGACCAATTTGTCCCACAGCACTAGGAATGCTCATTCCTGGGTCAGGCAAGGATTTTGTTGAAAGGCTATTCAAATGCTATATCTGGATTAGGCCCTGTTAATAACCTAAAAATTCTCTGGATTATGTTTTTTACTAGTCTATTATGATCCAGGAATTGTTTCTCCCTTGTTGCTTTTTCCTATAACTAGAGTTGTACTATTATAGGTAATTTTGTATAGAGCTATATATGTGATCAATTGCCTCACGACAATTAGCCATCATTTGTTTTGTCAGAGATCTGGTTACACATCAAGTAATGGAACAACAAGGAACAACAATCTTATAAAATAGGATATAAGTAATATAGGTAGTAGCATTAATAAGGTCATAGTATAGCAGCAAGAGACACAAAACGTCTGAAAACAACAAAGAGAAAAAATTAAAACACTGATTAGTATAACTAGTTGTAATCAGGATCGCAATAAGCCAACAAATCCAGAGGGGAGCCAGATAGAGAAGCCAAATTCTGGAAAGATCAGGTAGAGAGAAAAGGCTAAATGTCTTATCTTCATTTCCAAAGGTATAATTTGTCAACTTGCTGCTCATCATAGTTGGCATAAGAGGAAAGTTTTACTCTTATCTGGAAAAAAAATAGTAAGAGCCAGTAATATTTAAGAGAAAAAGTCGTAAAATTGTAAATTTTACTCATCAGTTCATTCAGTCACATGTAATTAATTCTTGTTGATTTAGGTCTTTTGTTAGTAGTTTCACAAGCCATCAGGTTTTCCATTACAGTTTTGTTATTTCTTACCCAGTTCAGTGGTATAGTCTAAAAATTATCAGAAACCTATATGTGTCAAAAAGTCCTTTTTATGAATCTTCCTGAAGATCTTCAGTTTTGTAAATCATCAGAGTAAAACAACAACTGTCTATAAATGACAGAAGAGTGAAAATGGCATGGTTAAAGATCTAATTACAATACAATTGACAGGGAAATTTGGTTATTTCTGTGACACACAATACATTAAGATAATAACTAGATTTATGATTGATAACATACCAGGACATATCCAAATTTTAGTAATTTCATATAATAACACTTATCCACACAATATAAACTAAGTAGATTTATCATCACTATTTGACAATGTGTCCTATATAATTTAACATACCAAATATGCCCTAATTATGTAGTATCTCTCTTTGAGATGTTTCAGGAGCCCTCTGAAGCATCCCAAAATGAGCTGGAGATCAAAAGAAATTCATTTAGAATTTGATTTGGGGAAGCTTGTCAAGTAGAATCATAGTTCACTGTGAAACAATACTTATTCAGTTAACCAAAGTGACAATAAAAGATTTTAAAGGCAAAATACAGAAAGTTAACATCACTTAAAAGGCAAAGAAACTTTTTTCAATATGTTATCAAAAAGCAGATCAATATTTTAAGAAATTTTTTTCTTTTTAACAAAAAGAGAAAATCAAATTCTAGTTTTGCACCACCTTACCTTTATTATTAAAATTTATTTACATACTTAAATTTATTCTACTCTTAGCCAGTCCTGACCACATAGAATTACTTTCTAAAGATTCCTTCTTTCTCACAAACCTTTTACAATGTTTTATGTCTTTATTTGTCCGTCCCTTTTCCCCCCATTTAGAAATAACCAGATTTAAGACAAAATCACTTTCTTTTCCCTTAACAAAATGCATTTCTATTCTTTATATCTTTTTTCCTTGCATCTGAAGATGTTTTCCTTATTAATTTAATTAATTAGACATTAGAGTTCTTAACCTTTAAAAACTTTAATTTGTAGCGAAAATTAAGAAATAAGTGATTATGAATTGTCTTTTACATTCGCATTCTATAGATTGGCAAACTTACAATTACTATTTGTGATTTCTAAAAAAAAATTTTTAGAAAATTTCTCAGTGCAGCACCAAACATACTTATTAATAGCCCTGGGACTTCCCTAGTGGTCCAGTGGTTAAGACTCCACCCTCCCAATGCAGGGGGCATGGGTTCAATCCTTGGTCAGGGAACTAAGGGCCCGCATGCTGCGCAGTGCGGCCATAAAACAAACAAACAAAAACAGTCCTGAATATCTTTAGTTTCTCTGTAAAAGGAAGCCTATGTTCAGTAATTAATGTTTCAGTATCTTATTTTACTTGGTAATCATCTATATATTTAATAAACCTCTATCATTTAACTGAACTTAGCTAAACTTTAAGGTTTCAAGTTACCAAAAATCTGGAGAAGGTATTTTTAAGTAGACATACTGTTGACTGAAGAAAAAACAACCTAAAAGTTGCAAGTTAAATTTTATTTGGGGACCTTGTTGAGGACTCTAGCCCAGGGGAAAACCTCTCAAATAGCTCTGAGAAACTGCTCCAAAGAAGTAAGAAAAGAGCCAGGATATATAAGAGTCTTTTGCTAGAGGGAAAAAAAAAAAACACACATAGTCAAACATCAAAAAATTACAGCTAATCACAAAAATAGGCACCTCAGGTTAATGATTTTAGTGCTTTTCTATCTATGGGAAGATGCAAGAATCTGGGCTCATTGAAATTATTCCTTAGATATGCATCTTAACTATCTAGTGCCAGTATCCAAAGCAAATAATGCTCCTTGTCTTTCTCTATCCTGAATTCCCCTCAGGGTGCACCATTTGGGGGGGAGGGGTTCGAGGGGCTACAGTGGCTGATGACTTGAACCTTGTTTACTGGAATGGCAAGCCACATTCTTTATTTACTGGAATGGCAGGCAACATTCCCTGTACACAATGCCATAAAACAAAATTACTTTTAAAGAGTTCACCTAAAAGCTCTTACCCATTTATATCTATTTAATTTACTTGTTCCCAACAATTATGTTTAGCTTATGCATGAAAATTTCATGAGATATTAGACCAAGTCAGCCCTTATCCCAAGCTATTCTCCTTGCAATAAATTTCATAACAGAGATAATATTTGAAAACTTTTAGTAAACCTAGGTTCATTACAAGTAAGACATGTCTGTATTAATTAAACCAATAAGCTTAATCTTTAATACTGAATATTAATTTAATATTGAATATCTCCCAGATCACATAAAGTTGAAATTCATTTAGGTTAGTTGGTATAACATTTAGAAATATTTAATTTATAAACATCTACTTTTAAGTAAATTAAATAGAGCTCTTTAACAAATTGATTTGGTAATACCATCTGGAGGTAGAGACAGATAAACAGCTGTAACCAGAGATCTCACAGCTTCATTTTAAAACTTAGTCAAGAAACATGTATTACAATATAAAACTTACAGTTTATAAATAACAGTGGAATAAGTTAAGTTTATCAGCTCAAATGGCTAAGGCTTTTTGCTACTTGCAGAAAAGACTTTTTTTATTTTTGGCCGTTCTGTGCAGCTTATGGGATCTTAGTTCCCTGACAAGGGATTGAACCTGCACCCTCAGCAGTGAAAGCGCAGAGTTCCAACCACTGGACCACAAGGGAATTCCCAGAAAAGACTTTTAAGATTTGCATTCATCCTTGGCAAAACCTTAAGGAGGCTTTGAATTAGATTTTGGGTGAGGGAGCCTTTCCAGCAGTTTGAATTCTATTTTTTAATCTTTTTAATTTTTTTTGGCTGCGTTGGGTCTTCGTTGCTGCGCTCTGGCTTTCTCTAGTTGTGGCAACTCTTTGTTGCAGAGCACGGGCTCTAGGTTGTGCGGGCTTCAGTAGTTGTGGCTCACAAGCTCTAGAGCGCAGGCTCAGTAGTTGTGGTGCACGGGCTTAGTTGCTCCGCGGCATGTGGGATCTTCCAGACCAGGGATTGAACCCATGTCCCCTGCATTGACTGGCAGATTCTTAACCACTGTGCCACCAGGGAAGTCCCATCTATCAACTCTTATACCTTTAACCTTAGTCTCCATTAGGACTCCATGACTCCTTGGTCTTACAAGGAGTCCCAGAAATTTTCCTTTTTTAACCCCCAGCCATTTTATCTATTTTTGTATAAAAGGTTTTTGGGGTCCACAGTGAGGGGTCAAGCTAAGGGAACCAGGCTTTTTGTCTATCTTTAACTTGATTAATTGGCTTAACTGTTGCCCCCAAGCAATTTCTGGTTGGTTATCTCAGTGTAATTTTTTTCTGGGTTGTTAGTTGGAGGTTGGCAATCTGCCACCCCTCTTTTTTCTGTTTTCAAAGCTTTGTTCCCTATGTCAGGTTTGGATAAAATTACTATTGAAAGCTGTGAAATGGGTCATTGTGCTGTTTGTGAGCTTAATACCTCTAGGTGTGAACCTAGAATTGTTTCAGCTCTTTTACATGTCTTGGTTTCTCCCTCCTGTAGTAGAAAACTGCCATGGGTGCTCAGAGCACTGGATGGCCAGACCTATGTGTGCATCCCCAGACAAGCAAGTTTCTTTAAATTAATAAATGGGTTTCACTATGGGACAGCTGCACTATATGAAGACTTGCTTCTACCACTCCCACAAGTTTCCCAGTTGCCTGAGAAAGATGTAAACTGGCCAGGAGGAGTTCTGTCCCTTATCTTCAGAACTGAAAGCTCTCATATGGTATCTTCACTTTTATTCCAACAAATTCTGTTAAAGTAACCAATTCAAGGAAAAGAACAGACCAGTCTCCTACCTAATCACCCAATCCAAACCTCCCCAGTGTCTTTCAACTGAGCAATCCCCTCAGTGTCTTTCAACTGAGCAAAATCTTCCCAGTGTCTTTCAACTTAGAATTCAAGGTACCTCCTTCCTGAACTACCTTAAGTTCAGGGAAACTATTAGCTCATAATGTGGAGTTTATACACCACAGAAGAAGAATCAGGATCATCAACCAAGACAGGAAATCCAAGACCAGGAGAAACTCACCGAATCATGTGGACTCACCTAAGAGGTGAACAGGCACAAGGGGCCCTTGCTGGTAGCAAGGCTTCAGACCCTTGTAGAGTTTAGGCAAAGGAGAGAAGTCAGCTCTAGGACCCTTTGTGGTCACCAAAACTGTCAACTGGAAGAAAAAAGCACAACGTAAAAGTTGTGAGTTAAGTTTTATTCATGGACAGGACTGAGGACTGTAGTCCAGGAAACAACCTCTGTGTAACTCTGAGGGGACTGCTCCAAAGAAGTAGGGAAGAAGTGCATATATGTGTGTGTGTGTATATATATATATATATATACATATCTATATATAAATTTTTTGGCTGGGAATACATGTAGTTAAACATACATCTTGGTAAAAAGATTACTGCTAAACACACACACACATGCACACACGGCACACACCCCCCCGATAATCTCAAGTTAATGATTTTAGTGCTTTTCTAAGTATGGGAAGATGCAAGAGTCTGGGTGTCAGTGAAATTCTTCCTTAGGTATGCATGTTAACTACCTAGGGGCCCATATATCCAAAACAGAATACTTTATCCTATTTTTCTCCATTCTGAATTCCCCTCAATGTGCACCGTTTGTGGGCAGCTGCAGTGGGTTGCAACTTAACCCTTTGTATAACTGGATGATGAGAGAGACTCTTTGTTCTTTTTGTTTACTGCTACTAATGGCAAACTTCCCCCTCCCTTCTCCTCATCTTAGACATCCTCCTTCCAGCAACACATTACAGACCCATCAGCGTCCTAGATGGCATACCTCCCTTTCCTTCACTAGGCCATTTAGCATCCTCTAGGTCTCAGGTGTTGTTTCTTATATGCTGTTGCTGTCAATTTGTAGAGACCAGCTCTGCTGTCACCATAATGAGAAAAACTAAATCATAATATTGACCAAGGGAGTGTTGTCAATGGAACACTTGAAAATCAATAATTCTGAAATTGTCTTATACTGAAAATTGGAATTCTGTGATTTTCTTTTACTTTTGACTAACTGCCTGGCAATCACATCAGGGAAAAGGGAAATGCTGTTAACTAGAAGAAATTAATTCCTCTGCCAGCTGGGTCCAGTATACTTACTCTATCTGTTGTGATGATGAATACATTTAAGCTGTTTAATTCATAATCCCCTTTACACTTTATAAGGACTTTTTGGAAATATAGGAAGCACAGAGTGCTTACCAAAGGATAATCTTAGGCTACATTAAAGCTTGTTTGGTTTATAAAGTAAATCTATCAGTTCTCTTTCCTAGATAAAGTTGACTCTTTTATTCAAAAAATATTAATTGAACACATTATGTTTCAAATACCTTCCTAGGAATACAAAGGTTAATTGGAACATTAATGAGAAGCTTTCAGACTATTAACATTCTGGCCCCTCTCCACCAAGTTTGCAAAATTTATTGCCAAAGTCTATATATGTGTGTATCTCCTAAGCCACAGGACTAAAATAAATTTTCAAATATTAATGAGTTCAGAAAAATTCACACATTTTTATACACACATATATGTTTTATATATATGTTTTACACATTTAATCTTCCTGTAAATTAAGATTTTTGCCTTCAGCATGCTAATCATTTCAATATTATACTCTAACCTAACCATAACCCTGGAGGAATTACACAAAATCTTAAAACATTTAAATAATCAAAAATTTTGATTCAATATAATATTTATTGAACCCTAACTGAAAAGCAAGATGAGAAAGCAAGAATTTGGCAGGTTTAATTTCTACAGAGGAAGGCAGGCTCTGCTTCCCATAAAATAGGGAATTCCCTAAACATCAGAAGGTGTTTGGATGCTGGGCAGCTAAAGTGAATGACACATGTCCACCAAGGTTTCAATATATGGCTGTAATATAGTGCTGCCAATACACAACATAAGAAGTAGCAGAGAGGGACTTCCCTGGTGGTCCAGTGGTTAAGAATCCACCTTCCAGTGCAGGGGATGCTAGTTCAATCCCTGGTCAGGGAACTAAGATCCCACATGCCACAGGGCAACTAAGCCCACACACCGCAATGAAGAATCCCAAGTGCTGCAGCTAAGACCCGATGCAGCCAAAAATAAATAAACTAATTAATTAATTTTTTAAAAAGGGAGACCAGTAGCAAAAGAGTATGTATTTTTAAAAAAAAATGAAGAAGAAATAGTGGAGAAAGAGGTAAATTGCTTCTAGGTTGTGGTGAGGAGCGATAATCACATTTGATTTTATGGAAGTCTAGAAAAATGGGTAGGATTTAGAATAGGGAAACTGGGAAAGGAAAACACCTTTGTTGCTAGTATTGAAATGTAAAACATGAGTATATACAATAAAGAGAAAGTTAAATTTAGGGGAAGTACAGAGGACATAAAGTAGATGTACACAACGAGAAAATGTGATATTAGGACTCAGCTATTTCTGCCCCATGAAGGACTCCTTCAACAGGCAGTCTTTGCCCTGGAGCTCTCTCTTAGGTTGATATAGTCTTTATCAGAGTGGGCCTAGACCCAGTAATAAAAAATAACCTGGAAAGAAATAGAATAAGTTCAGATGACAAGAAGCCTTCATTGCCCTTATAAGCTTTCTGGACTTTATTCTAAAGGCAATGAAAAGCCATTGAAAAATTTTGACCAATACATAGAATGGGGCTTTTCCTAAATATATTGTAACCCGTACACTAACACTAACATGTAACCTAACACGTACGCTAACTCTAAACTGTTGTCGTACCCTAACCTGTACCCTAAACCATACCCGTTCCCTAAGCCTAAGCCTAACATTAACCCTAACCCTAACCCTTACCCGAAGATTTACCCTCACTCGTACCCTAATGCTAATCCGTACACTAACACTAACCCGTACCCTAACACTAAACCGTTGTCATACTGTAACCTGTACCCTAAACCGTCCCCGTTCCCTAACCCTAACCCTTACCCGAAGCCTACCCTACCCCGTACCCTAATCCTAACCCATACACTAACACTAGCCCGTACCCTAACACGTATGCTAACCCTAAACCGTTTTCATACCCTAACCCTAACCCTAAACCGTACCCGTTCCCTAACCCTAACCCTAACACTAACCCTAACCATAACCCTTACCCGAAGCCTTACCCTAACACGTACCCTAATCCTAACCCGTACACTAACACTAACCCGTACCCTAACACGTACGCTAACCCTAAACCATTGTCGTACCCTAACCTGTACCTTAAACCGTGCCGTTCCCTAACCCTGACCCTATCCCTAACCCTAACCCTTACCCAAAGCCTTACCCTAACTCGTACCCTAAACCTAACTCGTACCCTAACTCTAACCCATACCCTAACACGTACGCTAACCCTAAACCGTTGTCGTACCCTAACCTGTACCCTAAACCATACCTGTTCCCTAACCCTAACCCTAACTCTAACTCTAACCCTAACCCTTACCCGAAGCCTTACCCTAACCCGTACCCTAATCCTAACCCGTACACTAACACTAACCCATACCCTAACACGTATGCTAACCCTAAATCGTTGTCGTACTCTAACCTGTACCCTAAACTGTACCCATTCCCTAACCCTAACCCTAACCCTTACCTGAAGCCTTACCCTAACACATATCCTAATCCTAACCCGTACACTAACATTAACCCGTACCCTAACACGTACGCTAACCCTAAACCATTGTCATACCCTAACCTGTACCCTAAACCGTACCCGTTCCCTAAACCTAACCGTAACCCTAACCCTAACGCTAACCCTTACCCTAACCCGTACCCTAATCCTAACCTGTACCCTAACACTAACCCGTATCCTAACACGTTCCCTAACCCTAACCCTAACCGTTGTCGTACCCTAACCTGTACCCTAAACCGTACCCGTTCCCTAACCCTGACCCTAACCTTGGTGTATCCAGGCAGTTGGGTCCATAGGCAGCCTCAGCCAAATGTCCTGCTTGCTGAAGTGGTCACATGACGCAGGGAGGGCTCGACCCGCAGAGAGTAAGCAGACAGAGAGAGTGATTTTAGAGAGCTGCACTCCAAAGCCCCACTCCCAACCAAAACCCAGAAATTTGGTACAATTTCTGATGTAGGCAGAGGAGTAGAGAATGTTAAGTTTTTGTTCTAGTTGGATGTGGTGAGAGAGCGGGAATTAAGAGTCAAAATGAAATTGAGTTATACAACACAAAGTAATATTTTTTGTACACCTGATTTTTGTGGACTGAGATTCATATTCATTATGCTTCCTAATCATTCATTCATTTGACCAATACTTATTTTGTATCTACTATGTGCAAAGGACTATGGGAGAGATAAAGCCACGTATAATATATCTTTAACATATGTATTTGTAAAATCAGTTAAAGTGAACCATGGCAGCTACAAGTCATGACAGAAAGACTTTCTCTACTGAGTGGCAGAACTTGGTAAGAACAAGTGAGTTGGAAGCAAATTATATTATTGATGAGTTAAGAGGAAAGTCAGGAGTCACTTCTGTGAAGTGAAGAAGTTCATGCATTTCCTTCCTGTGTTTTTCTAGGTCTGACTAGTAGAACACCTTCCTTCATAAAGCATTATATACTCATTCCAGCTGAAAATTTTCTCTACTTTTTCGGAACTACTATGATATATTATCTATATTTCTGCTATGGCACTTACTACCTTTTTAGCTTTTGTAGAAATGTCTTGTCTCCCTTGTGATATCCCTGGAGGAGTGGTGTTTCAAAGCATTCTCACACACCATTGGAAAGCAATTATACTCCAATAAATATGTTTAAAAAAAAAGCATCATCACAGTACCTTGTACATAGTAAGTGAATGGTAAATGTTATATAATAGTAGACAAGTCATCATTGAATAATGTTTCACAAAATATGGACCCCTTGCATCAGCTACCCTGGGTGCTTTTTAAAATTTAGATTCCTGGGCCATGCTCCAGCTCTACTGAATCAGAATCTCTGGCTGTGAAACTGGGAACCCACATGTTAATGAATTCACTGCAGTTTGAGAACTATGAATTTCAGGGTATGACAGTCATAATAAGGAGTGGGATGGCAAACAGATTTTATCTTGAGGGCTGACTCTGGTAATGGGGGCCAAACGCAATTCTGAGGCAGAGACTCTGGGAAACCGTAGCCTCTAATAGTGGTGTATGCCATGGCCAAGTCAGGGAAGGGGTAGGAGGAGTTTATGTGCAGCATATTTGACATTTCTGAATATGTTAATCTCGGGAATGGAGAGATAAGGATAATCACAAGTCACTCTTGCAGAGGTTTTAGGGTTTGTAATTTGGGTTTTTTGTTTTTTTTTTTTTCATGGTAATTCCAGATTTTCAGGGTGGCATATACAAATTTAGAAGAAAAACAGTAACATCTTTTGGGAAAATTCCATCCACTAAAATCTTCTTTTACTTAATGAAATTAAGCATTAGTTAAATGACACAGGGAGACCGATTAACTGTGAATATTATTTTTGTTTTAGTTATTACTAATAGGGCAAGGAAGAAACTTGGACCTTTGTAGAATTCTCGTGTAGGATTTTTTTTCTAGATGTGCCCTTTTTCTTTTTTTATTATTACATATACTATTTATAATTAGTGAAGAAATTTAGAAAATATTGATGAGAAAAAAATCACCCCTAAGAGCATCACCTTGTAATAACATCTGCTAAATGTTTCCATTTACATATATAAAGTCTGTTTCTGTATAATGTTGAGCATAACCTTGACAGGGCTAAGCAGTGCATAATTGTATAATGGAATACTTACATACTTCTTCGAAAGTCAGTCTTGTCATCAGTAGAATAGGGACAACAACTGTCACCTGGCCTGCATCTCCGGATTGTGTTAGGATCTCTTACAGCAGTGTGTTTCTCCAAGGACAGCCTCAGTAGGCTAGGAGTTCTACTAACAGGCAGGAGTGATTCTTACTCCCAGCCTTCATATTTGGAGACAAGACCTTTAAGGAGGTAATAAGGTTAAATGAGGTCATGAGGGTGGGCCCCAATCCAATAGACCTGGTGTCCTTATAGGAAGAGGGACATCAGGAGTGTACATGCTTGTGTGTGTGCATGAGGACACAGTGAGAAGGTGGTTATCTACAAGCCAAGAAGAGAGGCCTTAGGAGAAACCAACCCTGCCGACACCTTGATCTTGGATTTCCAGTCTTCAGAGCTTCAAAACAAATTTCTGTTAAAGTCACCCCATCTGTGGCATTTTGTTATGGCAGCCCTAACACACCACTATTTATAAATATCTTTTATTAAGCACCTTATATTCTAGTTCTTTATGTACCTCATCTACTATTACTTTTAACCTTCACAATCCTAGAAAGTAGGTATTATTAATCCAATTCTCATGGACAAGAAAGTGAAGTTCAGAGAGGTTAGTGGCTTGTCCACGGCCACAAAATAATAAGTAGCAGAGATTTATTATTGAACCTTTTGTCTCTTTGAGTCTAAAGCCATTACACTGTTCTGGTATCACATGAGAAAGGAACAGAGTTACTAAGGCTCTGGCTGTGTTCAGTTAGGAATAATTATGTTTCTGCAGCACACTTAGGCTTCTCTTTTCACATTTCTTGGGCTTCAATTACCACCCAAACTGATGACTCTCAACTCTGCAGCTTTAGCCTACTCCTTTACTTTCAGACTCATCCTTCCTACTACCTAAAATACACCTCACCTGGATGTCCTTCTGGCATCTCATATCAGTAAAAAGAGCCAGAAGACTGAAATATTTGCATTATCCTAGACTCCTTCCTTTGTCATCTCACCAAATTGGTCTGACTGCTCACTCAACCCTGTGGTTTTTATCTTCTAATTGTTTCTCAAGTATATCATTTGACTGCAGCTGCTCCTGTAAGTCATTTCCTGGAGTACCACAGTAAACTCCTAAAGTGGAGTTCCACTGCTTTTCGTCCTCACTGCTATCTCCCGCGCTTTTTTTTTTTTTTTTTCTTTGCAGTACGCGGGCCTCTCACTGTTGTGGCCTCTCCCGTCGCGGAGCACAGGCTCCGGACGCGCAGGCTCAGTAGCCATGGCTCACAGGCCTAGGCGCTCCGCGGCATGTGGGATCTTCCTGGACCGGGGCACAAACCCGTGTCCCCTGCATCGGCAGGCGGACTCTCAACCACTGCGCCACCAGGGAAGCCCTCCCGTGCTTTTATCTAAAGACACTTGTAACCACAAAATTGTCCTGCAGTGACCACTCCATTGTCTTCATGTTAAAATACAAATTCCTTTCCCAGTTATTATCTGACCTTCACCTTCCTCTTCAATTTCATCACCCCAGCTAAAAGCAAAGGTAAATTACTTGATTTGTCTCCTAGCCTAATATTTAAATGAACACTATGGTGTTAGACCGCCTTAACTTGAACACCGGCTTGACTTTGCATTAGGTGTGTGAACTTTGGAAAATTAGGGCTGTTGTGAGGATTAAATGAGCTAATACACATAAAGAGCTTGGATGTTGCCTGGCACATAATTTGTTAACTATTATTATTATTATCATCATCATCATCCCCATCCCTCTCAACCCATGCATTGCATTTGCATTGCTGCTTTCTCGGCCTGGAGTACCCTATCATCTCTTACCATCTGGCTATGCCCTTCTTTTTTCCTTATCAAGATTCGATTCAGGGGTCACATCGCCTAGCAAATTTATCCTGCCCCATCCTATCTCATTTGTTTCCACCGTTTCCTTTGCAAACTTCTGTAACTGCAAACTTCTTGTTACTGTAACTATTGTTTGCGTCTATCACCAGACTGTGAGTTCCTAAAGGAGAGACGGTGTTTTCATGTTTTTAGGCACAAGTGAAAGGTGAATAACATTAGTATTTGCCGCATGACTATCCAGAGAGCGCCCAAGTGTAATGAGATCCCTAAATAAATGTTCCTAAAGTCTACTTTGTCTAGTGTGGCGACTTGTCCCGAATATGAGACAGGACTATACTTAAAGTATTTCCAGGAGGGAACTTAATACCTTAGGCAACAGCCAAGAACCCCGGAGAAAAAACGATTCTTCTCGGTGAAACACCCTGGTCTCCGAACCGCGGAGGAATACACGCACTTAAGTGCAATCTGCGCCTGCGCCTGTGCCTATGACCGCTCCTCTTCTGCGCCTGCGCCGCTCCAGCCAATGAGGAGCTCCTCAGTCGAGGGTGGGGCTACGGGTTGCGCTTTAGGATTGGACAGTGGGAGCAAACGGACGGCGCGGAAATGACGTCAAGGTGCGTAAGCGCCTGCGGCCCTGCTGCGCGGTGGCTGCCGGGTGCCGCACGCCTTCCCTTTCCTCGCCTCTGCCTTTTACCTCCGCTCCCATCCCCGCCCCCACGGCCGCTCCGCTCCCTGGCGTGACTCGGCATTGAGAGCCCCGGGAGAAGACTCCGCGGTCGCTACCTCCTCTGCCCAGGCCTCGGCCTTCCTGAGCCTCCCTCCTTCCTCTCCCGGGTCTTCTTCAGTTTTGAAGCCGGTGGCTTCGCTGCGGCCCTGCCAGACTTCTGAGAATGGTGGGTGTGAAGCCGGTTGGGAGTGACCCGGATTTCCAGCCGGAGCTGAGCGGCGCGGGGTCCAGACTCGCTGTGGTCAAGTTCACCATGCGAGGGTGAGTCCGGGCCCGAGCCCATTGAGTCCCGGCTGTCTGTGCTTTTCTTTCTCTCTTTCCCGATCCCGCCTGCCTTGTGGTCGTGTTCTGCTGCGGAATGTCCGGCGCTGGCCGGAGCCCAAGGCCACTGCCCGGTTAGGCCTCAGTTCCTGGGTGTGAACCTCCGTTTGTGCACCGGGGCGTCTCTGGCAGGCTCGGAGGCCTGGCCGACCGCATTCCCCAGCCCGCGAGATGCCCGCCCGTTGTTTCTGAGTCCTCGGAAGGGGTCTGCTCTTGGGGGTGACCCGGCTCTTTCCCTTCTTGTCTGTGGGAGTCTCCCACAGCCGCCCCTGCTTGCGCCTGTCCCCTTCTTTCCCGGGATGCAGCTGTCACTTGCATCTTAGAAACTTGCAAAATTTAATTTACCCAAACGGTTTGATTCTCTTCACCACCTGCATATGTGGAAAACTGTAGGAAGATTCAGCTACTCAACTAATCCGCGGAGTGCTTAGACCTAAAGCTAATGCATTTTAAATTAAGTTAATGTTGGGTCAGGATGCTTTTTAATTTTCTTAACGTTTGTGTTACTTCTTTGATTTGTAAGTTTGTAAGTTAGGCCACTTTGTGTAAGTTGCATCTGATCACGGAAATTATAGTCGGTA
The DNA here is from genome assembly GCF_964270905.1 of Leucopleurus acutus. Classification (NCBI taxonomy): domain Eukaryota; kingdom Metazoa; phylum Chordata; class Mammalia; order Artiodactyla; family Delphinidae; genus Leucopleurus; species Leucopleurus acutus. The sequence continues at coordinate 18,411,119 of NC_139155.1, forward strand.
TATATATACAGTACACGTAGACAGGTGTCCAGATATCTGGCTTTGACCAAGTAGACTCCATTTTTGACTTGATGATTTAAGAGGACAGGGAACTTGAAAGATGTTATCTGCCTTTGGTAAATCTCAACATAATTCATAGGTCGCAGAGCTGGCGGATCTTCCATGTTGGGTCCCTGTATGAGAGTGACGTGCTGGAAATAGACATTCAGAACCAAGATTTCAGCGAGCTTGTGTATTTGCTTATCTCCCCTTGTGTATGTCAGTGTCCAGTGGGAAGGATTAGAAGTCTCCTCTTGATCTACCTTGACCCCCTGGTGTTATTTACACTTACACTAACTTGGAGAAGTCTACTACAAATACCACTGTTTATGCAACACATTTTGTTGTCCAGGTAACTGTATAGACATAAGGCAGTGTTTTGAGTCTTAGAGCAAAAAGTGATTCAAACCTATCGAACGTGATTCTATAAATGTTGAATATACAGATGGTGGCATTAGGATTCGATTAGGTTTAGGGGATGGAGGGATGTAGGTAGAGATGAAAACAAGTTAGGACTTACCTTGGGACCAATCTCTCTCATACAGAATTGGAAAGGGGGGGATACATTAGATTTTAAGGTTCGTCTTCCCAGTTTTGTTGATTTTATCATGACCATTCTTAATATGAGGGAATACCTATATACATTTGTTAAGTCCTAGGTGGAAGTTGGAAAAAGGAAGAGATGATTTTAACAACGAACCTCATTTTTAGTTCACTTTTCTAATTCTAGTTAGTGGGAGTGTTTATACTTTTATGCCTCAATTATATACTCTCTTTTCCCCTTAACCATAGCAGGGGGAGAGATGAAGAGTAATACATGATTTATATGAAGTGAGAAAAGTTACTGTCATCCCACTTTAGGCCAAGAACATAGTTTTCTCAACCACCTGTTTTTCCATTTCCTTTCCATCCCTACTTTTCCATTTCCTTTCCATCCCTACATCCCGTTCCTTATTCTCACCTGCCATGCTTTGTCCATCCTATTATTTTTACTAAAACACTATACAGATTGTCATTCTTCTGTTTAAGAATCTTCAGTGGCTCTCCAGTATTTTGGTTGTTTTTTAAATTGTAGTGAAATACATGTAACATAAATTTGCCATTTTAAAATATACAGTTCAGTGACATTAAGTACAATCACTACACACACACACACACACACACACACACACACACACACACACACACACACACACACACACACACACACACTTTTTAATCTTTTTGGCCGCGCTGTGTGGCATGTGGGATCTTAGTTCCCCAACCAGGGATCGAACCCACGCCCCTTGTATTGGAAGTGTGGAGTCGTAACCGTTGGACCGCCGGGGAAGTTCTAGTACATTCACAATGTTGTACTGTCATTACCCCATCCATATCCTAGAATCTTTTCATTATCTCAAACAGAAACTGTGCACACATTAAACAGTAATTCCCATACCTTCTCTCCACTGCCCCCAGCACCTGGTAACCTCTCTTCTAGTTTCTGTCTCCATGAATTTGCCTATTCTTGATAACTCATTTAAGTGGAATTATATAATATTTGTCCTTTTGTTTATGGCTTATTTTAGCATAATGTTTCTAAGATTCATCCATGTTCTAGCATGTGTCAGATTTTCCTTCCTTTTTAAAGCTGAGTAATATCCTATTGTATATGTATATGTACATATACATATGTATATGTATATATACATACAACATTCTGTTGTATGTATATACCGCATATTTTTGATGGACATTTGGGTTGTTTCCATCTTTTGACTATTGTAAATAATACTGCTCTGAACATTGGTGTGCAAGGATCTCTGTGAGTCCCTGCTTTCAGTTCTTTTGGGTATATGTCTGTGAGTGGAATTGCTAGATTATATGGTAATTCTGTATATAACTTTTTGAGAAACCAGCAAACTATTTGCCCACGGTGGCTGCACAAGTTTGCCTTTCCACCAGCAATGCAGGAGAGTTCCCATTTCTCTACATACCAACTTTTTATATTTTAGTGGCCATCCTAGATGAGTGTGAAGTGGTATCTGGTGGTTTTGATTTGCATTTCCTTGATGACTGGTAATTTTGAGCATTTTTTCTCATGCTCGTTGGTCATTTGCCTTTGGAGAAATGTCTTTTCAAGTCCTTTGCCCATTTTGAATTGGATTGTTTGTTTTTTTGTTGTGGAGTTGTAGGAGTTCTTTATATATTTTGGGTCTTAATCCTTTTTCTGATATATCATTTGCAAATATTTTCTCCCATTGGTTGCCTTTTCAGTTTCTTGATGGTGTCCTTTGATGCGCAAAAGTTTAAAAATTTTGCTGAAGTCCAATTTATCTATGGTTTTTTCTTTTGTTGTTTCTTGTGCTTTTGGTGTCATATTCCAGAAATCATTGACAAATCCAGTGTCATGGAGATTCCTCCCTATGTTTTCATCAAAGAATTTTATAGTTTTTACTCTTAAGTTAGGTCTTCGATCTATTTTGAGTTAATTTTTATATGTGGTGTTAAGTAAAGGTCCAACTTCATTTTTTTGCATGTGGATATCCAGTTTTCCCAGCACCATTTGTTGAAAAAACTGTCTTTCACCCATTGAATGGCATCCTTCTCCAGTATTTTTTTAAGCAATTAAAATCGTTGTCACTTACATCAAATTTGGTCTGTGTAAGGGACTTATTGGAGCACTTATTGACTTCTGCAGTCCTCAAAATAATGTTTAAAATTATCTCCATTTTACAAATGAGGAAATTGAGTCAGAAGGAGATTAAATGACTTGTTTAAGGTCCCAGTGTTGAATGTACTCTTTGGGTTGTGAAGTGCTGTCCTGTTCTTCCCAGCCTAAGCAGAAGGGACATGCAAGTTCACCTCTGTATTGCATGGAGCCTGACATTTTTCAGTAAATGTTGCCTTGAATAAGCTTTGCCTGCAAAATCCTTTGATGGAAGTCAGTTCAGTTCACACTCTGATATTCATTTCCCTACCTGTAAAGTGGGAATAATAACATGTAGACTAACCATATCGTTTAGAGAAATGAAATTATATATGTGCATTATATACTGTGGTAACATATTTTTGTAACTGGTATCTCCAAACTATTACTTCTTAAATATACCCGGGTACACTTAAGTGGTCATAAACAGTGCTAGTTTTGTTATCACTGATGGGTAAATGCCAAATTTAAAAGGATATGCATTTTCTTTCCTGTGAAACTCAGCAATGCGTGATTTTTATCTTGAATTCATGAGTGTACCACTTTTGTAGATATGTTTACCATATATTCAGTTTTGGGTTTCTTAAAATTTTTATTGGAATATAGTTGCTTTACAATGTTGTGTTAGTTTCTACTGTACAGCAAAGTGAATCAGCTATAGGTATACATATATCCCCTCTTTTTTTGGATTTCCTTCCCATTTAGGTCACCACAGAGCATTGAGTAGAGTTCCTTGTGCTATACAGTAGGTTCTCTCAGTTTTCTTAAAGCAGGTCTTACTTTGTAGTTGGTTAGGTGTTATTGTTACCATCCAGTTAGAATGTCAGTGTACGTTAGGATGGTGAAATCTAACGATTATGATAGTTTGTCCCAATAATACATTGTATAATAGTATTAATTATATATTGTAAAATTGCTGTGGACTGAAGGTACTTTACCATAATACAGAGTTAGGAGGCCCAACAGTTCATAAGGACTGGGCAGATAATATTAGGGAGTGAGGTGGGTGGCTGTAAGATAACTAGCGAGTGGTGAGGCCCTAGAGAACATGTAGAGAATTTTTAAAAATATTTTTATTTAAAAAAGTATAGCAGGCACGCAAAAATGTATACAAATCATTTAAGTGTAGAGTCTGATAAATTTTCGCGGTGATCACACCCGTTTAACCAATACACAGGTCAGGAATAGCAGCGTAGCACAGTCACATCCCCACCCCCGGCAACCTCCTGCAGGCTCCTTCTCATCACTCTCGAACTTTAACACTGTAGACTAATTTCGTCTGTATTTGAACTTTATAACAGTGGTATCATATAGTATGTAATCTGTCTGGAATCCTTTCAAGAGCATATAAATAGTCTTAATCTTGGCAGTTAATTTAGAAATAACAACCAAAAAAAAAAAAAAGCACAATTTAGGCCACTGTTTTGGGGGTTTTGAAATAGCAGTTAAGAGTTGGGTTTTGTGATCAAATTTCAGCACTGTACTTCATTGTTCTTGTCTTTGAAATGAGGAATGGTAAAGCTTAAATGAATTTAAACGTCTTATAAGTTACCTAACATATAATAAATGCTTAATGAACGTTAGCTATTTTGTGTTATTAATAGGACCAGTTATGGTTATGCCTGTCCATTAGTAAATATAAGACATCTAGAAATAACCTGTTTTAAAGTTATGCCCCGCAGAAAAATAAACTTAAAATACACCTTCAGAAAGCACATACATTTTCCACACCCACACCAGCTGAATGTGTTTACACATATTACTGCTCAAGGTGGAGCACTGACTACTTTAGCAAATAGGAAAGAATAGCAAGTTCTTGAAATAAAATCTATTTATATTATGACAGTAAACACACATTTTTTTGTTTTAATTTATTTTATTGAAGTATAGTTGATTTACAATGTTGTGTTAATTTCCAGTCTACAGCAAAGTGATTCAGTTATACATAAATATACATTCTTTTTCATATTCTTTTCCATTATGGTTTATCACAGGGTATTGAATATGGTTCCCTGTGCTGTACAGTAGGACCTTGTTGTTTATCCTGCAGAGTTTTTCTTAAAAGTAATTTTTACAGAATATTTCCATGGTAGCTGTGTGGTACCAGGTGCTTGTATCAGAAGACAGGAATGAAGAATTTTCATAGTGACTTTTCTATAACTTAAAAAGTTAAAAATAGATTTCATAACTGAAAATGACATGCCTATTAACAATTTCCTTCCATTTTCTCTGTTCCAGCTAGGTTTTTTAACATCTTTAGTTTGATATAAAGCCTTTATGTATTTAGGTTTTATCAGTAAATAATACCTAATTCAGCAGACTATGAAAAACTGTAAACACAAATCTTACTAAGAACCTAACGTGGTGCTTTCAAAGAAAGCTGAACTTGGATTGGCTTTAGGACTTGACTGTTCTAGTTGTGGTCCTGCCATTAACTGGAATGTCTGACCTTGATCAAGTCGTTCAACTTTTCTGGTCTTCACTTCTCATTTATTGAATAATGGTGTTAGGTTAGGTCAGTTTTAAAGTTTCAGTTTTGTGGGTTTGGTTCTTTACGTTTTGCAGAAAGCTAGAGGGTTGTCTGCTGAGGTTTTTCTCAAAAAGCATAAGTCAGAATCTTTCTTACATATTGGACCTAACAGATCAGCTTTCCATCAAAAAGAAGTTCAGAGGTGGAAAAAGAACTTTTTTTTTTTCTTTCTTTCTTTCTTTCTTATTTAAGCCTCTGGACTAGATGATCTGGTCTCTTTTACAACAAGTTCAAAGGTCCTGAGGTTATGTACTGTCTAAAGACTGCAAATCAAGGGCTATGCAAGAGAAAAAAGTACAATCCTGAAATTTAGGCATACTTGGAGAAAAATATTTTAGAGATAGGAAAGGTCCTTAAAGAATCTAGTCCCTTCTCATTTTATACAGAGAAATCAAATAATTTGTTCATGATCTCAGCTAAAAATGGAACTTTAAGTTTACTTTTAAATGCTAGGGGTAAGCTAGGAAAACATCTTACTTAAAATAACAAATCAGTTCATTTGAGTGATAATGTGAAAGTATGCTGCTGTATATATCTATGCTTCTGTGTTCTATGATTTATTTTGTTTTTTGACTAAAGTTCCAACCTATGATGGCTAACTAAAATTAAACAAAGGATCTAGATAAGGTTAAATTTTGAAAGGGAACACTTATTTTCAAGGTAGCCATTATTTTAGTACAGTCTCTTTAGCTTCAAGAAGAGTTTCTTTAACTCCAGGTAGCTCATTCTTGATTGATGAGTAGAGTGATTATGTCAGTACAGTGTGTAGGTGAGGTTGGTTCATATTCTATTTTTCTTAGGTAGTGAAGAGCAGGAATAGAAATAGAACCTTTAGCAGGAAGGAGAAAAGCCCTCAGCCACAGAGGCAGGCTCCCTTTCAGGTTCCTTTTAAGAAAGTCAAAATTAATAAAATTACATCTGAGCTCCTGCAGCCAGCTCCTGGTCCCCAGCGGGGGTCATTCTCATGTTGTGCTTGCTTCCTCCTGTCCCTGCCTGGATGGCAGCCCCGTGGGCTCAGAGCTCCCCTTCCATCTGGATACTCACAGCACCTGTAAGCGGGCACTTCCACTCGTTTGTTTTTGTACATTTTAAATATCCTCTGAGGTGTAACCTCTAGGTCTGAGCCACCTGCCTGTCTGTCCAGGTATTTCCTGAATACTAGTTACTATTTTTCTTAGGAATGTTTTTACAAAGTTGCATGGGTTTAAATTTTTATTTTTAAATTTTTATTTTTTCCATAAGCCTTCTTATTTTCGAAGGCATGCTTTTGCAGAAGGAAGGTTTTTCAGGAATGAGAAAACCTGATACTGTGTGTATACCAGGTATATTTTGTGGTACAGCATGATACCTGTGCTTCATCCATGACTACTGTTTAAATGCAGTTAACATTCAATTCTCTATTTGCAATTTAATATTTTATGAAAATACCTGTTTATCATATAAAAGCAAAGGATGCAGAAGTATAGGTAGTTTTAAAAGTCTCCCCTAAACTCCCTTCCTTTTCTAGTCCCACTTTACAGAAGTAATTGTTTATTGTGTGACCCACCTAACTTTTCAATATATATTTATGTACATATGTAACATATAAATACATATATAAATACATATTTTTAACGTGGTCATAGAAAATATTTTATCGTGAGACTTAGTTTTCTTTTAAACTGTATAAATTATCCTTATCCTTTGGTGTGAATGTGTCATAATTTTTTTTAATTGAAGTATAGTTGATGTACAGTATTATGTAAGTTACAAGTGTACAGTATAGTGATGCACAGTTTTTAAAGGTTACACTTCATTTATAGTTATTATAAAATATTGGCTATATTCCCCGTGTTGTACAATATATCCTTGTAACTTATTTTATATGTTATAACTTTAAAAAATAGTTTTCTATTGATTGCCATTTAGATTATTATTATTATTTTTACTATTTCAAACATTGCATTGAACTTCCTTATACATATTATTGTGAAATTGATTAAGTGTTAAGATAAGATTGACTTTTAGAAGTGAGATTGTTGACTCTTGGGTTGTGTTCATTTAAAATTGGTAGATAATGACCAAATGGCCCTTCAAAAAGGCTCTATCAATTTGTACTCCCATCCATAGTGTTTAAGACTTATTAATAACCAGAAGTATTTTGCTAAACTAAACATAGGTTTTGTCGACTGTAAATGTTTGTTCCTTTAAAATTTAGTCTCAGGCCCTATTTCAGCATTGTTAGATCCAAAAATTTACTTTCAGAAGGATCAAGTTTAATATTTAAGAAATTAAGAGTTACTTTCTTAACTTTTTGGTATGAATCTTAAGGATGGCAAAAGGTGAAAATGCTGATTAAAATGTTAAGAATGGAGAGAGAATCATAGCTTGAATTTGAAAATCTTGTATTTTAGAGTTTGCTTTTCCTTGTGTTCCTATCTGCTAAAGCCAAGGTTTTTCTCATTTTTTGGAACTTTTATTGAGATATACACAGTATACAATTATAAATGTATAGTTTAGAGAGTTTACACAAACTGAATATACATGCACGTTTAATCAGCTTCTGGACAATTAGAACATTTCTAGCCTCTTGAAATCTCTCTCATGCCCTTATCCTGTCACTAACTCTCACAAAAGTAACCATTGTCCTGATTTATAATACCATTGATTTGTTTTGCCTGTATTTGAACTGTACATAAATGGAATCATATAGTGTACTTCTCTTCTCAGTGTTATTTGTGAGATTCATCCATATTTTGGCATGAGGTTTTACATCAGTCATTTTCATTGTTGTATAGTGTTCCAATATGTGAGTAACTACAGTTAGTTTACTTATTCTGTTGTTGAAAGGAACTTAGGTGGTATCCAGTTTTTGGCCATTAGAAATATTGCTACTACCAATATTTTTTCAAAAACCCTAAGGCAAACATATACAGACATTTCTGTTTTATATACCCTAGAAATGGTCATAAGTAGGCATAAATCTTGCATTAGCAGATCCTGTCAGTTTCTTTTCTTACCCCCTGAAGTGGTTATACCAGTTTGCACTGTCACTAACAGGTCAGTTGCTCCAAGTTCTTGACAGTACTTCCTTCTCTATTGTTTTAGCTGTTTTGGTGGGAGTAGTTTTATTTTTTTTTAATTAAAAAAATTTTTTTAACATCTTTATTGGAGTATCATTGCTTTACAATGGTGTGTTCGTTTCTGCTTTATAACAAAGTGAATCTGTTATACATATGCATATATCCCCATATCTCCTCCCTCTTGTGTCTCCAAATTTGCATTTCCCTGGTTTCCATAGTGACCGAGGAAGTCTTTTTCTCTTTATGGACTGTTTGGATAACCTCATTTGTCCAGTTTGAGAGTACCCTTTTTTCTTTTGAATGTCAGTCTTCTTATTGATTTGTAGGGGCTTTTTTACATATTAGAGGTATAAGTCCTACGTTTGATATGTTTTACAGATACTTTTTACTAGTCTGTGGTTTGTCTTTTCACCATCTAAGTGGTATCTTGATGAACAAAAGGTCTTAACCTTAATATTTTCCAGCTTATCAAGTATATCCCAACATATCAATTCTTCCCTTTTTTCTTTAGTGCTTTTTGTGTTTTAAGAAATATATCTTTGCTTACTCCAAGGTTTTGAAAGTATCCTCTGTATTTTTTTCCTAAAACTGTTGTTTTACCTTTCCCATTTAGATCTATAATCCATCTGGAATTGGTTTTTGTGTACAGTGTGAGTTAGGGGTAAAGATTCATTATTTCCCCCCCCCCCCATGTGGATATCCATATTGACTCAGCACTGTTTATTGAAAAGACCATCCTTTCCCCACTGTACTGCTGTGTCAACTTTTTCAGAAGTTCGGTTACTGTGTATGGGATGGGTCTGTTTTTGGACCCTTTTCTTTTAAAATTGGTGAGTTTGTTTATCCTTTATACTCTTAATTTTATAAAGCTTTTTGGTAGTTATTAATATCTAGTAATGTAATTTCTTCAGCTTTGAACCCCAAAATGCTTGGGCTATCCTTGATATTTATTTCCCTATAAATTTTAGAATTTAAATTTGTTAATTTTTCCAAGCAAACCTTGGAATTTTACATTGACTTTAAAGATCAAATTGAGGAGACTTGACATCTTGACAGTGTTGAGTTTTGCAGTTCATAGGTATAGTATATTCCTCCATTTATTTAGATCTTTAATTTCGTTCAGTGAGAAGAAAGCTGGAAGACAACACTGTTAGTCTTTAAGACTTAATATAAATCTGTAGTCATTAAGACAGTGTGGTACTGATGCAAGTGTATCTAAATAGTACAGTGGAAAAGACAAGAAAGTCTAAAGATAGGTTGATCAGAATGTTTTTAATTCTGCGTTTTAATTGACAAGATCTTTAGAGTATAAATAAGTACAATCTTGGGTGTTATTTAGCAAGCATCTCTTACTTTTCTCACAGGTGTGGACCGTGTTTAAGGATTGCCCCAGCATTCAGTTCTATGAGTAATAAGTATCCACAAGCAGTATTCTTGGAAGTAGATGTACATCAGTGTCAGGTAAGGCAAAGAGTCCTTAAAAAAATGTCTTTTTATTTATAAATTGATTTGAAATTCAGCATTAATTTCATCCTTTATCTCTTTATGCACTAAGTACTTATTTTTTTGAAGGTAGGATAATATTATGTTAATGTAATTATTACAAATGTTGTTATGGCTGCATTAATTAAGAAGGGTAGTCCAATATTAATTGCTTCTGGGTTTGCTAATAATATTTTTCTGGTACAAAACTAATATTATGTTGTTAAACTTAATAGGTCACCTGGCAGTTCTGTGTTTTACATTTCTTTGTTTATTTTTTTGTAAATCTAAAATTATATCTTGTACTACAGACACACTGGTTGATGAGAAAGCCATGGCAGAGAATTCTTGGATATAGTTTGTTTTGAATTGATCAGTTATAACCCTAGCTCCAAAGCTGCTTACTCAGCAGAAAGTTTAAAATGTTGGTTACTATTGATTGAGCCACAGTGTTGTAGGTAGATTGCCCTGGTTACTTAGTCAGCATGGCTGTGTGACAGTTCTGCATTTGCATATCTAGATGTATGGAGGAATTGTTAGAGAAAAAAATTTTTTGAAGGCTTCTTCCAACACTAAAAATGTAGTCTTTTGACATACATAAATAACAGCTCTGTAACTTTTTTTTTTTTCCAGTGAAGCTTTTGTCTTTGATACATTTCTGGGTTGGAAAAAAATCTTAGAATGTTACATAGCTTGCAGATAAGTATTTTGGGGATTTCGTGCAAACTCTATGTTACACGTTTATTGTTTAGTGCTTATATCGCATACTTCTGGACAGCAGCCCTGGCCTTATTTTGCCTTATTTTAAGTATTCACTGTCTCTGATCTGGAAGTGCTGTCTTCTGGAGCTGTGTGGTCCTGTACAGTAACCACATGTGGTTGGGTACTGAGTACTTGAAGCGTGGCAAGTCCAAATTGAGATGTGCTGTAAAATACACATAGGATTTTGAAGGCTTAGTATGAAATAAAATACGTAAAGTATGTCATTAACTTTTTACATTGACTATATGTTGAATTGCATATTTGGATTTGCTAAAATAAATTATTAAAATGGATTTCAGTTGTTTCTCTTCACTTTTTTCTTGTGGATACTAGAATATTTAAAATTACATGTGTAGCTCACATTTGTATCTTGTATTATATTTCTTTTGGACAGCACTGTTCTAAAAGGTCATTTTTTTTTATGAGGCTTAGAGAAGACATCTCTGTAAACTTTATGCTTTTTTTAAAAAAACAATATAGTGGTACCTCTTCCTAGTGTTTGAATATGCAAGGTGACATACTTATTTTACTATTTTCTTTACACTTCTCATGAAGAGTTTAATGAATCAGTGACTGATTAATTTTCATTCGGTAGCTAGTCTTATGATCTCGTGGAGTGGGAGCAGAATTTAAAAAGATACCCGTTGTGGTGTTTTTGATGGAAGACCAGAAGTCATTTCTTGAAGAGTAGAACTAGGGCTTCCCTGGTGGCGCAGTGGTTGAGAGTCTGACTGCCAATGCAGGGGACACGGGTTCGTGCCCCGGTCCGGGAAGATCCCACATGCTGCCGAGTGGCTAGGCCCGTGAGCCATGGCCGCTGAGCCTGTGCGTCCGGAGCCTGTGCTCCGCAACGGGAGAGGCCACAACAGTGAGAGGCCCGCATACCGCAAAAAAAAAAAAAAAAGAGTAGAACTAGATGAGGATTGCAGTGCAAAGGATGTTACCTCCTTTTCACGGACAGATGGGCTACTGTTTTTTCAGATGTGTACTTTTTCCTAGTAGCAGTGGTTTGTGTTGACATATCTCAATACCCTTCTGGGGTTCTCCATTTGAGAAACAGTCTGTACTTACAAGAGAACTGTCTGGTGTTGTAAAGTGCAATTTCTATGTTAGAAGCCGATTGTTCTATTGGATGAAGCACTTAACACCAAAACAAAAATGCAGGGCTATTCTTTGTTGCGGACATAAGGGTAATATAGTTGTGCCCCTTAAGAATAGGCCTGTTTTTTCTTAAGTAACAATTAGGAGTAAGTTATTTTACATGTTTTTAGTTCATGCTTGTGATATTTAACTTCCATAGAGATGTAGAGTGAATATTCAGAGTGGTTTAAGATTAGTTTTGATTCATAATGCTATCTAACTTGACAATTCTAGGGAACAGCTGCCACCAACAATATATCAGCAACACCTACGTTTCTGTTTTTTCGAAACAAAGTGAGAATTGATCAATATCAAGGAGCAGATGCTGTGGGACTAGAGGAAAAGATCAAGCAGCACTTGGAAAATGACCCTGGAAGCAACGAGGACACAGATATTCCAAAAGGCTATGTATGTAGAATTAAAAGTGAAATCATGATGTGTCTTGCATTTGTCATTATTTGGTTGAAGTGAAGTTCACTGTTTTCATGTTTTGTCTTTTGCTAGTTAAGAATACTTTCAGTTAAGAACTTTAAAAGTAAATGTAATAGCTGACTATTTGATTTTGTCTGTGTTGTGTGTATTATAACCTTAAGCCCCCATCATACACTATTTTTTATTTTTATTTATTTATTTATTTTTTTGTGGTACGCAGGCCTCTCACCGTTGTGGCCTCTCCCGCTGCGGAGCACAGGCTCCGGACGCGCAGGCCCAGCGGCGGTGGCTCACGGGCGCAGCCGCTCCACGGCATGTGGGATCCTCCCGGACCGGGGCACAAACCCGTGTCCCCTGCATCTGTAGGCGGACTCTCAACCACTGTGCCACCAGGGAAGCCCTGCCACTTGTTTTTTAATCTGCTTTCTGAACTATTTTAATAGCCATTTTAAAAAAATTATTTATTTATTTTTGTTTTATTTTATTTTTGGCTGCGTTGGGTCTTTGTTGCTGCGCGCGGGCTTTCTCTAGTTGCGGTGAATGGGGGGCTCCTCTTCGTTGCGGTGCACGGGCTTCTCATTGCAGTGGCTTCTCTTGTTGCGGAGCAGGGACTCTAGGTGCACGGGCTTCAGTAGTTGTGGCATGTGGGCTCAGTAGTTGTCGCTCACAGGCTCTAGAGCGCAGGGTCAGGAGTTGTGGCGCACAGGCTTAGTTGCTCCACGGCATGTGGGATCTTCCCGGACCAGGGCTCGAACCTGTGTCCCCTGCATTGGCAGGCAGATTCTTAACCACTGTGCCACCAGGGAAGTCCCAAAAGCCATTTTTATATGTTTGTTTTTTACTTTTTTTCCCTCCTAAAGTGAAAAACTTCTCATTGGAAAAATTTTTCACTTTTTGACAATTGTGTAAAATGGCATTAAATTTTAGTGTATGACCATTACATACTGAACTCCCTTTTCTGCTGGTTTCTAAAGTTTTCTCCCTCTTTTTAAATGTATCTCTTTAAAAACCCTAGTTATTGATTTTGTTTTAAAACCAAATGTGAATTTAGTACTGGATATGTTTTTCAAACTTTTAAGAGTTATTATTCTAAATAATAACTTGAAGACTTAAGAATGTCAAAGTTTTTGAAAACTATATAATATGAGTAGTCATAATTTGTGTCTATCATATGAGAGCTATTCAGGAAGGAAGTAAAATTCAGAAGTACCACTTCATGGTAGCTGACTTGTTTATGCAAATTGGTAAAACCTGCCTACCAAAATAATATTTGTATATATATTTTTTAATTTTGCTTGTTATAAAGTTATTGTGTTGGCAGATTAAAAATGACTTTTTTTAAAAAAAAGTGTTACCCCAAGTTAAAGCTAGTATATGAAAGCATGTGTAACATGTACATTTAAAAATTTTTTAATTAATTTATTTATTTGGCTGAGTCAGGTCTTAGTTGCGGCATGCGGAATCTTTCGTCGCAGTACACGGCCTCTTCGTTGTGGTGTGAGGGCTTCTCTCTAGTTGTGGCGTGTGGGCTCTAGAACGTGTGGGCTCAGAAGTTACAGCATGTGGGCTGTAGCTGTGGTGTGCAGGCTCCAGAGTGTGCAGGCTCAGTAGTTGCAGCACATAAATTCTCTAGTTGTGGTGCACGGGCTCTAGAGCTTGCGGGCTCAGTAGTTGTGGTGCGTGGGCTTAGTTGCCCCACGGCATGTGGGATCTTAGTTCCCTGACCAGGGATCAAACTTGTGTCACCTGCATTGGAAGGAGGATTCTTAACTATTGGACCACCAGGGAAGTCCACCAAGTACATTAAAACAGGCCTGCCATGGAGCTTCCAGTCATTATGTAAGGCCCTTAAATTCATGTTGAATAAGGAGAACCTGTAGTCAGGTATATATGAGAGATTCTTTTTGTGTTTATGGGTGGAGGGGGAGTTGTGTCTTCAGAAAGTGTCTTTAACATGTGGTAGTGGCATTAATTACTTTAAGTTAAGGACTTAATAATTAATATTTATTTAAAATAGAACTGTTATATGATAATTTGAAATGGTAATATTCAGTTAGAAAGTGTGAACATGTGTAAGTCAGGATTATGACGCCTTTTGGAAAATTTTGGAAATCATTTGACTTGTAAACAGTTGTGTTTACTTCTTTGTATTTTTTCCTTTATTAGTAAGGGTTTTTGCATGAAAAAGTCTTATGGGCACAACAGTCTTGGCTGCTTAGCTGCAGTGATACTTCTTTACATCAGCTAAGTGTGATATCAGGGTTTTGGCTTTGGGTAGGAAATAAGCAGGGAAAAATGACGTTTTAGGAAATAAGACATTTAATTTCATCCAGATGTTATGAATACAAAGTAAAAAGCTGTTAAAAACATTTTCATTTTTTTCCATCAGGTGTCAATGAAGACTTTAAAAGTTTTGAACTATAGGTCTTATAGGGTCATTAAATATTTAAAACTGGTAATGTGTTCCCAAGAACGGCATTGTTGTCACAACACAAATGGAAACTGAATGAAAACCTGTATCTTAAAGTAGATTTAAATATAAGTATTACAAAAATGTATTGACAACTTTAAAATAAAATTTTAGGTTTCTTAGAATAAAGACTTTCTCTCATGTTTAAATGCTAAAAGGCTATATAATTATTGATTTCACACATCCTGTAGTTTTAAAACTCCTGATTTGACTGGAGCCAGAGTGAAAGAAAGAAATGTCTCTCTTCGAGGGGTTTGAGATATTACAAAAGATGTAGGGTATGATACTCAAAAGGTTAAGAATCAAAAATCGGAAGTAATACAGTGTTTTTGTAAACATCATGACTTTGAGTTTTTAATATGTTTATTGAAGTTCGAAAAAATTTTGTTTTTCCAATCCTGTTGTCTTTTATTTATTTCTCTTATCTTACTATAGTGACTTATTCCACAGTAGTATTGAAAGCAGACATCCTTGACTCGTTCCTCATCTTAGGGGGAAAGCATGCAGTCTTTCACTATTAAGTATGATGTTAGCTGGAAGTTTCTCATATATGCCTTTTATCAGGTTGAAGAAATTCTCTTCTATTTCTAATTTGTTGAGAATTTTTTAAATTCAGAAATGGGTATTAGATTCTTACAAATATTTTTTTCTGTGTCCATTGAGATGATCATGTTTCAACATTTTGTTTCTTAACATGGTGAATTACATTGAGTGACTTCTGCCTGTTAAACCAACCTACCATAACCTAGCATACTCTAGCCACTCTTGACTATGATGCATTATCCTTTTAATATATTGTTGAATTAGGTTTGCTAAAATTTTGTTTAAAATATTTGCCTCTATGTATATGAGGGATATTGGTCTGTAGTTTCCTTTCTTGTATGTTTTGGTATCAGGGTAATGCTGGTGTCATTAAATTAGTAAATATTCTCTCCTCTTCAATTTTCTGGAAGAGTTTGTGTAGAATGGGTACTATTTCTTCCTATAATATTTGTTAGAATTTAATAGTAAAGCCAGCTGTTCCTGGAGTTTTCTTTGTGGGAAGATTTTTTTTTTTTTTTTTTTTTTTGCGGTACGCGGGCCTCTCACTGTTGTGGCCTCTCCTGTCGCGGAGCACAGGCTCCGGATGCGCAGGCTTAGCGGCCATGGCTCACGGGCCCAGCTGCTCCGCGGCATGTGGGATCCTCCCGGACCGGGGCATGAACACGCGTCCCCTGCATCGGCAGGAGGACCCTCAACCACTGCGCCACCAGGGAAGCCCTGTGGGAAGACTTTTAACTACAAATTTAATTTTTAAAAATAGGTAAACAATCCAGTTATCTATTTCTTCTTGAGTGAGCTTTGGTGGTTTGTGTCTTTCAAGGAATTTGTCCATTTCATTTGTGTTGTTGAACTTACGTGCAAAATATTGTTCATAATATTCTCTCATTTTTTTAATATCTAAAGAAACTGTAGTACTGTCACCTCTCCTAATATTGGGATTTTTTTGTCTTGACCACTCTGGCTAGATGTTTCTTAACTCACTGATCTTGTCAGAGAACCAGCTTTTGATTTCATTGAGTTTCTCTATCGTTTTTCATTTCATTGCTTTGATGTTTATTATTTTCTTTTCTCTGTTTACTTTGGGTTTAATTTGCTCTTCTCTTTCTAGTTTCTTAAGGTCGAATTTGAGACCTTTCTTCTTGCCTAATATAGGCATTTAGTGCTATAAATTCCCCACCCTGGGACTTCCCTGGTCGTCCAGTGGTAAAGAATCCACTTTCCAATGCAGGGGACGCGGGCTCGGTATCTGGTTGGGAACTGAGACCCCACATGCTGCAGAGCAGCTAAGCCCGAGCGCCACAACTTCTGAGCCCGTGTGCCTCAACCAGAGAGCCTGCGTGCTCTGGAGCCCTCACACCACAACTAGAGAGAAGCCCATGCGCCACAACAACAAAAAAGCTCCCACATGCCACAACAAAGACCCAACGCAGCCAGAAAGAAAAAAATAAGTCTCTGCCCCAAGTATCTCTTTAGAAGTTGGGAAAGTTTTAAACATTCTATTTTTTCTCTCCCCTATTTTCTTTCTTTAATTTACTTATTATTTTTAAAATTTTATTTATTTCATTTTATTTTTTTAACACCCTTACTAGAGTATAATTGCTTTACAATGGTATGTTAGTTTCTGCTTTATAACAAAGTGAATCAGCTATACATATACATATATCCCCATATCTCCCCCCTCTTGCATCTCCCTCCCACCCCTCCTGTCCCATAATTTATTTATTTATTTATTTTAATTTTTATTTTAATTTTTTTGTGGTACGTGGGCCTCCCACTGTTGTGGCCTCTCCCGCTGCAGAGCACAGGCTCCGGACGCACAGGTCCAGCGGCCATGGCTCACGGGCCCAGCTGCTCTGTGGCATGTGGGATCTTCCCGGACTGGGGCACGAACCCATGTCCCCTGCATCGGCAGGCGGACTCTCAACCACTGCGCCACCAGGGAAGCCCCCAAAATTTATTTTTTTAAAGGTATCTTTATTGGAGTATAATTGCTTTACAATCCCATATTTTATAAGAGTACCTAGTATGGCTTCAAATCACATGAGGGGGCTATCAATATCAAGTCTTCCTCTCTAGAAGTTTGCAGTCTAGGCACTCTGGAATTAAACTTGTATTTACATGTGTTCTAAATCTTGAGACTTATTAGTGTATTTCAGTGTTCCAACCTCTGACCTGTAGGTTTTGGTCTACAGATATGTTACATTCATCAAAATAAACATTAAATGTCCCTAATTTATGTAGTAGGTAGGACAGATTTTTCTTTAACCAAAAACTTTCTAACTTCCTGTGTGTCTCATGTTGGATTCCACTCACCTCCTCCCCCCAAAGGTGAAATTTGTTCAAGCAAACAAAAAATCTAGTTGACAGAGTAGTGTTATAAACATGCATGTCATTCACCTGTGTTCATCAGTTGTGAATATTTCCCTGTTTTTGTTCTATCTTGATATGTATTTATCTGCTTTTATATTTTGCAGCATCATTTACAGAGTAAGTTCTAGGCATCTAGATGGTTCATCTGTAAATATTTCAGCATGGAGCTCCTAAGAACAAGGACATTCTCTTGTATAGCCATGATACCATTATCACTTCTAAGAAATTTAACATTGATATGATATCTATCCCTAATGTACAGCCTATATTCAGATTTCCTTAATATATCTCCAAAATATACTTTATAGCTGTTTTTCCCCAATCTTGGATCAAATCAAGGGTCATGCATTGCATTTAAGTTGTCAATCTCTTTAGTGTTCTTTAGTCTAGAAACTTCTCTCCGCCTTTTTTCTTTCATGACTGCCTTTTAATTTGTCTGTGCCATGCGGCATGTGGGATCCTAGTTCCCTGACCAGGGATCGAACCTGAGCCCCCTGTATTGGAAGCGCAGAGTCCCAACCACTGGACCTCCAGGGAAGTCCCATGACTGCCTTTTTTTAAAGTTTAAAGCAACGCCAGTCTACTGTAGTAGCCACTAGGCACATGTGGCATTTTTTATGTGACTGGGGCAACTGAGGAACTGAATTTTTAGTTTTATCTATTTTTAATTGATTTAGTTTTAAATTTACACATGTGGCTAATGGCTGTCTCATTGTACAGTGCAGGTCTGGACCATTTGTCTTACACAGTGTCCCACAGTCTGGATTTGTCTGATTGTGTTCTCATGATTCTTTCCTCATTATTGGCAAGTTGATTGCATAAGTAGTGATACTTAATTTCCAATTACATATTTTCCAAATATGTCAGTTTGCAGTTATGTCAAGTATACAATATTATGCCAGTTTGTCCCAGACAGTGTTGTAAAACAGAGCACTTTAATGCAACTGTTCAAATATGATACTTGTTTTGTGTGCCCCATGATAAATTAAAAACCAATTTTAAATTATTTACCTATTTAGTTTATTTTCATCATTAAGGTATTGGAAGTACGACTGCAATGTTGTCTTCAAGCCTGGGGTCTTGATCCTGCATATAGTATGGAAGAGGCATCTCGGTAGGATGGTAGGCAAATGTTTGAAAGATTTTGTCACATGTTCAAGGCAAATGTTCAAGAAGTTCAGAATAATTCTGTAGTAGTAGAACTTAGCTGTGTAGTGCTCCTTTTCTTCCTGCCTCCCTTTTTGAATTGGCTACATTATGTTACCCTGAGTAATACATTTAACATCTAATGCAATGTAACATTTGATATAATAGAAAAGAATATTTTGGCTTTGGAAGCATCTAGGCTAGTCTATGAATAATTAAGGGTATATTCTAATGGATTATTACCATATTGATAATTATTTGAAATGTAAAGTTTTCTTTAGTCTTTCAGAACCATATACACATGTATTAGTATGTGTATTAGTATTCGTAATGAAGACTGATAGAATGGTGAACGTGTATCTGATAACTTAGAATACTTGGTAATCTTTATTTTTTTATTTTTTTAAAATTACTTGGTAAACTTTAAAAACAGTTTTTGTTTAGTAGGTGAAATGGATACTTTTCTAGAAAAATAGTTTCAAAATCAACTCCACTAGAAGCAGAACTCCTAAATAGACTAATCACCATTGAGGAAGTAGAGAAAATAGTAAAAGAGCTCTTACATAAATACCAAGATGACTTCACAGGGAAATTCTACCAAATCTCTAAAGATCAGGTAGTCTTGTGTTAACTGCAACTACTCAAGACCATATAAAAAGAGAGAAAACTTAAAAGTTTCATTTTGAAGTAAGTTATGACATTGATCCCAGAATCTGACAAAGTTTGCAGCAAAAAAGAAAGCTACCAACCAGTTCCAGTTAGGAATATTGGTGTACAAATCTTAAATAAAATATTAGTAAACAAAATTCAGCAATCTAGAGGAGAAAAATCATGATTTCCTAATATGGGGAAAAAGCATTTGACAGAGTGCAATATCTATTTATTCCTAAAGTGTTCAATAAAATTTTAATGGGGAAGTACTGGAGGCATTCCCACTGAAGTCAGAAACAAGACAGGGATGACCACTGTCACTGCAACTCTATGGCGTTGTGTTGAAAGTATTAGCCAAAACATACACAGGAAAATGTTAAATGACGCCACAGGAAAGCACTCAGCAAAATCCAGAATATAAGAAATCTATAGGCTAAATGACTATAGATTAAAAGAGATTTAAGAGACATTAACCAAATACGGTATTTGTACTTTTCTTGGATTCTTATTCTGAGACTCAGTAATTTCAACTGTAAAACATTTATGAGACAGTTGAAGAAATTTGAACATTGATATTGATGATATTAAAATATTATTCATTGTTTTAGTTGTGATAATGATACTGAGGATTTTTTTTGAGTACTTATCTCTTGTGAACACACTGAAATGTTCATGAATGAAATGAAAAAAATGTCTAAAATTTACTTGAAAATAATTGGGAGAAAGGTTGGGAATGGTTACAGGGTAAAGGTGAGATAAGAGTGGGCATGAGTTGATGATTATTGTAGCTGGGAGGTGGATACCTGAGGTTCACTGTATTAGTCTATTTGTGTATGTTTGGAATTTTCCATGATAAAAATTTTTTAAATAGTTATTTGCTATTTATCTTTAAACTCTTCACGGATATAGGTTTAAAGAGTGCATGATTACTAGAAGAGGGAGGTAGGCTTTCTTTGGATATTTTGTAGATATTTTAGTTTGCATATTTTCCACTTCAAAACACTGCTATTAAAAAACGTATAAGTCAACATTTAATAATCTTTGTGTTAAAGACTTGATTTTGGTTTCTTATTAAGTGGGCTAAGCCTAAATTTGGCTTTAATTATTAGTGATGTCAGTTAGAAGTTCAAATGAAAGGGTTATTATAAAAGTTTTAGTAACTATTTTAAATGAGATATAAGTTTTCTTTAAAATTGCTTAATCAAGAGAGAGTCACTCCAATATAAAATAAAAAGTTTAGAAAAAAAAGAATCACATACAAGGATGTATTGTACAACACAGGAAATAGTCAGTATCTTATAGTAACTATAAATGGAATATAACCTTTAAAAATTGTTAATCACTGTGTTGTACCCAAGAAACATAATATTGTACAATAAAAAAAGAATCACACATTTACATTTCTTATTAAGATTTTTATACCAAATCCAAATGCTTTGCCTAAAGTCTTGGTTTAATTTTTTTCAGATGGATTTAATGCCTTTTATTAACAAAGCTGGCTGTGAATGTCTTAATGAAAGTGACGAGCATGGATTTGACAACTGTTTACGAAAAGACATGACCTTCTTGGAATCTGATTGTGATGAACAGGTAACCGAATGCTTAAGGCTTGTAAGGATTATCAGTATTTATGCCTGCTCTTGTTTCTTGTTCAGGTTTCCATCTCAGGATTTCATGTTTCTCTTTTCCAGATGCTCACTTCTTTCTTCCTTTTTATAACTTCACCCCTGTCCTTTGACCCTGCAGACACCCCTCGTTTCTTTGTTCTTCTATGCCAGCTGCACTGCGGAGAATCACCGATCTCTTGGATTGCCCCGAAGGCTGAGTTGAGCCTTCACTCTTCTTAAGTCCTTTTGTTCATTCTTGACTTGCCTTCATACTTCCTACACGACTTTGTCCCTGAGAAATAGAAACTAATTAGATGAGCCCTCCCTGTATGTCTAGTCCTCACTCCCAGATGTAAACCTGTTGTATTTCCCTATAATTCCCAGCATTATTGTTCCAGAGGAAGTAGTGTAGTATAGTACTGCCTTTATCAAGCCATCTCTGTCTTCATCTTGACTGTTATTTTCCTTAATTTAATTTCTATTCCATTGCCTCTGCTTTGTCCCCATTTCCTGTTCATCTTTTACATGTTCACAAAAGTTATTTCTCTAAAATATAAATCTGATCATGCTTCTCTTTCTTAAAAGAGTTAAATGGTTCTTCAGTGACTTCAGGAAGAAGGTGTCGTATTCTTGCTGACTTTATCTGCTTCTAGCTTTCTACTCTCATAATCCTCTTCACCTGTGGTTCAAGTCTCTAAGCATGTCATGCTTATTTTCTGGCACACAATTACAGGTCAAGTATAAAAGGTACTTACATAACCAAAGGGAGTAATTTAAGTATTTTCTTAAGCAAATAGACCACAGTGATTTGAAATCATAAATCCAAATCCCATCTTTCTTTGCTCCAGCCAGAGCTACCTTACTGTATAGCTTTGAGAATATCATTCACATTGTGCTCCTTGTAAATGGTGCCCTGAAATAATGTGGTGATGCATATCAGAAGGACTGGCTACAGCTTCCCTGAAATCTTCCTGCCAAGGAAATCTTCCTCCCAGGGTAGAAGCATAGGTACCTACATCAGACAGAATTTTAGCTGGAAAGAAGATTGAGTGAATGAATCAGAGATAGGCATTTCGGCATTGTTTTGTGTTCCAGTTCCCTTACCTAGCTTTTCAGATTCAGTTAGTCAGATAAATTTAAAATGGAGGTTTGGAGGTTACTGTTAGAGCTGTGAGTCCTGTTCTCTTGAGTTTTGGATCAAATAGAGTTCATTTGAGGTCTAGTCTCTCCACGTAGCCTGTGTGCATTGTCTCCAAATTGTCAAGTGACGTGGGTGGATGCTTCCACAAATAAATTGTTTTGGAAAATAATAAGCTTAATATGCTAAAATATATAGTTTAAATTTTAATTTCGGGATTTTGTTTGTTTTTTTGGAAAGCAGATTGCTTATCAGTTTTAGGTTACAAGACTTTAGGTTCTTACATATAATTTTAGTTAATTCTATTAAATTTTGTTGTTGTTTCTTTATATGAATAATACATTAATGTATTTTTCAAATGTCAGCCTAATCAAGTTACTTTCTACTTACTGATATTCTATATTACGTTGGTTTTGTTAGATGAATTAAATTTTGTCTGCTGCTTAATTATTTAAATCTCCTTAGCTATTGTGTTATTTAAGGTGTTCAACAGTCCTTTAAAAATGAAACTATTATTATCTTCACAGCTACTTATTACCGTGGCATTCAATCAGCCTGTTAAGCTTTATTCAATGAAATTTCAAGGGCCGGATAATGGTGAGTAATGGGCAGCTTTTCTTTAAACTAACTTTCTGCTTTGTAGACCTGCTAGCACATATTTAAAACTTTTCTTTTTTTTCTTTTCTTTTTTTTTAAATTGAGGTATAGTTGATGTATACTCCTATGTAAGTTTTAAGTGTACAACATAATGATTCACAATTTTTAAGGGTTATTCCATTTATAGTAATTCTAAAATATTGGCTATATTCCCTGTGTTGTACAGTATATCCTTGTAGCTTATTCATTTTATACATAGAAGTTTGTACCTCTTAATCTCTTACCCCTATCTTGCTCCTCCCTCCTCCCCTCTTCCACACTGGTAACCACTAGTTTGTTTTCTTTATCTGTGAGTCTGCTTCTTTTTTGTTATATTCCCAAGTTTGTCGTAGTTTTCAGATTCCACATATAAGTAAGTGATATCATACAGCATTTGTCTTTCTCTGTCTGACCTATTTCACTTAGCATAATACCCTCCAGGTCCATCCATGTTGTTGCAAATTGCAAAATTTCATTCTTTTTTATGGTTGAGTAGGATTCCATTGTATATATATTTACTACATCTTCTTTATCCATTCTGTTGATGGACACTTAGGTTAAAACTTTTTATTAAATAGAGGTAAAGATTTCTTGTTTTGGGAAGGAGTGAAATTGTTCTTAGAACAAAGCAGTGGGCAAATAATGTGAGATTATTGGACCGAAAGTAATAAAAAAAGAAACGTTTACCCTTTTTCCAAAGTTTTTTATTTTAGAATTTAAGTTCCCTTTTAATCTGAAAACGAGGTAGCCCTTTCTTCCAACTAAAGATTCTAGGTTTGAGGTAGCTGTTTTTCAGGATCAGAACTGGGAGAATTATTTCACATTCCTCCTGTTATAGGTGATAAGACAGGCTCCGGACCTTCCTATTTGTGCTCTAATTATAGTTTCATCTTCTTTATACATATTATGATGCTGTAAACATGATTGTACAGACTTGGCATTTTTCTTTTCATTAAATAAAGAATTGTGCTATTCACCCTCCCACCCCCTTTTTTCTGTTTCTTACTGAAGTGTTTTTTGCTGGTTGGGGCGGGCAGGGGTGGGGGCATGGGGTGGGCAGTGGGGACTAGGATTCTGGTTTTTTAGTTGGTTGGGAGAAGCAGTACGCTTATCAGGTAGCATTCCCTTATCATTTGCTATTCTAAATTTTCGTGTATTAATGACTTTTCACTAATAAAATTGTTTCTTTATTCTGAGAATACAAAGTATTTATAAAAGCAAATGCTATAGAAATGAGTATTTAAGCAGTATGACTATCTTAAGATTCCTTAATCAGTCACAAAACACTGGTCTGAAGTTAAAAGGACTAAGACACTCTATCAATATGATTTTACCACTGAGCACATCCTAATCCCTAAGATGAATTTTGGTAGTTTGTGTAATTAATTTCCTTCTGGCTAAATGTTGTCACTGATAGTGCTTTCCTCCTAAATAACAAAATGTACCAACTGATGGCAACTGCAAGACCCATGTCAATGTTATTTCTTTTATGAAACTTTCTGTCAGCCTGCATGTGCTGTCAGACTCCACTGCCACCTTCCCTGTACCTCCTCACTGAGAGTTGTGCATGTATCATAGTATGTCTTTTATAGTTGAGGGCAAGAACTCTGTGTATATGTTATGCATGTACATATATATGTATGTGTTTTCATCTAGTATTCCTAGTACTTAGTATAGTTTTAGCAGGCCAAGAATATACCAGTAATATGTTTGGCGTTAGCATTTAATTTTATTCTACCATTTTATAGGTCAGGGTCCTAAGTATGTAAAAATTTTTATCAATCTACCCCGGTCTATGGATTTTGAAGAGGCAGAAAGAAGTGAGCCAACTCAAGCTCTGGAACTAACAGAGGATGATATTAAAGAAGATGGTATTGTCCCACTTCGTTATGTAAAGTTTCAGAATGTTAACAGTGTAACTGTGAGTAATATTTCATTCAGATATATTTAACGGGTTGTGGGTGACAGTTCATGCCATCTTTAGTATCCTAGCTGATTCCAAGTGATCCTTAAAAGTAATAATTGTCCACTTGGTTTGAAATGCATAAACATGTCTAATGAGCTAACTGAATTTTCTTCTAATTCATCTGTGTGCCCTAAAGAGGAAAGACGGATTGATTTTTTTTTAAATTTGTGGATTTGTCAGTTTACATATATATATATTACGTATACATCTTTGGCAACTTTTGTTAAAAGTTTATTCTAGAACATTTATACTTAAATAGAAGATATTTGTGCTTCCTTCATACCTGGTGATGAGTGATGATACGTTTGTAAAGTCCAATTTACTTTTCTAGAATATAGAGTTTTTAATAGTGTAGTGGCCGCGATCTCAGTAAAAATGGCTTTTAAAAGATAGTTTTATATTATCTTAATTTACATTAAGAAAGCAGCAGCTTTTTAGCAGTTATTAATTGCTTTTGTGAATTTTAGTATTAAAACCCAACACATGCTCCTAAACCACCTGTCCACCCTAGCCCGTTCCTTCAGAGGAGGGGGTAGGAGGGTTATAAAAGAATAGTAGAATACCTAGAAAAAGGAGTAGGAACCAGCACAGAGTCACTTGAGAACAAGGCATGCCAAGCTAATGTGATTTCTTTGTGTTAGTGGATTCTGGTTTTTGTAAATTAGAATGCCATAGCATGTGTTCATTTTACGAGGTTTTCAGAAAGTAGAATTTCACAGAATATACTTAGTGGTAAGATGAAAGATTATATAAAGTTGAGTTTTCAGTAGTTGAAATATTTTACCCAGATGAAATTACAGAAAATGGTTATACCATACTGGAACACTGGTTATGAAATATTTTTTTGACTTTACTCATATTTGTAACATTCAATTAATAACACCTGTTACTTTATTTAGTGATGGGAGGAAGGCATTTGTTTATTGGAAAAGCCCTTTAAACCCAGAGATCCTAATATAATCTCCTCTATCTTTGAGAATCATTGAACATAGTTATCTTGTGATAGGTTCACAGTCTTCACTGTGTCCTATCAAAATCAAAATTTTAGTCAGTGACTTAAATCCCGACAGAGAAAGCATGCCTGTCACTTTTTTTGGTGATAAAATTGAAATTGAAATGACAGCTTTGATCAGGAAGTCTAATCAGAATAAGTAGATGGATTTTAAAAGCAGTAAATATAAACTGTTGTGCTTAGATTAAAAAAGCATTGCAAATAAATAGATAGCTAGTTTAATAGTCCACTTATAGACTTAGAGTTTTTAATTGAATAGCTCAGTTTGAGATGAATCTGTGGTTTCCTGTAAAAACAACAAAAACTGATTGCTTAGTGCCATCTGAGAATGAAAAAAGTATGTTGCTGAATTCAAGAGAGGCAATACTCTTAAGTAGACAGCATGTAGAGTATTATTTTTTTTAATAGAGCAAATTTTAAAAATTCAATATATTGAAAAAGGATCTATGAGTAAAGTTTCTGTCTCCTAACATGCTGAGGGGAGTTTTTAAATAGAAAGGGTAAAGAGCCAAGCTTGAAAAAGCATGTAAGCCACAGTATAGTTTTAGGACCCTATTTCCAGTACTATTTTTTTCTTTTAAAATTGTAGGAAATAGAATGAATGAAGGATTATCAGAAAGAATATAACTGCAGAGATTTTCCTCAGTGAAAAATTATAATTTTAGTAAAGTTTCAGTAACACTCTGCCCATTGTAATCATGAATTTCATACCCTTTCAACATTCTTTGTAAATAATTTAACTATGACCCTTCTACACCATCACACTAAATCATCAAGAACTTGTGTATGTGAGTGTCTTGCCATGACATCCCTGGAGAAGGTAAGAATAGCTGGGCAAACAATAGAATTAATGATGCTATAGGAGTACTAGTCTAAATGTAATTCGGATTAATCCTTACAAAGAATGGAAGGTATTTTTATTAATAACCTAAGGAAATTGATTAAATTTAAAGCATGTTTATAAAAGAAGGAGTGTAATCATTAATGTAAAAATTCTTTCCTTTTTTGGTGTGTGTGTGTGTGTGTGTGTGTGTTTGTGTAGATATTTGTTCAGTCCAATCAGGGTGAAGAAGAAACAACAAGAATTTCATATTTTACTTTTATTGGGACTCCAGTCCAGGCAACAAATATGAATGACTTCAAACGAGTAAGTTTGTTTAAATGATAGCTAGGAGAAATAAAAATAACAATTTTAAGGAAATAATTTTTAAGCTGTCAAAATCATATGTCATGAAATTTTATAAGGTTAAACAGAACAGTAGATTCTTCTAATCACATTTTTAGATTTCTTACTAAACGAAATCTCTAATAAAAATAAGTCCTACTGTTATAGTGTCTATTAATGAATGGCATCCAAATAAGAGGGGTAAAAATTATTGTTTGGTTATAGAAAGTAGTTAGGAATAATGAAAAATAGTAGTAGTAAGTTAAATCATTATTAATGAATTTTTAAGAACTTTGCTTGCTTATATTAAGATTTTGATTATCATTGTTTCTGATGAAAACATATTTAAAATGACAATTTTAATCAAAAAGAATGGACTCAGTTTTACTACACTGAGATGCTTTCAAACCATGTCTTCGTGCTGAAAGAACACATTTCAGCAAATAACTATTCAGTAAACAGGCATATATGTATGTATTCAGTGAATTTTTTTGTTTTTTGTTTTTGAGGACATAGTCCCAAAGTTTGTGGAAGAATTTATAAGTTCCATGGGACCTTTAGGAAAGAGAACATTTGTTTCATTCTTGGAACTACTTCTAATTGGTAACAGTTCATTTAGGATGACTCTTAAAATATACAACCACAGATCATAGATGTATTTATCAGTACAGAACCCGGTTGCTGTACACAGACTAAATGTGCAGCAGCACCGGAAATGTAGGTTTTACTTGTGTTTTTGATGGCTGCATCTGGCGGGCAGTCTAGAACTTGGGGTGATTATAAGAGAGGAAGAGTTTCCCTAGCACTGTCAATGCCTGGAGGAAGAGGCACCTGGCTTAAAACTTAGAGCCCTGTTTGGGGAATTGGAGCCATGGAACACCCTGAAAGCGTATTCTTTTTGATGGCACTGCAGATATAATTTTAATCCAATAACAGAAAAATTCATAAAATTTCATAACGGTGGATGAGCTTATAAAATTGTACGCTGTTTTTGCAAAATTGATAACCTTGACAATAGATATTTTAATGTAATTTTCCAACTGCTATCTTTCCGTCTCACAGCATAGTTAACTTTTGGGAGGTTTAGAAACAGTTATTAGATCTGTCATGTCAAATGTTTGACATGCACATAATGACAGGTCAGAAGAAGCAGAGATTAAACATCTACGTTTTTATGATATGAAATATGCTGCACTGGGAAACTGTGAGCAACAGAGTCGTTTTGGCCACCTGCTTTGCTACTTTGCTTGTTTGAATTAAATGCCATTGGATTTGGCTTTAACCATGCCTTGCATAGTTTCTTTTTAGCTCAGTTCTTTCCTAAGAGCTATTATTCTAAATCCTATTATTTTCTCATATCATTAATTCGGCTCTGGTTTCCTGCTTCTCACCTCAGCTTATGCTACTTGATTTCCATTTTTCCTTTAGGTAACCCCTACTCTATCTTGTCCATCTTCTTACCAGCCTGCCATTCAGTTATAGTTTTTCTAATGTGCATTAATAATTGTCCATCTAAGGATGTCTCCACCTCTTTGTTTTTAACATCCCACCTCACATCCCTTCTAGCCTATTTTCTCTCTTTTTTGACTATCAAACTACCTTTTTTGGACTGTCTTCAGGATAGCAAAGGTATTTTTCTTTTCTTGTCTGAGAGTATTTGTTTTAAAATGCTATTTACCTTATTGAAAATTATGGCAGAACAATAGTTCTCAAAACTTTTTGGTCCCAGGACCCCTTCACAGTACTAAAGATTATTGAGGACCAATATTTATCTAATATTTACCATTTTAGAAGTTAAAACTGAGAAATTTAAAAAATATTTATTTACAAATAAAATCACTGTTAACACAAGTAATATTTTAAAATATATATATTTCAAAACAAAAACTAATTTTGTGAGAAGAAGAGCATTGTTTTTACACTTTGACCAATTTGTTTATAGTCTAGCTTAATAGAATCCTCTCATTCTCATATCTGCTTTCAGTCATGTAACCTCTGGAAAACTTCATTGTACATTTGTGAGACAATGAGAGTTAGTTAAAGAGGCAAGTAACAATTTAGCATTATTATGAAAATAGTTTTGACCTTGAAGACTCCATGAAAGGGTCTCAGGGATGCCCAGCCTGGACCACACTGAGAACTGCTGTGAAAATAATGTAATGCTATAATGGACTCCCTTCTTCGTGTTCTGGACTTCTTAATCCATTGCTTTTAATGTTTGATAAATTTTAATTGGTTGAATGACTTTCTTATATATATTAATATTACATTTTCTTTCAGTAGTTTCCAAATGAGTTTTGTTCTCGTGTCATTCATTGAACTCTAGGGTTATTCTTCAAGAGTAAGCTAATATTTCAGTTTTCTTCATGTTGTGCTAAGTCAACAACTTCAGTATAGGAAAACTGCAATTAAAAAGCTAGCTTATGTTTAACTGAAATTGGCCTTGTGTAGAGTCACTTAATTAAAAACTATCAGTGAGCTTGGTGTTTCTAGTAAAGGAAATAAACGATACATGGTATGGTACTTGTTGTCCCTGTGGTACTATGCTAGGTATAGTCATAAGCTCTGCCAGTAATGAGTTTATATTGTTAAAGGGTAATGCACAAACATTTGGAATGCTAATCAAAGTTAATCAAAGCTTTAGTTCACGGCTCTCTTCCTCTACAGAGTATTCTCATCCTTTCCCAGCCTGGTGATATTTTCTTCTTCCCAAGAATGGCTGGGAAAATATCAGAATGTTTTGTGGAGGAAAAGGGCCTAGAACTAAGCTGTGGGAGTAGAAATGGATAGAGGAAAAGATAGCAGTGGGCACTCTAGGTAGAATGGAAAACAGGAACCTTGGGCATGGAAGTGGGAAGGTGCAGGTCCTTCATTCGAGGATGGGTCAAGTATGGCACTTCTTTCCTTTATTTAGTCAGTCTGAATTTTAAAGGAATTGTACATAGTAATTGGAATTTAAAATTTCAATATAGATTGGGCATGTATTTTATCAGCACAGAGAGGAAAGTTTTGATACCTCTGTGTAGTGAAGAGAGCTGTGTAAAATGATTTTAATGGATGATAAAATAGAATTTGGTAGCGTTTTCAGTTTACATTTTTATGTTGTATGAGTTGTTTCCAGATAATTTTAGTTTTCAGAATGTCATTGATCTTCTCCTTATGTCACTAAGATGACAGAGCTAAGGTAATGCTGGTGAATCTTGGATGTGGCTAGAAATCTGAGACCACCTTGCATGCTGTTACAGCTTTAGAAGGTTATACTTTTCAGATTTTGGAGACTAGAACATACCTTCCACTGGTCTGTTTTTGGCTCATAAGAAGCATTATGCCCAGATTATAATATATACTTAGGCTTTCTGTTGTAAATGGATTCTTTGTGTTGCAGCATGAAAAAAGCTTGCCATTTTAATTGGAAGTAGATGTTTTCTTTGCTAAAATATGCTCTTTACATGGATTGCTTTATTTGAACACAAAAATAATATAAGTGTACAAAACTGAGCAAAAATGAAGGGGCTTCTGCTTCTTAGGGAATGAGGTGCATTTGAAAGGCAGAGCAGATTTTCTATGACTAATAAAAATAGACTTTTCTTAACTGGCCATTCACTGTATCAGCTATTTTTGTAACATTTTTGTCTGTTTATTTTTCAGCTTTTTTAATCCAACTCAAATGAACTAAAACCAGAAGATTTTTAAAAATGAAGTAATATAAAGACTGACCTTATCTCACTCTACTCCCCTCCTTGCTTCTCTGCACCTGTCTGCTCTCACCCTTCTCATGTTCTCACCATTGTTGGGGCAAGATTTCTACAGCTTCTATCATCTGGATCAGCCTTCTTGTTACCTAAATTTCCTCAACTGTCTCTTCTTCAGATCTCATTCTAGTCATGTTTCTCAGTTGGCCTTTTATTTGTTTTGGTTTTTGTTCTGGGCTTGCAACTAGGTGCTTTAATTTCATTACCATACCAGGTTGCTCACCCAACTTTTTGTTACTTTTTTAAATTTACTTTCTCCTGTCTCATTTAATTTTGTGCTACATTTTGAGAAATAATTTTGCAATAAAACTTACATTGTTGTAAATGTTTTTAGATTTAACTAGTTAATGTTTTAATCTGATCTGAAGTTTAAATTTTATTTTTTAGGAACTATAGAATCATTTTGGAAATCAAATACGAGCAGTTTCATCAAGTTCTTTTATATCAGTACTAGTGTAATATATTGATTAGGCTGAATTTGAGAGACGTGGGTTTTATTTTCTCATTGGAACTGTAGCCCCAAAATCTTTTTGCTGATTAATTGTGGGCGTGTCCTGTGCTTTGCCAACACAAGTGAGATCAAGGCCAGTTGAAAGACTTATGGACTGGATGTTAGGCTGGGTTAAAATATTAACATAGAAGATCAATGGACTCTTTACTGAATAAATATTTTTGACATCTAATTTTGATGTACCAAAATTTTTGTTTGTCTGAGGTGTAATATAAAGACTTAAAAATGAATAAAAGAGCTTTACTTTTGGGGTGAGAAACTCCATATTGGCATGCTGAATTTCTTCTTTTTTACAGAGAATACACATTGGCAAGTTGAGAGTTATCAACCTGTGAAACAGTATGCAGATTCATGTCTTCTACTGTGTCACATCTGTTAAAATTTATAATATTAGTTGTTTTTGTTTTCTTTTGCTTAATCCAATAGCTCTGTGTTTTGTGTGTTCCCAAGGGATATAATGATCAATTATGCTTTCAGTGTTTATCTGCTTAAATCCATTTGTGGTACAGATAGTGCCCCCTCCCCTTCTTTCTTAGGAAAGCTCTCCCCAGCTCTTAAAATCTAAATTTCTTAACTCTCATCCACGTACTCTTTTATGAGACTACCTTTTGTATCTTTTTGGCATCTTGGGCTTTTTAACACATGGTTTCCTTGGATCAGAGAGGAGTTATTTTAAAGTAGTAAAAGTGATTTTCCTCAAGATGGGGAAAACAGCATTTCTAGCATCACGTGATTAGGAATTCAGTGGAAAGGGTTTTTATAATCTTTACCCATGAATGACATTGACCCAGCCATGTTCTATTTTAGACCAGACTTGTACTGAAGACCTGTGTGAGTTTTACTTGATTCACATACTACCGTTGGGACCAGAATCAATTTAAAATATGAAAATTATATTTACAGACATACATAGAAATTTTTTTGTATACAAATACATGTTCAATAGCTTGCAAGTAGATTTCCTTAGAGGAATTTCTGCCATGAGAATACATTGTTATAAACTTTAGATTTAAAGTAAATTGTTTGATTAGAATGTAGTTTTAGAGCCTTCCTTCCCACAGAGGATTTGTTTTCTAGAACTATTGGTAGAAACCAAATTTATTCTTTATAGTTTTAATCTGCTACATTTATAGCAACTAGAACATTTTTTAAACCCTTCAGTAGAGAATTTTTCTAGTCATTGCCTGAAACAAGGTTTATTCTTTATCATTTCAGTAGTACATTGTAGCAATCAGGGTTTTTTAAAAATAGAAACTAGGCCAAATTAGTCATTTTTAATCTGTTTTCATTGCATGTCTGCATATTGATAGAAAAG
The DNA here is from genome assembly GCF_964270905.1 of Leucopleurus acutus. NCBI lineage: Eukaryota > Metazoa > Chordata > Mammalia > Artiodactyla > Delphinidae > Leucopleurus > Leucopleurus acutus. Next base: position 18,443,537 of record NC_139155.1, read on the forward strand.
TCTAGAAACCTGTCATCTTGGGCATGAAGACATAAGTTTAGCATACTCTTTTAATTGTACATTATTTTATGATCGGCAGGCATTTGATATCTCATTGCCTAAAAATAGTATGCCAAATATGTTTCACTCATGTAGCATCATCTTTTTATTAACGTCTCTAAACTGTCAAACTTGTTTTGAAAAATTGCATTACTTTTTCTTAAAACAGTGTGGGAAACCAAAAATAGCCTGCATGTGTTTTATTTTTAATTTCTAGAGTCTGGGAAGGGAGGGAGGGTCACAGTGTGCTTCAACAATGAAGATAATACTGCATGCCAAAAAATTGCAAAGATAAAAATTAATACCAGCTTTTAAAAATGATTACAATTTGTAATATTATTTTTAAAATAACTCATATTTCTAAATCAATAAGAAGTACATATAAAGTTATTTTTGTTCTTCCTAGGTAGTTGGCAAAAAAGGAGAAAGCCACTAAGGTACAAAAGACACTGGAAGACCATATTGCAGTCAGATCTACAGCTCCTGGATAATTGCTTGATTCTCACCAGAGACTTTCAATATTTCATTCATTGCCATTACCAATAAATCATTGCTTTTGTTCAGATGGTATCACTAGTGTTTCTCTTGTAATCTTAATACATGCAATTGTAAATAAAAGTAACTACTTTTGCCAAGCTTAATTTTTGTTGTTCTAAATAAGTATTTTCCCTTTCCATTTATTTGAAAATTGGCCATCTTCTGATTTTAGCAGAGACATAGGTGTCTGGTAGCATACTGATCAAAAGACAGTTTCTCTCTTTAGAGGAGCAGAACTGTTTTAGGGAATTAAGGAGTGTATGTGCGCTCATGTGCACACACACAGGAAGTGATTTTGATAAGTGGACTTGGAATGGCTAACCATGTTCCAATGAGTAACTAACTCATATGTTTGTTAAACAGCATTTGGGTATCTGGGCTATAGAAATTACTCAAATTATAAACTACCAGAATTAAATAAGTGTAATGAGATTTAACTGTTCTCACCTAAAACTATTAGTTAATGGGACCACAGATTTTAAACCCTATTGGATAAACTTTTAAAATTTGAGTTATTTTCTTTACTAGTAGAGGTATGTTGAAATCTGACAGTAGGGAAAAATATAGTACTATGAATTCATGAAGCAACAGGAATTGATCTCTTTTAATCAAGCGTTTAATATTTTAACTACCAAAAGATACAGTGTAAATATACAGAGAACATGTTAAGGTTGAAAATGAATTAGCCACATATATATGTTTAAAAGGTCTTTCACAAAAGGCTGGCAAGACAAAGCATCTGTTCCTTATTTTTAAAATCTTAAACTGTAATCTAGAAAATATTAATAAATTTAATTTTTTAATTTTTCTATTTTTAAAATTAAATTTTTAAATTTCTCGGTATTTTAAAAATTCAGTGTTTAAAAAGAGTACGTAAGACTTAAAATTTTGATTCAGTTGATAATAAATTTGAGGACCTATTTGTCTAGGACTTGGTCAAGATACTGATTTGCCTTTGAGTCACCAGTGTATTTATCCATGTGTCTGAAAAAAATTATGCACAAGTTTTTGTGGTAAAATAGTCACTTTCTGAAACCCCAATGTCATTAAATAATGTTTCGTTTCTTTGTATGGAAGCACATTAACTGGTCTGTGGTGATGTCTATTTCACGGTTATGTTGCCTTGGGTCAAGGGGAAGCAGAAGGGCAAGAAATAAAATAAAAGTTTATAACACTTCTTAATATAGACCATCTCAGATTAATCACGTCTGAAATTGAGTAAGATTAATATCACAAGTTTTGTTTTACACTTTTGTACACTTAACAACCTTTTTGGGTAATTGTTCAAGTGCCTCATCTTAAGTATTGGTGACCTCATCCTATTTATACTTGACAGTTTGAAAACCCAGTGAAAATAACTTCATATCTGTAAAGGACTGGGCATCAGATTTGTATTGTTTATGTGACTTTCTATAACTCGCTTGCAATATACAAACATTTCATAATTATTCACATTGTAAGTAGTGAGAAATGAATGTTTATAGGTAACTGTAACATGTTTCACTATGGGAAGTTTTACAAATAAACATGCATAGTTAACATTATTTAAGTTACCAAGCTGAAATGCTGATGTTTTCTCCTAAAACTGTGTGTGTGTATATACACACACACACATATATATACATATTTATATGTAACACTGAATTTTCCAGATGAATAGGAAGAGCATTTAAAAAATATAACCTTAGTTATTGTAATGGTAGCCATCCATTACATAGTATTTTCTAGAAAACAGATATTAGGTTTATTGTTTGTTTTGTCAGACATAGCAAAAACCAGAACAAAACCACAAATACCCCACAAAACTTTTCTCTTGATTTGACTTATATTTTACATCAGGATGCATTATCTGGTGTGAAACAATAATGAAATAGCCTATCCATAATAGAAACAAAAATATTTCAGTACAGAGTCTTTGTCAGCATAAGGCTGAGGGCAAAGAGTAGCACACAGGCTACCATACTCTTATGCCCACGGAAGACATTTACGCTCCATTTTGGTCAGGTTATCCCCCAATCTCGTTTTGTTGTAGGTAGCTACTTAATCTGCTGGAGTTGACAGACATGTGAGTTGAAACCTGTCTGCTATCTTTGTCTCAAGGCCTGAGGATGTATACTACATTTCTTGCAGCATTTACAGGTGTGCTGTTACTGTACATTTGGGCTCAGTATTTTATTTATAGCTGCCATCAATACACTTGACATGGCGAGGGTGCTTTTTAACCTAAAACAGTTCAAATCTTCCTATCTTCCTCTTAATGTCTAAGATAAATCTTTAATTCTGTAATGAGAAGGAAGCATTGGAGTTAAGTAGATTAGTAAACTTACACTCTCTCCTTTGTGAGTTTTAAAGAATGAAAGAAATTTAGGGGTTACCCATATAGCTTGTATTAATATTTATATAGTTTGGTAGATTACGTTTTGTGTAGGTGTATATCTCTTCTGAAATTGGTCATTTCTAACCTTAGATTCTTTTTTTTTTTCGAAAAGTAATTTAGAATAAGAAATCTATTCCCTGAACACTAAAGGAGAACTTTGAGGAATATCATGTTCACTTAGCTTTAACATCTCATTGGTTAGAGGTGATGTTCTGTATTTTAGAAAGATTGCCAAACACATTGTTTTGTAATATACATGTAGCATGTTTGTTAAGTAAGTGATTTTAAAATATTGAATATTTTATTCCTCAAGCCTATTGCCTAAGGCAGAATATTGATGTCATTTTAAGCGTATTTTCACATCAAGTTTTATTTTTATTTTTAGATTTTTTCTTTTATTTTTAAAATTTTATTTTTTTAATTTTGATTGGAGTATAGTTGATTTACAATGTTATGTTTTAGGTGGCCAGCAAAGTGAATCAGTTACACATATACATATATACACTCTTTGAGATTCATTTCACATACAGGCCATTACAGAGTATTGAGTTCCCTGTGCTATACAGTGGGTGCTTATTACCTATTTTATCTATAGTAGTGTGTGTATGTCAATCCCAATCTCCCAGTTTATCCCTCCCCCCCTTACCCCCGCGTAACCATAAGTTTGTTTTCTATATTGTTTTATTTTTATATTAATACTTTTTTTTTTAATATGTCCTACCTCTATAAGATTAAGTGGGCAGAGTGGAGATTTTACAGGCAAATAAAATTACTTTTCAACTCTGTGGTACATGCACAATTATTAATTGGAGAATGTAGCACTAAACTAGGCCCATAAGGTAACTTTAGAATTTGTATATTCTACTAAAATTGTACACATCTTAGAATAATATTAAGATCTTGCTATGTAACCCTAAATCTGCTCGGGTAGTTCTCCTTCCTTTATATACTTGCTATGCTTCTCCATGGGAAGAGGAAGTTTACTTAGGAATCCTGGTAAGTTGAACAGGCCAGAATTAGTTGTGAAACATGATGTATTGTTTTATACTTGGACATGCATTTAAGATATTGACACATGCTTCTCAGGAGCAGCATCTTTGAAGTTTGTATCTCTGCTTCTACTTCTAAGCTGTGTCATGTCAAGCGAGCAACATCCTTAGGAGCTTGAGTTTCCTCGAGTTAAAAATAGGAACATTACCTCTTAGGCTTCTTGTGAAGATGAAATGGCTTTACTTTGGATCAAGGATAAAGAGTTGTCTTCTGTGCCCTGCTCCCCCATCTTGCTGCCACAGCTTTGGGGCATCATTTTTTGCTAAGTGTAGTGCAGTAGCCTCCTGGTTGTCTCCTAGCCTCTGACCTGGCCTCTGTAGTGTGTCCTCCACATGGCTGCTAGTTCGCCTTTTGAGGTCTTCCTGTGAGCCCTCCCTCTCCATCCTTCTCTATCCCCCAAACCCCACTCATTTCCCCTTGTGTGGTGCACCTTACAAGCAGTTACCAGAATGTACTCTGATATCTAATGCCTTCCTCTGACCTAACTTGTCCACCAGACAAATTCCTACTTATCTACAAGGCTCAGTACAAGAAAAACTGATAGAAGTAACACATAGTGATTGTGTAAGCCTCCTCTGCTGCCGCAGCACCCTGGCACCCTGGTACATAGCAAACTGCATTGTAATTATTTGTAGTCTTATTTATAGGCTTATCAGCAGTAATGCCAGGACTTGTCCCTAGTACCAAACCAAAGTTACTTTTGTCTCTGTCACCAGTAAAGTATTGAACCAATTCTCAGGTTCCAAGAGGGGATGCTTGAGGTAAATCTGAGAGGTTGTAGGAATCTGCAGTTTAGCAAGGTAAGGAAGAGAGCTCAGCAGAGTAAAGGAAAAGTGCATGCTGTGTACATAAGAAGACTGAGAAATAAGATTTCAGAGGTGAGGGAGGAGATGAAGCTGGAAGAGCAAGTAGAAACCATAGCATGAAGCTCTTCTTGTGAAAGAGATCAGGCTATCCTTAGTTTATGGGAAGAGAAGGAAGCAGAGAGGAGTCCACAATGATGCAAAAGTGTTTCACTTTTATATGTAGAAATGTTGGTTCTTAGGAAAAGCAGCGAGTTGGGAGGGGAAGATGAATATAGTTTTGGATACAACATTGCCTTGAGCAATGTATCATGATTTTTTTGGCTTTAAGGTGGAGTTGTCTGTTAGGTACACAGGCAGGAATGTGGTTTTAGATCTTAGGGCTAGAATTAGGGAACTAGGAGTCATTTAGGTCATGAAAGTTGAAATAGGTATATGAATGGGAGCATCTAGAGAGAATATAAAGGGGGAGAAGGAAACTAAGGAGCAAATACTAGGGAATACTAAAAAATATATAGAATTAGCTAAAGAGGAGCCTGAGAGCAGACTTAAGTAGGAAGGAAAAACAGGAGTGAGTAAAGTGGTGCTAAACAAATTCAAGAGGGAGTAGACATCATTATCAAATGTAGAAATAGTGAAATTAGTAAGGATATCAGTTGTCAATCCATTAAGCTGTGGAAACAACCTTTGTAGTGCTTATTAGAATCATTAATTATATTAATAATCTTTTGGTTGAAGGTGGTATCAGCAGACAGCTGGATTCTGAAACCCTTCCGGCAAAGGAATTGCGAAGCTTTCATAGTCTATCATTGAACACAGTTTTACATGACAATTAGCAAGGCATGGAGATTGATGGCAACATTCCATAAAAGAATATGAAATACTGCTTTGAAGATGTTGTTAAAGGCTTTAGTCTTTCCTTATAATCAGGGGCTTTTTCTCCTGTATTTTGTTTGTAATTATAACTTTTGTCCCATCAGTCATTCTGGCACATTCTTTCGTGACTACTTTTATTCTCTTAAAAGTTTTTGATTTTACAAAGGTAATTCCTCTGTCAGATTCCTTAGTAATAAGATTTCTAATTTTATAGGGTAATATTGAATGTACAAATGGTTAAAACCTGCTTTTCTGCGTTTTCCAGTCAGTAATAGAGAACTCCTTTACTGGGTCCCTATAATCTCCCCGTGACCAAGGACAGTAAAAATAGTGGGGCAGTTTCATTTCCCTGACCACACAATTCCCTCAAAAGAGTCAACACATTGACAGCATTAGGAATCCTTCTAGGAGGGAGTAGCCTTGACTGCAGGTGACTTTTAAGTTTAAAAATGGGTACGTAACTCAAAAAAGGGCAATTGGCAGGGGCCCTGGGGTAAGCGTACAGGCCAACTCAAACCACTGGGCTAGGCTTGTACAGAAGTAAACAGGTGTCCCTTAAAAGGTAAGGTGAATAGGCGTCACTTCATCTGATTTTTTACTTGAGTCTAGCACTGCAAGGAGAAGATATTTGGGTGTTCACATTTTGGTTTGCGTTTTTACTTTTTAAGAAAAAAATTCCTGGAGTTAAAATTTTTTAGCCCACAGTTTATATAAGAGGAAGCTTTGTTGCTTCCTTAACTTGCTAATCAAAATATAGACTCCATTGAATTTGGGAATGCTAAAAACTTTGGTGCAACATACTCATTTTTCAGAGTACCCTAATGCAATTGTTATCAGAACTCTCCAATCCATGCATGCCATTTCAGGAGTTACCTGTTTTTATGGACATATAACTTTATCACCTTTGTTGAAAATAATGAACTGTACAAGCCTACTTCTGGACAGTCTGTTCTGTCCCGTAGATCTATTTGTCTACTGTTAGGTATAACAGTTTTGATTACTTTAGCTTTGTACTGTGTTTTGAAGTCATGTAGTATAATTCCTCCAACTTTCTTCATAACCAAGATTTTTTTTGTTGTTAGTATAGTTTCTTTGCATTTTCACTTTAGAATCATCTTATCTAGAAAAGCTTTATGATTGATTGCCTTGAATATAATGTCTTCCAATCTATGAACATGGTATGTAGTATATTTATATAGTACATATTTATATAATATGTATATCTCCATTTATTTAGATCTAATTTCTCAAGGCAATGTTTTATAGTTTTCAATATGGAGGTCCTTTTTAGTTATTTATTTATTATTTGCAGTACGCGGGCTTCTCACTGTTGTGGCCTCTCCTGTTGCGGAGCGCAGGCTCAGCGGCCATGGCTCACGGGCCCAGCCGCTCTGCGGCATGTGGGATCTTCCCGGACCGGGACACGAACCCGTGTCCCCTGCATCGGCAGGCAGACTCTCAACCACTGCGCCACCAGGGAAGCCCTGGAGGTCCTTCTTTCATTAGATTTATTTATAGCTATTTGATGTTTGTTGACATTATTGTAAATAGAATTTTAAACATTTCATTTCCCAATTGTTTGCTACTAGCATATAGTAATACAGTTAATTTTTGTATATTGACCTTGTAGTCTGTCACTTTCGTGAACTCCCTTATTAGTTCTAATGACTTAAAAAAATAGATTCCTTATGATTTTCTATATGAACAATCATCATATGCAAATAGAGTTTTAATTATTCCTTTCTAAACTTTGTATCTTTTTTTTTTTTCTTACCGTATTGCACTGCTTAGGGGTTCCAGTACAGTGTTAAATAAAAGTAGTGAGAGTAGGGACTTCCCTGGTGGTCCAGTGGTTAAGAATCTGCCTTCCAATGCAGGGGACGCAGGTTTGATCCCTGGTCAGAGAACTAAGATCCCACATGCCACGGGGCAACTATGCCCGCGTACTCTAGAGCCTGTGCACCACAACTAGAGAGACTGTGTGCCACAACTACTGATCCTGTGTGCTCTGGAGCCCACATACTGCAACTACTGAGCCTGCACGCCACAACTAGAGAGAAGCCCGTGCACTGCAATGAAAGATCCTGCATGCCACAACTAAGATCCTGCGTGCCGCAACTAAGACCCCACACAGCCAAATAAATAAAAAATATTTTTTAAAAAGTAGTCAGAATAAACATGCTTGTTTTGTTCTTGAATTAGAGGGATAGCACTTAGTGTTTCACTATTAAGTGATTTTAGTTTGAGAAATGTCCTTTATCAAACTGACAAAGTTCCTTTCTATTTCTATTGCTTGAATTTAAAAAAAAATCATGAATAGGTGATAAATGTTGCCAAGTAGTTTTTTGCATCTATTGAGATGATTATATGTGTTTCCTTCTTTATTCTGTTAATATGGTGAATAATATAGATTTTCAAATGTTAAACCACCCTTTTCCTTGCATTAACTGTACTTGATGTATTATTATTTTCATATATTGCTGGATTAAATTAGCTAAATTAGTTTGCTGAGGATTTTTTGTGTCATGAAAAGGGAGAAAGAAGTGATCATCTGGAAAGGAGAGACATGAAAAGTCACACAGTATGACCTCTTTTTTCTGACTTATTTTTTTTCAACCTGATTATTTTTAGATTTACTCATGTTTTTGTGTATATTTACAGGTTATTCTGTTTCAGTGCTGAGAAGTATTCTATTGTGTATATCAAAATTTATTCATTCACCTGTTGGTCAGAATTTGAGCTGTTCTTAATCAGTCTCACTGAAGATTTATCAATTTTATTGGCTGTTTTAATGAAACAAATTTGGTTTTATTTAGTCTGTATTTTGTGTGTTTTTTCTGATCCATTAATTTATGTTTTTATATTTCCTTTTCTATAGATTTCTTTATTTTACTTTTTTTTCTACTTCTTGTAGTGGAGACATCTCACTTTTCAGCTTTATTTTTAAAATAAATGCTTTAAATCTATATTTCTAAGAACTGGTTTAACTGTATACCACAAGATCTGTTGCTCTCTTGACCAAATGTTTTCTAATTTTTTCTTTGACCCATGACCTATTTAGAAGTATATCTATTAATTTCCAAACAAATGGAGATTTTCAGATATGTTTGTTTTTGACTTCTAGCTTAATTACATTGAGGTCAGAAAACATATTCTACATGACTTAGCTGTTGAAATCTGTTGAAATTTGACTATGGCCCTATGTATGTATAATAATACATACATTTACATAAAATTATTTAATATAATTTATGTTAATATAATTAATTACAATAATACATTTTTTGGTAAATGTTTTATAAATGTGGTTTTTGAAAATATGCCTGAAAAGAATATTCTGTAGTTGTTGGATACAGTTTATGCCTATTAGGTCAAGTTCATGTGTGTGTTTGTTTCTTGTTGAAGTTTGGCCAGTTTTTAATTTCTAGTTTTGGTATCAGTTTATTAGATACATATAAATTTAGAACTGCTGTATCTTCCTAGTAAGTTGAACCCTTATATTTAGGGAGTGAATTTAATTTCTAATCATGCATTTTTGCCTTAAAGTCGAGTTTGTCTCTTTTTAATGTAGTATATTAGCTTTCTTTTGACTAGAGTAAGTTTACTTCTATTTCACGTCCTCTTCCAAGGACCATGTCTTTGTGGTTCCTGCTCAAGTTTGGGGATGGTTTCACATTGTTCTTACCTTTGATATGCTCCAAGCTTCATAGCTACTTCCTCAGGAGGGTACAAAACTGCAATTCAGTTATATAGCTTCTCCCCCAGGATTGGCAAATGCCCTGGGGGCAAATTGGCCTTGTTGATTTGGGCTAACCTTTTGATACTTTCAAAAATATGTTAAAAATTTTGTCTAGCATTTTTAGTTGTTATCAGTGGGTCGCTAATCTGAATTACCTAGGGTGTCATTACACGAAGTAAAAGTTTTGAATAAAGGCACTTTTTTTTTTAATAGGCTGTGCCTGAGATTGCTTAGTCCATGGTAAAAAATAGTTTTGAGTCTGAGTCAGGTCCCTCTGTGCTAGATATATTTTAACCAGCATTTATGTTGATAAAAATGTATGTTCATGAAAAATAGGGTTTTAAAATATTCAAGAAAACGTAAATATTAAAATAAGAAAGATACGTATTACTTAGTGATAGAATGGATTCGGATAGGAGAAACTTTCAAAGATACTTAAAAAAAACCCCACACAACAGCTTTATTGAGATATAATTCACAGATCATACTCTTTTTTTTAAAAAAAGTATTTATTTTATTATTTTTGTCTGTGTTGGGTCTCGTTGCTGTGCACAGGCTTTCTCTAGTTGTGGTGAGCAGGGGCTACTCTTCATTGCGGTGCACAGGCTTCTCATTGCAGTGGCTTCTCTTGTTGCGGAGCACAGGCTATAGGCGTGTGGGCTTCAGTAGTTATGGCGCACGGCTTCAGTAGTTGTGGCTTGTCGGCTCTAGAGCGCAGGCTCAGTAGTTGTGGCGCACGGGCTTAGTTGCTCCGCGGCATGTGGGATCTTCCTGGACCAGGGCTCGAACCCATGTCCCCTGCATTGGCAGGCGGATTCCTAACCACTGCACCACCAGGGAAGCCCCACCATACTTATTTAAAGTGTACACTTCTGTGGATTTTGGTGTAGTCACAAAGTAATGCAGACATCATTATAGTCAATTTTAGAATATTTTCATCACCTCAAAAAAGAAACCTCACTCCCTTTAGCTGTTAACATCCCATCACTTCATTACTCTCATTCCTACATAACTACTGATTTACTCTCTGTCTTTATAGAGTTCTCTATTCTGGATGTTTAATGTAAATGGGAACACATGATATATGGTCTTTGTGATAGGCTTCTTTAACTTAGCATCTTTTCAAGGTGCACCCATATGTGTCAGTACTTATTTTTTTTATGGCTGAGTAATACTCTACTGTATGGTTATACCACATTCATTTATACATTCATCACTGATGGACATTTGGGCTGTTTCATCTTTGACTATTATAAATAATGCTGCTATAAACATCTATATACAAGTTTTTGTGTAGACATATATTTTCATTTCTCTTGGGTATATACCTTGGAGTGGAATTGCTGGTTCATATGGTAATTCTATGCTTAACCATTTGAGGAACTCCAGATTCTTTTCCTAAGTGGCTGCATCATTTTACATCCCCAGCAGCAGTGTATGAGGGTTCTTGGTTCTCCATATCCTCACCAAAACTTGTTATTATATGACTTTTGATTTTAGTTATCCTAGTAGATATGACATGATACCTCATTGTGGTTTTGATTTGCATTTCTCTGATGACTAATAATGTCCAGCATCTTTTCATGTGCTTCTTAGCCAGTTCGTTGGAGAAATGTCTTTAGTATAGGACACTTTATTTAAAACTTGGATTATACTGAATCCACATGCGATAACTACTGAAGCCTGTGCACTCTAGAGCCTGTGCTCTGCAGCAAGAGGAGCCACCGCAATGAGAAGCCCGCGCACCACAACAAAGAGTAGCCCCTGCTCTCTGCAACTAGAGAAAGCCCGCGCGCAGCAATGAAGACCCAATGCAGCCAAAAAATAAAATTTGGATTATTTGTATTTTTATTATTGAGTTGTGTGTTCCTAATACAAGCTAGAGTGAAGTCAGCAAAATGGCTCATAGGAATTTCTAGTGCTCACCTCCACACCCCCGCCCCCCCCCCCCAACTATCCACACTTGAAAATACCTTCACAGGAACTAAGGTTGCCAAGTGAGCGCAGACCTAAGAAAAGATGCATTGAGGCGGGTGGGAAAGAGATTCATGCTATCCGCTCTCCTCTCCCTCTCCCTCTCCCCCTCCCCCAAGCCTGGGCAGCCCAGTGTGGAGACAGACACTGTCCCTGTGGGAGGAGGAGAATTGCGGTGATCGCATCGGCCCCACAGCCAGCCTGCCCCAGGTCCAGGCCGACACCGGTGGCGCCAGGTGGCTCCCTGCAGGCTTCCATGGACCCAGGCCGCTGGTTCACCCTGGTACCCACTGGCTCCAGCAGCCTCCGGCAGTTCCCGTGGCTCCTGCACACCTGGGCCCCCATCTGCCCCAGATCCTGTGACGCCAGGCTCCAGGCGGACGCCTGCGAACCCAGGTGTCCAGCCAGGTCCAGCACCAGGCTAAGTACACGGACCCAGGTTTTTCACCCACCCTGGCGCCCAGCCAGTCCCCATAGCCCCAACCTCAAGGCCAGCTCCTGTGGACCCAGGCTCCAGGGCCACTCCCTTGGCAGACCCAAATTCAGGCACAACTTTCCCGGGCCCAGGCTCTAGGCTCTCCTTAGCTCTGATCTGGTCTCTGTGACCTCAAGCACTAGGCCTGACCCGCCTGCTGACCCGGGGACCAGAACTGTCCACCCACGGACTCGAGCAACAGGTCCTCCACTTCCCCCGATCCCCCCCCCGCCACCGCCATGTGGACAACACCGGATGGTCCACCCAGAGTCTCTGGACCAGCCAACTGATGAAGGGCTTTGACATTGAACTAAATATATATTACATTTAATTAAAAATATACTATATTAAATATATATATTTAAGCCCAACAAAACCCAGAACAGATCAATAAAGCCTCTTTGATTTTAAGGTAGTGATTGGATATACCTTCTCACAATTACTTTCCTGTTTACCAGAACTAAGAAGAGAGCAAACTTGGTTGGGATTTTGCCTTTATTAGCAGAGCGGGGCTATCGTTCCATCGTACAAGGGGCCCTGTAGGAAGACAGCCACAGTCCTGACCACAGTCCTGACTCTGACTGTGCTCGCATCCAAGCTGCAGTCTGCCAGCAGGTCGAGCTGGCCCAGCGTGTCCCCCAGGCCAGTGCTGAGCAGGGATTAGGATGCCAGCATCTGATGCTCTGGGTTGCTTCCTGCTCCCCCTTGGAGTCCTGACAAGAAATGACCTTGTTCAATCCTGCTGAGCTTCCTAGATTTACTGGGCTTAT